>NC_140451.1:10834214-12034214 GCF_963576455.1 Neolamprologus multifasciatus
TGATAATGAAAGAAAGGTCTTGATTTAGGTTAGATTTTCCAAACCTGTTGTTATTTCATTATATAAGGAGCAAATAAGAGGTAGTATTTCACATTATGTCCAACTTAACACTTGACGTCTTGTCTTTTTATTGTATCTTTTTTTTCTCCATCTCCAGGTCAGACCTTGATAGCCGGTGAGACTCTTCCTACATCTTCCCACCAGCAAGAAGTCCAGCTGAAGTTCCTGCTAACCGGTTTGCTGTCTGGTCTGCCACTGCCACCATTTGCCATCCGAATGTGTCCACCTCTTACCACCAAAAATATCAACCACTATCAACCCCTTCTGGCTGTAGGTAGGTAATAGGCAACCAGTTACTCACAGTCACGCAATTCTGCAAAACTTTATGACAAATGAGTCACTACCGCTGGCATTATGAGGTTTCTGTTTTTCTGGAAAAAAACTATTGATTTGTTATATCATCATTTAATCATTAATAACCACATAACAGAGTTAATTTTACTGGACGTTGGTAAATTCTGCAGAAACTGTGAATGCAGCTAATTCTAGTCTAAATGTCGTGTTTTTGTTGAACTGTATACGTTCGATTTGCTTTCTTTTGAGTTCACATTGGCAGTCCTACAAGTCCACTAAAGATTTTAACACAGTACTGCTACTGTTTTATCATCATTACCTACTATTATTGACAAGCCCTTGATGCACAACCAAGTGAATTAGATGTCAAAGCATTTGTAAATTAATGGTGGCAAAACATTTAAACATTGACTGTATTGTGAGTAATTGTCAGGCTGGGTAAGTTAATGTTGACGAGCACTTTGGTATTTGAGACCGAGTTCGTGGCCCACTGTGGAGCGAAAAAGGACTTTGGTTCTATTATTCGGGGACATATTCTTCCTTTGTAGCTGGCCGGGTTATCTTTTGCATTTGTTCATTTTTTAAAAACGCTTCTGTAACTCAAACTGGATTCGCCTTTGGTTACCTTGGAAACCAGTGCTGCGTTTTTCAAACCTCCCGTCTCTCAGTGTGAAGATGCATGTTGACTGCAGACGATAATTAAACATCATCGACACTGGAATGGTAAGAAGAAAACAAGCTTTCTTTAGTTCATTTCATTTATAATTGATGTTCTATAGCGTGGAGGGCTTTACCGTAAGAATGCACAAAACTGACATAAATAGTTTTATTTTTTATCTATTCTTTTCTAAATGTGGTTCCTTTCCAAGCTGCAGTTATTTAAAAAGAAATTAGATAGAAGGCTTATGTATTGTTTCTCTGTTTACTATTTACCTGGATTAGCTTTGTTATTGCTACTTACAAAAGTTTTTTTTTTCTTTTCAATTTTAAAGGTCAGATGAATTTTCATTGACATGTTTGGGTGATGATTTTTAATGATTTAATTGCTGTTGTTGCTGCAGTGTTTTTAGCATTTTACCGTCTTTATTATTTCTGTTTGTTTATGCCAGAGGGGATTTAAAGATGGAGGAATGCCTGATAGAAGACTAACACAACAAAAAAAACCAGATATAATTCATGGATGTAAGTTCTTTAACGGATATTTACTGTGTGTAAAATTTCCATCTCTGCTTCTTCTGTTGGCATTTAGTAGCTATAAAGACATTTTATTGTAATGTCATTACAAAAGGGATCAACAGCAGTTGTAATACTTAAGTGATCTTTTTTTGGCCCCGGTGCACTGATTACATCCCACAGATAACTCGTATTTCCTTAAAGCAGCTAATACTTAAAAGAAAAAGCTCTTATTCACTATTATTATTATTCACAGAATCTTAAGTGATAGTTGTTATATACCGCTTTATACTACAGACTAGAGACCAGTGTGTACCTGCCTATATTTATGAGGCTTCCAGAATGAGTAGTAATATATATAATATTGTGATTTCAGAACCCCTGAGAACTGCCCTGAGCAATAAATTCCACAATCCGACTGTGCCATTTTTTTCTGTTTTTAAGACAGAGAAAGCCCCTTATTCAGTTCGTTTTGGATGTAGCTGCTGCTAGTGTCAGATACGAGCACAGACATTCTTTTAGTTTTATAGAAAATTTCAAAACGTTATCAAAAGATAATTGACTTAATGTTTCACTTCTACCATGCCCAGTTTTTCTATGCGTCAGGAGACCTCTTCCGGTGTGATTTGCTAATCTTACTACACTGTTATGACTGGATTTTTTTAAATTGTCCATCTCTGTTTGCTTCACAGAACCACAGCTGAAAATATCCGGACAGACCACATGATGAGTGTGAAGATGTTTTCAGTGAATAACCTGAATCAGTCTATCCACACTGTAGAGAAACAGCATTGCTGTAACCAATGAGGGAAAGTTCCCTGTATTTGTAAGATTGGAATTGTTATCACCTTATTCACACAGAGGCTCAGCCTCACAAGTGTAGCAAGTGTGCAGAATGCTTCCACTGCTTGTATTTTTCAAACTCTATGAGCTAATAAAGAAAATACATTTCAGTTCAGGTTTATTGATATAGCACCAAATCACAATAACAGTCACAGTCAAAGTGCTTTACACAGTAAGGTAAAGACCCTACAGCATTCTGGAGAAAACCCAGACATTCAAATGACCCCCTGTGTGCAAAGACCGTGTGAAAGTGGGCTGGAGAAACCTCTCTGAGCAGAACCAGGCTCAGAGAGGGGCAGCCATCTGTCGTGACTGGTTGGGGGGGGCAGGAAAAAAGACAAAGCATAGGGAGACAGGCAAAAACACAGACTGAGAGAGAAAGAAGATGAAAAAGTAATGACATCTTGCAGTGGTAAATAAACAACAACAACAACAACAGAAAATCGTGAATCCCCAATGTGGGATAATAATAATTTCATTCTATTCTAAACACCTGGAAAGGGAAAAGAGGTGAATGGAGAAGTGCTCAGTGTGTCACAGTGTAGCATATCACAGCTGTCCCACAGCAGCCTGAGCCAACTGCAGCGTGATTAACGGATGGTTCATTGTCACCTGTTCCAATCCGAACTATAATCTTTATCAAAAAGGAAAGTTTTAAGTCTGTTCTTACATAGAGAGAGAGTGTCTGTCTCCCAAATCCAAACTGTGAGATGGCTCCATAGGGGAGGGACCTGATAGCTGAAGCCTCTGCCTCAGCTATCAGGCTGAGGCAATTCTACTTTTATTCTATCCAAGGAATCACGAGTGAGTCTGCTGTCTGAGAGCGAAGTGCTTGGTTAAGAAAGGACAAGGAGGTTTTCAAGTTATGATGAGACCTGATAGTTCATGAGAAGGATTTAAAGTTCAATTATCTGAGAGAAAAAATATCTGAGAGAAATATGATCCTTCTCTCATGTCCCTGTATTAACTGGAGGCTTTTTATGGAACCTTTAGAACAACCTGATGATAATAATAAATTACAATAGTCTAATTGTAATTGATTAGCCTAGAAGTCATGAATGAACTAGGTTTACGGCATCACTCTCAGTCTTACATATTTGTTTAATATGCTCATTGAAGGACATGTTCTGATCAAAGGTGACCTGAAGATTAGCACAAACTAGCACAAAATATGCATGTCACCTCACTGTTGCATGTTTAAGCAGATATCAGCAGCCTATATGTCTCTATTTCTCTCCTTGCTCAAGAGTGGCTTGTAGCCTAAAAAGGGGGGAGATGGACTTATAAAATGAGTAATATCAAACAGTGATGATTTTATTTGTTGTTCCCAACAGCTTAACAATCTCCATTAAACGATTGGCTGCAAAATACAATAAAATAAAATGAAGTCCCACCGATACCAGCAGTGCAATTTCAGCTTTAGAAGTGGTGTCTGGAGAAATTATAGTTTCTAGCTGTGTAGGAAAGCCAATTAAGACGAGGCTAACTCTAACAGATAGATAGTTAAGGCAATGCATGTATATAGTGCTTTTCTAATCTTATTGATGAGTGAAATGTATAGAGGTGCACTGCCAGCAGTTCGATTTCTAAAAGGATGCCAAGTTGAAGACACAAATGGATGTTTATCAGCAACTGATTGGCTCGCCATACGGAAGCACAGAAGGGTTCGTTTTGTTTTTATGTTTATTAAATTTGACTCATCTATGCCGCCCTTGCCGTCGTGTGTAACTACCACAGATCTGTTTGAGGAAAAGCCTGGTTGGATTTTATCAAAGTTTGTTTGTAAATATCCAGTGAGTGAAGAATGCTTTAGAGGGAGACGAGATGAAATGATTATGCAGCTATAAGCTGCAGCTGCGCATTTTAATTTCATGCACATCGACACTCTTTGTTAACGCTCTAGGGTTTTTTTTCCCCCCCAGTTGACTCAAAAAATATATAAACATAAATTTGATTCCGTTTGTCACCTTAAGAGTTTTTGCTGCAAAGTTAAACACACACACAAAAATGAACGCTATTCAAATTGTCATCAATTTTTTTGTCCCTAACAGGAAATTAACAGAGCTGATATGAAGCCAAGCAAGTTAAACAGGTCTTTATTTCAAATAGCAACACAATCTCAAGTTTGAGCTGGAAAAAAACAACTCAAAATTGATTTTTTTCAAATAAAGTGCATGTCAGGATTTGTGAATATGCATATCATTGCTGTAATTTATGTCCTTGAGGCAGACGGTGAGTAAGCAGCGGGCCATCAAATTCTACTGTGCGGTCTCTGTAAACGATGGCACAAGGCATAGACTTAATCTGAAGTATCATCCTCTGTTATTACTCTCCTAAGACAGCTGCCAGTCAAGAGAGAGAGAGAAGCAGTCAAAGTTTGGATTTATTAGTTTTAGATGGGCATAGCAATTTTGTTTTCCCTCACTACAGTAATGATGCGTAAAATTATGAAAGTCTAAATTTGAAGGGGAAATTAAGAGCAGGATTGTGTTTCTTCCCTCTCATTTTGCCATTGCTTTTCATGTGTGTAGACATGCGTGCACACACACTCGTGGTTCTGTGCCAAATTCCATTTTAAGTCTAGGCAGGCTGCTTTTCGCTCCCCGTTGCAGCAAACCTTCGGTTTAGTTGTCAGGCTGAAAAATAGGTTACACTTTGTCCCCTGACATTGGACACATAAATTAATCATACCTTAAAGATACATTGCCTGCTTCATACCTACAGACAGGCAGATGAATAATGATACCTTCAAGCTCTATGTCTTACAACCATTTTCTTGGTCTGTTTACTTTTGCTATACACCTGTCAGGTCCACAGTTATGGAAGACAGAACTTTCTTAAGTTCACTGCACATTATCGCCTAATTAGTGCAATAGTTCTAAAAGAGCTAAGAGGAAAACTTGAAACTGTTAATAGCAAATTGTCTTAGGTGTGTGTGTGTTTTTGTTAAGGAGTGAAATGAATGAAGAGGTAGCAATAGTAGAAAAACTGACCCTCCCTCCCCAATTTAACAAGGGATTGGAGTGGCTGCTCGTCCTGCTGCAGATGGTGTGGGGTGACTTGGCACAGCTGGCTCTCGGTAGCATTTTGAACCTAAAGCTAGAACAGGATGATTAGGTTTTCTTTGCACATCATTTGGCAAGTCCCCGTTGTCATCTTGCACAGTCAAGTAGTTAAACAGTCTCTAGCTGCATTATTGAAATGTGTCTTTTGTTCCACTTCCAGTGAAATGCCTTGTGAATAATAAGTTTGAAGGGCTGGCTAATTACACCGAGGATTTAGAAGGAGAATCACAATCTCTGCTGAAAGGTGGAGGCAGCGTCCAGATAATTCAGAAGCTGAAGTATGTTTAATTAAATTGGTATCTTGAGGCTAATGCGTGTCATTTATAGCCACTTTATTTTATTAGCACAGTTAGAGGGAATGCGCACACAAAGTACAAGTTACAATAATATTAAATATTGCATTTGGAGAGTTGGAGTCTGTTACTCGCTGTGTCATTGCGCTCAGATTACTGTAATGTCATATCTAATGTCATATATACAATTCCTGTATGCAAATACAAAGCACTAAACAGTCTGTCTCGAGGCAAGATCTCACTGTCAAGATTTTTTCAATCTACAGTTTTATTTTATTTTCTTTTTGTCTGTTTTCTAATTTAGTTTCCTGTTTCCTGTTGTAAAGTACTTTGTGAATTTGAAATGTGCTTAATAAATAAACTTTTTAAACTTACTTTACCTACTTACGCTATCATCAAATGCAAAACGAGTCAAGGTTACGTTGTCTTGATGCGTGCTCAACCATCCAGGTAAGTAAATCCCTAGGTTGTTTCTGTTTACGAGTCATTTCTGTTCATCTTGACGCAGCGTTTTCAGTGGGAGAAACGTTTCGTCACTCATCCAAGTGACTTCTTCAGTCTCAGCTGACTGCAGGCTTCGCCAACCTTATAAACAGTACATTTGCACAATAACTGAAACCAGTCCACTGAATGAACAATGGGCTGTGAGGTCAGTTCCTTGATCATTAATGATCAATGAGTCAAAGTTACAGTAGCGTTTCTCACCTCCTCAGTATTGATGCCACGGTTGGCACTGGGGCAGGTATTCTAGGGGGTTTTGGTATATTTTACTTGATCAGTAAATCCAGATTGATTTACGCATGAGTGCTTGGCACATGCAGTATCATTTTCTTGGCCTCTGTTCCAGTCGGCTTTAGGCTTCTCCCTAATGTGTGCACAAGTTAAAGAGGAGAAACACTGAGTTCTCAGTTATGAGACACTAGTCAGGGGAACAGCTAAGGATACAGACTTTTTACACCTTCTATTGGTGCAATTAAAGCAGGAGATGCACCTACTGCTGATGGTGTGAAAGCACTGAGGTTTGAAATTGCCTTCCACAGTTTCATCACAGTTAGACAAAGTGCAGGGATTCCCAACTCTGTTTTCTTCATTTCCGTCTCTCACTTTCCCCACTGCCAGTCTTTTTTTGCTCTTGGTCTCGTCTCTTAGGAAAGGTTACAGAAGCTCTGCACCCAAGGAGCTTCCCAAAATCACTGCTGTCTGGTCTCCTGTTTAAAGAGTTGTAAGCCTTGGGGGATCTGACAGCTCCATTACTGATAGGTACAAGGCCCACACCCTTCTCATTCAGTGGCTTATACAAACACTTACAGACTGATATCCCTTCCAGCCTTCTAATATTTATTTATCCACACTTTCCTGACAGCTACACTCCACTGTGTGGTTTGGACCAGAGAAAATAGATGATTTAAATAAAGTATCAATAAAGTAAAATCTAAATTTATCAATAACAAATATACAAAATAAACATGAAGGCAGTTACTGTGCCTCAGAAAGCAAAGCAATTATCGGATTGATGGATTTTAATTATCAGCTCCAGTGGCCTGTCAGAAAGGAATCGGGATTGTAGCCCACAAAAGAATCCATTCAAAGCTTCCACTTTATAATATCTCTTTTCTTTTTCTATCTTTCCCCCTTCTCCTAATTTGTTGGGTTCATCTGCAGATGAAGTTCAGATCTGTCATCAGTTGCACTTAGTATTGAAACATTAATTTTTGGATTAGGATAAAATGATTTCTGGTACTCTCAAGGAATTCATAAGGTTAAATGGGAAGGTGCAAGAATCTGTCTAAATACGCTGTTAATGAAATATTTTGCTACACATTCTATACCAGCAATAAAAAAGAATACTATAGTATATTACATAAAAAATGACATAAAATGTATGATGACACAAAACTAAAATATTTATTAGCTTGTACCTGCCTGAATGTTTTGCATCGTCCCCACTGATCCCAACTCTTCACTGTGATAACATCTGATGGGACCATTTGTTCAGGACTGTGTGCTATGTTGCTGAATGCTAAAATGTTTTCCAATTACTTTTAATGCATTTGGCTGATCTGAGCCTTGACCTTGTTGCTGTGTTGAAATCATCAGTAAACGCTAGCGAGGCTGTATCGCCAAGTACTATCCATGCCCAAGCCAAAACAGAATGTTTAAAGGATGAACTTTTGATTAAAATGAATGATTAATTTTTGTGATAGTTAACTCCCGCTGTCTTTTTGATAAAGGTTCATTTATGGTTTATCAGTTTATTTTATTACAGGACAAATAAATAGAACTGACAACTCAAGACATACATACTCTGAGATATTCTTATTATTTTAGTCTCGATAGAAACTGCAAGGTCGACACTACCACTAGCACTATAGAAATAGCTGGTCAGAAAACATCGTATTTGTATTCTACATGAAATAAACAATAGTGTGGTCTTATTGAGCAAGTGCTAGAGGAGACTTATACACTCTCATGTCTGTGTGGTTAATATGAGGCTACAGCCAGTTGCTAGTTAACTAGGCATAAACACTGGGACTAGGAAAGACAGCTTGCTTGGCTGGCCTTTCAGCAGGCATGCTCACTAATATATTTCTTGAAGCACGACTTCTTTCAGTCTTGTTCTTCCAGTGACCTTGCCAAGGAGCTAAAGCATTGGAGTCATTATGCTGAGCCAAGAAGTGTATTCCAGATCCACATAAAACAACAACTTGACATTTTTACATGTGTTTTTAATAGATTAACAATCTCTGAAGCTATACGGTGATAATTTGCGAGGTACAGAGCCTGACTAACCTTGCATAAACTAAACAAACACTGGCTGTGAGGAATCACGCTGCAGGAATGTCATCTCCACTCAGTCCTTCCCTGTTCAAATCCTGCTGAAGCATCTTTGTGCCCACACTACATGCCATCTATTAGCAGCACCAGGAGAAGGAAGGGGATACACAAACACCCATGCCACACTGCCTATCACCGATTCCAGATGTTTTGTCAGCATGTGATCATAGTCACTGTGGTCACAGTCAGTATAATTGCAAAAACTAAATGTGTCTCTGCACCTGCAGAAGGAATGCCCCAGACCCAGTTAAATGCTTTCCAGACATCATTAAACTTGAGTCTTTATTAGATGTTAGATGCACTGTAGAGTTTGGGTTTTTTTATAATAGTTTGTCATTCCTGATTGTTTTCAAACTACTTGGTAGTTTTTCATAGTCTATGGTTTAAAGCAAAGAGTGCAAATAAAGGATATTATTGCATATATAGGAAAATTAAATTGGAGTTTTTGCATATGCACAATAGGCATGATGCCATTCCACTTTGTAAATTAAGCTAAGGTGGGATATAGAGGCTTTAGAACTTAAACTTGTTCACATCCTTAGAAGATGCAAATGATTCAAAGTGATGACTCAGTTGTCTTAGTTTGATTTTTTTGTGTGTGAATTTATGTCAGGGCAAAAAAACATTTCTTGTATTTGCTCAAAAAATGTTTTTAGCTTCATAAGCAAACCTCAGAAAATCACTTTTAAAAGTGCAATATGAGTATGAACAAATGTTTTTAAGAAAAGTTCGAGTTTGTGGGAGTGTCGACTGTCACTTGCGGTATTTAATCAGGTAAAGTTTAGGGACGGATCGAGTTGTTCTGCCGTTTTCAGCAGCAGATGAAACTGTGATGTTCTCGGGCTGTGAGCTGAATGACACGGGGTTTGATGTTTTGCCTCTTTCCACACCTACTGCAGTGACAGGGAACACACAGGGGTGTCACACTGACACACCGTGTCTCTGATACTGCTGGAGGCTAGATGCTGCTATGATAAGCAACTCTGGCTTGTGACCTTTCTTCCTCTCTGCATCAGCCTGGCTCGTATGTCTTACTCCCTGCTCTCTGTTTCCGTTTGTTCTGCTTAGGCACGAGCAACGGGTCTGTGCTGGTCTACAACCTAACGAGTGGACTTCTCCACAAAGAACTCAGCGTTCACTCATGTGAAGTCAGGTAAGACTATTGTTTCTGTTATTGTTTTTATCAAATTTTTATTTTTACTTTTTTACACTTCAACAGTTCAGTCTCAGTAATGAGCAAGTATATGAAGTCATGGCAGTCTTTAGCTGAAACATCAGCTAAATGACATGTTAGACAAATCCCAGGAGCCAGTCAGATTCAGGCAATTCACTGTCACACAATTAATGTGCTATGTCAACACGTTTGTTTACGAGAAATAATTCCCTATTTGGTTTATATTTTTTCAAGTATTTATTAGAGTGAGGTGGTTTAACTAAGTACAATAATCAAATCTTGAAAAAAAATGAAAAGTGATTTATTGGTTTCCCACTGACATTTAAAGTATTTTACTTATTTGAGGGAGAAACTCAACACCAGTATTCAGACATGTTGTGGCACCCTTAGCTCTGAACACACACCAATCCCTGAAGTCTAAGCAGCTAATTAATTAGGCTGTCAATCACAGATCAAAGGGGCAGTTCAGGAAAGAGCAGTAATCTAAATTAGGAACCTTCTTCCCTCTGTTATTAACTACGCATTTTAATCAGGAAAGTGATCATTAAAAACAGATGCAGTAAGAAGCTGTTGACATTTCTGCTAATTGGAACTCAAACACTACAAACACAATAAAAACTAGAATAAAACATTAAAAAGTTTTATTTGTTTTTTGGGGGGTTTTTTTGTTGTTGCATTTTTCCTTGTTGTCAGTGGCGTAGCGGTTAATGCATTTGTCTTACATGGAAAAGATTCTCAGTTCAATTGACAAACCCAGCCTCAGGAGGAGGGTCACAGGCTAGTGGACTTCTAATACCTGTCCCAAGTTTGGATAAATGGGAGGGTTGCGTCAGGAAAGTCATCCGGTGTGAAATCTGTGCCAGATCAAACGTGTGGATCCATCCACTCTTGCGACCTCTTGGGAAATAAGGGAGCTGCTGAAAAGACCTCGTCCTTCTGTTTTGTTGTTGTTGTTGGTGTAACAGAGAAATCCAGGGAAGGAGAAAGCAGTGCGTTGTCTGCATTTGTGTATGTCTCTGTGCCTTCTCAGAAAGACATATAAAACTATAAGACTGGTTACACATTAGGCAGAACGCTTGCTGGGCTGAATCCACATCACATATCATTTTACATATTTATAAGGGCACCATTCAGTCATGTCGAATTCATATCAAGTAAGTGTTCAGGCTGTTTATTCTAATTAGGAGACAGATTGGGGTGATGTTCTTGACTAAAATCTGACTTTGTTTCAGTGCAGTTTTCCTATTCTTTTAACTCATTTGTCCTAATGCACTTCTTCAGATCTGGTTAGCGATACATGCTGTATCTTCAAATGTACAAGATGTGATCCAAACTGTCTTTGAATTGGTCTATAAAAATCAAAAACCTACCCGATTTCAATTTTGCCAGTCCTCTGTGCCTGTGTTTTCAACACAGTGGCTGTTTTTTAATGTTTACATCACTCAGTGTGAGTCCCATTCTGACACTTTTACCTCTGTGATGCACTTTGGATCTGCTCCAGTGTGCCACTGAACCTGAAATCTGAGCGGGGCAAGTGGTGAGTGAATGTGCTGGCGCGGCCAAAAAACTTCTCAGTGTACTGCGTGCCAGCACACGATCGTACAAGTCACAGTTCAGGTGATTTCTGCTGAATGTTTTCCGCCTGGTTGCCTCAGAATGTAAAACAGACCTCATTGTTAGTCACACAGTGAAGGACGAATTCACGATGCATATATTTATGCATATTGACAAGATGACGAGCCCGCTCCTGGTCCCATTCCTAACCTGCTCCGCTTAGTAACTCCGGGCTCTTCAGCAAGAAAACAACATGAATTCAAATATCAACTTAGTTTAAAGGAGAAGTTGATGTTAAAGACCGGAGTTAAAGAGATGCCCAAGCGTGAGTGGTCATAACGGGACTTCCAGGGAGCAATCTAAAAATAACCGCCACACTGGAATAAAGGCCCCATCTTTATTTACAGTCTTTGTGTAGAAAGCTGCCCCACAATGCAACCGCCAGACATCAGCACAGAGCCAACTGTGCTTCATTAGTTAGTATTCTCTAATGAGCAGCAAAACTATTTGACCAGGATTAATTAAGCACAAGATTGAATCAATTAATGCTGTTAAGAGATTGATTGGGAGCAAACACACCATCCGCTCAAGTAGAGCCAGGGTTTCTTTAATGAGAGAAGTTGGTATCCACAAATACAAAACTTCAACAAAGTTTAATGAGCTGCGCAACACGAGCAGAAGTTACTTGAAACGCCTTCTGTGTATGTAAGGATTAAAGGGAGAAATGAGGCAGTGGCTTTTTCTGCCTGGTTACTGGTGACTGGGAGTTTGCTCTTCAGCAGTCGTAAAAGCCTAAACATTCACATTTTTTCTAACTCCTAGCGAGCCTGACTTATGGCCTTGGCTCCCTATTTTGTCTGCCTTTAACAACGGTGGGAGTGAAGCTCCCGTGGGATGTGCTCTCTCTCTCCTCTACTATCAGAAAAAGCAAGGTCCTGACTCTCTGAAAACAGTGTTTCTTATAACTCAGCAGTATACTGCATCATAAACAATATCATTCATTCACAATAAATCAGCAGCCTAATGTAATACAAATCAGTTTAACAAATGTAATAGTTATCACCTTCTTATAATTCAGGAGAATAATGCAAACTAAAACTACATAATAGCTTCACAATCCTTAATTAAGGGCACGACATGACATAAGATAATATAATAATCTCACACACTCAGGATTCATGTCTTCATCCGCTTGTAATTTGTCTCCTTAAACACTGCTCTGCGCTCTCAGCATACAATATGTATTCCGTTGACCTGTCCGCTGCTTAAATACGTGTTTGCTCGTATTAAACAGATCTCATAGATGTTTCGCCCTGTGCATTTTTTTTTTTATCATATAAATAGATATTTTCTTCTCTCTTCATATACAGACACAGGTGGAACACAGTGCAGTGCTGTGATGTACAATCTTAGGTTTAAAGCTGTGTGCTTTATGAGTTTGGGAGAGGAGAGATGCTTTATGTAGATGAGTCCAGCAGCCGTTGCCCTGCACAGCCATGCCGAAAGAAGCCCAGTTTCTCAGCATCTCATTTACATTTAGTGGGGAAATTGACTAATTAATCATGTGGCTATTTACCATCTCATTACTGTGGAGTTTGTGCTCCCTCCACTGGGCCAGCTTCTTCAAAAAATATCCTAATCTCACACTCTCTAGCTTCATTTTGCTCCTTCCCGATCTGTTTTGGGCTTTAACGAAACCCATCTACCTCACACCACGCTTGGATGTGTTAATGGGAATGTTTTACAGCTAGGCTGCAACTGTTAGATGGCACAATTATTTATTTATTTTTTAGTTTAACTAAAAATCTTGTGTGTGCATTGATTTATCTCACAGGGGGATAGAATGGGTGAGTCTTACCAGTTTCCTGTCTTTTGCCACTTCTGCACCCAACAACATGGGGCTGGTGCGAAATGAACTGCAGCATGTCGACCTGCCTACTGGTGAGAGACACACACACACGCACGTATTATCATCTATACCTGAGGGTACCAACCACAACTTTTGTATTATCCTTTGTTCTTTAGAGTTTTCTTTTGACTTTCTGCACCCTTACCAACACAAAAAAAGGAGACTTCAGTCTCTGTCGCTCTGACTTTCTCTTTTATCTGTCTCTCTTTGTCTGTGTGGTTCTCAAAGAGACACTTCCATTTTCCCTCCAGGGAATACTTGCACAGTATCCAAATTAAGGTCCAAACTAAACAGTGTTAGGGCACCACCTAAGGAAGTTTAGCTCTGAAAGTGAGATCCATCATGATTTCTTACATTTCTATAGAATTATTGTGTTTCTGCCTCCCACAGGAGTGGAAATAGGAAATGCTGGATTTTCTGAGCTGAAAGAAAGCAGGATTTCTTTGTAACCTCGGGTGATGAGGAAAACTATGTTTAATGGCTTCAGTGGAACTGAAAATATGTGTTGTTGTTACTTCTTTTTAAAATATTAGAAAATCAGGCACATTTTTTAGATGCAAAGAACTGATGAGAACTTTCCTCTTTTCCATAAGTCGTTTCTGCTTTGGTCAAATATTTCCAATTCCTCCAGGTTTTTTTATGGCTGCAATAAAAAGAATTATGGTCACTATGGTGGTTCATTTACTGAGCCTTTGCCCTGTGTTCATTAGGACAATGGCAAAGCAAGCACGGCACTTTATTAACTGTCTTAAGCACCAGCATTGTCAAAGTTAATAGTCTGTGACATTACCTTCGGTTACAATACCACACGCCATTCAACACACTTAATCGTTTTTTTCATTCAGTTGTTCTTTAATACAAATTTAAAGACAGGTGACAAATTAAAGGAAAGGTGCTGGGTCACCTTGTGCTGCCAGAATAGCATCAATGTGTCTTAGCATTTATTCTACGTCTCTGGATTTAAAAGAAGTTTAAAGAGACGCAGAGAAAAGAAAAAAAAATGAATGTGTTGGTGGACACCGTTGTGTAACGTGTCAGTGTAACAATTCACAAAGACCACATTTATATTGACCTCAAAGGCTGTAGCATATGGTTTACAATGACATGCTTGAAGAAACCACATCACTCATGACAGAGTTTGAAACAAGGGTTTTTTTCTTTAATTTGTCATCCACCTGTACATCCTAGAGGTGCAGACAGGATCTTTAGCCTTCACTGTCTAGGTTTATGTCTCTGTTGTGCAGTTTAGTCCATCATATTTTGGAAAATATGTTCTGTTTGGCTGTCTTACCAAGAATTCGATGGAAAAGATCAATGCTAATTTCATTTGTTTAGCCTAGCATGGCGCTAGGTTCACGAGGAAAACGGCTCCCTAAGACCAATGAAATTATAAAAACATTAGGGGTGGGGGAAAAATCTATACTGTGTAGTATCGTGATATTTTGTTTGCTAATAATGTATCGATACAGGGACAGCAGAAATCGATATTTTGTTACAAAAGTTTTTTTTTTCTGAGCAAGAATCCTGACACTGTTCAAATGTGTTTAACTTTTTTTTATGGCAGCAATAAACATGACAGTTTACTTATTTTAATTTAAGACATGTTTTATTTTAATTAAGTTTAAAACTTTTTTATTTAATGTAAAATTATATTTTGTTTTACTTTCAAATTCTTCAGTTGCTGAAGGGGCTGCATAGTTTTCACAAATTGCATAGTTTAGAATAGCTATAATTGTACCAGATGGTTGCATTCAGTTAAGTTGGACTAGACTGTAATACAAACCGTTCAGTTTGTCAACAATAAAACTGACTGAAATGAGAGAAAGACTGAGTGTGAGACTTTGTTATTAGATAATATGAATATTGATAAAGTTTACTTTTATGTACAGAATCTGAATATTGCAAAATATTTTTAAAAAATTGCAATAATATCGTATCGTGCGTTAAGTATTGTGATAATATCGTATCGTGGGATGTATGGTGATTCCCACCTCTAAAAAAACATACCGTTCTCTAACTCAGCTCATCTTATTTACCGATTACAACCTAAACTTCTGTAAAGGCTCAATGCACATGTTTTTCAGAGAACATTTTTAATAAAAAAAAATACAAATCTGCCCTGTTTTCTAATTTAAAAAAATATTTTAAAATCTCAAAAGAGCTTCTGCTGACTTGAGAGATTGATTTCATGACATGAGTAATATGTGCTGGATTTTGCAGCGTTTCTCCAGGATCTGAAATGCATTCAAATCGACTTATAACATGATAGTATCTCCCTGTATTAAACTAAGCAGTCGGACCTTTATTGCTCGTGAAATCAAGCTTTCGAGTTAGGAGCCTGTTTTGGGAGTTTAAGTTATCTCATTAATTCTGAAAAACAGGGCAATATTTTTTTTTCAGTAGAAAGTTTTCTTTGAGTTTCTGAGATAATAATGTCATTGATTCAGAAAAACAGGACTATTTGTTTTGTTAACTGAATGCATTATGCTTCTTTGAATTTAGTATTCACGGGTTTCAAGTCTAAACAATATCCATACAGTATTTAAATTGCATTTTTGTTCATAGAAGATTTGACATTTTCTTTAATGTTTAAAAGAACAATTACACAGTGAAGCTTTTACGTTTACTCCTGAACATTATGGTCTAGATTTTATAAGCCACACAGATTTGTTTCTGTTACTCGAGCTTATGTGTGTTCATCTCAGTTAATCAGGGAAAGTGAACATGCGCAAAAGTGTGTTCTGCTCTTAAATGTTTTCACTTCACCCATTAATCCACTTAATGCCCTTTACAGCATTTCCTGATAAAGTTGAAGACTCTTGGATGGGAAACTGTCCTCACGTTGTCAGTTGTGGTGGTACTTGGCTTCTGCAGCAGTGATAGCAGCTGTCCTAAATGGATATGCTGTTTTTCCTGTGAAAGGATTTTTCTAAGGTGCAGTAAAGATAAGCTCTGCACTCAGTTTGAAACGCCTCGTGTACAATGTAAAAATGTATTGCATAAATGTTGATGATTACTTGTTACTTACACATCCATGATCATTTCAGGCATCAACCCTTTGACTTGTCTTTCCAAAAATAATCCATTCATGGAATCGCTTCAGGTTCTGACAGTTTTTATGGTAATGAGAAGTCAAATGTAATTTCCCTTTCTGGTATTTCTGTTACTGTGTTTGCTCCACCCTGGGTCGTAGTTGCGATGTGTGTTTTTGTAAATGCACATTTAACCTGTGTGATTCTTCCTACTTTATATAAGTAAGGAAATAAAGGCGTAAATGGTGAGCAGTGCTTCATAAGCCTCTAATGAACCACAGCTCTCACGTGCCGTCATCAACACAACTGTAGGTTAAACCTGCAACAGGCACCTCTATCACTTGCACATTTCAATCAGGACACCTTTCTTTAGTGCCCTTCGCGAAATCTGATAAGCACTTCTGTTGGCAAATGTGATGCAGTGCACCTGAAGGGCATTCTTGTTTTGCTCGCAGGGCCACTTTGATGCTCTGCATAATGTCGAATTTCGTGACCGGAAAGTTGCGAGTGCTAAGCACGGATTAGAGCAGATGGTTAGAATGAGTTGTGTACAGCTTTCCCTCCTGGCTCTGACAAAAGAGATAAAACCAGGATGCACTGGCACTAAAAAGAAAATGAGATGGATCAGCTTTTTCACAGGTATAAGGAAAGATACCATCTTCTGTCTTCGATTATCGCCTCCACTCCTTCAGCCTCTCACTTTCTCCCTCTCGGTGTGTGTTTGTTGTGCTTTCCAGGCAGATGCTTTGCATTCAGAGGCGAGCGCGGAAATGATGAGCCACCCATTGAGATGATTAAAGTGTCTCATCTCAAGTAAGTCACCAACTCTCCACAACACCAACAAAAGTAAATACAAATAAGAGGCACACACTTGCTGATGTTTCTACCTGAGATCTGCATTTATAAGCACAGAGTGTACATTTCACGCAAAGGTGTGAGTGGTCTCGTGGTTTTGCCGTACTCGGATCCAATTCTAATAGAAATCTGTGAAAGGGGCTTTAAAGCTGAGAGTTTAATTTGCTGTTTCATTTGTAATTATTCCCCAACCTTCATTTATTCATGTTGTACAGCATTTTGGAAACTTCATTTTCTCTCTTTCATTGCCTTATCTTTTGAAGGGGCTGTGTTATTCAGTGGAAAAAAATAGAACATTCATTTACAGTCATCACACATTTTTAAGAAATGAAACTATAAACAAGGTTTTCATACACCAGCTGTTTATTGCATACTCTGCTGCTCTCTGGGAGACAGTCATTTCATCTTTTTTTCAAGTCCAACATCTTTTGTCAAGCTTCGTGTATACGTTACGAATGGCATAAGGTAGGTAATGTATTGTAATGGAAGGTGACATCTAATTATTCAGCCTACACTGGGCGACTACTGATGGCGCATTTTCCTTTATTGCCAGTGGCAATAAAGTTTCTCCTCCTCTCATGAGAGGAACGGGCTAAAATGGAGGCAGTAAATGTAAGGGTCAGTACAGAAGCCATGGCCACGAGAATGTTATATATTATATCACAAGCTGTAACACAAGAGGAAACAAGTAATGTACTCCTAATGGCATTCTACTAAGTAAACTGTATCCTCTCCACGAGCTGCTTTCAAAGCTTGAGTAACAAGCAGTAAACACACTTGTCTCAGTCTGAACTGACCAGCACATGATCTTATTGCTCTCCTTTTAATCAGCCCTAGTCCTGGTTTATGAACCCTAGCAAATTAGGGTCCACATCCACTTGGATGAGTGGCAAAACGTTTCTGCAACTGAAAACGCTACATCCAGATGAACAGAAGCAAACCCTGTGTGCTAAAGTTTGTGGACATATAGGCCTGAGAATGAACCCAGAGTGATTAGACATTGCTCTTTTAATGAATATAGAAACACTCAAACTCGAAGCACTGACACAAGCCAAACACAGTCAACCTCAGTAGCTAGTCTCAGTTTAATTTTGCTCAGACTTTGCTTCACCTACTGCCTCCATTTTATAAGGCTTTAGGCTTACTGTTGGCTGATGACATGCAATTGCAAAGAGAGAGAGAAATTAAAGAAACTTAATGGCGGGCCTACCTATGCTGCAGCGCTCACATAAACCGAAACAGGAAAAAAGGTGCAGGGACAGAAAAGGTGGAGATCTTTTGCATGGACATGTTAAACCTGTTGCAGACGGCAGTGTTGATAGAACTAAAGTTATTTGTAAAGCTCTGCAAAGTTGAGTTTACTTATCACCGGAGTACTTCAAGTCTGAAGTATTACTTAAATACATTACATGCTATTGATGCCCAAATCACCCACCCAAACAAACAGTGGCGGGAGGATTCGGCAGACTTGTGGGAGAAGAATAGATAAACAAAAGCAGGACAAGCGACAACAAACGCCATAGCGAAGTGGTTAGCAACAAACTGCAGGCCGATTAGTGTTGTTGAAGATGTTAGGCTGAAGAACGTTCTTAGAGTCGCACCAAATATTTAAGTTATTTTTCTTTAATAATGAATCATTCATTGGAAAAGATTCTGAAAATGTTGACTATCCTCTTTCAGTTGCACTCACAATCTGTGTCTGTTTGTTGTGGTTCTCTTGTCCTTGGCCTCTGAAACTGAGTTCACTCTAAAAGATCATCTGTGACTGCTCCTACCACGTTTTGATTTTTGAGGGATTTTCTGCAATATTAGTTTAAAAATGTATTTTATTTTATTTCCAGAGTTGCTTCTTTTACTCCAAAGCTGCACAGCCTCACTTTAAAAGGCAGCTAGGCTGTGTGTTACTGAGGTGATTATAATAGGGAGGAGAAAAAAGTACAGCTACTGGGAGACTCATCACATGTTACAGGAGGCCACAAAGCACAATCTTATAATAATTATAACTTACTGTTTGTATTTACAGTGAAAGAAGACAATATTTTTTCATATGCTTAAGTTCCTGTACAGCAGCTGAAGGTTAAATATTGGCTTCTGTGTAATTGCACAGTAGAACAACAGCTTGTTAGCTCGGTCACAGGTTTGGACAGTGATTATTTTGTGGATTTAGTCTGATAAACATCAGGTTACACGTCAGAATATCTAATCTGTTGTACACTGTAAACAGTGGTGTAACTAAGCTAGAAGATGATAAGGAGAGTTGAATATAAAGGAGGAGTTGTTGTACCATATAAACACAAAAGGTCTTAGACCGCATAATAAAGAAAACAACTCGTGTCTTCATCATTACTTTAGCCATACATTGCTAACTTCTTACTTTATGCTACACCACAACAAGCCTTAGATTGGTTGTTCAGAATGTGTGTTTCGTGTTTGTCCTCCTCAGGCAGTACCTGGTGGTCGTGTTCAGAGACAAACCCTTGGAGCTGTGGGACATCCGGACTGGGACTCTTCTCCGGGAGATGGCTAAGAACTTCCCCACTGTTACTGCACTGGTACAAACACATTTACACACTAATAAAAATTTGATTTTGTACCAAGTAAAGAACAGAGTCCAGGAGGGATGGAGACGAGTGTCAGGAATGATTTTTGACAGAAGGACAGCAGCAAGAGTGAAAGAAAAGCTTTACAAGATGGTAGTAAGACCTGCTATGATATATGAATTGGAGACAGTGGCACTGACAAAAAGACAGGAGGTGGTAGTGGCAGATTTAAAGATGCAGAGATTTTCATCGGGAGTGACCAGGACTGACAGGGTTAGAAATGACCTGAGGGACACATCAGTTTGAACAGTTGGGAGACAAAGTCAGAAGAGGGAAGCCTGAGAGGGTTTGGACATGTATAGAGAAGAGAGAGTGGATGTATTGAATGAAAGTTGTTGAACATGGGGCTGCCAGGGAGGAGAGAAAGAGGATGACGATAGAAAACATTCATGGATGTAGTAAAGAAGGACATACAGAGGAGGATGCTGGGCATAGGGTGAGGCTGATGATCTGCTGAGGTGAGCATCCGAAAGACGACGACCAGTCAACCACAACACTAAGAGAACAACAGATCATCATCATGCTGGAATGTATCATTTCTGCTTTTAAATGTTCATTTAACTCCACACTATTTTAACTTGTGTTACAAAGTGTTGCAAACACCCATTGTTGACTCTTTCCTGTGTTAATAGTCTCATACTTTTTGGCCCATCCTCGCCTTGTGTTTGCATGGGTCATTTGAAAGATTAGTCTGGAAAATTTCCCCAAGCTCAGCAAACAGCAGTGGCTTCATTAGGCCAGAGAAATGCTCATAAAACAAGAGTTATGCTGGACAAACTTTACAGTGAGGCTGTAAAAATCGTCCACAGTGTGAATAAAAATGGCAGTAACCTTAATAATACATGCAGGCCTCCCCTAGCACCGTTTTGCTGTCTCATTTCCATATTGATTACAACCTCGACTCACCCAGACTTGTAGCCACAGTGCACCAGAATGTAGACAAGAGGGCTGAGGGAAACAAATCTCCTGCCTCCCTTAGTTTCATTTATGTGAGTGTGCAGATCTCCCCTCTCTCAGTCTGTCTTTGTCTGCGGGTTATGCTGCAGTTGTTTGCTATTGTGTCTGCAAATGTGTTGTACAGATGGCTTTGTTACAAAAACCGCAATCCCCCGGTTATGCCAACAGGAATGGTCCCCATCCCACAACCTGAAGAGTCTAAAGAAGAAGCAGATGGCTGCGAGGGAGGCCATGGCTCGGCAGACTGTGTCAGATGCCGAGCAGAGTAGCGTTGAATCCTCAGTAATCAGGTGAGTGCTGTGGAGCTCCAGAATCTTGGAAGCCTTTTGACTGACATTTATGAAATCCAGCATTAAATCCATCTGGCTGAGATCGTATTTACTTTTTATGGTCCCAATGTTAGAACTTAAGAGAACAGACAGTCCAGAACAAATTCCTTAGTCCTTACTATGTTTCATTGAGAAAACATTGTAATAAAGAATAAATTATTCAACCACATGTCATGTAGGACTCATGTGTAACAGCTGATATATATATGTGCATATATGTGTCTAGTTTTTCATATTAGTTCAGCTTCTTGACAGTCTTTCTTCACCCCCTCTGGCAACTGCAGAGGTGCCTCCTGCGGTACAACCACCCCTGCTGGGGAATCGCTAGACTCCTCATAATTGTAAAGCCCTGTCAAAGTGCGGAGCCGAATAACAAGATGTCCAACCAAAATATTTCACACGAGAAAGTGTGAACAAAGACAAGCGCTTAGGTGGGAGAATAGTCAGTATCGTTTTTTTGTCTCCTTCTCCCTACAGTCTCCTGCAGGATGCTGAGAGCAAGTCGGAGACAAGCCAGGCTATCTCAGCCAGGGAGCATTTTGTATTCACTGACACAGATGGGCAAGTGTACCACATCACTGTAGAGGGCAACACAGTCAAAGATGGTGCAAGAATTCCACCTGATGTGAGTCCCGAGACTGTCTTTTTTTTTTTTTCCTTCTTCCTCGTCTCTTTACCTTATAAGCTCTTGTACTGCTTCAAGGTCGTCCACACAGATCCTTGCACAAAGCTGTTTGTCCCCGCTTTATATCGACCTCTTTTCATTTTGTTAATATCATGTTAATCCTTTTTGTACACACAGATCATAATCAGGTTTTTCCTTTACATCAGTCTGTCTCTTGTCATTCCTTTTCCTTCTGACTGTGACCTTTCTCTCTCTGTGGTTTTGTTGCTGTAATAAGTTGTGAGGAAAAACATTAAAATTTTAGTTTAAACATTTGCGTTTTCAAGATACTGGTGACAATAAAGAAGTGACATTCCGTTGTGCATTATTTTCTTTAAATAGTGTATATGCAGAATAAAATATTCTGTCACCTAACCGTCTGGGCAAATTTGGGGCCAGGTTTGCAACACCATTAGAGGTTAGCATAGCCTACGAGGAGCTTACTGTGCACTCACTTCCTCTTGTGTGCCAATGAAATCAGTGAATATTGCTCCAACAATCTGCTGTGGCTGTGTCCACACACCCATGTTGTTGGCCATCCTTTGATTGCTGATAATTTCACAGTAGTTTCCCCCTGAAACCAGAAAAGGGCTCATTTCAGCAAGTTTTTGACAGTGTAACTACTGATCAGCCATCTTCCACCATCTGTTTATGTATTTACTCACTGTTTCATAACACACTTTACTGTATACAAGCAGTGGGGGAACTCCAGGCCTCAAGGGCCAGTGTCCTGCAGGTTTTAGAGATCACCCAGGTCAGCACACCTGAATCAAACGATTAGTTCATTATCAGGCCTCTGGAGAACTTGAAGACACGTTGATGATGTAATTTAGCCATTTAAATCAGCTGTCTTGGATTAAGGACACATCTAAAACCTGCAGGACAACGGCCCCTGAGGCCTGGATTTCCCCCACCTCTGCTGTGTACCATATCCATCACTTCCAGTCATTTTGTTAGCCAAAGGCTAATAAGTGCTCTTTTTTCTTTTTATGTTCTTTATCTACTTTGGGCTCTCTTATGTTTAGAGGCTAAATATCTCCTTGGTGTTATGTGTTTTACTTTATATCTGCACGGTCTTGTCACTTTACTCAAAAGAAGCTCTGCGTTCTGGTTGTTAGGCAGTGTCTGCCCAATTTTCCCCTCGATAAAGTAAATGCCACCACTCCCTCTTTAAAATCCTGTGTCCTTCAGGTTATTTGTGAGAACTTGTGCAGGGGATGATATAGATTTTGGCTCCCCAACAAAATGTTGCCAACCTAATGTCCGTTCAGTCATAAACTAAATGTAATCAAGGTAAAGGTTTCAAAGATAAATTGAACAGCGCTATGTTTTTTGCCAGTTTTCTCTCTCTCTCTCTCTCTTTTTTTTTTTCCCCCTGAGAACCAAACGGCCAGCTGAATGTCTGCGAATTTGACGGTGTCATCAGTTTGTCCCAGATAGCGTTTAGCAAATGTTCACCTCACTGATAGGGAGCAATGAGTTAGGCTACAGGAAAAAGAAAGTGTGTGTGTATTTATATGTAAAGCAAGTACATGTTAACCTAGCTATTAATCCGCTCTGACAGCAAAGTGTCCTCCCATGTAAAAAGAAACAAGCTATTACTGAAGACAGGATTTCTTTTCACCCGGGTGAATCCAGGATGCATTGGTAACATCATGACAGTAGGATGCTTTGATTACCTTACAAGCTGACATGTCACCACTAACAAAGAACGCTTCTGATTGTTAATTAAGAAAGTTTCAGTTACCTAAGCCTCCCTTTCTTTTGGAGGACTTTGACTTTCTTGGACTCATTACCTTGTTCAAACTTGCAGTTGTTTAGTGCTTAGTCACGCTGTAGTGTAGCACCTGCTGCCGTCGGGTGTTGATTGCCCACATCTTTGTCATCGCTGAAGATGGCACAATCTCATATCTTTTCATTATCATTTAATATATTATTTAACAGAGTAACATTTATCTCACTTCATGTAGCATTTCTAAAGGGAAGCCTATGGAATATATTAGTTTCCTTTGTGATCCGGTGGATTGTTTGCCTATTCAATGCTTTGCTTTCCGCCACGTAGACAGATACCGGCGGTTTACCTGGGGATTTTAAAGCCTTAGTTTTGTGACGGCTTCAGATTTATTTCTCAAAGATTTGCATACCCCAAAGGTTTTACAGTCTTTTCCGGATGATAGAAGATCTTCATATCTCTGCCAGGGAACTGAGCCAAAGTCTTCGAAAAAGTTTTGGGCTATCACATACTGAGGATGAGCTGACACGTAACATCTTAACATTGGCACTCTGCTTCACAGCATAGTCTGGCCTTATTCAAAACTCAGATGCTGTGCTTGTTTACCACTCAGCTGCCACACATATATCAATTTATTGTCTTGTTTTCTTCATGCCCTGACATTAAATGCCTTGCAGCGAGATGTTTTATTGCAGAGGGAAAAGGGATGGCTTTTATGCTGTTTGAATTGCGCGTTTTTGTTTTTTTAACTACGCAATGGTTGGCTGCATTAAAGACGTGACTTGTGAACATAATGACCTAATTCCTTTTGATGCCTATCTCCAGTTATATGATGGGTAATCATAAACTTCAGACTGCATGTCTGAAGGATCATGGACTCAACTGCAATTTATCTTAATACTGAGAGGACACCGCTAGAGCGACTCACTTGTGAGGCTAGCACTTTATCATCTTTGCTTTAACACCTTTTTCTTTCTTCCTGTGTTGCAGGGGAGCATGGGCAGTATAGCGTGTATTGCCTGGAAAGGTGACACCCTGGTGCTTGGCGATGTGGATGGCAATCTCAACTTCTGGGATCTCAAAGCTCGTTTGTCGAGGTAACAGCTAGACTGAAAAACGTTATGATAGCTCCAGTTTTGCTTTCTGATGCTTTGTTAAAGAAACGGTTCATAGATTGTAAACATTATGAGCAAATCGATCAGTAAGGCCCATTTCAGAGGTTGTAGGTTTCATGTTTGAAATCGCACATGGGTCACTTTTGACCTGCTCTGAATACATGGCACATAAAATGGATTATATGACCTTTGATGTGCTCTCAGATTTTGTGCATAGTACATCATGTAGTGCACTTACCCACACAGGCTCATTTTCACGAGCATGTTTGAATGAACCTGTGAGTGATGAAGCTGAAAAGTCAAATCCACAAAGTAAATAAGGTCATTTATTATTATTATTATTATTAATTGACATTTTTAGGGGGATACCAACACATCGTGGTTGGGTGAAGAAGATTCGCTTCGCCCCCGGGAAGGGTAACCAAAAACTGCTGGTCATGTACACAGATGGAGCAGAGGTCTGGGACACCAAAGAGGTAAGACTCTATACAATAACTCCACAGGCTGGTAGTTGCAGATGAGATGCTATAAATTCCCAGCATTCATACCCTCACTGCACTGCGTAGCTCATAAGTTAAAAAAGCAACAGTCTGAAGTCTTCAGGTTCATAGCAGTGTTTTACGGGCTCACTGTGGCACGCTTAATGGGTTTTCATAGAACGGCATTCACTGGGGCATGACAGTATTTCTATGGGGTGCATTAAACTAATGTCCTTTCTGAAGCTAACACTGTAATAATAATACAACTGCTGCAGTTCGGCTGTTGCGTTGACAAGTCATTACAGTGTGTTGTATAGGTACACACACGCAATTCTTAAAAGCTTTCTCCTGACATGTAAAAGCTCAAGCATAGCAGGATGGATGATTTGGGTTCTGAAGGCGACGCGAATCCCTGCTTCATCTTTAGCTTTGTTTACCAAAGTCGTCAACATCCACAAGGTCCCCTCTAAGCGGTCTACTTTTCATCTTGCCCGAGATTCCTTCTGGCTTGTTTACATTTCAGTTTTTTATTTGATCTAATGTCATCGACTGCATTTTGTTATCTGTATCCATTCTCCACTTTTTGTTGGCTTACCCAGCAGCAATCAGTGTTAGATATTAACTGGCAGATTAAATGACACACGCGTCGATGATTTGGTTTATTATGAAGAGCAAGGTAGAGAGAAAATGGTCATCTTGGAGCCCTCTTTATGGTCCCCAGTTATAAAAGCCAGACAGCAAATGAGTCAAGCCGTAGAATAAAACAAGAAAAAGCTATAATGTAACAAATCATGAGAATTATGATTAGAAATCTAAAAGAGAATTTCAACCCCAGCTTCCAATGAGCTAATCAGCAGCTGAAGCGGGAAACACATGAGCCATTTGGGATCTTGTGCTATCGCATACAAATTCACAACAGTTCAGTTACAGGCATATCTATTTGTTACCAAAATAAACATGTATTTACTGTACTTTTATTTTTTCTTGTGTGCCTATAACATCATTCTGTTTCCTGTTTTACTTGATCAAAAAAAACTTTCCATATTGTGCCCTTACAAATAAAAGAAGCAATTAGATTGCAATTTGAAATCAATCACCTTGGATGTTCTTTCTCTGCAGGTTCAAATGGTCAGCAGCATGCGCATTGGTCGCAATGTGAACTACCGCATCTTAGACATCGATTGGTGCACATCAGACAAGGTTGTCCTGGCATCCGACGATGGCTGTATCAGAGTGTTGGAAATGGCCATGAAGTCTGCCAGCTACCGCATGGATGAACAAGACCTGACTGGTGAGCTAGGATCATTATGCAGCGTAAAGGACTGAAAAGAAAAGGTTTATGTTGATTTTTGTTAAGTGTCAACCAAAAATGGTTGCATATACCCCGATCAGGCGTAACATTATTACCACTGATAAGTGTCTCTTCATCACGTAAGCCTTTTCTTCTCAAAATTGATGAACTAGAAGCTGGAAAACTGGGCAAGACGAGTGGGTCAGAACATCTCCCAAACTGCAGCTCTTGTGAAGGCTGGTCCATGTGGTCCAGTCCAACAGATTAGCTACTGTAGCTCAGTTTGCAGAAAAATGTAATTCTGGTAGAAAGGAATCAGAATACACAGTGTATTACAGTTTATTGTGTATAGTGCTGCATAGCCGCAGACCAATCGGGGTTCCCATGGTAACCCCAGCCATCACCAAAAGCGCCAATAATAAGCGCGTGAGTAATGGACCACAGAGAAGTGGAAGAAGGTGGCCTGTTTTATTTTTTAAATTTACATCATGTGGATGGCCAGATGTGTGTGCATCGCATACCTAGGGAACACCTGGTACCATGATACTATATGGGAAGAACCACAGCACAGTTTGGTCAAGGCTGTTTTGGCAGCAAAAGGTGGTCTGACACAACATTAGGCAGGTGGTTGTTATGGCTAATCGGTGTAGCTGTGGATTAGAGCTCCTTTACCCAGTTACAGGTTGGCATCTGTAGTCACTCAGTTTATGATGCTGATAAAACCTACAGTCTAATATTGTGTTCTTTTTTATCTGTGGTAAATATGCACAGATCCAGTGTGGTGCCCTTACTTGCTGCTGCCCCGAGCTGCCCTCACTCTAAAGGCTTTTCTTCTGCTGCAGCCCTGGTCAGGAACCTTTACCATGGACGTCACGCAAGTGTAAGTCTCACCTCTGAACAAGTGTTCACTGTGAAATTGTCTCCTTGTTTACATGTTTACATGTTACTTGTTTACAAAATACTAAGAGGAGGACTAAGGGTGACAGAGCTTTTGCCACTGTGGCCCTTAGACTGTGGAACTCTCTCCCCCAAGCATTAAGAACTGCGGAATCAGTAGCTGTTTTTAAAAAACAACTCAAAACTTACCTTACTGCTTATTGTTAATTTTTTGCCTGTTTTATTTTCTCTTTTTAAATCTTTTTATGACTTGTAATCTTATGTGCAGCACTTTGTGATTCTGTCTTGAAAGGTGCTATATAAATAAGAATTTATTTATGTCTTTTTAGTCAGGCTAACTGATTTTGACCTGAGGATGATTTTAACTTTCACAAAGTGCTGCTGAGCTAAAGGAACTAGCAACAAGATTTAACGTTATGAATAGGTTTGGTTTGACGTGATCAGAAGCTTTATTTCTCATTTTCTTGTACATAATGGTGCAAATACATTTTAGTAAGAGAAAGCAACTAACTGAATAGAAGTTCATGAATTGACCTGAGGTTGTCTGCAAGATCAGTATGAGCTGTGACCATATGATGTTTGAATAAACTGTTTGAGTCGTGTAAAGATGGGTTTTACTGATGTGTTTTTAAAAATAAAAATGGAATATTGCTTCCTACCCTGAAAGCAGGCGGTTGTGAGTAAGTGAGCAGAGCAGCACATCAATTGTTGTCAGTAGTTTCAATTATTGATATCCACACAGCGTCAGTCAGTGATCCATGTGATATGCTCTAGGTTAAATTGCATTTAAACATGTGTACTGTGTACTGCTCTATTTGAGGAGGAAGACCGATAAGCCATCTTCTGTTGAACTGTGCTACTTTTACAGTTACAGACTGATCTCATCTCCCCACATACAGTATGTTCTACAAAAAAACTAATGAATGAGTATGAGAAGGTTTTCAGCTCTGCTATCTCAAAACCAAACTTTCCCCTCATTAATTCATAACGTTGACCTATTTTCAGACTGATTCACTCTGAGGAGAAATAAAAATCATCTGATTGCGAATCTTGGTTACATCTTAGTAATACCATCCATTTTTAATCTACTTTCACTTTGCATTGAAGGTTGATTTTTATGTCTGTCAACCAAAAAATAGTTTTAAGAACAGTTAAAAATTGTTATGGAAAGGATTAGGGCCACTGGGGAAAAAAAGTGGGCACACTTTTTTTTTTCTTCCTTTCCAGAATTCTGAGAAAAAGTTCAGAATTCTTAGATTAATGTCAGAATTTAAAAAAAATAAATAAATCTGATGAAAAAGTCTGAATTCTGACTTTAATCTCAGAATTCTGAATTTTTTCTCAGAATTCTGGAAAGAAGAACAAAAAAGTCGAGCACACTTTTTTTTCCAGTGGCCCTAATCTTCTTTCATAGGTAGCTGCGTTTACAAAACTTTGTTAGAATTTTCACCCAGTTTGCAAAATGAGAACTAAAAATATAAATATCGAAAATATAATTAATTTTAAGTAAGATGTCTGCAAGATTAGGCTTCTTATTTTTTCATCTACCACTACAGCTTCTGTCAACCACCCAGACACTGTCTGTAAAAATCACCATTATAAACAAGTAAACAGCTCAACGCGGGATTCAGCAGGGGCCGTCCAGAGGGACGCTATTTAAGCCAGATGTAGTTACAAACCCATTTAACTGAGCCCTGAGTATTTCACTGCTTCACAGCTCCCTTATCATAAGTAAGCAGCTATATTAGCAGCATGTGTAAGGCAATACCCATCCTCAGCTTAAATGTTAGAATAGACTTCGCTTGACACCACAGATCGACTTCTCTTAAAAAGTGTTCAGATTTCCATTTAATATCAGGTCAGCTTCGATTTAAGGTAGATGTTAAAGGAGCCGTTTGACTTGCTTTGATCCTTCTGTTTCAGAGACTACAGTGAGAAAGATGAGATAAAAGGCCTAATCCAGGAGCAGCTCAACTCATTATCAAAGTGAGTTACTGCACTGTTGCTTTGTCCTCTAATGCCAAGCTCATGTGGTAACTCGATATTAATGTAATGGCACAGACACTAACAACCAAATAACAGTGTATGTATGTGATTCCAGTTTGTGTTCATGTAGGGTTGTTTTACAGTTAGAAACTGTAAGTCCTTCCTTAGTGCTTAGACAGCGGGCCCAGAGAGCATGTAGTCTGTGGGCTGACATATAAGACGAAACTCCTGGAACAGCCACACTGGGCCTGCTGTGTTAGAGAAGTGTAATTGGCCCTAGCTGTGTTTTGATTGTCTGTCTCTGATTGGCCCCCCAGTGATATGAAGAGTGTGCTACAGGACCCAGAGCTCAGTCTTCTGCAGCGCTGCCTCCTGGTCTCACGGTGAGTTCGAGCTCTGTGTGAAGTTGCCTGTGTTTGTCTCTGCGCAGATTGTACCGTGTTCGTGAGCGTTCGCTAGTACCCTGGGGCGGTTATTTTGTTAACATTCAGACAGCGTATCTATGTCAAAGACTCATAAAAGCCTTGGTTACAGAGTTCCAACAGAAGTATCAAAGTATAAGGGACAAGAAAAAAAAGTTGTCTAATATAGAGAATAATACTAACTTAATGATATTCTCTAATAAAAATAATAAGTCTGACTTTACATGAGTTGCACAGTGAATATTTGCTCTCGTTGTGCAAGAAAGCACCTTGGGTTTTTTGGGGGTGGATTTAATATTTTTTTTTATATCTATGTTCTCAGGATGGAGGATACCAATCTTAAAAGCTATTGCAGCCATCTTTTAGAGAGCTTATTTCAGCTACTCGGTGATGAAGAGGGCGACTTTCTATCTTTGAAATAACACACAGGAGTTCCTTTCATTTTTTTCATAATTTTAAAATTATAGTACAATCTGGGCAGCTACCAGTACTCTTTCTGTAATTTTACATATTTATCATGTAGTTTTAGTGATCGTGCCCACTTAAGATCAGAGAGTGGGCCATGATGACACATTTGACCAGATCATAGCTTGTGTCTTCTTTCTAAACTCCTGCGTGACTTTTTGGTGGTATGCTTTGCATTGTAATCATGCTAGAATATTCTTCTCCTGCCCAGTTTCTGCAGATGAAAAGTGATCTCATCAGCCAGCATTGTTCTCCATAATCTCCACAGTCATACATGGTGCCTCCTATAATTATCACCTCCCCGGTTCCTTCTGCTCTCTTGAAGAGCCGTATTCTCTCACCTTGGTGCATCACTCTCAGGACTATGCATTCTCAGTTCACAGAGGTTTTTGCAGTGCTATTTGTGCTCTTGCTTCTTCATCTAACCAACAAACTTGTCTTGGTCTCGTCTGACCAAATACGCTCAGTATTCCAGCTTATCTTCATGTTTTCTAGAAAAGTCAAATAAATGCACTCAGTTGCTAGAGAAATGTGAATTTCCATTGTGCCTAGTCTCAAACTCTTGTTTTTCAGCTCTAGATTGTGCAAGTAGCCATCTGTCATTTTAGCCAGGCGGCCACTGCAGCTCTGTATCTCGTTCAATACCTTCTGATTACTGCTGTAACTTTATTTCAACTGATTTTTTTGGTCCGTCTCCCCATCATCCTGTGTCCTTTTCCATCTTTTTTTTTTTTTATAATCTCACAATCAAATTTCATTGACCCTGGCTTTTTCTTTTCCTCATGGAGCCATGGTGCAGAGTCAATTGTCAGTCTGGTTTCAGTGATCACAGGTTTTCTAACTTGACTGTCAGTGATGTATTGGCTTGTGTTACATTGAGTTTCTACCTTTGGAGCATGTTTTTTGTTTCCTTTCTCCTCCAAAAGCTGTTTTTTAAGAAAGTTTTCGCTTTTTTGTTGCTTTGAATAGCAGAGGAAATACTGTACTCGTCAACAGAGAAATGAGGCTGCTATTGAGAGCTTTGCTATCACTTGAGGAGGCTTATATTACACAAGGCTGGGCTCATTTTTCTACTATATTGTAAAGTGATGGTTTAGCAGGGATTTCTAGTTATTTGTGGAGGAAAGTAATTATAAACATATAACTACTTAATTTAGAACAAATTGGAAAGATGAGCCAGAAGGTGTTAAATTATGAAGCAAAGCAAATTATTTTGTTTTTGAAACATTTAAATTAACTGCCAAAGAGCATATACTTGCTGTAACTGTAAAGTGTAGTTCTGAAGCACCACAAAAAAAGTATGAGACTTGTGCTTGTGTCAGCAACTCTCATCTCATCTCTGCTTCAGCCTTCATTTCCCTCGAGCAGCCAGTATGAAAAGAAAGGCAATATCATATCATCCCACCCCTGTTTGCATCCTGTTATTAATGCCATGATTTACCGGGAAAGTCTAAAAGATCCTTTTTGTTCCTTGAACACCCTGGCTGCACTCTCAGTGAGAGCTCACGATTATGTCTCTACATCTGGCTGTCTCAAGTTTCCATGCCATTGTTAATGTCATAAGGTAACCTAGCAACAGCTATGTGTCTGTGCCGATATGTTAAAGGAGGCTGAGGAAAGTAAAGCAGCAGGAGGAGGAGGAGAGCTCACTTACAGACAAAGCGTAGGCTGGATGATGGAGGAACTGTGGTCATTAATGAGCAAACGAGTAGGGAAACCAGGTGCCATGATGATTCAGGCTGCAGAATCTGACTAGTCCAGAGACAAACACTGAACTCAGGTGATGCGTTTTTGTTTTTCTGTGGCAAACTGCAGGCTGTTCGGGGACGAGTCAGACCTTCACTTCTGGACGGTGGCATCCCACTACATCCAGTCATTTGCACAGGCTCGTCAGCTAACTGTGGCCACCGCAGAGGGTCAGGCCCAAAGCGAAGGAGTCCAACCGTCACCTCAGAGCCACCTGGACATTTGCCACGATGTCTTGTGTGAGACCTCTTATTTCCAGGTCAGTATAATGAGAAAGTGTTTACCTGTGTTTGGTGCTGTCTCTTTGGTGAGCAGAGAAAGTAAAGGCAAATAAGTTTCAGCCAACATTGGGAAAAAAAAAATCCCCCCAGGAGTCATCCCAAAGACAGTCGATGTCCTCAAGCCAGACTATGCACAAACAAACACAGACGGCCTGTCCCTTATCGTCCACGGTGTCAATATCACCTCGGTCAAACAGTGCATTCTGTTACTAATTACGCTGTGGATCTACTCTCGCCCACATTTTTAAGCCTTTAAGGTCAACTCCATGCCTTCCTCTCCTCTGAGTGATTCAAGCCCTTATTGGATGCCCTCTTAAAAATGTCTAATTTGTTTGTGCAGTGTGATTGCGTAGCATCCTGCTGAAGACATTCTTGCATCAGCATCCAAGGTCTTTATAAACATGACTCTTCACTTTTCATCTTCAGTTATCAGACTAGTTAGACGTGTTTTTCAGCACACTGAGCAACATTTTTTGTTTGAAAGGTTTTCCATTCAAATGTGTTTCCATCGTTTTCCCATTTTGTATCTGTGAACTGACTTAATTTCTAGTCTGCAAAAAAGAGACCGTTTGAAAAACATAAGATAATTAAAAATTGGCTTACTGTGCATGTGGAGATAGCATTTTCTGGATTTTTTTTGACTGCTGTACCGTTTTTCCCCCACTGTGCCAACCTCCGTGTACCCGAGAAAGTAAAATAAGAAAAAAACCTTTTCCATTTTTGATAAAAGATGATTTAGCCAGTTGAAAATGGTGCCCCAGACCTTTCAGCTCAAGGTTTTAAGTAGCAACAAGCAAATGTACCGTCTAATTTCACTCAGTATAGTTCCAATTAAAAAGTCCTAATGGATTATGCACCATTCCGTTTTTGTGAAAGTTGTGCTGCTTGCTAATGAGGGGCCATGCAGTGATCACAAAGTTAGGACTTTCAAAGAGCTACCAAGACAGTGTGCAGCAGCATTTGGCTCCTGTTGTCATAAAACGACTTCAGTGGCAGCAGCCTGCCTGTAATTACTAATATCCCGGACTCCAGTACAGAGCACACATCTCTGAAGTTGCTAAACTCATTTGATATCTACGCAAGGAAGTATACCCACAGCTATGAATTGCAGAAGAATTCATCAAAATAAAGCGAAGCCAAAAAAAGAAGCCTCTGTTGTAGATGTAGAAGCAATAAATGTGTGCACGTAGCCATTCTTATAAAGAAATCTACTATGCTGCTATCTCTCCCGAAAATTGATGACTCAGTCTTTTGTCCATCAGCTGCTGTTTTTCTTTTTCTTGCTTATCTTTTGCTCATTGAACAGAGTGCAGTCGGTACATACAATCACACAATCTCGATGCCTGCAGTGAGTATAGGAGATTGAGCCCACGCGAAACCAACCTGAAGAATTTCTTGTAACGGGCCTGATGAGGCATGCATGGGACACCCTGCCCTCCTTAAAGAATATATCAGATCCAACGCCACCTTCACTGAACCCCCAGGGTAGTGAGGACCTGAACGTCTATCCTTCCCCCAGGGAGACAATTTTTTACTGAGCCGGGGGAAGCCAGGGAGACATTTTCACCAACACATCAGTGATTTTTCTCCATGTCCTCCAGCTCCCTTTGTGTCAGTAAAGTCAGTATTACACATCATTATGGGGATATAGCATCACACCCCAAGACTCCCACAGACCTGACATGGCCTTGAAACAGCAGCTGCAGTGATGACAGCTGCATCATTTTCCCACTGACAGGACTGTTTGAGTGACTTTCTGAGCCATAGAGTGTAGCTAAAAATAAAAAAAAGTCACGAAGTCGTGTTTGGCGAACCTAAGATAGCATGCTGTATCTCTTCCACAGAGATGACCCTTAAAGTCCCCAAGAAGTGACCAAATACTGATGGATGCGTCCACACAAGCCAGTTAGAACGACATCATTTTGTGGAAACCTTTTGTTTCTATCACTGCGTGATCAGTGAACAAAGAACTAGTCTTGTTTACTTCCCACATACAGTTAGTATGATGCATTAACTGGACGTGGGAAGCTGGCGTCTGGTGAAGACTGCTCATTCAGCCTTTGTTCCACAGATGGAAGAGGTATCACCGTCCACTCAAAGACATGAAGAAGGCAACTCTAAACTTCTCCATACATTACATGGTGGAGGTGCACATGAGAATAAAAATGTCCGACTTTGAGCAGGCTTTAACCTGCCTCATCCCGGTACAAAGTCGCCGTGATCTCACCCATGTGAGAATGGAGCAGGTCAAGTTGAATTCACAGTAGTGGGCGAGTGGATGGTGCATGGAGCACCTTAACCTAGACCAAGTATTTCTTCCACTGACTTCATCTTTGAAGTGAAGTATCTGACAGGGACAAAATGAGATCTCCTGTCACCAAGAATTGGGAAACAGAAACTTAATAATGAAATACAGTACAAGGAGCGCTGACACCCAAGAAACTTTGAAGCTTGTGAAGTTTTTAAAGACATTATAATTATACTCTCCATCTCTGGTATATGTATTCATGTAATTGTCAATCCATCACTTTCTCCCTATATTAATACATGCGTACTAACTCATATCCTCTCTGTCTCTCTCTGACACAAAGTTTAATGGATTTCTGGAAGCACTTGTTACACAAAGCAAAAACGTATTCCTACTACTTCCTAAGTTGTTGCTCCTTGTGTTTTTCTTTTTAACAGAAGTTCCAGCTGGATCGAGTTCACCTGCAGGAAGTAAAGCGCTCCAGTTATGAACACACTAAGAAATGCGCTGACCAGCTCCTCCTTCTGGGTCAGGTAAGTATGACACCACCGCACCACCTACACAGTTAAAGTGCGTCTGCATGGAGACTATAGCTGTGAGTTGTCATGTGGCATAACTGGTAGACTATGCACCACACCATTGCAAACCACACAAATCTACACCTCCTTAGCTGTGCATACATGCAAGCTGAAATGTCATAGTCATAAATAGTTCATATCGCAGTGAAGAAAATCAGCGCTGCTCCTGTCCTCCCTAGCTTCACAGCCTGCGGGGACTGACATCACCTCTTTCACCTCTCAATGTCACCACTCTCCCTCTAATCACAAGCTGCAATCAGCCGGCTGTTTGCTGGAGGTACACTTATCCAGCAGGCAGACAGGCAGAGGCCAGTCGGTGCTGACCCCAGCACGAGCTCCAGCCTTCATCTACACCAGATGAAAAGCATGATAATAAACATAATTTCCCCTCGCAGCTCTGTCTTGTTCAGCTCGTGCACTGTGGTTACCTATCAGAGCCACTAATGCCTTGTTTCTCTCTGCTGCCACGGTAATTACGCTCTCATCTCTTTGTTGTTGCTCTCAGACGGACCGGGCGGTGCAATTACTGTTGGAGACGAGCGCAGACAACCCCAGCTACTACTGTGATTCACTCAAGGCCTGCCTAGTGACCACCATCACCTCTTCAGGCCCCTCGCAGTCTACAATCAAGCTAGTGGCCACCAATATGATAGCTAATGGCAAGCTTGCAGGTAGTGTTCCTCTATATCTGATACCAGAAAGAACATTTTTATTTGTATAGCATACACCTGGGATCTTTTTATTTTTAATTTAAATTGGAAAAATTTATATTGGAATCAATCAATAAATCAAATAATGCTTATCTTATCAATTTGGCTAATAGCAGCATTGTGTAATGAAACCATTCTGCTGCTTTCAGGGCCAAGTTGGCCACCTTTGGTACTGATAGCTATGATGTCTCACACGTGTGTATGACTTGTCAATCTTCTGCTGTTTATCAGAGGGAGTTCAGCTGTTGTGTTTGATTGACAAGGCAGCAGATGCTTGCCGCTACTTGCAGACCTACGGGGAGTGGAACCGAGCCGCATGGCTGGCTAAGGTAACTCAGCATGACGGCATCCATCAGCAGGATGAAGATCAGATACTGAGTAATGTTTGGATAGTGTAAATCTGTGGGCATGTGAGTTGTGGATGTGTGACGCTTATGGTGCCACGATTTATTCTCTGAACTTTGTTTTCCTGTTAGCTGTTGCACATCAGGGAACTCTCGTAGTGGTCACATATTTATGCTCCCCTAGACTTTTATACAAACATAGACTGCGTGCACAGTTATTAGGCAAACATTTTGACCTTATCATTGTTTTTATGCATATTTTCCAGCTATAAGCTTTATAAACTTGAATGACTTATTGGATTGAAGCATATCAGGTGATGTGTGTAATGAAGGAGGGTCTGCTCTAAGGAGATCAGCAATCTATATCAGCTTCTTTTCCTCAAGCAAAATGGGCACAAAAAGATATTTAACTGACTTTGAAAGTCAAAAATTATTTTTAAAATAATCTTTCAAGGAGATGCAGAAATTGTTACAATATTAGGGCATGACGACAGAACCAAACTTATTGTTGTAAATAGTCAACACGCAGACAAGATACGTGTTGAGGGGGAAAAGAGAGTCAAATTAACTGCCAAAGATTTGAGAAGACTCAGACATAAAGCTGCTAGGAACCCCTTATTCTGCAGCGCTGCCATATTCTAGAAGGCAGCCTACCTGCAGTGCAAGGTGTTCAGTGCTCAGAGACACAGCCACAGGTTGAACCCAACCACCAATGAACAAGACGCATAAATTAATACCTCAGTACTGTGCCAAAAATATCTAAAGATCAGATGGAAGGGACTGTTGTCAGGCCACACAGACGGGCCTTTGGATGGATCGGTAACCGGCTCTAGGCAAGGCAAGTTTATTTATATAGCACAATTCAACAACAAAGTGCTTTACAGAGACATTAAAAAACAAAGACAATAAAAAGCATGATTTAAGTTTGATTAAAAAAAAAACAGTAGATAAAATCAGTAGTTAAAATGTAAGTTTTGAAATTTAAGCTTAAGTGTGGATTTGGTGCTTTATTCAAATACAGCTGAGAAATATGAGTCTTCAACCTGGATTTAAATAAACTGAGTGTTTCAGCTGATCTGAGGCTTTCTGGGAGTTTGTTCCAGATATATGGAGCATAAAAGCTGAATGCAGCTTCTCCGTGTCTGGTTCTGACTCTGGGAACTGATAAAAAAACAGATCCAGATGACCTGAGGGATCTGGAAGGTTCATACTGGGTCAGGAGGTCACTGATGTATTTTGGTCCTAAACCATTCAGAGCTTTATAGACCAGCATCAGAACTTTAAAGTCTATCCCCTGACGGACAGGCAGCCAGTGTAAAGACCTCAGAGCTGGACTGATGTGGTCCACTTTTTTGGTCTTGGTGAGGACTCGAGCAGCAGAGTTCTGAATGAGCTGTAGATGTGTGACTGATTTTTTAGGTAGACCTGTAAAGATTGTTGTGGAAGTTTTCCACTTAAATAAAGCCTGCAGACGAGCGGTGAGCGGTAGCTAACATTCTTTAATCAACGCACACAAAGACAACATACAACCAAGCTTGATGAAGTCCCTGCATGACCGCGGGACAGACGGTCACGAGAGTCTCTCTGAGCCTAGCATGGCTCTCACTTAAATACCTTCTCCAGGAACAAAAGGCAGTACACAGCTGTTTCACACCTTAAGGTTCACACTCCCTTGCTACTTCCCAGAGTCCTCGAAGAGACAAAAGACTGGTCCTCTGGAGTTCCTGTTTCCCCCAACATCCTTACTACACCCCCTACCATTTGTCTTAAGTATGAGTGTCAGACATGTTAAAATCCAGTGGCACCAAGGCATTACAATAACATAATGTGATTAATACCTAGGTAAAAGAAATTCCTATACAAGATGCTGTTACAGTAGTCAAGCCTACTAAAGATGAATGCATGGACTAGTTTTTCCAGGTCCTGTTGAGACATCAGATCTTTTATCCTTAATATATTCTTGAGGTGATAGTAAGCTGATTTTGTTATTGTCTTAATGTGTTTTTCTAAATTTAGGTCTGCATCCATCACTACACCCAAATTTCTCGCCTGGTTTGTGGTTTTTAGGTGTATAGATTGAAGTTCTCTGGTGACCTGTAATCGATTTTCTTTGGCACCAAAGACTATTACTTCAGTTTTGTTTTTGTTTAGCTGGAGAAAATTGTGGCACAACCAGTCATTAATTTCCACAATGCATTTACCAAGAGCCTGTACAGGGCCTCGGTCTCCTGGTGACATTGTGATATATATTTGTGTGTTTATTTTGTTGTTCTTTATAATCTGTGCCAGTGGGAGCATGTAAATGTTAAACAGAAGGGGTCCCAAGATGGAACCTTGGGGAACTCCACATGTGATACTTGTCTGCTCAGATGTGAAGTTACCTATTGATACAAAGTATTTCCTGTTTTCTAAGTATGTTTTGAACCAGTTTAGTACAGTTCCTGAAAGACCTGCCCAGTTCTCCAGTTGTTTGAGTGATATGTTGTGGTCAACTGTATCAAATGCTGCACTGAGATCCAGCAAAACTAACACATTTTTCCACTGTCTGTATTCAGACATGTCATTAAACACTCTAAACTCCACTTTGAAGCAGACATCAGCGAGGTGGGGCTGGAGGTGGGGTACTGATATGAGCTGGTATTATTAAAGATGAGCTAATGTATCGTTTCGGGTTGAAAATGGACTCAAACTCAACTCCCAAAGCGACTGCTAGTTTTTAGCAGACACTTTCTTGAAGCAGCAGTACAGGAGAAGGTCTGCGTCTTTTCAGAAGATCCTGATTTTTATACAGGACAATTCTCACATATATCATCAACATTTTGGATTTACCAAGAGTGCTGTAGTTGTTCACTACTAAAATTAATATTTTGTTGACTAATAATTGTGCACACAGTGTGTTTTAGCAGGAGAGTGACAAACCTCCAACTAAGAACAATAATTCATGCCTTTGCGTGTCGCGTTTGCTTCCAGGTGCGTCTGAACCCAGCAGAGAGCTCAGATGTGCTGAAGCGCTGGGCAGAACACCTCTGCTCCCCACAGGTCAACCATAAATCCAAAGCCATTCTGGTGCTGCTTTCACTGGGCTGCTTTTACAAAGTAGGAGAGATGCTCCACAGGTAGGAACAAGCTATAGATTCAGAAATGGGAAGATAAGACTCTTGTAATTATCCCCTGTAATAAAATACATGGATGTATAAATATATTAGCTCCCTTTTTCTTCTCTAAAATGAGATTCCCTTTCTTGCTCTTACGTTTTTTGTTCTAAGACGTTGCACTTTCACAGTTAGCGTCTGTCCTTTTCTTCCTGAGTACACTGAAGGACAAACCACAGTGTAGGCTGTGGGTTGTACCTGTGTCTCTTACCTCAGCATCGATCTCCTCTGAGAATACCCCCCCCCCTCCCCTCCTTAACAGCTCATGCTCCGAGATGCTTCTGGCAGCGAAAAGCTCTCACAGGGAATTAGAGAGACATGAGGACGACAAGGTTGATGTATTCTGTAGGAACACAGGCATCAAGGCAGGGGCGATGCTGGTTTCTGATGGTCCCTCTCACCTCCTTCTCTCTGTATCTTTCTTTTCTTCCTTCCATCTCCCGGACAGCATGAGACACTTTGATCGTGCCGCCCTCTTCATCGAAGCCTGTCTGAAGTATGGCGTGATGGAGGCCAACGACTCGTCCAATATCCTTTTTGAAAACCCATTATTGTTACACGTTACAAGAATGCACCTGATAGTAGGCAGCTTCACAGTGAAGGTCAATTTAGATGCTCTGCAGAGCACATCAAGCTTTATTTCACACTTTCCCATTAGCCAGTAACACAATGTGATCACAGAGAACAGTTGGAGAACTTTTTCAACCTAAACTTTGAAAGCTTATTGTATATCACCATCTATGGGCACAGTTTTGGCACATACTTCTTATCTGTAAGATTTAAATATATTTACCATATAACTCAAGTAGTATGGCATCCTGTAGTGTTCCCCTGCTCCTCTGTGACTCAACGGAGATAACCTGTAACCCTTAACAAGAATTTATGTCTACATCTGTCCTACCAAACCCTTCTTTTTATCAGCCGCATTTTTAATGCGCACAGTGCTGCACAATCTCTATTTTATCGAATACACGCTGAGTATGTTGTGAGAGAAGAAAAGGAATCTGACATTCACCTAAAAGCAATATTTCATCTAGAAATCTCTGCTGTGTAATAAGATATGTTTGACTTGTCAGAGCTGTGTTTACTCTGTGTTTTAACCACAAAGCGAGTTATGATTCATGAGGACCAGATCAAGCCAGGCTCTCTTCAAGCGCAGGTTTTTGTTGGAGAAGTGACAGTAACATCAAACAGCATTTCAGTAAAAATATCTCTATTTTTCAGACTTTGTGAGTACATGAGCCAACACTGCCTAGAAGTTAGGCCCACACAAAAGTGTGTGTGTGTGTGTGTGTGTTTGAGAGAGACCAATTAATCTTTGTAAATTTAGTAATCGCATAAGCCAAAAGTACAATGTGCAAGAGGGTGAATGCAGTCATCCTACTGTAGCTAAAATCAGTGCAGTGCACCAACCAATCTTCCTTTCAAGAAGCTTAGATCTTATTTTTGGTCTAAAAAAACATTTTGAGCAGGGAAACACAAACGGTAGTAAAAAAGGTAACCATAGAAACCCTCAGCTCCATCCTTTCTATCACCCCGATGCTAGCAGGTCCTTAGGATGTCAGGAAACCACATAAGCAGCAGATGGACCACCCTGAGCCTTTTTCTGCCAGGGGTTAAAAGGGAGTTTTTCCTTCCCACTGTCGCCAAGTGCATGCTCACACAGGGTGGTCTGCTTTGCACTGGTTCTTATATATAGCTTTTGTACTCCACATGAGCACTCAAAGTGTCTTTAAATGTAATGCACACTTTGCACTGGCAGGAAGCTAACAGTATCACTGAGCTGAGCGCCTGCATTTGTTGTGTTATTCTCTAGTTTAACGCTTTTGTTTTATTTGTTACCTGTTTGGATTTGGTTCAGTGATATAATTAGACCAACACTTGATTAATCTTTCTTGAACTTCTATAGATGAGATTCCAGTATGTAAATGTTTCAAGTTGCTCTGCTGTGGCATCTCCTTAACTCCCTATGCACATAAACTTATCGAAGCTGCATTTCTGGACTACGCGCGGCTGCTGCGCACGCTGGGCCTGCGGGAGGGTGCTGCTCTGTGGGCATCGCGGGCTGGCAGCGCTGGGGAGCAGCTGATGGAGGAGCTTTTTCAAGGAGAGGGAGGTATACCAGAAGCCATTCTCGGCGAAGAGGTCGTCGAGTTGGGCCTGGAGAGCAAAGAGTGACCTCGAAGACGGCGGACAGCCCGCTCTTTGGTGTTTATCGAGAGTTATCCGTTCAGTCTAACTTCAGTTAGTTAACAGTTCAAAGCATCCAGGAGCATTGTGATCGTCATCTTCACATCAATATGAGGAGTTTAATTTGATGTTGAGTCAGTGGGTTTGTCTGTGACAGTAATCAGACTGAAATGTCGTCATGTTTGGTGAGACCATTGTGTCTGTGCTCTGTCTGTATGTATCAGCCCCAAAAGAAACACTTCCCTTGTTTACCTTTATCCCCCAAAAATCTGTATATGTTTTGGTTGATTGATTGATAAATTCAAAGGATTTTTTCTTTTTTACAGTTTACTTGTTAAGCCTTATTTTCCGTGCCTGTATTAATTTCCGAGAACTGCTGTAGCTCTGCATGTTCAATTTGCTTTTAGTTTGCTGAAATTGAAAGTGGCAGAATTCATTTATTCTCCAAGTAACAGGTTCTTTATTCCTGTTTGAAAAATGCAAATCATTTGAAAGTGTCATTATTGACAGTCCATTTTCAAATGACGTAACACATTCCCATTTGTTTTGGGGTTTTTTTGCATTCAATATAACCAAAAAGCTGCATAATTTTGATTGAAAACTTGCCTGACTGTCTTGGAAATGTACAGTAATGTTGCTGTAGACAGGCACACAGCACACTGGGGGAGGGTTTCTGCAGCAGGTGGTGGTGCTTTATAAGTAATTGACCAAAGCCTGCTGCTGCTGCTGCTGCTGCTGCTGCACGCGCCTCTGCAGCTGTAATAGTTGGATGGCAGTAAAATTGCACAGCCAGCCCACCCTGCACTTATTAGACACTTATTACTATATTATCTCCCTTGATGCCAAGGACAGAGGAGTCTGACCGCAGCCACCTGAGGGATTGAGCACCATTTAATTAGAGTGTGCAGAGGGTTGTTTGTTAATCCAATCCAATAATCCAAATGGATTTTTAAAATCTTTTCTATTTTTAACGGAGAATTGAGAGGATACGTTGCAACATGTGTACTTTGATGTTTGTGTAGTGAAGTTGTTCTCTAGTGTGTGTGTGTGTGTCACAAGAAGAGCTGTCAAAACTCCTTTATTCAGACCTCTGGATCATTTACACAAATACTCTGTGCTGCTCTTCTGCTGTTGCTCATTACAATCACAAAACCCGACACGCTGGCTCAGACGCCGCCAGCTTTCCTTTGCTTTGCTTTCACCTCATTACATGGTAAAAATGTCCTGATCATAAAAAAACAAAACGAAACGTGTGCAACAATGCGAAGATTTTAGTGACTGTGTGTTTAATTTGCTTTGTTATGTTCAGCAACTTCATCCACGGGACCTTGTAGTGCGTTACTGTGTTTCATAAACACGTCAGTGCTGTTTTCTCTCCTGTATTACAGTAAACCCCAGGCTGTGTCACTATGGCAACCCAGTCCTATTTTAGAGGGGGACTGCATGTTTTTCCTGTATATCAATTTTCACAAGGCCTCCCCAATAACGTGCTGTAGGATCCCGTAGAGTCGCACAATCCAACAGACGACGTTATGATGTAGCTGACCCGAAGCTGTGTCATCTTCTTCCAGTCTTAACGGTATTGTGGAAGCAACGTGTTCTGTACTGCCTAAATGTGATCGGGCACTGGTTTGATTAACACTTGCTGCTTTTCTTTATATGTAGATGAACTCATCAAAATAAAATAGTTGAAAATTGAGGCATGTAGATGGGAGACGTGCCTTTAGCAGTATAGTTTGTAAGAAATGATTGTAATGGTGTCAAAGTTTAGTGGCCCCTCTCCTCTCCCTCATTGTTCTTTGATCACGGTTTACACGGTGACCCTAATGCTTTAAGTTATATAAATATTGCAAGAGAATAGAAATGTATGTGTATATATGGATGGCAATAAAATCAATATTAACTTCCATGTTTTCTGTGTGTTGCTACAGATCTGAAGACACAAGAGGGCGCTTTAATCCCTCAGTAGGAGGCAGGGTGACTGGTTTCTCTAGAGATCCATTATAGCCAGTGTTCCTTTTAATTTTCCTCGTTTAATTTCAACCCAGGTAGATTGAATTTGAGCGTTCGTTCATTCATCAAGCTGTCCTAAAAGTTAATTAGTTCCTGTTTCAGCCACTTCCGCGATTAATTACTCCCTTTCTGCTCACAAGGAGGGCCAACAGCTGGCTTCAGCTCTGTGTCCAGGTCTAACCGTTTTCACTCTTTTCTTCGGCGCAGATTTATTCATTGACGTGCATTCTGCTTTTTCTCTCTGTCCCGCACACAGCCCAGAACACAAAGGGAAGAAAAACAGTCTGGAACAGAGGGGCCACACAAGCGCCTTGGTTGTGCTCTTTTTAATGGCCTAATGAATAACTGCCGGAGAGCCGATCCGGCCGTTACAGCCAGGTCATCAGTATGCGGGGCCTCGCAGCAGCTTTTCTTTGCTGTTCCACTGCTTTCTACATAGGCTGCCACCCCAGCTTACCCCACACTCCCAGTTTCCACTTTACATGCTCTCCCTCGCTCTTCTTTCACCAGAATAAACTCATGCCAACTCATGTTCTTGCTGCTCCCCATCTCCACTAATTTCCTGAAAGACTTGTTTCCGTCTGCTGCTTAGCTTTCACTTCTCGGATCATCATTTTCCTCGAAATAAAATTCAAAGCCGTTTCAGCTGACACAATATTAAGGGGTTGTTAGCAACCGGAGCCGTGAGGAGCACTGGGAATTACCCGCCTCCACTGTTTTACGCACATGCAAGAATTAGCAGCCAGCTACAGATCAATCATATGCAGCACTCTTGCTGTTCCTCATTTTCAATCATCTGAATAAGTAGCCACGGAACGGGCCTGTGTGTGCAGCAAGCAGGGAGGTAAAGCCAAGGCTGCACTGTGGGTGGATCGATATCGAAAGTATCGATAACAGCGCTATAGGTTCGATACTTTTGTTTTTATCTTCATTCCTCATTATGGAAGTTGTTACAATGTGACCCACTGGATTTCATTCAATCTCTGGCTCCAGTCTACATTCGTTTCCCTTCACTCTGTTGCTGGTGGAGGTGGGGTGTGTGGTTTAGGAGGTCCCCAACTCCTGGGTCATGGACTGGTACAGTCCACAAGAGTTTTGAGAAATTCATGGTTTTTAGCATTTTTTTTTTTTATCATTTTTATTGTTGATTCGGTTTTCCTCAGTCTTTTTTCCGTGTGTTATTAATAAATAAAAATAATTTTTTTGTACCGGTACTGGTTTCATTTTTGTTGTATTTATCCTCGACACCTTAAGGGCCGGTCCATGAAAATATTGTCGGACATAAACTGGTCCGTGGTGCAAAAAAGGTTGGGGACCGCTGGTTTAGGATGATGAAGGGGGGGGGGGGGGGGAGGGATGTTTACAGATGTGGACGCATGTTTATTTTTTTCTGCAGGAGAGCTAGGCAGATCGACCCAAATATCGCTAGTATCACATGGATTTCTGTGTTTCTGTCACGTCTATTTCATAACAGCCTATTGCTCATTTAAACACCAGAAGCTGACCCAAAGTGTCCAATTTCAAAATACAGGAAAAGCTGAAAGGCGTGTTTTGTTGCGTTACCTAAGTATTGTGGAAAGAAAAAATCACAGTGACTTAAAGTGTGTTCAAGATTTGCAAGCTGATGATGCAGCTCATAAATCATGACACGCTGCTCTCCCTTAATTAAGATGTCTTTACAGGTTAAAAGGATCGGTATCTGTGATACTGGCCCTGTGATTATTTGGTATTGGAGCAATACCAGAATTTACAGTATGGCACAGCACTGCTGCACGGTCTGTGAGCTGCAGACAGTGACATACACCGGGGTCATCCAGTTCCCATGAGTATGTTCCTCTTGTGGTGCTCCTGACAGATAGCTTTATCTAGGATGGGCAAGTCCAAGCTCGCTTGTGTCCCTTACTCCTTCTTCATTTGTGTGAGATGTTTTGAGATTTTCCCCTCGCTCTCCCTCATCCCCGTTCCTCGCTGAGGGTTACCACTGAGTTCATTCCTCATTTTCTGTGTAATTATCCTTTCTTCCATTGTTTTCTTAACCTCCCCCAGACATTTCTGAGCATTCTTCAGGCAGCTCACACCCCAGGTAGTGGAAAAATTTGGGGTTTGAGTGGCTGCCGCATTTATGAGGATAATTATTTTTACGGACATGATTATTTCTTTTTCAGTGATGTCCTTTTAACCTTTCCACAAAATGCCAGCTTTCCGGGACGCTGACTTGAATACTAAAGCCCACTCTACATCAATGCCCACTTTTCTTGCCTTTCACCTCACTGTTTTTTTGTTATCCCACTCCACTCCATGGGAAACCCGAGCTATACATGTAAAGGTCATATCTGTTTCTCTCAAACAATCCGCCTCCCCTCCCTCTCACATCACCTCTCATCGCCCACATCTGGGGGTATCACCTGGCGTGGAATGAACCCACAGGCTCGATCTCATCTGAGTCTCTTTCCTGGTAAAGAGGCGGCTTCCCTCCCTCCCTCCTTTCAGTCGCTGCTATTGGTCGAGTTCACTGTTCACCGTCTGTTTGCGGGCTCTGACTGGCTTTGGAGCAGTGCTGGGGGCCCTGCTTAGGAGGCTCCAGGTGATGTTTATGTTGCAAGTCTTCAGGCCCCATGCTTTATCTGATTCCATTTGAATGAATCCCACAGTGCTCAGCAGACCATGTCCTCACCTCAACACCGCACCACACTCTCCCATTTAAGAAAAAGGGCATGAATGAGACAGTAAAAGAAAAAAAAAAGTGGGGACAAGGGGGCCAGGCAGGAGCAGCAGAGGGGAACCACAGGAACTCTGGAGCATTACCACATGATGACAAACTCTTATCGCATCCCGGTAATGACTTGTGGACAGGGTAATCTTTTTTAAAAAGCTCCCGTTATCTCTAAAGCAGCTCTTTTGTGGCTTCCATGTGTGCACGTTGTGGTCGGGGACTGTTATTTACAAAAAAAAGAAAAAAGAAAGCGGTCTCTGAGCGCATTGTGTCGGGAGCGTGAAGCCACTTCTGCCGATCGCGGCAGTGCGATCTGCATCTGCCAAAGATACTTTTGAATAATCGGGATTAGTAGTTTCAGAAAGGGGTGCGTGATTTCAACTTGCATTGACGTACCTATTGTGCCGGGGTGGGGAAATTTCCAAACTGGGAATAGCAGGTTCATGTAATGATATTAATACCAAATATAATAGGAAATCCACACTGCTCTGTCAACAAGCCAGACAGACACAGTTGAAAGATCTCTTCCCCCACTGTTGTTGACAAAGATTAAACCACATCCAGACCCTTTGTGACTGCATTTCTGTGTTTTTATGAGAGAAAAAAGGGCAAATAGACACTGGCTGCGGAGTAAATTCCTGGCAAGTGAACAATAAGGTGGTGAGACATCAAGAAAGAAGAGGCTTAAAGAAACAATTAACCAAACTGTATGTATATAAGGAGGAGACAAAGTTAAGCCTGGACTATTGTATGCATTTAAATGTCTCGAGGAACACTATAAATCCACACTACCCCTCTGCTTGACCTCAAAATGTGCGTGTAGGTGCTCTTAATGTGTTTATTTGAGGGTCATGGGGTAAAAGAGATGCCGCAGATGCCCTAGCTACAGTGAGGCCCTCGCTGGGCTAATTGCCACTGTCGTTTGAGAGATTAGAGCTGGAGAAGGCAGGGACGATTATGAAGGAAATGGCCTCTTATAAGCTGCTGTGCACGAGGCCAGCCCGACTCAGGAGTGGGGAGTATTCCCTTTCACCGGCTTACAGTGGGAGCCAGGAGAGGATGTAAAGGATACCTGCGCCGCACTCGACCCATTTCCTAGTTGTCGCTTGTGCATATGTGCATGTATGTGTGTTTATCTGTATATGAGCATGAACTCGTGCTCAGTTTAAGAAAGTACAAGAGTGCTCCCTATTTAGCCCGCGTGGCCTCTTTCCTGTGAGTGCACAGGGGCAATACTGCTGTGTTTGGGTCTCTTGCTGAGCTGCGTGTTTTTATTTCTACCCAAGCGTAGTATATGCGTTTCCTCTTCGTGTAGTCCAAGCAGACACACTGGGCCCTGTGTCTGCCAGAGTGGAACTGTGGGGGGGTCGCTGGAGGGGTGGGCTGTTTTGCTGCGACCCGTGCAGTCTTTCACTCCTGGGGATAAGCACGTGCTACGCTGCCAAAAGAGAACCAGGTCCAGGCTCGATTTTTCGCCCCCATGGATTTAAAAGGAAAACATCCGCCGTTCCTTTAAGTTGGGCTGGTAATCAAAAACGGAAAAGTCATATCTACAGTGTGGAGCGCAAAGCCTTTGTTTTAAAGCTGCAGTTCCTGACTTTACTCAGATGGGGATAAGTACTCTTGACCCCTTATAGTCTACAACTGTCTGGTGTATGTAGTAGATTCAGCAAAGATAAGAGGATTAATAAGTCTGGTGATGGTCTCACAGTGTAATAAGTCACTTTCACCCTCATCATCAACACATGTCTAACTGTTTCAGACTGTAGTTGAAGTAAAATCACTCCCTGAGCATGTTACAGTTCATTCATGTTTTGAGCTAAGCGCTAAAGTAGTGTTGTTTGTCCATTAGATTGTGCCATAGTGTGCACATAACTTAATCCACTCCTGACACATCCACCCCACCCCAGGGACCCCTGAAATGGATAAGTGGAAGAAAACTGATGGATGGATGTTTACCGTAATTCCACTAGGAGGCAGCAGAGGTCTGCGAAAAGTGAGCATCAGTGAGGCCCTTGTGCAATCTAATTCCAACTTTAGATTAGATGGATTTGATTCCTCAAATGCAGTTACCAAAAGTACTCTACATAAACAAGAAATGAGAAAAGCTTGAAGTTTGAAAGAAAAAAAAAGTCCCCTCACGGCATCTGAAGCAGCAGGATGGGGTGCGGGTTAATAGGTTGTGCAAGTAGAACGAGGCAAAGAAAAGTCGCAGGTCCGTTTCATAACAACCCACTGTGTTTGTGCATCGTGGCGCCATGTCTCCCCCCCCCCCCCCCCCCCCCCCCCCCCCCATATCAACAGAGAATCTAACACTAGTGCTGCTGCATGTTCACTTATCTGGGAATGAACACAGCAGCTATTCCATGCAGAAATCCCTCCCAGGTATAGCAGGCTACGTCTTGTGATGAATATTTAGAGGTCACCGTTCACTGGCACTCAAACTCAATCTTGGCTGGACTTTGAGTGATATTCGATTCAGCACAGCTGGGAGAAATGTTAGCGTTCTGATAATGTATTACATCATACTGGACAAAAGTCTAACAGACAAGGAGAAGAAAGACAGGCGGGAGAGGAGGTCTGCAAGTTGAAAAAGCGATGAGGAGACCGAGCAGGGAGAAAGGCAGATGACAGGAGAGGTGAAAGGATGGGTGGATGAGGGAGGGGCAGGGTGCTGACAGTGTTTTGTAGGAGCTATGTAGATGTAATCCCTTCTGATGGGTAGGTCAAACTGCCTGCTGAATTCTGAGGCACCAGCCAGCCTTGGAAGCGCAAATGCTGGCACTCAGTACACATCGGAGCATGTACATCTAGCACGTCAAATGTGTGTGTCTGTGTTTGTGCTGGTCTTTGTGCATGCGTGTCTACTATGCCCCTTGATGCAGTCTGGCAAAAGTTCCTGAAAGGGGGACTGAAGGGTAGATTTTCTCTTTCTTTAAGCGTCGAGGGCTGGCCCGCTGAGGAAAGAGAGATGGATCTTCTCCAAATGCCACCGTGGGCACACTAATGCCTGCTTTGTTCGCCACGGTAATTCTATTATGGTAATGTCGGATGAATCCCAGCTTTCGTCTCCTCCTTGCTCCATCCCAGTTCCGAGTCGCCTGTCCTCCTCACACCGGCACCAATGAGCTTCCAGCACAAAAAAACAGGAGTTAAAGGGCCTCGAGAGTCCTAAGAAATCAGAAGCTGTAGATGTACATTGTAGTAAAATGTTCTTTACAGTGCATGATATTTGTCTGCATCCCAAACAGTTTCAATTCATCACAATAGTTTAGTGAGCTCACTTTTTTGTGTGTTTCTGATAGCAAATTAAATAATGATACAATAATGAGGTTCGCCCTCGGTATCTGAGATCTAAAAAAACATTCACGGCACTACTTTGTTCATTAAGCCATTCTCTGGTCTGCTGTTGTGAGCGTCATCAGATCCAGGCTCAGTACGTATCCAGCATTGTTTTCTCCACTGGGACTGGCCTTTCTCTCCTCTGAGGAAAACTTCACCACTTTACCCAGCAGCCCCTAGAGCCCCTAATCCCTACAGCCTGGGAACAAGTCCAGCTCGCAGTCCCTTAAAATGTCTTGGGTTTGTGCATTATGAGATGCTATGAATTACACTAGGACCATATGGAAGGAAAACATAGCAACTGGCAAACAGGGCAGTGATAAATCTGAAATAATGAAACAGGGCTCTAAGTGAAACCAGGAGAGCTCTGCTGACCCACAATCAGGGAAACCCAATAGGCCTGCAAATCTGCTGGAGGCATGGCTGCGGGTGAAGCCCGGCTGGAGCTGCGAGTACCTCAGAATAATATGGAGCTCTTTGGATCTTTGGAAGATCTGCGATGTGTTCCAGTCCTGGTATGTCGGCGAAGGTGTTACCGAGAATGACGTTTTTTATTTTTTAACGGCAGTTTATCTTCCTCGACTTTGAGCTTTTCATGAAGAGTTATGATTATGTGCCTAAGTGATGGCAAGTTCGAGGTAGAGCTAACAAATGACGGGATGTTTGGCTTTGAACCAGCAATAATTAACTCCTTCAAAAGGGATAAAAATAAATTACTTAACCAAGATAAATGTCATGCCCAGAATGCTCATTTTTCTGTCTGTTCGTAGAGACACGGGAATGCTCGATAAAGAGCCTTTTGATTTTTTCCTTTCCTTGCGCACGTGTGTACAGATGATGTGGGATAGTCAGGACTTTCCTGCTCTAATTTCCTGCATGTGTCGCAGCTTTGACCGCATTCTGGTTAAACGAGGGGCCTTGCCGTGCCTGTGCAGACGAGGGCTGGAGACCTGTGCCCCGACTGAGTCGTATTATTGTTTTGTTTTTTTCACTGTAATTCTGAAACGGTAATATAACATGTTTTGGTTGGTTTGTGTGCGAGAATGAAAGAGCCATGTGCATAGTGTGTGTCAGCGAGAAAGGGTAGAGTAGGGCAGAGAATGAATAGCTCTGTCACAGAGGGGCCAGCTAATAAAGTAGGCAGCTGAGGGAGGAGGGTAAAAAAAAAAAAAAAGAATGTGTCTCGCCTTTCGCCCATTCGCTCTGGGTTGTCATCGAGGGTGAATTAGTTTTATGCCAAGTCGAATGCATCCAATAAAGCTCCATCCACTGGTCAGGTCCTTCCCACCATAACACACACACACACACACACCCGCCTGCCTGCCAGTGAAAATTGCATTGGCCATGGTTTAGTGGACGCACGCAGCTCAAGTTTCAGCCCTTTTGAAGTTTTTCTCGTCAATAAATTGCTAGATCAAGAAGATTAGTTAAGTGTATGTTGGCTTCTTTTCACAGCTGGGTGACCTTTGTGTGTGTCTGTGTGCATGTGTGTTGAGCAATCTGACCAAAAAAAAAAAAACCTAAGGCATTTAAATGCTATCGTTTTAAACTAATAGCATTGTTGCGTTTTAGGTTTTCTCTGAGGTCACCAGCTATTTATCTTCTTTTCTTTTTCTCTCCAGTATGAGAAAAAGAATTTTAGCTTAAAATGAATAGCACTTTAGAGTGTGCTCTAAAGCTACTGTAGAAACCTGCTTATGCCATACTGAACAAGTATGATGGATCACTGTAAAGGAGCCTCTTGTTTAGCCTTAATCTGACTGATATCAGTGTTCCACCTTGTCTCGGGCTAACATTTTGCCAGAGAACAGGAAGAAAAAAACTCCATCAGACTAAATGTTCCCTCCAGCCTTGCTCTTTTTCTTTCCCAGGCCTTTTTCTTTGCAAAAGGGGAAGAAAAAGGAGGTGTTCGGGCTGATAACCCCTCTCCATCACCCTGACACTGGCAAAAGAGCAGTGTAAAGTAGGGCCTCAGGATAGAGCTGCAGCTCAGCAGTCACCCCTAGCTTTGAGTCGGAGGAGGACAGAGATGGAGATCCTTTGGGGGGGGGGGGGGGGGGGGGGGGTTAACAGGCAAGGGGGGTTGGGGTTGATAAAGAGTCGGAGTGAATGATGGAGGTCTAACTGAACGCTGGAGTTATCTGTCTGGTCATATGCTTGACAGACGCTTTTCTTTCTCTTCCAATCATTCACTCTGTCATGTGATATCTTTTTTTTTTTTTTTTTTTTGCTGCGGCGCCAACTCGTTATCAGGCCCATGGAGGCCAATAGGCTTGTGTACATGTGAGTTATCATAAATGTGCAATACTACATACCTACTGTATGACTCTACCAATAACAACAGATACGATTAGGCTATATCCTGGAACTCTCTGAATTGATTTGATCAGCTTTTCTCTCGGCATTGCTAAAGATACAGACACACAGTACATACATACAAGTGTGAGGTATGCAGGTTCTCATGGGGAGCAGGGCAGGGACTGAAGAGGCCCAGTAGTGCTGTGCAATATTGCAAACTTTAGTGTCAATCCGATATCAAGTAAACACATGCTAGTATCACCTAAATGCCGATACTTTTATACTTTTAACCTATAAAGGCAGCCTGATTTTTATTTTTGCATTAATTAGTTAACGGGGGTTGACATTGTGGGTCAGCTCCTGTTATTTAGCTACATATAGCTATGGGCTATAAATAATAGAACAGGATAGAAATAAAGTATTGAGGTCATAGTGGTAGTATCAATATTCGATAGGATATCAATACTTTATATTTGGCTTGATCAGTCCACTTCTAGATAGCAGGCAACCTCCTGCAGAGACAAAAGAATGTGCATCCAGATCTGCAAATGTGGAGGAAAAAACACCATCTTTCAGCATCCTAAATCACCACCCCCATCAGCAACAGAGTTGGAGAAGAAGGGGAAAGGAGGAAAGATGGAGTGAAGTGAGAGCTTTAATAGAATCCAGGCAGTCACATGATAGATAACAAATTTCACAATGGGGAATGAGGGAATACTGTAATGTGAAGCAGCCATAAGGAGGCCCGGAAAACGCCATGCAGCTGCACTGACCACTCCAGCCCCACTCTGCAGCATGCTCCGACTCTGCAGCTGCAGGACCTGGGGAGCGTCTTATGCAACAGCGTGTTGGAAGATTTCACTCTTTAAACTGGCATGTCGAGGCACAGATGTATGCCCCACAGTGTTCGCTCTACCCAGCAATTATTTTTACTGTATGCTTCTGGTACTTGCTCTGAGCCCTGGTAACGCGGTGTATTGGTAACACATTTATAGCAACCCAAAGCCAGATAACAAAAAAAACAAAAAACAAAGGGCGCATCATTTAGTGGCGCGCGCTGTCGTCAGCACAACTCCTGCCAGGACAGGTGAGCCCAGCCACCACAGCTCAACTGTGGGAATGTTGAGTTTACATAAGGGATTGAGCAAGGCTTCTGAACAGAAGGGGGCTCTTGTTGAAACGGGCTGTTATGATTTCACACTTGGCTTAACAATGCCAATAAAAATCACTTTTTACAGATGTCTTTCTGGTTGCTTGTTTTTAAGTGTCTACTGGACACACACACAAGAAAGGGGGGAGAGGATGGGTGATCATAAATAAATATAAATGGATCATATTAAGTTATAACATTTCTAATCTCCAGGGTGCTCATGCAAATACAAAAATCAAATTAAGAAAAATAGACACAAGGCTTCCTCTATCTTGGTCCAAGTGTTCACGATCATATTTTCCAAAAAATGCGCTTCCAATCTGTTTTTTATGTACATTTTAATAAAAGAAAAGAGATGCGAGGGTTTCGACAGTATTAGCAGCCATGCACTTCACAGCTGGTTGAGCTTGTTTGCAGATGTTGGCATGCAAACGCTTGGCCTCCCCTTGTGCTCATGTGGCGCACAACTGGCATGTCACAAGAGGAGTGGGAGGGGGGGGGATAAAGCTCCCTTTTGGAATTAAAACAAGTCACCCCTTTTCCACTTCTCAATCAATGTGTGAGTCCTGTTGTAACTGCAGAGACTATTAATCAAAGCTAACATAAATAGGTTGTGAAGGGGAGGGGGGCTGTAATGGTCTCTCTGACTGCTTGCAGGGCTCCAAGAGCCAGATAAACAAAAGATAAGAAGGGGGAACCAGACAAACACAGCAGCAGCCCCAGACGTGACCGCTTCTTTTGGTGCAGACCAAACTAATATGTCGTATCTGGACACTGCTCTTGCTTTTGCAGCTGTAATGCATCATGCCATTTAGAAAAAAGAAAAATTAAAAAAAATCCCCGTCGTGTCAAGACGGCGCTGACATACAAAGATTGATGTATTTTTTTGCGCTCGTATACCACCCCTCAACCCCTCCCACTCACCCAAACTCCAAGAACATGTTTTGGTAGAGGTAAACTAGTCAGCATGTGTGTGTGTTTTCGAAACCCACACCAGTGTGAAAAGACTGAGAGGTTTTGTTCCGAGGATTGAATAAATATTTAATATTTCAAAGCCAGACCTCACCAAAAAAAAACCCAAAAGGATGGTGAAAGATCGCAATGAAACAGAAAACGCACGCAAAGTATAAATATGGGGAATAAAAATGTGTGTATTTGTTTAATTAAGGCCACATTTTCTTTAAGTCTTTGGTTTGGACACATCAGCTGTCAGCTTCAAAGCTTTGGCATCTCAGCCAACCACTTAGAGAACAAAAGAGTCTCTGCATGTTGTCATTGTGGAGCTGAGTTCGCTGCCCAGTTCTTGTGTTTGCAAAGACATTTTTATTTCATTTGCAGGCCTGCACGCCTGTATATTTTCTTGCTTTCTTTCTGGGTTTCAAACTTTGCCGTCATTTATTTGCTGTTTGCTCATTGCAGTTTCTCACGTCATGAGACGTTTAGCTCCTCTCTTGATTCTCGAGCACATGTTTGTTATCATCTGCTGCTCTTCCAAACAGAAGGCCGCGATGTGACCTGTGCACAATCGGCGTGCACAGAAAGATGGAGGTCTGAGCCGCTCTGTGAGGAGCTTATTACAGTGACTCGTTTAGCTGCATTTCATCCCTCGTCCTTGTAAAATTTAAGCATTATGAGCGGTTGTAACGTTATAGATGTACAAAACCCAGATTTTAAGACCTCACCCGTGAATGTCCCCCACCGCCACCTATATTATTTCCAAATGTTAGTCGACAAAAGTGTGCGTTTGTGTGTTGCAATGCGTGTGCATTTGTGTGCACGTCTTTGCTTCTCTCTTGCGTTTGTGTGTCTGCTGCGGTTTGTCTGTCATAGCTTGGGAATCGGGGGTCAGCACATGCTTTTAATCAGTCGATCTCTGTACCTCTCTGCCTGTCTCGGTTCTTCCCTCTTTATTTTCTCTTTCTGCAGGGGAAGTTACTCACTGGCTCCACGCTGTGGAACGACTGGAGTTTATACAAAGCCAAGGAGCTTAATGTATCCTTATATACATTTATTTGATACTTTTCAGATCAATGTGGCAACAAGTGTCTAAAAAAGCATTGGTGACGAATGCTCTAACCTTTAACCTCGTCACCTTTTTTTCAACCCAGTTAATTGCATTCTGGCTATAGACTGTATACAAAAGATGGCAACTGCCCTGTTTGCAATTTTACAGAAGCCTGTGGGAAAGATGACTGGAAATAATCTGGAAATATGACTAGTTTTGAGTCTTGTTAAGTACCATTTTCTAAAAAATTATTCTCTTTTGATTGAAAAAGGCAGATATGCTTCAGAGCGTCTCTGCATTGTGACTGACAAGTTTCTACCATTGCAGACTCCCTTCTCGCTTTTGAAAGGTCAAGATGAAGATGATTAAAATGCGCAGCTGGCACCTTAATCATAAGACTTACGCAGGACCTGGGTGACAGGGTAGGAGTCCATCTCTTATCTACAGTCTAGATGAAGTCTCCAAATTTACCTTGGGATTGTTGAGACAGATTAAGACTAGTTTTATTTAGTAAAGTCATAAAGCAGTCAAAATTAGCTACTCCTCAGCAAGCTACATGAAGAACTATTGGTCCTTATTAATAACAATCTAAATGATGATATCCTGTACAGTTAAATGGCAGTTGCAGAGGATGTTTCCTAGGGATGATACTCACATGGATTTCTGTCAGTCAGATTTAAGATGGTTTCACTTCTAAAGGAGTCAAATGAAATTAATTGTTGTGCTGCCACAGCTCATTTGCTTAACATAAAACTTTATTTGATCTTTAATTTACTTTGAAAATATGTTGGAAACAGTGTTCAGACTTACAGCTGAGGTCGAAACCGAATGGAAAATCCCCTTCCAGTTTTTTTTGTTATAGTTATAAACTATATCATGTTATAACCTTTGTAAAGGAAACCAGTCATCGGAGATATAAAGTATTAGTTTAAAGTGTGTGTCTGTCACAAATTGTTATTTTTGTCTCCCTGCTTTTCTGTTCTTAGATGTCCTTTCTTACCTGTTTCTTTCTGTCCATTGTTGTGTACCCAGGTGAGAATAAGTGACAGTTGGAGTGACGGGCTCATTAGGGTTTCATTACATGGTTGCTTGGACAGAAGGAGGAGAAAAGCCCATGAGATGAGCTATAAAGTAAATAGAACTTGCTGGGTAACTGCTGCACATCCAGAGCATTTTCACTGATGGCCTCTGGGAGGAAAAGCACACCTGAGATACACACCTGGTTTTTGCCACAAAGGAGGGCGAGTTTAGAGTGAAAGCAGGGGTGGATTCATCACAATTAGCCCAGGAGGTAACCCTGAGGCAGTGCCTCATGCACAAGGCAGACAAACGCACTATCCAAGAGTATCGTAACAAGTTTAGACTTTTCGACACAGCTCCTCACCTGGAAGAAAACAGAGCAAACAGTGAAAGTCTGAGTAATGAGATTAAGACAAGAAACAAGTTGTGACACGAGTTCGTCACATTAGATGTTTTAGGCCGCTCCTCCTTGAAGTGTACCACACCTGTCCCATCATTCGCCAACACAATTGCTGTGCTGTTGGATTTGAGTTCAACGGCAGGCAACAAACTCAAAGGTTTGTTTTCTTAGTGAGAAACTGAAGCATATCTCGAGCTGCAGTGATTAAGGCGTTCAGGAACCATTAAGCAGTTAAAGTAAGTGGTCAAATGGAAACCAGGTTGCTTGTCAATTTTGAAAGATTTAAGGATTGGGTAGCAACTTCCAGTTGAGTGAAAAGCTCGATCAGATAACATTTAAACAAATTAGATTTGTGGAATTCAAATAGAGTTTTAAGCTTCTATCAAAGCTACTAATGAAATATTTCTCAATAATCTAATGTTTGGGGTACAAATAGAGTTTAACGATCTGCAGCAAAGCAAAGCAAATCGAGTCAGAAACTGGTGGTTTTGTGCTGCATCATAAGCTCCTTTAAGCATTATAAATACTTCAGCCAAATAGTGATCATGTTATGAGTCAAAATACAAGTAATTTTCCACTAACAGGTTTCAGCACCTGTCCCAGGTTCCTCGCACATCTTTAATGGTTATAAATTAGCCAGACTGAGTCTGCTGGGTGTTATTGAAACAGGCTGCACCTATAGTGTTGTGTGTCAGTGAAATATGTCTTAATGAAGGAAAGGTGGCTTCACTGGGACTTACAGCTGCCGCAAGTATTCAAGAGTGCTCTGTTAAATGTGTGTATGATAAAAGGTTGTGATCAGGACGGTAGATTTGTGTAGAAGTTTCTTGTATACCGATCCACCACAACATTAAAAACACATGCATAATACTGTTTAGGTCTCCCACGTGGCCCTAAAACAGTTCTAGTCTGTTATACATAGCAAAGGTTCTCTGTGGGCGTGTTTCCAGTTGGCTGCAGGGTGGGACCACCTGGGATTGAACTCATTGCAGCCAATCCCATTTGTATGGAGGCCCAGAAGAATTTGGATCTAGGGAATTTCGAGGATGGGTCAGTGCTTTGGGAACTTCATTTGATTCTTTAGTGTTTGTAGCAAGGGAGGGGGTACTATCGTGGCTCAAGAGTTGGGAGTTCGCCTTGTAATCGGAAGGTTGCCGGTTCGAGCCTCGGCTCGGACAGTCTTGGTCGTTGTGTCCTTGGGCAAGACACTTCACCTACCGCCTACTGGTGTTAGTCAGGAGGGCCGATGGCGCGATATGGCAGCCTCACTTCTGTCAGTCTGCCCCAGGGCAGAACCAGGGCAGCTGTGGCTACAACTGTAGCTTGCCTCCACCAGTGTGTGAATGGGTGGATGACTGGGTGTGTAAAGTGCTTTGGGGTCCCTAGGGGGGACTAGTAAAAGCGCTATACAAATACAGGCCATTTACCATTTACTACTACTACCCTGTCAAGGGATACTTCGTCTTTAAAGGTGCAGTAAGTAAAACAATTTTGGGATCTAATACAAAAAATATGCTGAACTCATCAGTATAGTGTATAGTATTAGTGTATAATTATAAGTAAAAGTTAAAAGTATAGTCACAATAACTTATTGTCAGCTGGCCAGACGTGCAAACCCTCCCATCTCTGGACAGCTGACAACGAGCGGCTAAACAACAACAACAGCTGGTTATAAGCTAATGTTATACCAGCTAATGTTAAGCTAATTTTAGGCCTCCCTCTAATAAACAGTTTGATTACATTCTCACATCACAAGAGATGAAAACAATGTTAGAGACACTTCAAAAAATGTTTCTCTGATGCTAGCTAACAGCAGCTAATAGCGGCAAAAACAGAAAAGTTCAGATATCCTCAACAACTCACCTCAGTAGACTCCTCTCCCAAAGCTTTACAGCCACCTCCAGAGCAAACAGACATGGACACCCAAGTAAACAGCAGACTGACAGCTTAGTGGCCACCAAACTAGGCCTTTTATTATTGGCAGGAGTAAGAAAACAGAATTCAGTTGACTGGAATCTGAAATCTATTGACATCTAGTGGTGAGATTCACACACTTTACCTTTAAAAGTGTTTAGGTGTGGCGGTGGTACATGTGGTATATGTCAAAGTCACATCCATATAAATGTTCTTTGTGACAAAACAATGTCTGGTTTCAGCAGAATATATTAGCACATTATTTTTCTTCACAGACTGATTTATTTTTGCATGACTGACACATAAAGTGAGCCTAAAATCATTTGATATGATAATCTACTGTTATTTGTGTATTTGAAATATTGAAATATTTTAGACTGGGTTGATAACCCTAGTAACTGCTTATTGCAGTGATCCAAAAACAAAAAATATCTACTAATCCAATAATTATCACAGCTGCTTGAGTGCTAGAGTATTAGCTTGTTTACTGAGCTGGCAGCCTTGTGACAGGCTGTAAAGCGGTGAAAATGAAAGCGACTGGTTCAGACTGTTTGCTGAAAGAGTAGGTAGGGACAGTACAGCATGACAGGTGTGACTATAAAGTTACATCACCATTGTTTTGCTCATTGCATTCACAGTTAGCACTAGTTTGTCTGCTGTCCATCATGCGTTAGTTAAGTAGCACTAAGACAAGGTTTGTTTATTCATTTTTTATTGATTTCAATTTCTTCAGAGATTTTTTTTCTTTGTGAGTTTGTCTTACATTTAAGGTTCAGATATCAAATTAACAGACTTGAGCTTTCAATTCAATTCATGTGGTTTTCAGTGTTTACATTATACCAAGCTTTATTCAAACTCAAACCAGAGAGGAAGTGGGAACATGCACAAAGTCTAAACCTCTATTTAAAAATTTCATCCCTACTTTTCTCTCAAACGGTTTTGCCAGCGACTACATAACCACTCTGCATTGATCTTTCCTGTGTCCTCCTTCCTTTGCCTCTAGTTGTCTCCTCATCTTCAGATGTGACCTCCCACCCCTGCTGGCTCCATTGCTGACATGCTGATGTCTGATGCGCAGCGCACTGGATGTTGGTTAAGTCACGGTCATTTCCGTCTGTCCCTGTGGTGAGGTGAAAAAGAGGAGCTGGATAGAGATGGAGGAGACTATAAACTATTTTTGACTTCAATTTTTCCTTGTTCTTGCACCGTTTGGGAGACAAGCAGACGCCTCATCTCTTCCTGCTCTCTTCTCCTACCCATCACTCTCCTGTTCTTTATTTTTCTCTATCCACGGGTTGGCTTTGGTCACCCTGTCCACTGCCAGATGTGCGGAGGGAATAGGAACAAAAAGAGACTGGCACTTGGCAGCTCAAATGTACCAGTCTGGTTTTATTTTATGTTTTTCATTACGCTTTTCGGTGTCAGAGTGTAGAAAGTGGTCGGTTTATAAATTTCACATAGTGGCCACGCATCCGGTGACAGTCTCCTTTCTGAGAATAGTCGTGTCACTAACGCGAAGTAAATCAAGAACAGACAGCAAAATCCAAACACATCAGGGAAGTTAAGCTGACATTCAAAACCCATGGCAGCCGCATCGCTGGATATCATAGTACTGTTTGGTGAAATGATGATTATCATAATTGTTCTGTGAACTGCAGCAGTATGGGGTTGTAATAGGCTCTCTGCCCTCAACAGGAACTATTGGGAATGGTGCACGAGCTTGCCAAAACCACAGAACGTACTACTCTGCCCTGTGGTTGATAATACAGGGAGAACATAGGAAAAGGCCGAATGAAATAAAGAATGAGGCACAATATAGGGTCCCATAAAGACTTTCATATGTACAGTGCCCTGTAAGTTTCAGGCACAGCAGCATGACTTGGCTGCGACTCAAGGCAATCAATAAATACCTTTCATGAGTAGATCTGACTCCACAGATCATAGCGCTGTTAGTCATGTGTGCCTCACTCCTCCAGACTTTTCTTCCCCGTCATTTGGCTGTTTCAGAGATAGCTTTGCTATAATGACTGTAAGTTATACTATGAAAAAGCTGCAATCTTTTTTTTTTGTCTATGATGTAAAGAGAACATGAAATTGGGGTTGATTAGCTGTAAAATACAAGAAGCTTTGGGCCAATTTTGTTTGAGCCACTAGATTTACTTTGAAAAGAACAACTTCAGAGCATTTTAACTAGACATAAGCACAAGTGTATAGGTCCACGATGGACAAAAATGTACAGATCTTTTAGGAAATGTATTTAAAAAAGAAAAATGGATTAAAGTCGTGGTGAGATCCACTATCAACAGTCCCATCAACGGACAGAAGATTCTTAATCTGTTGTTTGTTGTTTGTTTTTTTCTATATCAAGTTGTTGCATAAAACATTTCTGCACAATTCTGAGTAGCCTGAGTCTTTCTTGATAAAGTGAACCTTGGTATCACTTTAATGTGAAAATATCACTAGCAGTCAGATTGATTTCAAATAAGTTACAATGATCCAACTAAATATACTTACTTGACTTCTTTCCAAAACTCTGATGAGAAAATTATGCTTAATAGAGACGTAAGAGTTTGTGGGTTAAACATGGAGCCATATTTTGAAATTACGAACAGTACCAGTGTCCATGTGTTGAAAATAATGCGAGAAAAATGCTCTGAAAAGGCAGTATTGTGCAAGATTCTAGGAGTTAGAGGAGTTTGATAGTTCTGTCTTCTTTCTCTCAAAATCCCCTCCTCATATCCACTGTCCTCTCATACTCTGGCTGGCCCTTTTTCCAGAACTCTCCATTGGCACTCTGAACTGTCAAGGAATGATACTGCACAGTTCTGCCAGGCAGAGGTGAGGCGTATGGTGACAGACTCACAAGTGAGAAAAACCTTCCTGCTCTTTGTCTGCACTTCTGGAATTTCTAAAGTGCTTCATGTCCATCTAGTGTGCAGGCTTTCTTCCTTGCACCCACATACCATCTTTCTTGATACTTTTAAAAATCTTTTTCATCAGCCTAGCTGACAATCAGAGCTAGCTGGCCTTTCCAGGAAAGAGGAAAGAGAGTTTCTGAAACAGAGCCTTTCAGACAGACGCTGCACGCTGCAGCAATGTACAGCGTGCATTATTTTCAATTCAGCTTTATTCATGTAGCACCAAATCACAACAACAGGCACCTGTTGTTGTGTAACAAGGTGCTTTATATTGTACGGTAAACAACCAACAACAACATAGAGAAAACCCCAACAGTCAAACGATCCCATGTGAGCAAGCACTTGGTGACAGTGGGAAGGAAAAACAACCTTTTAACAGGAAGAAACCTCCAGAAGAATCAGGCTCAGGGAAGGTTAGCCATCATTTGTGGGTTGGGGGTGGGAGTGACATTAAAGACCATAAATCTATTTAATATCCAAATCAGGATCGCCAAAATAAAAGAGCACTCTTGAATCTGTGCATATGAAGGGTCATCTAAACAGTCAAAGCTAGCTTAGCCTCTGCTAGCACCCCTTCTTCCCCCATCTTACTCCAACTATTAGAAGCTGTTGTTAGTTTAGCCAGCTAAAGTGTATTGGATGTGTCAGCAGACCATAGCCACTGTGCAAAGATTACACATCTATTTGACCAAAAAAAAAAAAAAAAGAATCATTAACCTGACTCTGTGAACAGCTTGGTTATTTTCAGATGCTGGGGCTGATTCGCACATTCTCACCCGCCCACACAGTCACACACTGAGCAGGCATCGTATGCTGGTAGAGTCTCACTTGGGCACGAAAAGATCGATCCTATTTTCTGCATCTACTTTAGTGTTTTCACATGGTGCATGTGCGTGGACAATATGTTGCCAGGTTTGTGTCAACATTTCCACTGGGTCCACGGTGTTAATGGCTAGACTGTGAATCGTCGCCACGGCAATGGCCAAATGTGGCCAAACCGGTGATGTACACCAAGGACTCCTTCCAAGAGAAACAGCCAGTGTGTGTGCATGTATTTTGAGGTGTGTTCAAAGTCCTCCGCCCTCCCTTCCTACTGCTTCCTGAGAAGTGAGCAGAAGCATGAGCAGGGCCACTGCCAGATCCTGCTTTCTTTTCTTCACAACGGAGGGCTTTGGCACCACCCAGCACCCTGTTTTCGCTGAATCTCACCAGCACAGCCTCATTTAGCAGAACTGATCCTCACCAGGGCAGCTCCGGAGCTTAATTTAATAATTGTGTAGCTGGTTCTGTGTGGATACAGAACATACATCACAGTCCACATAATGTTGTCGAGGCAGGGTGGCCTGCAAGACAGGTCTGTCACTGAAAGGTTGCAAGTTCAGTCCAAACCAAAATCCCCCCTTTTTTGCCCCAGAGCAAAGTGAAGTGAAACCAATCATCCATGAAAAAGTTCAAACCACTCAGCAGGAACTTTATTTTTGTGAAAACAGTTTTACTTAATTGCTGTGACAAGGTTTTCACTGTTGTAGCAGCCACTGCTCCACCTACATTTTCCTTTCTTGCAAACATATCCATATGTGGGAATTGACATCCACTGATGTTTGCTTAAATCTTAATTCCCTCAGTGGCCCCAGCTGGCTCGGCCCACTCCAGGAACTAGAGCAGCCGTGCAGCGGGCCACGCTGCCGGAGGGCAGGATCTCGGTGAACAGGAGGGAGAGCTCCTAATTGGCCTGAATGGCTGCAATCAGAGCCAATAAGTGATAAGCACTGGATTGCTCTCCAGATCGGCAGCGATAGCATTGTGCTGTGTGACCCAGCTACGACTGCGCTGTTGACCAAACAGAGAACAGGTGTGCAAGCTCTCTTGTGCTAAGGTGGCCTTCCCAGCAACCCCGAGCAAGCTCCGCCACGGAGGGCCTCACACACCCTGAGCAAACACGCTGAACGCTTGGATTGCTTTGCACTATATGCTTTTATGCTTTGAGGGAAGAAAATCCATCTCTATGTGACAGGCTCGCTCCTGTGTTCTAACTGGATAATTTACAGTATAAAGGAACGCTTTCATAAATGTTGGAACAAAGACACTTTTACCCTGCTTCCTTCACGCCTAATCAAACTGTATTGACTTTAGTGATAGGGGGCTGGTTACAATACTGAATGGAGTCAAGAGTAATCCATTACTGCTACAATTGTTTATGGATCAAACAACTGAGTGGCGGCTATCACGTTTTCATCTTTCCTGCGACTTCTCTCAGTACTGATTGCAAATCCCTTCCAACCGCACAACCCTTGAAGCAAATGATTCTATTTCACAAATATATACTGTAAATGTCTGGCTCAGACGGCCGATCTTTGTTTTGATTAGGGGCCATAAGTGTATAAATATGCCTATAACTTTCTTGGCATGCAAAATCTCTGACATTAATGACTTCCAGATGGCAAAGGACCAACGGAGGAATGTTAATATATTCGAATTTAGTATTATAAACAAAGGAAGGGAAATAGGAAAAAGAATAAGCAGTGCTTTCAAAACAAGCTATTTTTCAGTGGTTTTTCCTTTTGGGCTCCATATTCTTTGTTTGCTTAAACACATAGCATCTTTCCTCATAAGTCTCTGTGTTTGGTATTAGTGATTTTAATGCTGTGTTTAATAAAGATTTATTCATATAAATAGATATTCCTTATAAAAGCTGTTGTAACTCAACAGCATTAAATTTGTTTTGTGTACATGTCATGTGCGCTATAATCTCAGAATGTGCTGTTTACATCTGAATTTGCCTAAGAGGAACTTATTCAATGGGAGAGGAAAGGGGGTCTGGAAGAGGGGAATCGCATCCTGTGCCGGAGCCCTGCACTCTGTTTCCAAACCCTGCCAAAGTGATGGGTGTGCTGGGATAATGAGGGGGGTTAGTATCAGAGGGTGAAAGCATTTGGGGATAAGCCATTGCTAATGACAAGGAAGTCCGAGGTGACTTTGATCTGCACGGGTCCTTTGGCACATCGAGGAAAAGCTGTATGCTATACCGAGGAGACCCTTAATCTCCTTAAAGATGCGCTTAACATTCCTCCATTCTGGGGACCGAAAAGGAGCGCTCCACCTCTGCATCTATCTGTTTTAATGTGTGCCTGCAGGCCTGCGTCCTATTTCGTTGTTGGTTTTTAGGGAAAACCAGAGAGAATATGAGGTCAGCAGAGACTTGTGGGCTTGGTGAATTGGCTACTCAGTTAAATGAAGGCCTCTTGTTGGTCACAGAGTGGAATGGTTTCCTCTGAGCTCAAACAGGTCTTTTAGTCGGTTTTGGGAAGATTTCCGCATCAATCACAAGCATTCCAAAACTGAAGCTAATCTTAAAGAGGAAATTTTGATTTTATTTTGGATGTTGAAATGTTTTCTTTTTTTCTCTTTTATCATTACTTCTGGCTTTTTCGAGAAAAAAAGAAATCTATTGTGGTTGGAAGGTATTTAAAGATGCAATATTTCCAATTAGACCGAACTGGCCTGAGAGTGACATAAAGCACTGTTCTTTGAGGCGTTTTTGAGAAAGGACAGAGCTGGAAATTACAGCGTCTATGCCAGTCTGCTGACTGCCTGTACCAGCCAAGGAGAAAATCCCAAAAAGCAGCAATAAGGACGGAAAATATGGAACGGTCGTTTTCTACCCTGGCTGGACTGGCGCTGTGACGCACCAAACAACTGGAATGAGTTCAGCTCAGTTCGCAGCGGGACATGTTTTCTATCAACACTTTCCCCCTTGTTGTTTTCATGCCTTTCTTCCAATAACACTTTTTTTCTCACACTGAGAACGGTTTGGTACAGTACATCCGTGCGTAATAACAGAGACACATCAGAGGGCTCCTCAGGTCAGTCGGATCTTTCAAACCGGTGGACCCTTCTGTCTCCAGCCAGCCGAGGCCTGCGTGTCTGCAGGGGCTTACGCCTGCCTTCATTCCCCCATTCTGCAGCCAAAGCTGACACCCCTCCGGGGCTCGAGGAGAGAGGAATGCACTCCGACCGTCCACCCTCCTCTCCTCTTTCCCTCCAGAGGAGCTGGGATGGAGGCCCCTTTATGGAAAGCGACCAAACCCCAGGCATCAGAACCCTCTGTTTTTTATCCATCTCTTTACCTCCTCACCCTTCACTCTATTTTTTTCTCTCTGTCTCTTCATGCGAGGTCTGTTTGCAGCAGTAGAATACACAGCAGAGTGTAGCTGCAGTCAGGTCCACGGTGAGCTCGGCCGGGGCCCCCGATAAGGGCCGTGTTGGCTGTGAGGGCATGAGAGCACAAACATTACGCCACTGAGTAAGCGGACCCTGGGGCCCCACTGCTGAGTGCCTTTGTTATTATGGCTCACATGCAGCCGGGTCAGAGCAGATCGAGAATGCAGCTCATATGGCTGGCTTATCACAAAATCCAATCCGGGTCTTTGTGGTACAGCCTATTCTTGGAAGTGGGAGCATGTTAACTCTCAGGTTGTTTTTCCTTGCCTTTTTTTCCGGGTCTCTTTCAGGAATTTGAGTTAAAGCTATTTATAAGTGCAGTTTTGGAAGGGCATTGTAGGATAGCCTCTGTTCCAGATGCCTATCCGACTTGTTTGCTTGACTGTGATAAATGCGATCAATCATTTATGTTGAATATTTGCCTTTGATATTAATGTTTAATTAACAACAAACCTCCATTAATCTCACTGAAAGTAATGTTATCTTGTGCTGCACTGGGGTAAAAAAAAACAAACCATCCCATTGCTTCTGGTATTCTGTAGATATCCTTGACTTTTCTCCTTTAAAAGCACAATAAGTGATATGAAACTTCCTCCTTATGTCACCACAAATGGCATTTTCTTCCACTTTTCACTTGCAAAATGTTGCTGGAGATTCCAGCACCATTTAGTGACAGAATTAAATCTCTTTTCATTTCTTTAATGTTTGCTGCTTCTTCAGTCTCCGACTCTTCGCTGATTCTCCCTTCTGGTTTCCTGGAGGTGCAGGATGGAAGAGAAAAGAGGAGATGGCTTGAGTTATAGCGGGAAGCAGAGACTTAAGCAGTTGTCTAAACACTGTCAGCAGTGTTCCTGAGCTTTAGAAAGCGAGCTCTTCAAGTTGCTGTGTGTTCTCTCTGAGGTGACACACTGGAGGTTCTGGTTCCTGTTCTGGACCCGGTCTTTGGCTTGTAGCTGATGCCTTACTAAGAGTAAAATACTTTCTGATTTAACATCAAAATAAGCGGCTCATTTGAGAAACAAAGCACGAGATTGCCCAAGCAACACTACTCTGGAATTCACGAAGCATGCTCTGTTTCTTCCAAATGATGACTTTGCTGGAATTTGCCTTTAAGGACGCAGCGCCAGCGACCCAAGTCATGGGCTCTGTATGCACACGCCAAACACGCAACAGCAGTTCCAGTATTTTACTGGAAGTTCAGATCACTCTGCTGTTCTAGCTTTCTCTCCCCCCCCACCCCTCAGCTCAGTGGCTCGATTCAAACTGACAGAACTGTCTCACCTTGGTAAAAACCAGTGTGCTTAATGAAAGCTGATGACAGATCAGTCATTAGAGCTGCACACAGCAGCTATTTAGTCTCTTAATCTTTCATACACAAGTGACCTTGGGATTCACGTGTATGCAGGTGTGTTTGGACAGTAGGGCTACTGACAGAAGAAATATAAATATGTAAACTTTTCCTTTCCTTTTTTTGCTTTATTCAAACAAAGTGGGCGTTTTATTTGGACTGTAACACTGTTGTACATATTGGGTTGGAGTTTTTTTTATGAACTATGTATTAAAAATAATGATGATGGTGACGATGAACACGTAAACCCTTATATCACCGGACTCTGACATGTGTCTGTTCTCAGTGGGTCACAATTTGTTAACAAACTCATGCTTGTGTGGGTATAAGAAAGTTAACTGGCCGGCGCAATAAGCTGTTTCTGGTTTGCAGTGCACAGAGCACCACACTGTTGACTTTCTGTCACTTTTGATGATCATAGGGCAAGTTTTTTTATTTTTTACTTTTTTTAAGCTGCAGCTTGCTCTCTGGGGAAATCTTGGAGAGTTTGTGCTTTGGCCCAGCGCTGCCTCTTTACCTCTGTCAAGCTGCAGTTTTTTATTGTTCCTCTTTGTACATCACTCAAATGTCTTCAAGTTAAACACTGCACAGCAAGTGTGAAGTAGACTGGATTAACAGTTGTCACATTCACAAACACACAGAACACACACACATATTATCTACATGCAATAGTCAAATGTTCTTTCTGCAGCATCTGTTTTGTCCTGACAAGGCAGAGATAGGTCACCATGGCAACCAAGAAAAAAGAAAGCATAGTTGTTCTATTTTGACACAAATCACACCCTTTGACATTAAAAAAGAAGTAATTACAATAAAAGCAATTGAAAATCTGATGACAGGTGGTGTCTGATACAACTGCTCCTCCAAATGTTGATATTTGTTTTCACCTTTTAAAGATGGAAAATGTTTATTTGATGTGATGGATGGACAGATGGACACAAGTCTGTACATATGAGACCAGACAAGTGAAAATGTCTGTTCAGCTGATCATTAATGATTTGTGTCAAATATAAAATGCTAGTGCAAATACTGCTGAAAATACTTCCCGTATTGAGTTCAGTTTGGCATCATATATACAATAAAACTACAAATGATAGATTTTTTTTGTTGTGTTGATATAAACTTATTATTATTACTACTACTTATTATTAGTAGTAGTAGTTTTGACAAAATACATAAACCCCATTCTCTGATTCTGGCTACAGGTTTAAGTATTGTGTGTTGACTTTGTGTTGCTCAGCATCATGCAGATGACAGTATAAGTTCTTGGAGAAGTCTTTTTCCATTTGTTGAGCTGTTGTCATCTTATGTTATTGTGACTGGCAAAGTTGGCTCAAAGTGTGACTGGCCAAAAGAGAAATTACTGGGCGCCACACCCAATGATTTATACTCAAATTCTTTCAGCACTTTTGCACGTTCAGGACATGATCCAAAGTACTTGGAGATGGCTGCAAGAGCCACGCACCTGAGACCTGCTGCTTTGTGCCTGTCATTGCAATTGTTTGGATTTTAACTGTGTCCACTGACACTTTTCTGTAACCTTTTTTGAGTCTGAAAAGCACACTCGGTGCCTCTGTCTGCCATTTCTTATTGATCGAATGTTGGAAATAATGCCCAGCAGCCTACAGTAGATGAGGCACGGCAAAGAAACACTTGAAAAGAACAGTGCGACAGTGTTGCACTGTACAGAGCAAAAGAGTAATCACTTGAAGAGAACTCAAGGATGGAATTTTCCTTTTAGGTGTGCGTCCCTATGCACGTCTGTGTGAACACTCATATATCCAGGTACGTATAAAAGTTAAAACCTACGTGTCACAACAAGCACATGAGTAAGATGAAAGACAAATTAATACAATCTCTGAATTTATTTAAGCATCCGGGACACTTGAGCTCATCCTGCCCGCTTTGACTACACCTTGTAAAAAGAAAAGACTTTAAGTTGGAACAGTTTTAAACTGACGCTTTAACAAGACACACTGGGAAGAAATTCAGTCTACATACATTCACTTCTAGACCTTCGAAACAATTGTGGCCGAGTTTGCAGTGTCAACATGATACAGATCGAGTCAACTAGATACACTTGTTATTGTTTCCTGGTAAGAGCGGCGCTGGAGACCGGCCAGTGGTCTTTACAACCTGCACCCAGCATTTGCAAAACAATGTCTCAGCGATCTCTTGTTTTTGCCGCTGACTCCTTCAGGCTCATTAACATGATTAATGGATATCTGAAAAGCTAATGGAAATGCAGTCGGATCCAAGAATAGCATTGGATTTCCACGGCTTTTTAATTTCTCATCACTCATTCTTGTAATGGCTCCGACTGTCCTTCAGGGAACAATAGGAAGTTAAAGTTTTCTCAATGAGTCTTCTTTACTTTTTAAGGAATGCAAAACTCTCTCCAAAAACACCTGAGCCTGGGCATATCTGTGCTGCTTTACTTCTGGGAAAGGGGCAGTGGGGCATTCAGTGTGCACTCTCTTGTCTCATACCAGAGAAAATACCAGGGAAAGTATTACTGACCTTATCGCCCCTGCCCCCATGTTTCTTTTTCTCAATGGGGAATTTCATTTACCGGGGAAGTGATCCGTTTTGTCTGAGCATAAATTGCAGATAATTGTGCCATTTGGATGCCAAACGGTGGGGTCGCTAGACGAACAGGCCGGGTGAAAGTGGATGCCTGGGAGTTCACGGTTGGCTGAAGCTAAATGCATGGATACATGTGCATGTGTGGCTGCATGTTTTCACTTCTTGTATGCAATATATGTGTGTGTGTGTCAGAGAAAGCGCTCCAAGTTGTTGCTTCCTCCATTCACAGTGGCTTTAAAAGCAGGCTCGTTGGGAAGTATAATTTCAACTGTATGTACATGTCCTCTACAATAACAGCCACCATGTTTGCTCTGGCAGCACTCGGCAAGCAGACTGTGTGAAAGGGGCTCGGGTCCAGCGCTGCGGGGCCCGTGTTTTATTTTCTTACCGTATCTCACTTCACCTCACCCTGCCAAGAGATATGAGAAAAAAATCAGAATGCACTGACATATCTGCAAGGTGTGGCAATATCGAAGCATTTTTCCCACCCCAGCGTCCAACTCCTTCTCTCGCAAATCCCCGGCAACGACAAAAAGCAAACTCTGTTCTCACCCTTCTCCACGTCTCGCTCCTTCTCTCATTCTGCGACGCAGCCGCTGACACAAGTACGCCATTGGGTAAAGGGTGAACCGGTGTAATGTTGTTTCACCTAAGGTGAGATCTCGTCCCTGCACAAGCTCAGTCAGGTGCAGTTGTTGGAGGTTGGGGCTGGTGGAGGGGGGGTGAGGATAAGTGGTGCCCTAAGTCAGCACAAAGGAGCCTAAGCTTTTGACTGACAGCTTTTTAAAGCACAGCTCCTGGAGCTGGTCCAGGTGTTAAAAAGCTACACACACACACACACACACACACACACACACACAAGCAGCCCAGCCAGGTTCTTTGCAATGATTTACTACTCATAATATAGTCGTCTGTAGTAAGACAGCTTCCCATGAAAATACCTCAAACTGTGAATTATGTTCAGCTCCATCGGTGATTGTTGTCCAAAAAATATTAAAAACAAGACTGAGCCAGTCTTACAATCCACTATATCAGCCACACATAATCCTCTTGCTGCCATAAACTACTGTTCCAAATGGCAGGTAAACAGTTAGCTTTGTTGTTTTCTCAGCAAAGGTACACACTATCACTGAAGAAGATGGAATTAATACAACTACGAAGATAAGCTGTAACAATGGGACTGTCTTTAGTCCTTGCTGATTGCCTCCCAAATGAGAGCCAGGACCATCTTTCTTCCAGAATACATAAGAATCAGTTGCAGGCCCTCCGCTCTGTCCTGGAGCAGCTTCGGCAGATCACTTCCTGTCAGCGCTGGCAACAGGAAATCAATGCAGGCACGGAGGCATGCATCAGCTCAGGCAGACATCTGCTTAACCACCACAGATGAGTGTGTTTTGGTCCAGTCCGAAGGTCTGAGAAACAATCCCCGAGAGGCAAACTACATACCCTCTGTCTCCTCCACTCATGTCAACTTTTTGCATGTGAGCTAAACCTGCAGGGAACCCTGTAATGTAGCACTGATTCATAGCTCTGGTAGTTTTCATCGACACTTTTTGGCATCGTGAATCTAATCAGACAACAGAGGTAAGCTAGTCCCTCTCTCACAAGCTGAGCCTCTTGCTACTGGATGCTCCACCACATCTCACAATGAATTTTCTGACGGAGCACCACGGAGCAAATCCTTTTGGTAGGAAGTCAAAGTTGCAGTTTTGCTCTTAGCTCTTGGAGGAGAAATACTCTAAGAAGTCTGGGGTGTTTTCCTAATAAATATCTGATTAAATCAAAAGAAGTGCAACCTGCATTTTTTCCAGAATTTCTACCTGCCTCCGTTTTCACTCCTGAACAAATATATTAAACCATCGACACAACGAGCGCCGTGGATGCGGTGAAATGATGAATTGTGGTTGCAGTGTTGGGAAGGTTACTTTTAAAATGTATTCCATTACAGAATACAGAATACATGCCCCAAAATGTATTCTGTAACATATTCCGTTACGTTACTCAATGAGACTAACGTATTCTGAATACTTTGGATTACTTAATATATTATCATGCTGTTTACAACTACATGAATGTACTATTGCTGTGATTTATTACTGTTACTGAAGGTCCGCGGCACCGAACCATAGTAAAGGACCTCTGGCTAATACGGTGGGTTCTGTGTCGGGCTCGTAGCCGAAAACTAGCTTTACTTTGTTGTCTGGGTCAACTTTGCTAGCGAGAGACAGAGAGAGGCGTTGAAAGGCTGCTCCAACAGAACTTATTGTTTTTGGAGGAAAACACGAACACGGTGTACAGTCGAGTCTTAATAGCTTACTTACAACTGGACTCGTCAGGTACTCTTCTTGGCTGCAGTGGTTATTATTATATTTACATGCTTCCAGCTCCCGTTTTTGCTCGATGACAGCTCATACTTTTCCTTTTTCTCCCTCCCTCGCTCACAGACACATAACGTGTATGGCAGTCCATTCTCCCTGCAGCACGGACTACGCTGCCTATGATGCTACATTCTTTAGAGCTATACCTGTAGCATTCTGCCTATTAGCTTAGCACAACAACAACAAAAAGGCCTCTCTCACCCAGGAAACACGCAGAGAGAGAGAGGGCGTCACCCTGTAACCATGGCAACCGTAACGCTGCCACCTGGAACAACAGGAACACGTAGCTGTCAAACAAAACCCAAACAGTCCTGACCCGCCACAATATGAAACAGGGAAGTACCGCCGTGTAATCCATTTATTTCAACAAAGTAGCTGTATTCTAAATACCACCTTTTTAAACGGTAACTGTAACGGAATACAGTTACTCATATTTTGTATTTTAAATACGTAACGGTGGTACATGTATTCCGTTACTCCCCAACGCTGTGTGGTTGACACATGACATACGACTAACGGGAGACTTTGGCTTGTGTTTCCTTTCCAGAGCAAGAGTCCTTACATGCATGTATCTAATTACTGTAAATATTTATGTCCCCGCTCTTTTGAATGGATGCCCACTCTACCGGAAGAGAGGAAACAGAGACAGGAGGGGCCCTGCAAATGGATTGTTGCATTCTTTGGAATTAATCTCACCTCTCCCGTGTGTTTCCCATCACAAAGGATTCTGTCTGGATTCTCATGAGAGAATCAGAGAGTTAATCTTTACGGTTTAGCGGCGCTCCATATGGAAAAATTATCTGTTGATCTCGACCTGTGCTGACAGGCAGCGTTATAAAACATTTTGACTTGACGCTCGCCTCCCACTCTCCGGCGGTTTATCCGGTTGGTTGCCTAGCTGGCCGGTACCCCTTTGCCAGACCCTTTTGCTCTTTGGTGTTTGACTTTAGCCATGATGTTTGGATTTGGAGCTTCGCTTTAGTGTGGGTTTTGAGGGGGGCTCTGCTCTGAACAACAATACCACTAAAACAACAACACAGCTCTGGGGATTCTGACACTGCCGGTTCCACAGTAATCCCCCAAAAAAGCAACAACAGAAAAACCCAACAGGAATCAAACAGATTTTTCCACTGTTTGGTTCCCCCCCTCCCTCCACTACAATTTTCCCCTGAAAAGGTTTGTTTAGTGCTTCGGGTTTTTATTAGCATTAACCAGCACTGTGGGGTAGCAGATTTGGCAAGGAACGCCGAGTGCCAACGAGCTTGTCAGATGGTCCGTGTTCTGCAGGGGGTAAAGAGTTTCTAGTATAAACCACGAGGGCTTCGCAGACACATAAATACACAAAAGCATGCCTGAGTCTATAAACACGCACTTTCTCAGCCTTCTCTCTCACACACAGGCGCACATACACAGCCTCAGTGTCTCTTCTGCTTGTTGGGGGTGGATGTCATGAGCGCTCTGGCTGCCAAAGGAAATCACTCTTGTATTTATATATGTGAGCACAACTATTATTACAGGGGATGTTTTAAACAGAAGAAAATAGGGGTAATGAATGAGACTCATACATTCCTCAATTCCAGTGTTTTGTTTTGTTCGTTCGCTCCCCGCCTGCTCACCCCTCCTCTTTAAAACAATGAGACATTGTTGCTAGAGAGATGAAATCCATTTTCAACAGCCTGCTGCTGGTGCTGCCGCATTTTTCCTTTCTTCGCCCGGCTCTCCCTGTGTTATTTCTGCACTCACTTTTTCCTTATTTGTCGTGTTATTTAGGTGAGCTCACCCTGGTCACGCTGGGCAGCTTCAGAATGGAAGGTTCCCCTTACCGGGAGGGTGGGGGTTCATTGCGGCAGGTCGAAGAAGGCGTATGCGCACGACCCGCAGTCCTGCACAGAGGGCCCTTTGTGCACATCCCCAAGTTTGTAACACCTCCACTCTTCTCTCTTTACGCCATTCCCTTTCTTTGCAGCTGCTGCCAATCCTGCCCACTGACACTTTCATGTACACACACACATATAAACACACATCTAACTGTTGCCCCCCTTTTTTTATTGTAGGCAGGGATCACTCATTTTTTCCAGGGAGGAGAAACATGTCATGAACTCTGCGGCTCTAAGCCCAGGGCTCTGGCAGGGGCTGTCTGTGATGGAGCCACAAATTCAAACCGGGTCCCCCAGGTCTGGAACATCTTGCTGCTGTGTCTCTTGCCTATGTGGGAATAGTGCACAGATGTTCGGATGTATTTTAATGCTTTGGTGTTCTTGCGAGTCGTGGTATCAATTTTCTCCTTTTGCCCGCTGATGTATTAAAGTCTAAGGTAAATTAAATGTACCTTTAGGCCTCCATTAGGTATCTCTTCCTGTGTTTTCTGGTTCTACTTTCATACTTCTGTTTCTGTTTTTTCACTTCATTGCGAAGATGTCATAGTCCTGGGTCTTTGACCCAGTTTTTGGATTTTTTTGTGCTTCAGTTTGGATTTGGGAGATGTTCGTATTTCAGTTCTGTTTTTGTTGTCTTGAGTTTTGTACTTTCTTTTGAACCTGAGTCTGGTTATTCCCAGCCCCTGTGTCAAGCCCACAAACTCAGTCCGGCTCTCTGTGTGTGTTTCCTGTTTTATTTTGTTAGTCTAATGCATCATGTGTTGCATGTTCAGTTTTGGTCCAGCGAGTCCTGCATTGGGTCCACTCTCTGTCTTCCACATGCCCGTTTCCTGACAGATGCTTCATTTATGTGAATGATGTTGGCAAAGAAGCCAAAGAAATATTATCTGCTGCACTGAGATAATGTGTTTCTTTTTCTTTTTTCCAAGCAGCTTAACACAGTTTGATTCAACAATCTATTTTAGTGAATAGTGGGCATAAATAGCATTTCAATAGTTTGGACCGCATCTTCAGTTAGAGTTGACGATGGTAAATGAGGGATTGTGAACTGGTACTACAGTTTGGGGAAGGTACTGGCTCCCAGGCTGTGCAGATCCCCAAAGAAGGCATCCCCTAGAAGAAGTGATGATTGAGCATGATGAAGGTCTTGGAAATTGTTGGAGCACAGAGAGGAATTCAGAGGAATGGATAGGATAGACCAGATTGTCAAGCAGTGAGAATGGCTGCTGAAAGGTTCCCCAGGGGGGGCAGCGGCATTCGGTCTGTCTGGATGTTGGGATTCTTGGACTGCCTGTAAGTGATCCAATGAAGATAGGCTGAGATCTTGGTCTGATGGCCTGATGGACAAATGGTCCATGATGAACCAGCTAGACAGGTAAGTAGTAACTTTGCTCTTTTAGGAAACACGGAGTTGTTTAATGTTGTTGAGTGTCTGTAGTGCAGAAGGCATATATAGACAAGGAGTATATGAGGTGTGGTCCCGCTCCTGAAATTCAGATCAATTATATCCACCAAAGGATCTTGTGGCACTCGCTGGCTCAACTAGAATTTTCTTTTCTAATTGTGAAATCATTCCTTTTGTCATCAAGTTTTGATCCACTCAGTGCAATAAGATTCATGGAGTCTATTTTTATAGCATTCAGCTGGCAGTCAAAAGATCCAGGAGGAGGCTATTTGGAACTAATATGCTTTCAGCGTGCTTGGCTGGAGAAGGACTTCAGTGTAAATGCTCTAAGAGGCCAACAGCCTGCGACCAGTGAGCAACCTCCATAGGTAGGAATGTGGTAGCTGTTTGTGGTACCACCATCTTTTAATACATCCGTGGTTTGTCTTGATTAGTGTTTATGTTTATTCGATCTCCAAATACATACAGCATTCCTGTTTACATCTTGCTTCTGCTCTGGTTTATCCTTTTTTTTCTGTAGAAGAAGCATCAGATAAAAGCAGCCTCTTTTTGCTTTTGGAGGCTGTTGGAGGAGAGTTACAGCAGCAACAACATGCAACCCTGTTGCAATTACCATTTTTTGGTTTTCACCAATGTCACAAAAATGCACACTGGTTCAAACGTCCTTTTTACGCCCATATTTTATGTCACCACACACAAAATGTTTCATTTCCTGCTCGGAATTGCTTGTGGTTACATTAAATATAACAAACACAGGGCTAAAGGCTGGTGGAGGTTATATTTATATCCAGCTGATAATACAGTACTCCAACTGGGTTTCCTTACTTTTTCCTTTATTTTTTTAATGATTGCATTTACTTTCTTTGTAATTCCTTCCTGTTCATTTGTAGATTTTTTTAATTATTTTTTTTGCAAACTTTGATAATACACCCGGAAAGAACTATGTTTGTAAGTATCAACACACATGTGCACAGTAAGACATTTCCATTATAAATAACAGTAAAGTACTTTGATAGACTGGTGATCTGTCCAGGATGTATCCTGCCTCTTGTTCTGTGTCAGCAGGGATAATCTCCAGCATCCTTGCAACCCTGAACTGGATAACTTCATCCATCTATCCATTCATGGATAAAAGTAAAGTACTGACAGCTAATTGATTGCCATTTTATGCTCTACCTGATGGATGCTCCATCAACAGTTTTTTGATGGAAAAATGTTCATGGTACTGTGATGTACAGAATCCAGTACAGTACAGTAAAACACTATTAGCTGTTTATTTTTAATTACATGCAATATGGAAGGTGTACACTGAACTCTATGTACTCCACATAAACTTTTTATTAGTTTAAAACGACACAGTTCCATATCTTTGTTCATGTATCATTAATTAATATATTTTGGGGCTCAAGCTTCCACCTCCTTGCATCTAAGGTTATGAGAATGTTACTGTGTGCAACATCTTTAACAGACGTCCGTAATGATTGCGGACCAGACCTGATTAATTGCCCCAGGACTCTACATCATGATGGTTTATTGTTCCCCCTGACTGTTCTCAGTCACGCAAACACTGGAAACTACATTACACATTCACAACAATCAAAGTATAAACACAGAAACCCAAATAAGCATCAACATCAAAATGTCTAAATTAGTGATTTGAATGTTAAAAATGATTTTCCTCTGAATCGTACTGCTTCAAAAAAGGAAAAAATATATAAATGCTGTAAAAAATATACAGTAAATTACTGTTAATGAACATTAATCAGACAGAATGATACATATTTTTGCAGCAATTGTTATCACACTTTAAGGTAGTTTCAGTTTTAAGATCCCTTTTCCTTTACGATAAAAAAATACACATTCTTTAAACTTTAAACGAAACAGCTTCGCATTTTCCCCACATGCCTAGTCATAATACCACTCAGTTTTAATGAAAGCAGATTCAATTTCACCACCACAAAAATCAATATTTACACCTTTCATCCAAGTCTCTCCTAGTGTGTCCCGTTTGTTTAGTAACTGAAAAGTTTAGAAACAAAAAAATTGCTAAAAGCCGATTGGCAAAAGTTTTCAAAGTTGTGCAACATATATGAGAAATGTTGATTTGAGGAAGGAGAGAAAATAAAGATTTATGAAGCGCTCCCTAAATGTCAGTGTGGGTTTCAAGTTACTTCTATGGTGCAGTGTAGATTTATGTTTAATAACCTTCAGGTGTTGGCTGCCTTGGATTTGGGTTGGGGATGGCAGGAGGGGGGTTGAGGTGCTTGCGGGGAGTTGAGTGGGTGACTATTTCACACACACACACGCTCACTTAGACATGCACATACGCGCACTCGCACTCGCATATTCTGCTCTCAGCTCATTTTTGCTGTCAGGGTCTATACTGACGCTTCAATTTGCACGGCTGCCTTGCGTCTGGAAAAACAGAGCTACCTTTGTACCCACGTTTCAAATGGTTTCATGTGGCCGCCTGCAATGCCCATATGACTGCACAGTCTGTCGGGGGTAAGCAGAGACAAATGGAAAAGCTAATGTACGACTAATAAGCAAAGGAGGGGAGGAATGTGCAGCAGAGGTCAGAGGGGAGATTGACAGCAGCTATTAACAGCACTCCCTACGTCTCCTTGTGTTTTATGTGAGTGACGGGCACTTGCATACATAGGACTGTGAAGCAAAGGTCACAGTGTATATATAAGGTGTGTGCCGCCGCCCCCCCCCCCCCCCCCCCCCCTCGACTCACCCTACCATGTTTGTATGGGAAGCCAGGAGTATAGAGAGAGAGTTGAGTTGATCTTAAGACCATTATAAGCTACATGACAGCAGCATCACTGGGGTGTTTGGCACCTATACAAAGATGTATTTTTCCACCAGTCATTTTCCACATCCAGTGGTATCTGTCTAGTCTTGTTCTTGTACTAGACACCCCCATCACACACACACACACACACTTTTATTCTGCCTCAAACCCCTCGTAGAGCCTCTCACTTGTAAGCTGATTGTAAATCAACATAGCGAGCGTTTTCCCCCCAATGCCTGAAACCCGTTGACATCGTGGACTAAACATGCAACTGTGGCATGTCTGTAGAGTATGCATAAGAGTGAAATGAATACATGTGAAATTCAAGAGCAAAGAACGTGCACGCCTGTGGCTGTACAGGCTCCTGGCTTCTCGGTTGAATAAGAGGCTCTGTTCAGGAGAAGATCCACCTGTACTTACACAGAAAGTCTCTCGCTTAAGCAAAATGTCTCTCATTCTAGTTTTCTCACACTTCTGTCTTTTGTCTGTGTTTCAAGCTAAACATCAGTTTTACTTAAAGCCATGGGGCCTGAAGTGGGCCACCCAAGCAGGAGGTCTTTAAGTTTGCAAAGCTCCAAGTGAGACAAATTAAATGTAGTCTCTACTGTTAAAACACTAAATTGAAGAAAACGACTTAATTGTGTCTCTGCTGTGTTTGCTAAGCATAATCTCGGTAGCTTCTGTATTCAAGGAAGGGCACAAGAATCAGTTTTGTCGCTATTACAGTGCAGAGGTTGAATGTAGATTTTTAAAGACTGCACGTTTTTGCTGATAGGAACAGTGAGGCGCGGTGCTCATTTACTTTCTAGGTTTCTATTAGCAGTGAGGTAACGATAGGTTGGGTAGTGACAGTTGCAGGTGCTTGTACACATGGTCACACCACAGGGGTGAAAGAATAGGCTGTTGATTCGATTGGTTCATCCTGTGGTGGTGTTATTGTATGTTGTGTAAAATGGCACAAGTGGCTCTCTTTCAGCAGACACACGCTGGAGGGCCCTGGCTTTCTCCTCAGCACAATGGCCAACAATTCCCTGGGCATTTCTCAGGTGGATCACCTTACCCATACAGCCAGTCACTCAGCTGAGGACTCAGCTAGCAGATTTAACCTGCTCCAGTCGCACTGAGATACTAGTCTTCAAATAAAACAAAAGCCCATTTTCAAAACACGTCTGAGTGATGCTGCACTTGTAAATTGGTGTTTAAGTTGATATAAAGACTGGAAAACCCCAATCTGGAATACGTGTATCTACATGCTAGCAATTAGGAAACACAAATCCACCCTTATCCATGGAAGCTGAGCATCCAAAGGAAAACTGTACACTGTCACCCAAGAGGTGTTTTGCGCTCCACCATCCAATTGTGGGCTTTCCCTCCCGGCCAGCTCACTGAATGACTGCTGAGCTGAAATCTCGAATTCCTACAGAAGATTGAAACATGATGCTTTCCCAAGACAACGGCAATCTAACACTACACATACCTCTTACATACACGCCTTATCGGGTTACTCCGCTGGTTTCTGCAAACAGTTGCGCAAACAAACACCTAAATGGGACAGTCTCACACGCGCATGCTCTTGACAATTAGGTCGGAATGTGGCCTTTTGACCCGGTGGCAGACAAATGCATTCGATACAAGCGCTGCTTTTTTCATCACATCAACCTAGAAAATGTTTGGAGTAATTATGCTTGATTCTGACAGACCATGCCTATTTAAGCGCTTAGCCTCTGCCTTACCTTTATTGGTTTAACATCAGGTCCAGCCAAGCACATGGACTCGTATCCTATAATAAACATCATTTTTAGAGGATTTTATTGGCCTAGTGTGTCCAGTTTGGACTGATTCATGTCACTTCTTCAAAGCTCACAGATGTATTCACCATGGACAGACAAAGATAATTATCTGCAGATCCGTACGAGCTGAAGTGTCAGAGGCTCTGCCAGCTGGGATTTAAAGCTCACTGGCACTGATAAAAGACAGAGATAGAAATAAATATGGTGGGTCTCGGAAAAACAAAACTAAAAAAGACTTTCTAGCTAATTTTTTAAGCCACTGAACAGAATTACATCGAGAGTTCAACCCCGCTTCTTGTCTTTCTGTTAAGCAACTAGCCTGTTTGCTCTACCAATATATTCAACAGAGTGTGATCTATAACAGTGGGATCAATGCTCCTATTTCATTCTCAGTTCTTGCACATATGCTAGCAGCTCTGAGATACAGCACCAAACTCTCGGCCTCTGGAAGCACAGCCACCTCGAGGCACTTTATATTGTAAGGAAAAACCCAGCAATAACACAGAAAAACCCCAATAATCACATGGTCCCCTATGGGCAAGTACTTGGTGACAGTGGGAAGGAAAAATTCCCTTCTAATGGGAAAAAAACTCCAGCAGAATCAGGCTGCCATATTCCATGACTGGTTAGAGGTGAGGCGAAGACAGAATAAAAGACACACTGTGGAGGAGAGCCTGAGATTAATAATAACTAATAGTTAAATGCAGAGCGGTGTATAAACACAAAGAGTGAAAAGAGGTAAGTGAAGAAGAAACGCCGAGTGCATCATGGGAAGCTCCCTACAGCCTAAGCATAGCATAGCATAACTAAAGGAGGGTTCAGGAACTCCTCATTTACATAAACAAACTGATGTTTATTAGACAGATAAGATTTAAACCACCTCTAATACCTACTGTGTGTTCTAATCTCTGTATTGTGGTCAGCGGTATTGAATGCTGCACCGAGGTCTGGCAGGAACTTCAGTGCAGGGTTACTTCCATTTCATTCCCCAATAAAAGCATCCTACTAGCATATCTGCACCTTAGTTTAAAACACTGGTGACTCAGTCAAAATCACTTATAAAATAAATGTTTACAGAGTCATTTTACTGCTTAACACTGTCACAGTCTGTGATTCTAATCAACATCTATGAACATTTGTCCAAATTGTATATTCAGTATTATAATATTTATTACACTATATCGCTGAAAAAAAGGGCTGAGTATTTTAAAGGGAAAACAACTGGCATACCAATGGAAAGAAAGAGGATTAAAGTTCAGATACCCCACCATGTGGACTAGTTTAGAGAAAAGAGGAGGTATTTCCTTCGAAGTCACACATCACATCATCCAGCACAGCTGATTTATTAGCAGCCTGAACTGGCATAAAAACCTCAAAGACAATGCGATCAATCACACTGTATGTGTTGCTTGATGTGATTCAACATAAGTGAATGGGCAATATGTGCATGTGCAAATGTCATAGTATTAGTGAAAAGCAGAATAAGGTTGTTTCTGTAAAGTGCAGTCAATTTATTGTACTGTTAAATCTTAAGCTCAGTTTGAGTATAAAAGAAAATATTTATATCTATTTAAAAATAAAAGAAGCTGTAAAAAGTTGCTATTAATCCCTAAAAACTTTGTGTTTTCAGCAGAAAACTGGCAATAAATCCCGAATGCCCCTACCTATGTCTGTCTATGTTTGTTTTTAATTAATATTTCACTGAACAGCTCTGATGAAACGTCTGCCTCTGCCAGGTTTGTGTCTCCTCTGCTGACAGAAACATCCACAGAGGCTGACAGGATTTTTTTTAGACTCATACAGATGTGTGAGCAATCTCATCACATTATTTTCCAACCCTTTGTATTTCCCAGTAACAGACCAGGGTGGATGCAGGCACAAATAACCATTACATCCAGGTAACAACGTAGTTGGATGAAGTCAGAGTTTTAGTAAGTGTGTAACAGTGAGCGGTCCTCATATACGTGAGTGTGTGTGTGTTGTTTGTCGGTGAGACAGACAAAACTGATGAGACAGGGGAAAGAAGAGATTACAGCACATCAGCGAGATTTACAGTTCCTAAATGTTTTGGATGTCTCCAAACACTCCTGAGCTGATGTATTTGAACAAGCAGGGATTTGGACTGATACCTGATTCTGTCTGGAGTCTGCTTGAGCACTCCAATTCACCTCATCACTCCATCCCACAGGGCGCAGAGCCCATTTACCTTTGAACTCCAGAGAACCCCTCCAGCCCCCCTAGAGTGCCTCCTGACAGCCTTGCAGCCTATCGTTGCCAACCAGGTGCAAACCCCCCCTCACCTTGTATTTAAATGTGCAGCCGAGGCCAACTGCAACTTTGGTGTCTGCTTGAACCTAGCCAGAAGGTGGACGGAGATAAGATAGAGCTCTGCGAGGTGATAGACCACTAGTAGAGGCGAAGATTCAAGCAAAGGGAAGAGCGCATTAGACAGAAAATAAATGAAACAGGAGGAAGTGAAGGAGGCTGGAAAAGGTGTGGGGAATAAAAAGGACAGAGCATTAGTCACAGGGTAACTTTAGCTCCCTTTGTGGCTGAGGGAAGAGAAGATTTCTCATCAGCAGATGACTGATTTAGTTGGAGCAGACTACAGAAACACTATACATGCCAGACAAGCCATTTGTCCATCTCCTTTCCTTTCCTTTTCTAAAACAGCCTCCACCCAAACGATGAGCACAGGGCAACGGACATGTTTATTCCTCCGTTGCGCCGACAGCATGAGACATCACGCTTCTTTTTTTTTTTTGTATAAAACAACCGTTTACTTGAACTTGAAGGATGAACAGATTTGATTTGGGAGGTCAAAGCTCAAGGTCATGGTCACATAAAGCCTCTTATTCTTGTGACTCAGGCAAGTATTTCGTTACACTTGGCACAAACGTACAGTTACAGCAGAAATTGACCGGGATTTGGTCAAATGTCAAGGTCACCTGACACAAGCCATTTTTGGCTATAACTTAAGAATTCTTCTGGTAATCACAAGAAAATTTCAAGTGCTTCACCCAAAGCTGAACTCTAGAAAATGTTGAAGATAAAATCAGGTCCAGCCATTTCTCAAAGTTACAGAACAAGAGAAGTTTCTCCGTGTGAGGCGTGTTGTCCCTGCTGGAAGTAGGTATAAGACACATGATGTCCACCTGTGTTCTCTGGACAGTTTTATAAGGGTCACTAAAATTATATTACACTTAAAGCAACGTTCATCAGTTTGCACACTAATGCAAGCTTTTGAGGCTCAGCGACTTGCCCAAGAACATCTCCACATGGTGACTGGAGGACGCAGTAACCGACAACCTCTTCAGCCACAGTCACGCTTCGTATTTAGGTCTGCGGGGCATGTGTGAAAATGGCTGAGAGCACGATCATGGTCTGTGGCAGTTTAAATAAACAGTAATTTTACTATTTAACTAATTATGCCGGCCTTAAACTGTGTCAGACGTTCACAGGTGGATCAGTTATACTGTCTATTTATGTCTTCATATAGTGCTTATGTTTTATTTACAGACTCGCCCCACTGGGTTTCTTTGCTCTTCTATTTTGCTTACCTTTTGTGTAATAGTGACATAAATGCAAGGATGTGCTGCATTTGTGTTTGTTTGAACAGAATTCTTTAATTTATGGGCATTAATGTTCAAATTGAGTGCCGCCTTTTCTCTCACACTCGCTCTCTGTCCTCTTTAGGCTGTCTGAAACACCTCGTCACAGTCTCTCACAATCTCAGGGTGCTAGATTGGTGTGAAATGTGAATCTTGTGCCGTGCGCGATTTTCCCCTTGAGTTTCATCACTTGACTATAAAGGCCACTCCTGTTACCGCAGAGGGACACACACGGATTTAGCCTCCATATCGACCAAGACTCGCGCGTTACGACCAGATTTTCATCAGTTTGTTACAATTAAGTTTATCCAGATGATCATAATCCGATAATGTCAGCTGTAGTGTGTACTGTAGGTTACATCTGCAGGTATTTACCTCCCCTCATAGTGAATAACTGCTAATAATTTTTGATTCCTTTCATAATACAATTGGGAGTGTGTGAAAAAAGATTGAAAAAAATCTCTCTTTGAAGTGATAATAGCTTTGCAGCATGCAGGTTATGACAGAGTGCATTATTTGATGTGGCATCGCTGTGTATTCTGTGGTTTTCTTGCCTGATACAGTGTCAAGTTTGCTTGTGAGGACAGCATCCCCGTGACTATTATCTGCAATTGAAATAAGCTGACACCTAACCAAGCCAGAGGTCAAGTACAGTGCATCATTAATATTATGCCATGTATAATCACACTGGTTGATTTTTGTGCTTTTTAAAAATTAAATCTGTTTTTAACTTTCACACCTAAGCTGTTTTTTACACAGTGTTAGGAGGATGAGGTTGCGATGTTGTTCTGTCTGAAGCAAGATGATAACATGAACAATAACATGACACAAAATATATAAAATCAAATGTTTATGTGTTCAAACACTTAATCTTTAAGCAACATGTCCTCAGTATAAGCTGAATATGTATCAATCAAGCAAGATTCATTCACAATAACTTTTTACATTGTATTTATGTAACGGAAATTAGCAAATAAATTAGTTAAAGTCAGTATTTTTGGGCTGTTTTTCTTTTTGTTATTGCTTCAGTTGGCTATAATCTGTACTATTCTCACAAATGGGCATCACACAGACCTTTTTTTTTACAATTTAAAAATTCCTTGTCAGCTTCATTTATGCTCTCACATGCACCGTGCAACCGTATACGAACTGTAATCAACAGATGGGTGATTAAAGGATCGGACAAACGATCTGGATGGCTCCACCTATTTAAAAACTAATCTACCTGTTGGAATCTGGGTGGTATACAGAGGATTAAAAATGCCAATTTATCTTATCCAAAACACTCAAAAACCCCACACATAGACACACAGAACAAAAAGGGGTGTTTATGCTAAGCTAATATAACCAGCTGCTTGGGTAAGCTTCATAGCTCACTTACAGACGTGAGAGTTAAAGAGCTATTTTGCTAAGGCCTGCAGTCAGAAAAGCAAGCAAGTGGATAGACTGTATGTACTCATGACTTCGGTAACAGAACCCTATATGTTACCCACACAACATTTCAGTGACAATTAAATGGATTCTGCCTTCAATTCTTCTAAATGTGTCTCACCCCCTTAAACACTTTTAATCAGTGGGAAAGAGCCAGCGCTGCTGTTCTAGGTGAGTGTTTGCTGCCGACTGCATGTATAGTCTTGCAGGATGACTTCATGCCATCGCTGGGTGTTTTCATTAAGCCCGGGCGCTGGCAAGCCTCGTGGGCTTTTTCAGATTGTCTCTGCTTTTAAACTTGCTGGCAGATCCCAAACTGCCAAGAGAGAAAAAGAGAGGCACTCTCAGGAAGACACACTAGCTGCGGGGCAGAATTATAGATAACAAATAAACCACTTGAAGGAACTTCAGTCAAGTTGTTCTTTTTTTAGCAGTGTCCCAGCCTGGCAGACTTATTATCCCACCCTGTAGTAGATGTGTGCAGCAACTGTTCAGTGTTAAGCTTTTCTGTTTGCCCTCCAACAAGTTGGAACACCTCAGTGTGATGAGTGTGTGTGTGTCTTTTGGGTGCTAACCGTGGTTATTCAGAGGAGTTGAGTAAGTGAGTTTCTCCTAAGCTGTGGCAATGAGCAGGTGTGAAGCTGAATACTTTACACCGACTATTTGGCTAATCCTCGACTCTACCCAGGGGCTGAAGAAGCGCTTTTATAGTGACAAATAAATCCAACCGTTTAAGAAGGTGTTATAATGTCATGATTCACGCTAATGCTAGGCCAGGAGTTATCTTTTATTAGTTTTCCAGAATTTAAAATAGAGAACATATACTCCAACACTACATTTTTTGTTTTGCAGCATTTATTTTTTTTTTAGATTTCTAATTGGAGAGTAATTGGTGGTTTAAAAAAAGCCCTGTAACCCCCGAGCTAACTAATAAAGAAAAACTGGAAAGATCACCATGCTCTGACATTATCATTTCTGCCCCGGTAGCTGGAAAAATATCAAACACTGCATCTTAAATTCAACTTTTAAAGGTTTGTTTTGATGAAGTGACACTTTTTCATGTAAGGCCACAGAGGCAGGAGCCTTTGCTGGTTTAAGTGGCCCATATGATCTTCCTTCCCTTTCTTCCTCACACAGCTACACAGTGAAGTAGCCCAACTTTTCCTGGCTTCATCCCCGGGTGACAGTGGTCTGCTTTTTCTGTATCCATGCCTTTCCTTCCCTCGTCTGTTATTAACATCATCCACTTACCTTTAACTGACATCAAGTGGCATACATATCATTTAGATCACTTGGCATAAGTGTACGTGTGACATGTCTGGGTGCCTGACATCAGCAGTGTGTGCGGATGTGGACATGGCCAAGCTGAAAGTGCAGTTTTGCGCAGCCCTGCCAAAAATCAGACTTCTAGTTCTGCTATTTTCCATCATGTTAAATAAACACGGGTAATCACCACCTCATCCATATCCACTGCAGCACAGCTTAGACTGCCATAGGTTTCTGTGTTTTTTTTTATTGGAGATTTCTGACTTATCCTAAAGCTAAATAATAAACATTGCGAAACCCTTAGTGCGAAACCCTTGGCCCCTGTGTTCAAGTCAATAACCCAGCGGAGAGAATCTAGAATACTTTCAGTAGTACGAGTGATGATTTAAATTCACACACAACGCTGTTCTCAATTATCGCAGCTTGTTTGGAGCATCCTCACATCGCAAGCAGACATAAATCATGTCCCATATAAGAACGTCTGCATGTATTTTGGGGGATCAGTAAAAGTTTCATTTACCAGCTTTGGTCTTTATGTGGATAGGCCCTCCTCTTGGTATACCAAAGCTCCTGCGGCAGATCTGCTGCTTGCAAATGAAAGACTTCCAATGTGGGTTAACTAGAAACATCAGGTTTCTGGTCAAGAAGCATGAAGAGGCTGCTTTCTGGGAGACAAAACAACAACATGTCCAAAGAGTGAAAGTGTGTTAACTGAAGAAGGACATCTTAAAAGTCTTTTAAGCATCTTACCAATCGGGCAGCTGTTTTAACTCAAATAAATTTAACAGTCATTTTTGTGTTAAGATTGAAGACCAAATTTCCATGTTCATTGGCAGCTTGACCCCTTTGTTTTATGTAACTAAGAATGTCTCAGTGTGCAAACCCCAATACAAAGTTATGGTGAACTGACACTCAGAAGAGGGCAGCCTGTGTGAATATTACTTGGCAACAACCTGGAACACTCTGAAATGCGTTGTTGTTCTTTTGTGTGTCAGTGACCATGGAGATGTTTGCATTACACCTGAAAGGACATAATAAGAAGGAATGCAAAGGAAGTGAGGCCTTGCCATGACACACGTTACTGTTTTCTTATAAAACCAGTGGACCTAAGTATCATTTGGTTTGGTTGTTGTTGTTGTTTTTTAATCAAGGGTTTATCCTGATTATACATGTAAAGAAATGAAGAGGATATGTTGATATGTAGCTTGTGTGCATGTGGTAGGATTTTCACACACAAAAATGGGCACCGGCAGAAAGTTGGGCTACATACATCTATTTACCACATCTGCATATACAAAAACCGAAATACAACAGCCCCATTCATGCTGCTTACTGAGGTCCATTTTGCTGCATCTTTGCTGTGTTTTGTACTGTTTTTAGCATGCTAATGTGAACAAACTAGAAAACATATCGCATAGCAGCATGCAATGTTAGCATAGCATGCAGACGTTAGTATGTACCATAAAATATGTACACAGCCATTGTGGCATCAGTCCTGTGGTAAGTCCAGAGCTAGTGTTTTCACTGTCGCCATCATGGCATTTTTAACAGTACGTGATGAGTTAGAGTGCGATCTGACTGTGAACCAACGCATGGTCATCATTACAACTTGACAAGTCATTAGCCAATGAGCATATCCTGAATATCCACCTTTTCTGATCAATTAATGACCATAATTTACAAAGGGAACTTTATTACAAGTAGCACATCTTGTACCTTACTGTGACTCAGGAGGTAGAGCAGTTCATCTACTAATCAGAAGGTTGATAGTTTAATCCCTGGCTGTTCCAGTCTGCATGCTAAAGTATCTTTGGGCAGGAAAATGACCCAAAATTGCTCCTGGTACATTTTATAGGAGTGTGATTGTTAGATAGAAACCACTTAGATATAGAAAAAAAAGTGCTTGTTGCAAATGAGATGTGTTGTAAAAAGCACTATTTAAGAACCAGTCCATTTATCCATAGTCATCAGAAATTTGTTTACGAGGGAGCCAAGCTTCATTTTCCCAAAGACTTGTATGTAACTGGGAGTCTTTTTTAAACCAGAGGAATCACCTCCTGCTGTTTATTACAAAGACTGCAGATTTAAAGCACTGGCCTAATGTTTAGGACCTAGAAGCTACACTCATACTGCAACATTTGTTTATATGGAAATTTGAATTTCAGGCACTGCTGAGAAGTTTGTAATCTGAACAAGTGTCTTGGTTTCGTAAGTCGGTGCCCCAACTGAACCACATTAATCTGAAATAAGGCCAGAGTGATTCTTTAATCGCATGTTTATCAGAATCGTCTTCCATTACCACAGGGAAGTGTATCATCAGATATAAAATGTTTGATATAAACGAGCAACGTTCTGTGATGGATAAAAGCTTCTCACGTTTCTCTTTCGCTTTATTATATGGACTAAAAAAAAGATCCAATCAACTGTAGCACAGCCTCTTCATTTGTCATGTCAGCTCAGTCACATTCATATCTGTAATCGATGCCATTTTAATGAGAGTATACCTGACAGAGTTTTATTGTTTAATAGCAGCCAGCTTAGCAGATGTTTAGCACAACTATCCTCATCTTCTCTTTCTGCAGCTACATATCAATGTGAAACAGAGACAGCCAGCTCTGAACAGGTGTTCCTGCTCAGGAGTATGAGATCATGGCTTGTGAAAGAGACATTACACTGCTGTGTAGCTAAGATAGTGTCTTTTTTGCACTCTTTCTCTTCATGCTTCACTCCTTGCTTTGTTCATCTGGACTTCTGTCTGTAACACATCTTCTATCCCTTACTACTTCCCTTACATCAAGAGTAATGCCAAACCGTGACTGTCTCTTCCTTCGTAATGCAAGCCAAGCAATACTACTCCTCTTGCATTCTCATGCACGCACACTGAAAGACGCATATTGATTCAATCACTGTCGCCAAATCCATCAACTGAGTTATTTTCATGTTAATAGCATAGCCTTTATTGCCTCTGCTGCCCTCCAAACCCAGAACCAACCTGTCCACTCACCTCACTGCCCTCTCTGAAAAGCTGCAATTGTCCTTTAATTTTCAAGTGCCTCCAGGTGACCCCAGGACTGCATTGTTTGCCCTCAGCTTCAAGAGGGGACCCAACCAGCCACCCAGTCAGGTGCTTATCTGATGCAATGGACCATTGATCACCTTTTACCCCTGCAGTGAATCAGCTCTCTGTTAGCTGAGCAGAGAATCATCTACTTGGTAACCTAAAACTGAGCTAATATATTGCTACTTTAGCGTCACTAGACCTTCACATGTTAGCTTGCTCCTGTTTTAGGCAGCACGTAGAGGTGGACCAGGTTCAGCTGCAAACAAAATGGGATGCTGCATCTTATTTAACTTGCACTGATGCGTGTCCTGAGTTCACAAGTGCACCAGCATGTGCTGTTTCATTACTTTGGGTCTTCCAAGCAAAAATAAACAGTTAATAGAATAACAATTTCATCTAGATAAACTATACAGGCCTGCTTTGAGAAATCCCACTAGCCATTCTGATGCAACCGTCCTCACCCCAAGAAGCCATCATAAACTTGATAAATCGCTCTTCATCTGGACTGCAAATATTTATCCGTTGCACAAATCCAGATTCCATTAAAGAAGTAAACATAAACATATTTCTTTCTTAAGCAGGAATATATGAGATTAAACAATGTAATTCTGACAAAGGGTTCAGCTAAGTGCCACCATATGGTCAATGGTGGTTCTCAGAGCTCCATTGTTAGCTGTGTGTACCGCATGTTTATGACAACAGCTTGGCAATCATCAGCTCTTCATTTCCAAATACACTGGATTTGGCTCTCCCGTCGACGCGGCCCGGCAAAACCCCTTACATTAGAACGGTTTGTAATTTGTCACAAGTGTGTCAGAAGTGAACTGATGTGTTTGGCTTTGTGGAAAACATCCACTGAAGGGGGATGGAGGGGGGGGATGACAGAGGAACTGGTTTGTTGTGGGTGTCAGTGATACAACAAATGGATAGCATACGCTTATTCCTTTGTAGCTCAGTTTGTCGCGGCACTAACAGCCACATGCCTGAAGGGTGCCAGAAAGTGGGAGAGCTTTTTTTTTTCTTTTTTTGCATTTAGCAAGGAAAGGGATTCTCACCGCTAATGATTTGCAACATTTTCAACTAAATAAATATCCAGTTCAGTGACCAATTTATGGAACGCAGCTGTGGTTTTAGCTGTAGCCTCCTCATCTGACATCGTCCAGTTTGCCTGCCTAATCTGGTAAGCAGGAAATGAATCATGTGTTTCCTTGTTTCTGCAACGGCAAAAATACACGTAAACATCAAAGGAAGAGTACCAAGTCTTACATCACACTCTGATCTTAAGAGGCTATCGTAGCCCCTTATGTATGTAAGTATACCTCAGTAAGCACTGCAGCAGTGGCAGGGAGAGGGGAGGAGTCACACACCACTTGCTCTTATTTGTGTGTTAGGAAGCTCATTACACGTGGCTTGATCCATTACTGGTTCCGGACTTCGTGGCACCAAACTGTCTGCTAAAAAGGGAAGGGGGTGAAGGCTATATCTTGGTCCCCTGTGCTCCTCTGAGCTGCAGCAGATAGCATCATGCCAAAAGCAGCAGCAGCAGCAGTTAGACCCTGAAATGAAACCACTGGCACCCTCCCCCCTCTGCGTTCACCCCTGACTTAATTGGGCCATAATTTTACTGTATGCCACAATCTGGAGACATCCACCATGTGGGAAGAGAGAGGTGGGGGTGAACATGGGATCAACAGTGGTTCCAAAAGTCCCATTAAAGGATTTCAGCAGCTTTCCAGGGTTCACCTTTTCATTCATTCACCCACAAATGTGGTGCCTTAAATCTATGTCAGCACTCTTCAATGTGATCAGAGGTTTTAGATTAATAACCTTCACAAAACCAACAACTAAAGTTCTTAAAGTGAAAATATGGTTTTAACAGCAACCTGGAAAAGGGCGTTTAAACGGTTTCCCCAAGATCAGCGCACAAAGGTGAGCCCTACCGCTTTAAGAATGTGAAAATGGGTAAATAGATTACCATCTCGTCCCTTGTTGTGTTTTCACTGGAGTCCATCCAGTTGGCTTATTATCGAAAGAATGTGTGTAAACATTACCTCGTGAACTTTCGGGCAGCGGGGAGATACATTTTCGAGCACACATATATGCACTACTTTCACACTTGCACACATCAGGCAACATTACAGAAATAGTCAGATCACACTCACGGCTGAAAATACACAACTACGCGTGTGGGTTTGTGGACACACTGCCAGACCTGACATTTGTCATGTCATGTGAGTGTTACTCACTAATTTATTTCTCCAGCTCTTCCTCGATTTGGAAAAACATGAATGACAAGTAAAGAAACCCAAACCTCACACCTAAAAAAGGAATGCGTTGGTGACCAATGGGGGAAAAAGCCGCTCCTTAATAGCTATTTTGCACTATAATTCTTTTATACGTGGTTAAAACCACAGTCAGATGCTCCAGACCGAATTTTGGTCAAATTGGTGTATTTTAATGCAGCCAGATAATTAACAAGGCAGTAAATTATAGTACAGTAAATGGGCTTGGCTGTTTCTGGACAACCTCTGTAGTTAATGGGTTTTTATACTATGCATTCTTTCATGGAAGGAATGTAACAGGGTCCAAATACAAGGCCAAGAAATACACACTCAATCTCCTAATGCCACTTTCTCTCCTTTACCTCTACTACAGAGTAGCATGAATACTCTCACTTTCACCACAAATTTGAGTCAATCCATCTGTATCTACAACTTGCAGATGTGCGCTTGTGTGTCAGTGCAGCCCATGCACATGTTGCTATTTGTGCTGCTCACACACAACATGCTGGTTTCTTTTATTGCTTACACATATTTCACAACTTTTCCTGCCTTGGAGCTATAGGAAGACCAAACATCCTCCATCGTAAATTTTCTTCCACAGCACAACCTGGAGAGTTTGCCACACAGGAAACCATACGCAGACACACACACGCACACACAGAATGGCACGCACAAACACAGACACACACAGGGCGGGATGAATAAGGAAGAGAGAGACAGAGTCATATATCTCAAGTGCAAATGGATATTTCCATTTTAACACCTGCTCCAATAAAAGCTGACAGTCACAGTGTTGTGTGGGGTTTTTTTCTAAGGCAAACTAGCATGATTACTTTAGCTCATTTAATTATTTCTTGCCAAAACATATAAGGCATTTATTTTATCCCCCCTCATCATACAAATCATCATCTTATCAATCTCAATGGATGGCGCTGTGTTTGTGACCGCTTCGCCGAGCTAATGGGAAATCAAATTTCGCGAAACGTCTTAAACTCATTGCTCATCTTCGGGACGCCTGCCCAATTAAATGGATTCAATTCATCAGGGGTGATTTATCCCTCCCGCACAAATTCATATTTACCTCAGCGGTGATTGATGAAGATCGTTATGATTATTCAATTTGCTCTAAATGTGCTCGTCTGACAGCTGTCTTTGTCTTCACAAAGGGTCTCTGTCTCCCTCGTTCTCTCTCTGTGGTTCTTGCGCTGTGAATTAATTGACATGTCTGTGAGTGGGAGTGAAGACATAACAGGGATTTATTAGTGTTCGTTTGTAGGCAGGTAGTGTGTGTGCGTGTAGTATCAGTTTCTTGCGTCCCGTTGTCTTGAAGAATTTTCTGTGGTCTTGAATATTTTGTGGTTTTGGTTTTGGATTTGAGGCAGTGGCAGATGACTGGACAGCCTCAGGAATTTGCGGATGGCTCTTTTTGTTACAAATGCATGTTTCTGGAGCTTTCTCACACCAAGAAACTGGTGAGGAACCAGGGTTTGTATTATTCAGTGTTTACTTGGTTTCTGTTTTGAGTGTCAATATAGACATCCGTGATTAAAATGTGAGAGTTGTGGGCGAGAGAGAAAAAACAGCATTTCTTTCCAAAGTCGAGTTAAAGAGTATTTGCTTTTGTGACGACATCCATGTCGGGAAGAGAGATTTTAGCTGTGGACTCATTGCTCTCTGTTCATTATGTCCATTTTAGCCAGCTTATTTGTCTGGGATAAATTATAAAACTAGTCAGACTGGTGCCTGAGGCAGGAGGTTAAGAATAGGGGTAGGCAAAAGAAAATCCAAAATACCCAAAACACAAAGAAACGTCTGCATATTCTCTGCACCTGCATTAAAATCTCTAAAACATATACAAGTTACACAAAGAACACCCTCATATAAAGTTTGCTAGATGCAAAAATGAATGCAAAAGGTTTCCGTGTACCAACTATTGCCCACTTTTATAACTCCTCATATCCATCCATGCACATAAGAAGTTATAAAAGCATTCATGCAAAAATAGAAAGAATGAACTGTTTGAACAATGTATGCATTCTGAAATAAAATGTGATTCCCTGGATCTTTTTACTTTTGCATTCCTTTCATAAGAATGTCTCCCCACGGCCATATATAAACTGAGGAAATGCTGTTGCCACGAAGTATAAATCCCCGAGCTGAGCATTAATTGCATGATTTAAAGCGAAGCGTTGTGGTCCCACACTGGCTCTGAGTGTACATTATACAGGCACACCTGCACAGAGACTGGAAGACAGAAAATGTTGAGGAATGAAGGAAAGAGGTGTAAGTGAAGGTGGTTAATGGGTAACACCTACCTGATTAGATTAACATGTATCCAGAACCACTCCAGTCCCTTTTCCTCCTTTCTGTCGTGTGGAATTCCCATTTATCCCTCTTTTGACAGTTATATTATATTGCACATTTTATATATGACTGCAGTAGCACATGGCGTCCTGCGTCGTGTGACCTGCGGTATGAGTGGAAACAATTTTAGGGCCACAGGTGAATTCAATAAATAATAAAAGTAATAAGACTTGCGCTTTTCCCATTGTCTGACCTGGCAAGTGTACAGTTTGTGTGACAAACACTTTAAGGTAGTTTTGTTAGGTGATGTGTCAGTTTTATGGGAGTAAGGCATGCCTGATAGAGACTGTTAATGTCTGAGGTCAACAGACAATATATCAGCCTCTTCCCTTTAATGCTCCCTCATTTGCCTGCATGTGCATTAATGGGTTGGTATTTAAATAGCACCTTTCTACTCTTGAAAGTAGCTGCTTTCACCAATTTACATGGTGCTTTATTCTGGGAACTTTATGCAGCTTCTTCGCCTCATCCACAATCACATAACAATGGGGGAATCTGGGACAGTTTGGGGTTGAGGGGCACTTTGACACGTGGGCTGGAGAAGCCGATCCTTCATCTGAACCTGAACTTTGTCATTGTGGTTATGAAACGCTTTGCAAAGACATGGATAAATATAACATACGTTACAATAGGTAGGCAAACTGAGATCATCTCTTTGTTTTTCACTACTGTTTCGAAATCATGTGTTCAGTGTCTTATTTCACCCTAAAGGGGCCACAATTTCCAAAATTAAAACAGTGCTGTATTGAAAGGGACAAGTAACTGAGACCATACACAACAAATTAGTTGTTTTTAAAAAAAATAAATAAATAAAAAATCCTGAAACCAGAACAGCTCACACATCATTAGGATATTAGTTGAATTGGATCAAAGACATATTGAATGCTGGATTTACTTGGAATCACTAACAGGCAGGGTCACTTTTAACATGTACTTCTTCCAAAATTTATGATCTCATACATATAAAATTTAATGTGAATAATGCATCTTTCTCTTTTTACTCCACTGGCTTTACTTTGTAATTCCGGTAACCTATTTCTTTTTCTTTGCTTTGCTGTAAATCTGTACTTAACCAAAGAGACAAATGGAAAAAAAACTTTCCCAGTGTGCTTGCTAAAGCTCTCTGGAGATGCTCTCTTGTCACTCGCACTAAGTGCAGGTCCTGGAAGGGTTCTAAAGCCCCAACAATCCACCATAGCCATGAGGTCTGGGAAGACCATAAAGTCTCTTTACAAGGTGACATGACATAAAAAATGCAGGGAGAGCTGAAAAAGAACTGGATAGTGACGGGACAAAAACATGAGAAGTTTTCTCATTTACTCGGTTTCATTCTCTGTCGTTTGTGCTAGTGCTCATATAAATATATATACACACACATGGTGTATGTGTGTGTGTCTAAGAATGAATATGTTTTTCCGTGTCTGTTTGAAGCTGCGTGGCTGGCTTGAATGGGTGGGCTGGTGGGCCGGTCCCTGTCTGCCATCACCCATGTCCACTTACACACACTCTGGGCCTCAGTGGGAATGAAGAGGGGATTATGGCTCTGACTGATCCTGGAGGGGTATGCACTTAACACTACTGTAAACAACAGAGCCATTTGAGTGGTTCACAACCAAGTTGAACTTTAGATAGAGGACAGGATCTGAGTCCATACAGAGATTTGCGGGCTCCTATGAAGACACTTGGACCAGAGATGGTGAGGAAGTAACTTAGTTTTGCTTTAAAGGTTTCCTGCAGTTTATTCCAACTCAGGTCTTATTTAGTTCTTCTGTTTTTTGGCCTGTTTTGTTTTCTCTCAAATACTGTAATCAACAACATAACAGTGACATGACAAAATTAGATGAAACACTCATACACTTGCTCATATCATTATTACCATTGCTGATGTTGTATTTGTAGGAAAATGGTCCAAACCGTAACAATATCGCCCGAGCTGAATTACTGCTGGGTGGGTTGCGACTGTAAAGCCTTAAGGAAGTGATGATGAGTTTTGATGAATTGATCTTTAATTGTGTTAGATTAGTTAAGTTAAGAAACTTGCTTGTTTTTTGTTTTGCATCCAGTTCTCTGAAGTGGTCTCTGCTGGGCCCGGGCTTTTCCTCCTTGTGTTTGTTTTCTCTCCCTTTCGATTAGAGAGGCCTTGAGGATTCAACATAATGGCATTGCTCAGAGGAATTGGATGAAGCAAGGCTCTTTCCAGGGGATGGAAGAGCTTGAGATGGGGCTTAGTGATATTTTTTTGCGTGACAGAGGTTCATATAAAAAGATTTCGGCCCATAATTTGCTTGGCTTGGGCCATCTCCAGAAGGAGTTAGGGGATGGGGAAACACAGAAACTTGCCCCACTGAAAACACCCAGCACAATATGGTTCACATTTTTCTCCCTCGTACTTAATGTACCATGAATTATCTTGCTTTTTCAGATGAAGGGGAAAACTGATTCCTTTTCATGTGTAGCAGTGTGGCTGAAACACAGCAGTGCGTGGAGGAGCATATGCTCTGCACAGACCTAATCGGAGCCTATATGAGTCTTGACTGCCAAGCACACAGGCTTTGTCGATCTCCCTCCTTCACCAGACTCCGTAGTCTTAGAATATATTGTTCTGGATCAGAAAAGGTAAACAAAGCCAATGAATGGGTGAGTCAAGAAGCCTCCTGTCTCTGACATGCTCCTTAAATGTGTTTGCAGCAACACGTAGTGCACTGATCATTCCCACTTGCCTCTGCTGATGACAGCCGGGGCACAGACTTCCATAAACATGATAAATCGCTTTTGATGATAGTGTCTCATCTCACACAATTGACTCCCCCCGCCCCCCTCTTTTCTTTTCATTATTTTGTCAAGACATTTTACATGGGCCAAACGCAACCTGGGCAGGTTTCTGAGTGCAGTTCAAACATCATTATCCTCTTCTTAATACGCCAATACAATCATCAACAAGCCAGATCACATTCGTGGATTTGTTTTAGGAGACTAAAGTTATTTTGTTCAGTGCTCTGTTTGTGTAGCTCAGTGTGCGGCCTTTCTCCTGTTCTCCCATGGGAATGATCCTCTGACTCTGGAGCCAAAGAATTTTTTAGCAAAGTACCAATGGTTTATTTTCGCAGCCCTCTCTGGTGTGTCTCAGCCTAGCGCCTAACCAGCTCAACCCAGCCTGGCTCCGTGCAGCTCACGGAGCAGTTCAGGAAGGGCTCGTCACACCAGATGGTAGCTCATTGTCTGCCAGCAAGAGGGTCTGAAGGCCTGGCTGCTGGCCTACAACCACAACCTCTGACAGGCGAAAGCCTCGGGCCCTTCTAAACCAGCACAAAGCACCTTTTCAGGGGCCCTCTCTCCTTTTTCTCCCCCTTCTCAATGCTCAGCCAGGGGCCGGCTACCTCATGGAGCCTGGGAGGGAATGTATTCACTGTAAAAACAGGCTGAAGTTCAATCTTCAGATTCATATGTTCCCAACTGTAGCAAAAGGACAAAGCTGGACAGACCAGTCAGTAATATCACTGACGCACACACAGGTTCAGCATGTAGAAGAGGTAGAAGCAGAGCACTAGTGTATTATTGATCAGCGCTTCATTGATCTGTAGTGTAGAGAGAGACTTGCTGTAGCAGATCTGACTCTCTAAGAAACCCAAGTTCTTTCTCTGAAAGTTTGAGAAATGGACGAATGTGTCATGCCTAGAGGAGATGGATTCTGACCTGCAAATGAACTCACAACACGCATTGTGTCTAAGTTTAAGCCAAAGACACACCTTGAACCATTTGCCCTTCTGTGCGCGTTTGCAAACCAATGTCAATGGCAAAGCTGCGCCTACACCCATCATTGTTTCTGTATAAAATTAAAAAAACAGCAATTCATAATGTTGCAACACTGCACAATTGGCAGGTGGCAGCAAACGCAAAAAGAAAGAAGCAAGAAGCTGCAGACGCAAAAGCCTTTGAGGTAAGTGATTAAGTCAGTAGCTATAATTATCTCGTCTTGCCTGGGCAGGACAGAGTGGGCTCTTGTTGTTTCTAAGCAGACAGGCAGGTAGAAAGGCATATCACTCACTGTACACTTTTATTTAATGACCTCCTTACTGTAAAGAATGAGAACAAGAGAGGGAGAAGTTTCCCTGTACCTGCCCCCCAAACTTTCAGCAGTATGCAATCACGCAAGCCATATAAGTCAGAGAGACAGGGAGGGAGGGGCGTGGGGGTAATTCGCCGGGAAAGAAAGAGCAAAGGAAGGGAAATAAGGAGGGAGACACAAACACAGGCAGCAAAAAGAACCAACAAACCATTGAAAGCATATCTGAAATTGACAAATTGAGTAGAGGGGGGTGAAAGGAAATGAACTGTGCTGGCATTCAGAGAAACAGTCGACTTGTTGTTAGCTAGGAAAGAGCGATGCAGGTGAAAAGGGGGAGGAGGGTCTTCGGGTGATTTATTTCCCTTGTGATTTATACCCCGTCCGTCACCATGGCATTGTCATGGTGATCATTTGTCATTTAGATTGCAAAAACAGTCCACCTGACAAAGGTAGGCGCCAACTTTTGCAGCTGACTATGTGCAAACTTGGTTGGAAGATTTATGCACTACACAGTGTTGCTTAGAGCTTATTGCATATATATGCTTTGCAAGAAGAAATATATCCATTTTGTTCTGAATGACAAAAAGTTGAATGTTGAAATCTTAATTCCTCCTTAGGAAGTACTTTTGGCTCTTAATCATGTATGTGACAATTCTCTCTTTCACTCTTACCTTTTTGGAGAGTAAAACGATTCGAACCTCCCAGTTCTATCAATCCTGTCCTCCCTTCACTCACTTCCTGCTTTTCCTCCCCCTCGTCTTCTTCCTCCTCATGCGTCAAAGTGTGTGTCTGGACTCTTGGGAGTCATCGCTCTGACGAACTGCCCTCCTGAACAGTTTTCAATTAAACATCGTTTATGGGCACTTTTTTTTTTTATTGGCATGGGTCTGTGTTTACTCATGACAGCAGCAGCGCTGGAGTGGTTAACAACCCTGCTTATACACTTCCATTTATCTCCATCCAGTCTGTCTCCTGTCACGGAGACCAGAGGACGCAAAACACTCTTTACAATGTACAGCCTTTTTTTTTTTTTTTTAGTATGTCTTCCTGTCAGTAATATAGTGCATTTTCTGTTCAGCTGACATTATACAAGGAAAGAACAGGAGTTTAACTCTAAACCTGCTCATGCATATTTCTTTGAATTTTGCTGTTTCCTCTTTTTTTGTTTTAACTTTTCCACATTACAGTAACTCAAAAGAACAAGACACTTCTGCACTGTGACTCTAGATTGACCTCGTGTCCCTACATACCCAGAAGTCAGAGATGCAGAAAGAAAACAGAATAAAATGATGAATATACATTAAACAGCTCTACAGAATGAACCACAGTTTTAGGGGACAAATAATAATAAGCCATTAAAATAACAGTAACAGGCCAGTAGAGGTGGGTGGATCAGTCCAAATATTGCCAGTAGATAGATTTGTTTTTACTCTCTATCCTGTCATTTCAGTACGTAGCCGACTGAATTGTGTTGAATAAATGTATTTCATGCACCATGACAAACATTTGAACCTTTTTCTGTTGACTGTCACGTCTATTGATTTATTGCCTATAACACATTTAAACCACAAAGGTTGACCCAGACTGCTTTAGAGACCAGCACAAGTCTCCAAAAAACCCAGATTCAAAATAAATGAAAAGCTTTTTAAAGGTGTTTTGTTGTGTTAACTAATTATTGTGGAGTAAGTACAAATAATAATAAAAATGTGTTCAGAATTTGCAGATTGATGATGATTCATCTCATAAGTTATGACACACTGATCTACCTTTATGAGCTGCCTTTATAGGGTAGCAGTATCTGTATGGCCCTGTAGTTTCTTGGTATCGACTCAACTATCAAATTTTATAGGCTTGCACAGCATTATAAGCCATTTTAAATCCTCATTTGTAATGTCTCTACTAACAAGTTTGCAGTCTGCCCAGACCTCTGAACTTTTGGATATTTTTTTATGGGAGAAGTATAGAACAACTGTAAGTAAGAGTTACACTGTACAGACTAATACTCGGGAACTGGGTATTTTAAATTGTTGCACATCGAAAGTGCAATTGTAGTTATAATTCCCCCCCAAAAATCAAAACACCTTTGCCTTAGTCACAGTGCACAGAATGAAAAATCCTGCCACTGGAAAACCCACGTTTGACACCTTGGCAGGTAATCATCAGAGTACGTCAGGGTTCAAGGCTTTTGATGTCACTGCTGACTTCATGACTGTAAGACAAGACACTGGGGGATTTGTCTGACTGATGGGGTGAGTGTGATTGGCATCACTAGGCAGGGAACATTATGACTAAGCCCATTTATAGAACACACCCAGAGCTGTAAAATATGCCATATTAGCCCAGTGTAACAAACTTCACTGTTTTGGACTCCAATATAATTTTGCAAGTGCGTGTGAAACAAAACTAGCTCTATTTTCTGTAGTGGGCAATAATTAACCCTCTTACAACACACATTGTTACTCTCCTGACTCCTGCTTAGTCAACAAACACAAGTAATCTAAACTCTTCTGCAAGATGTTAGTTTTGGAGTTCTATCCCATTATCTTCCTCTAAACAATTTAGTTTCAACTCTTCCTTTTGCTATGATTACACTCCAAGAGCCGTTACCTCAGACCTTCAGACGTAGCAGAGTCAGCATATAAACTAACTGGAAGTGGAATTTGTGAATTACAGATGCTCTGACACAACTGTGCCGTTAGCGAATGTTTAGAAGATCCCACGGGGCAACAAAACACACACATCCCACATCCACACATACATGCAGGCACGTACTCGACTTGTTTATCCTTCCATGCAGAACTAGACACGGTGCCTTGCAAGCCCTTAATCAAACACAAGTAGACCCCTCCCTCTCGTGAGCACTGACCTAGCAATGAACCATTCATCTGCTACACAGCGCAAATGGTAGGTTGAGAACTTCAGCCTTGTCAGCTACCTGGTAAATGGGAAGAACTTTACTAGAATATCTGCTTCAAAGGTTGGGCATAAAATAATAAGATTAAGTTGGCGGCGGAGAGCGGATGGATGCCTTCTACTCAAAAATAGGATTTTGCCACTGATGAGGCAAAGCTGGATTTTGATGAGTGGTGAGAGTGTCTCTCCGGATTAAGTCGCGGATATGGAGGTCACCCGCCCGCTTTGTTAAACTTTAAGTCAGCCACCGCCATCCTGGTAGCTGACCCTTTCTCCTCAATCCAGGTCGTTGGGGTCTTATCTCTTGTGGATGTGGGCTCCTCTGGCTTCACACAAAGCCTTATGTTGACATTCCAGAGGACCGAGCCTTGTGCAAACACAACGGGCCTCGCCAGATGGCTAGGCCAGGGAGAGCAGAGCAAGATGAAGGACGCAGAGAATGAAGTACAAGGTGGAAAGGCAGAATCAAAGTGAAAACCACTTTTACCACCAAAATGTTAGGCAACACTAGTAAATCATCCTGTCACACTGCCAGATGGCCTCAATTTCAACCTTGTAGCAAATGAAGTGTCCTGTCCTGCAAAAAAAAAAACACCCACCTTCACTTTTGAACATAAAGGGGTCAGCTTGTGTCCACTGGCAGCAGCCCCATCTCCCTAAAATTGGTCAAAGCTAATATTTGAGGGTCAGTGGGTTAAGCTTCAAGACATTAGGCACCCGAACTCCTTCAGGGCTTTGGCCAGGGGTGATGGCTTGTTTTTATTGATGGAGGGCAAGAAAATACCGATGCTAGTTGAGTCCTTGGTACGTTTTCACTGGATGAGGGCAGTGTGGAGTTTATAAACCATAAACATCCATAGACAATGAAATATCAGTACGACTCTAAATACAGATAATCTTGTTGGTTGTCATATAATTAATCTAGAATTGCCAGACAAATGCAAAGTTAATTTCTGATTACTCAAAATGCCTCTGAATACAGCTAAATTCAAAATCAATCAGGGCAAAGAAATTTTTTTAAACATACCTGATATTTGATAAGTGCAAATTAAACACGAGCTCTAAGATTTATTTGGTTCCCAGGCTCTCGCATCACCGAGTTATTGGTAACCAAAATACTTATTTCTTCCTACGTCACTGACAATGCATAAGCAGACCTGATAATGTATTTCTTGATAGAACATGCCCTATAGAAAATCAGATGACGTGTATTTGTTTCACATTAATGCTGTGACATCTCAGAGGGCATTTTGTCAAGTTGGAACAATCTAATCCTCTATTTGGTCTCCATGGAGTCCCCCCCGCCTCCCTGCCTCTGCAGCACAATAGGCAGTCATTCTGATAAAAGTCTGCAAAAGCCAGTGTGGATATCCGGCTGCCTTTCTCTTCTCTCTACCCCTTTAATGAGGGTGTATGTTGCTAAGGTTTATCCTGCCACTCTTTCTTTCCAAACCCCCTCCAGTCCTCTGTAGCTGCTTTCATCCCCGTTATTCTATGGAAAAAGAGGAATGTTTTCTGACTGACTATCTGACTTTTTCCTCCAAGCCCTTTTCAGGTTCCGGAGACATGAGGGGACACGTCTGTTAGAGGAAGGCTTGGAACTAAAGTTTGTATTTTTATTCACAACAAGTTGAAGCTTGGTAACAGAGGAGGTGGATTCCTGGTTTATGTAAAAAAAAATGCTTTAGTGTGTATGATGGAGGTTTTAGTCAATCTTCTTCTTCTTCTTTTTTTTTTGTTCATCCATCCACAAAATGAACTGTAGCAACTAGAGTTGGGTATCTTTCACATTTGAACTGTTACCAGTACCTACAATTTAGTACCAGCACTCACCAGTACTTTTTCGCTTCATATTCTCTAAAATAATACATTTTACACATAACACCAGCTGCCTTGGTCACTGTTTGACAATGTGTCTAATGTTGACATTAGTCCCTGTTCGCATACTGCAATATTAAATAGCAATGTTAGAGTCTTTGCCTTTGAAGGTTTGCTAATATACTGCCTGTTTCTGTGCCGCTAGTTAAAAAACATCAACCTATTTCTCAGACAACAACTTATCAAACTACCTAACGGCCAGAAGAAGATGTGGATAGGGTGGCCGCACTTAGTTTCATCTTGATGACACGTGTGCTAACGTTAGCTGTAGGTCTGTATCCAACATGGTAGACTCTTCACATTGTATATTTTTTATTTGGCCAGTATTTCGTCAGATTGAATGTGTTGCCATGGTCAGCTTTGCGTTGTGTAAGATATGTGTTGAATTGTAAAAAGTTAAACCACACTTAGACTTTCAGGATGCCACTATTGCTCTTTGAGTTTGTTTGGTTTCTTGCAAACATTGTCTTTACCTTTCAAAGCTGTAAGGTGACTGGTGTTGTGAATAAAACTGAATTGAACTAAATTCAGTTTCAGCATGCGTGCTATTACATGGGCTTCCTCTTTTTCTTCCTCTGACCCAGCTGTACCCAAAAACCTAGTAGGTTTAAATAGGTGTTTAGTAGAACCGACATAATTCAGTCAGTAGACTAAAAAGTAAAAGTTAGGTACACAGTCCTGCAAGTAACTTTGGTCAGTAATGTTTCATATAGCTAACAAGTTCATATTTAGCAGTTAATTTTTCACTAAATAGGTCTCTGAATCATTATCGTAAACTACTTTATGGTTATTGTTAATAAGAAAAAGTTAACACAGCATGCTAACAATATTCTTTTTAGCTAGCACAAAAGTTGTTAGCATAGCTGACTGTTGTTGCCTCACTGGGTTTTTCTATAACCCATCGGCTGTGTGTGTGCGTGCAAGCTAACCACTATTAGCCAAATGCAACCAAATTCACATCTGCCACTAGCAATCACGCTTGCTAATAGATCAGCTTTGATTATCTTACATCAAATAAGGTCAGACAACTGAATCCGTTGAATTAAATCTATACTGATAAGAATAAAATGGAAATCAATTAGCTAATCAGAACATTAGAAGGCTAACAGACTCTTCGGCTGATCAGAGTCAGACGGATAGAGACGCAGAGGAAAGCTATCAAGAGAATGAGGAGTCCCCTATTCATTAACAAAACTGCTGGTATAACCACTGGCACAAATCCAGTATCTAATTTGATCAGGTTTACTCCGAGTTTGTGATGAGCTCAGAGGTTTCGCATCTGGACAGCTTCTATCAGAAATGAAAGAGAAAAACGTCATCTGCCTGTTCATAGAGCCCCTGTACATTTGTGCAGTTTGTGTGATTTAATGGCTGACAGAGTAACAAATTCCTCTCTTTACATAGTAAGCAAAGAATCCAAGCATACCAGTTGTAACAGCTAAATCAACTCTACCCTTATCAGATACAAAGCGAAAAGATATTTAGGTCAGAGGAGAGTGCAGCTGTACAACACAATGTGCAGTGTTAGAAAAACCAAACAAAGTGCCACTTGCTGCAAAACTAATCAACTTCACACTGAAAACATTTTAAAAAGCCAAACATTGGGACGTGATATCTTTTTTTCCATCATTTATTTCACAAATGTGGCATGAACACTTGCAAAACAACATCTTAAAGTTGGTCCAGTAAAAAAAACCAAAAAAAAAAAAACCAAGAAAAATAAAATAAAATAAACCACTTTAATGATTTAACACTTTGTCTTTCAGCTTTCAATTCTGTCACGGAAATTTAAAACCTATATCTAGTCAAACTGAGGGAGCAGACTGCTGGTATGCGTTTCCAAATTCTTATGTATTTCAATCATATATAAATATCCAGTAATCTTATTTCTTAAAGCATTGCTAAGAACGACTGGATAGAAATGCCATTAAGATCTACATAAGAAAGGGATTAGCTGACTATAAAATGTACAGTTTTTTGAAAAATTTAACTTAATATTCACATTCATATATAAAACTTACAAAACCTGGATCTTTCAAATCCACTAAAAATAGTTTTCCTGTTACTGTTGAAAGATCATTTTAAATTACCATACATTTTTAATGGATTATTTATGTATTATCAGCATCATTAATGTCATAATTTCTTCCATATTATTTTTTATATTTTTTGATTCATTTAAAAAAAAAAAAAAAAAGGGAAAAAAAAAAAAGAGAACATAAGTCAATAAATTAACATGCTACCTCGGTCCCTGAAAGCCAATACTCAACTGTGTTACTGGGTGAGTGTGAGACAGGTGTTTGTGTGTATTAACGTGTGTATCCGTGTGTATCCGTGTGTGTGTGTGTGTGTGTGTGTGTGTGTGTGTGTGTGTGTGTGTGTGTGTGTGTGGGGAAACATAGAACACATAACCTGTTAGCACACCTGCTTTCAACTCATATAGGGGGTGGTCGGGGTGAGGGTGGGGGTTATATCCAAGTCCATACAAAAAATAATTCATTGTAAATATATAATATATTTTTATACATATTTGAATATATTTACAAATATACCCAGCACTATACATTATACTGTGTATTTTTTCCTCCAGGATAGTTGGGAAGGTTTATCAATAAAACTGAAAAAGAAATGCATTAATATTACAAAATAAACAGAAGTTTTGCTTTTTTTTTTAATATTTGCTCTCCACCTATTCTTCTGTTTTGTTAGTCGCAGCTCTGTCTCTTAGTCCATTTCCTATTTGCCGTCCTCTTCTGGTCCCTTGTTTTTTCCACAAGTTCACATGAACCCATACATTCTTCCAGGAGTACACAACAGTCTTGGGATGCCAGCCACTGGAATTGGACCACCAAACATTGTTGATTGCAAAAAAGGAGAAAAAAAAAAAAACAACACTCTGGGTATAAACATGAGAACCAAAATGAAAAATCTCTGTTTATATCAAGAGAGGAAGAGGAGAAGAGTCCCTTGGGAACATCACTTCATTCAGTCAGTACAAAAAGGCTTCTTTAAGGTCCCTATCCTCTCCTTTAAGACCTCATGTGAGCATGTCCTATATTTATATATAAAGTGTGAGCGTATGGCAGTATGAGAGTGTGACAGCAGTGCTGCCACCACCCAGTCCTGTCTGGGCCCATTAGTCCACCGGGAGCCACAGGAGGTGATGGGGAGGGCGGGTGGAGGAAATTTGGAGCGTGTTTTAAGACTCCGACAGGTAGGATTAGGGTAGGTCAAACTAGGTGGACGAGGGTGGATGAGGGCTCATGTTTTGACATTCCCGTTGATGTGCTGGTACTTGGGGAGGCAGGGCTCGTCCGGTAACGGGTCGTGGGAAAACACGGAGTCGTCGCCGGAGGAGCAGGAGCTCCGAGTGTCGGGGAAGCTGGGGGAATACTGCTCTGTTGGGGCGCACAGGTCCAGATACTCCTGCAGACACAGAGAGGGGAAAGGGAGGGTTGGGTGAGATCGCTTACACGCAGACAAAAGGGAAGGGACGCTTCGAAGACGTAAGAGGAAGAAGATCTAGAACAAACACAAGAACGCAAATTTCGTGCTGAAATCCAGTCGACGGGATTAGGGACTTTCCAGAGCATTGGGAGAGCAGTGGAGTAGAAGAGTATCACCTTTATTATGATATTTATCCAAACCCTGGGAGGACTTATGAAATGAAACAGAAAAAAATGCAATCTTAAACTGGATACTGTATGAAAATATTTGCAGGAATAATAGGTAATAAAGTGAATGTTGGACTGCTGGCTGAGCTTGAAGTTAGCAGGGCCGACCTGGACGCATTTTCCGTCCACCACAGAGTGGTTTGAGATGGATAGGATTTGGGGACAAGAGGATACATTTAGAGAAGGAAACTTGGGTACGGATGTGGCATAAACCTCAATCTCACTTCACTCCAAGCAGATCTGATATCTGACACTGAAGCGCCAGACATAAGTACTACAAGATTGTTGGAGAAAAATAAAGAAACTGGCAGAGCACAGCTAAATGAAAACGAAATAAGATGGAAAGCTGTTATTAATTTTTGACTTTAGCCAGCATTGGGAAGTTGTTTTGGTCTTTTCTGTCGGCCGAGGCAGCCTTCTTCCCCCCCCTTTTTTGTCCTCCCAGTCTTTCATGGTTGTTATTGGGACAAGTTGTGAGGAGGAAGAGTTCTTGGGGTTTTGTAGAAAATGAGCACTGGCTTCCATTTTCGAAGCTCAACACGAAAAGGCTCATATTACTAAAGATCTCCACATCTGCCAGCGGTTTGGGGTAAAAGGGAAAGGATGGAGAGGGGGGAAAAAAGCAAGAAAAAGACGCTTTATTACATTTCAAAAGTTCAAACTCAAAGTGGGGCTTTGCTGGCATAAATTCCTGAAGCTCGAGCTCCAGAGAAGACGAGTCCTGACAGCTTTCCATCGACGGCCTCTTTTCAGGTCGGCACTCGGATATCACACGAGACAGGAAGGGGAATGGAAAAAATTGTGGGTCGTCATAAGGAGCAAAGTATGGATTTGATGATTGGGCAGCTTTACTTGGCCGTAGCAACTATGTTAGGCCTGGATCAAATCATCTGGCCCCGTTTTTTCGGTCACTATTTAGGCCTTATTTCAATAATGTCGCGACTAATGCACAAAAATCCTTATGCAACATTTTTCTGACACATGCATGCATTGGCAAGAGCGTAATTTGGTTTGGATGGAGAAGCTTGTGTATCATATTATTATGTTATTGCTATGGAATGCTCAACTCCCATTTGCCAGCAAGGTTTATGTAGTGTGAATTCTGACCACCCAGAAATCAAGAAGACAGGGCTGCGCTCACCTCATTGGTGCTCAGGGTTAGGATGCGATCCAGATCCTCTACTAGCTGCTTGAAGGTGGGTCTCTGGGATGAGATGGCATGCCAGCAATCTTTCATCATCATGTACCTGATAAAGAGATAATTATGGTCAATTTATTAAAAGAAAAACTCTGGGGATGAAGGGAAGGACAGCAAATTGTTTAGGGAAGTATACAGTAAGCTGCTCGCTCAGATTTCTCCATCATTTAAAGAAAAAAAAAAAAAAACTGCAGACATTATTTATTTTTTTCCCCACATTGTGAAGCCCTGCTGTTGATTAGAAACATGTCTCTCAGTGTTTTGGATTTATTTTAATACTATAATGTGTACTCTCTGTTTATCCGCCTCTGCTATTCCACCATCAGCCCTCTCGCTGTGGCACCACCGCAGAAACTGTGCCATTGTCTGCTGACTGCAGAGGTCTCATTGTGAATGAGGACACTGATAGCAGACAGGCACAGCTGTGCAGAAGCCCGACTGAGTGGACACAGAGCCGCGTAGTCATGGATCTGATGGGAGACTGGGCTGGCATTCAGTCTCGATGCACGACGTGATGTGTATTTTGGTAGCAGCTCAGTTAGAGAATATGTGCTTTTCGCAGGAGAAAAAAAGCTAAACTTACAGCTCGTTGGTGCAGTTTCCGGGCTTGTCCATGCGATGGCCCTCTTTAAGCAACTTGAAGAGCTCCTCAACGGGGATGCCAGGGTAGGGTGAGCCCCCTAGGGTGAAGATCTCCCACATCAGCACCCCAAATGACCAGCTGGCAACACAAGAATGAACATATATACACATTAACATATTAACCAGGGTGTTTAAGAATGACTAGAGCAGGAAATATATATCTGTGTAAATAGTGCTCCAGAATATGCAAGCCAGTACAAATGTCCTTAAGCTTGTAATCATTTACATACATAACATTTACTTGGCTATGGGTTAGAAAATTACAACAGTGTGACAGCCGTGGTGTCAATGCCCTCTTTCTGTTGTCCAATGACTCGTGGTTCAAACGCACTGCCAGTGCTACTCTGGCCCCGATCTCAATGATGGCTTTTGTTCCCGGCTGGCCAGTTGCACAGACTCGCATTGTCTGATCGCACCACACCAAAACAAACACTGGACCACCCACTATTGACAAAACAGCCAGAAAAGACAAAAGAACTCCAGAGATGGCTGGTGACTATTAATTTTTAACTACTTCCTCATTGCAGCATCCGGTTGTTAAACATCATCGGCTTTCATGCTGCTGATGTCATCATCATGTACCGAGCGTTTCAAATGAATCATTCGAGCAATGACAGCACGCTTGATTCATGTTCACCCCAATGGCTGCAGCTATTGTAACGTGCAGACACATTCGACAAAACGCAGTGTGTGCACATGCATTCAGGCAACCACAATCTGTGTTAGTGGTCTAACTAGGCAAGTATGCACAGAGAGGCAGGTTGGGCATTTATCAGGATCTTCCATCTGTTTACACAACCAGCCAGCCAGGTTTCTTCTCTGCTCTATCACTGCACTTGTTGACACACTCATTTCTCCTTTCTGAGATTGTAACCATCGCTCAGCGCTTGTTGGGGAGAGCAAGTTTGTGTCTACTTGCAGTCAGCCATGACGTACCAAACAAAGCAACAAGCTTGGGGTCAATTTACCTGACCTGGAATGCGGCCAGGTGGATCTGTATGTACTCCAGCCAACTAGATGCAGAATCTATACTTAAAAAACAACCAGTCAATAAGCATTCAGTTGGGTTTTTTTGTTCTCTATTGTTGAAATTTCTGATGACAGAATGCAGCACAAAAACCAGAGAATAAATGAATATGCGATTCGTATGCAAATATGAATACTCGAGGCCCTGAAAGCTGGACTGTAAAGTCCCCATTTGTCAAAACAACAGCACATGAGTTCAATTGGAATTCATGTATTCATTTAATCTGATGTCACGTATGGATCGCTTGTCATTCTGGTGACCGGCGTAAGCGCCGCTCCAACTGCACCTCTGAGAAAAAGCCAATTACTAAAAGTGAGTGATGAATTGTAATTAGCGGTGAGCTAATAAGCAGAACTACAGTGGCCGCTTCATGACTGCACCCCACCCCCCATTCAGCTCCTCCCCCTTGTACTTCCTAGGGTTATTGATTGCTGCTGTGCAACACGAAGGGCATAATGTGTACTTACACATCCTTATGTGCACAAACAATACACAGAGGCACGGATAGGAAAGAAATTCTCTATCAAAGGGCTTAGGCGGATAAGTGCTATATTTAGTGTGCTACTGCTGTATGACTGAAACACACACACACACAAAGCCTCCCTTCCCAGGGGTCAGCATGCAAGGCATTTATCTAATTGCCACATACACTTTCTGCCGCCAGTGTCTGGAGCAGAAGCTTCAAACAATGCTGTCAGAACACATAAGACTCAAACACCAAAAAGAGAGGGACGCTCTCCCTTTGTTCTGTTTTTAGAATGAGTACTCTTGATCTTAAAAAGAGAGAGAGACAGAGACGGGTCAGCAATTCACATACCAGATGAATGAAAATAAGAACAGTAGGGGAAAGGGGGGGTGGGGGGGTATTTTGATCGTGGAACTGCTCCAAAATGATGATCCACATGTTCAAAGTGTTGCTGAATAAGGAGAGGAGAGTGAAGAGGGGATGGGAGGGGGTTAAAAGAGGCTGGATGCAGGGAGGATGAGGCCTGCACGGGGAGGCTGCAGCATTGTTGCGTTTAGAGGTGCATTGGGGGCCCAAACAAGACGGGAAACTTCCGAGCAGGGGTGAATCAGAGGGGGAAAAGAGGAGGTGCTGGTGGGCTCCGGGTTCCTTCTAGGCCCTTTGAAGCCGGCCAGATTAGTAACACGGCATTGGCTCCAAGTCTAGCGTGAAATCCTCACTTTTGCCACAGACTGGCCACTACTGGCCCCCTACAGCCAGTCATCCCCCTCAACCTAACACTCACCAACATTGCACCAAAAAAAAAAAAAAAAAAAAGCCATCACCTACCCTCTGTTCCTGTACCCCATGAAAAACAATCACACTGACTGCAGGCTATAGAAAATAGCTGTGACCGCATCTTTTACTTTATGATAAAGCTTAATGTACCACTGATGTGAGTAGATGGATTTTGGATTATTTACAGTGGTGGGACACAGAAACACTTTGTTATATACTTACACATCACTCTGGTGGGTGTAGACCCGGTCGAAGAGTGCCTCTGGAGCCATCCACTTCACCGGGAGACGACCCTGAGGACGGACACACATACACACACACACTCAGGTGAGAGGTCAAATAAAACGTACCCCTTAAAAGACTGCCGAGCTCTAAATTTCTTGCTTCATCAGCAAGAAATTCAAATCCCTCATGACCAGGAGATCTCATTACTCCTGGAAAAGCTGATATGTGGAAGTAGTCAAGGGAATAAGGCACTAGAGGAGCGACTGTCTAGGGGGGGAATGGATTTCCCTGAGGAACGTTTACATTGTTAGGGCAATAGAGCTGATAAACAGGGTCACGGATAAAGAAGAGTTTATCTCTGTAGCATTGAAACACTTGCCGGGAAGCTAAGCGTAGCTGACAAGGCGACCTTGGTGAGTATATATTATCATTCAGACACTAAATAGGTATTCTTTAGTTACAGATGCTGTGGTGGGCAGCAAGTTAAATACACAAAATCTGAATTTACTGTAGGTTTTCATTCATTCCATAAAGAATTATCAAGCAATTCAATAAAAGGCTGATGTCAAGTGTCCCATTCCTGTCAGACCAATGAAGATTAACAGAAATATTAAAAAAAATGCAGCACTACAATGATGCCTCTGTCTTTATTGGTCCCGTTTCAATCATTGTCGCATTTGCTTGCCCTAATCTTCGTCACCGTCAACATCATCGAATATTGTTGTTGTTGTCAGCTAGTTCTCAGCGTGATTGTGCATGCGATGAAAAGGCAATCATGCATATGAAATGAGGATGCGCAGGCAACAACGTTCTGCGGTGGGAAAGAAAGACACCACTGGGCCGCTATGGAGATGTCAATTACGGCTAAGCTGCTGCTCCCTCCCCTCTCGCTCGGTCTCTTTTCTGGGCTAATTGTATAAGTGTTGATGAAACCAAAAGAACAAGAGACTGAGGGGTAAACAGGCAGAGTCTCCAGAAGCACTAGATTCACAGGCCGCCTGGGAACCTGCAGCTTTTGCCAAGACACCAGCGGAGGAAACGGAGTGAAACAGAAAGATGAGGGAAGGGAAGGAACTGGAGCAAAAAGAGAGGAGGGTGAACTCGTCCCCCGCTGAAGCTCTCCAAAAAGCATCCGCTGACACGCAGAGTACTTACATTGGTCGTCTTTTTATAGTAGTCGATGTTGTGGACATCCCTGGCCAGGCCGAAGTCGGCGATCTTCATGATGTTGCTCTCTGTGACCAGGACGTTCCTCGCTGCCAGGTCTCTGTGTATACACTGAGATGTGGATTGAGAAAAGAGGGGGGAGGGAGAAGACAAGAATAAGACAATTACCTCATTCTGTAAATAAATCAACTTGGAATTTGGGATGGTGTTAAAGTGTCTGTGGTGCATGAAATCATCCAGAAATCTCCTGCACAAAGGGAGTGCTGGACTGAATAACACGACGCCACATCGACTACAGTCTTCAACAAGCCTGGATCAGTAAAGATTCTTTGCATACCTTCACACATGTATGGTTGTACATATGCACTTGTAGCATGTGCGTGCGTGTGAGGCAGCGTGCTCTGTCACATTCCAACAGTTAGAGGGAGCGTAATGCTGCTTTCGGCCAACATGGCTGCACCCCTATTGTGAAAACTTAACAATTCTTCTACACAGAGGGGCTTTTGTGGTGGAATGAGAGACAATGTAGGGATTTGGGCAGAGAGGCGGGGTAAGAGTTGTGTTTTTAGGAGACAGTATTCCCACAGTGAAGCGCATACAAGCTTCTACGTAAAACCTTTGTGGATACAGCACATCAAACCCTCCCTGTGCTGGCACCGAGATCTGTTTTGGCAACCAGCAAGCATGCGATCGATATGAGAACAGAGGCATTGTCTGTGTCTGTGCGTGTCCTCTCCTTACCTTCTGCGATGCTAAGTACTCCATGCCCCGCGCCACCTGATAAGTGCAGGAGACCAGATCTTTGAACGTGAGCTGTTCGTCTGAGACACGGGCGATGTCGTAGGAGTATTCCATGCCGGGTGGCCGGCGGGCTCGGAGGTACTCCCTGAGGTTACCTTTGGAGGCGTACTCGACTATGACATAGAGGGGGCCTGCACAAGAGACGGAGCCAAACAAGTGTTTGAACTTGAATTATTCCCTTTGACACAAAGTGACAAAATTCAGAGTGAATTTTAATGAAAAACAGAACATTCAGATCATAAAACCACCGCTTGCTTCATGGAAATTTCTGCTCAAAAACAGTTGAGAAGGGCTGTGTGAGAAACGGCATTAAAGCAGCCAGTCTGTCCAGAGCTGCATTTCAACAGTTATGTGCATTTCCAAAACTCAGAATAGCCAATTCTTTTTCTTCTTTTCTTTTTCACAGTAATTGCTCCAAACACAAATCTGCATATGAATAGACGATTCCTGTTGCTTTGCGTGCAGCTAAACAGCCCGTGTGCACAGAAAGGGACTACGCTCACTGAAGAGCAAACCACCGACTATCATGTGATGACAATGTAGGTTTTTATCATCTTTTTTAGTGACAGCTATACTGGAAACCTCAAAGAATTTAACATTGTCCCCTGAGACTAACTAAGCAGCGTAAGCCAGTGGGTTTTTAGTATTGTTTTCATGGGGACTCAACAAGTGTGCTTAAGGACACTAAAGGCTCCTGTGGCAAACCTTTATGGCATTGTACAGAAAATCAGCAAACTCATCTGCATATGCATGCACACTGATTCTCACCATCAATGCACTCACCATCTTGTGTACAGGCCCCCAAAAGGTTAATGATGTTCTTATGTTTGCCGATCATCTTCATCATCTCCATCTCTGACACCAGGTCAGACAGGTCTTTCTCGGTGGCGTCATCTAACGGCAAAAGAAGTCACATATTAAAGGTTGCCAAGTGAAGGTCTGAAAAACACACACCCCATATTCCAAACGCCCCTTTAACCCTTTGGCTCAGGACTAAGGAGCTGTCCCTTTAGACAGCACCCTGTTTTTTAGGTGCGTCTGATTAAGTGCGGATGACAGACAATGTCGGCTCGAGTTACAGCAGCGAGGGAAGCTCCCCACAATGACTACAGAGGCATCCTTTCAGCACCAGGGCAAGGGAGGAGAAGGAATTAAAGACGTTCAATCTGGATTCATTATCTGCTGCACAGGCTCCTTTTGTCATGGAACTGATTGAGCAAGTAGAGATATCCCAATAGCCAGACTGGCATTGCCTGCATTCCACTGCACCATTACCGTATCTGGAGTCGTTTTTAAAAAGCAGACGTATACTGTCGAGGTCGGCCCAATAGCCTGCTGCCATGTCTGATCTCACCGTACCCCGCAACCTCAAACCAACCCAGTTCCCCCTCCTCCTGCTTTCATTAATCTCAGCAGTGGTGCTAGTGTGACTTACTTCTTTGTGTGGGTGCTGACTGAGCTCCAGCCAGCTGCTGCTCTGGGGTCAGGTATGTAACCGCACCCTAACCCTTACCTTCCCAACCTGCATCCCTCTAGCTGTCACTCAGCAACCACCAATAACGAATAATAACGACAGCCCCGGGCTCCACCACGCACCTTTAGTGAACCCTCACTGGAGCATAAATCACCTATAAAATGTTCTCACCTTGCTCGGAAGACAAGAAGTGTACATCTTATCCCCGCGGTCTGACACACAACGCTACTGAGACTCACTTACCTTTCAGCATCTTGACTGCAACAGTTACAGCCTCCTTGGGTTTGTCCTTATCGATGCCCAGGGCCTCTGCCATTACGACTTGGCCAAAACAGCCCTCACCAAGGGGTTTGCCCAGGGTCAACCTGCAGCCACAGAAGGAGAGGCAAGAAGGAAAAATAGACAGGAAGCTGATTAGCTGCAGAAAGGGAGACAAATGCATGAGGCTGACTCACCCACAGTGCTGCAGTAAACAGGTTAGAGTGTGGGAGAGAGACTTAATGAAGCCTGGCACAGAACCAGCTTGTCAACCTCACCCTATCGGTTTTGGGGTTTTTTCTCTAGACTGCTACGTTTAAATCAGATTGTGTCTGTGTGAGTGTTTTACTGGCACAGCGACCGCAGCCTCTGCCAGGTCAGTAGGTAGGAAGGCAGACGTGGCTACGATAATCGTCTGATAAAGTCAGGGAGAGCACTAATTTCTAAACTGTTTACCCTCTCTTGGCATGTTTCAATATACACTCTTCTCAAGTCATTACACAGAGCCTACTTTAGCCTTAAAACATTGGCCTGAGAAGGATTGAATTCTTCCTTTAGTTTGCCTTACAGGTGCATGTTTCAAAATCTGGTGTTAAATTTAACGTCCAAACTCTATTGCACTGATTTATCAATCAGGGGGAGAAATTCTTACACAGGCTCTTTCATAGCTTTGCATCAGAGCTGCAGCACCAATCAGACCACTGAGCTGGTAGTGTAGCCTCCTGTCTGTTATTTGATTGACAGTAGAGGCCCTTACCTTAAGGCTCAGTGTACAGGCTATGTAAATATTCAAACTGGGACATGAAAAAAGCCTGTGGCCCTTATGTAGTAACACAATCCTCTGTCTGTCCACACTCAATGACAACCAGTCTGTCTTTCCAGCCACACATAATCAATGTTATTTTTCCTGCACACAAACTGCAAACGTTAGCATTCCTAAACCTTCTGCAAGCCCAACGTGATCCCTCGGGCGGTAGGATGACAAGCGAGGAATAAAGACTCAAACAGAGGCATGCATTTATTCAACCCAGACAAAACAACTATGGTTGCTTCATCTATTAAAAAAAGCAAACCTTCTCAGCAGAATGCCATTCAGCAGCACACACTCACAGAGTCTAATATGACATCAGAAATGTTTTTCCCCCACTGATGACTGGTGCTAAAATTTTTATTTATGATCCAAGTTCTGTTTTTTAACAACTCATTTTAACAAAAGACAGGCCTCCTTTCAGGCTAACAGCTTTGGATTTTCATTTTTCATTTCAAAACGCAAGGCCTCGAGACAGCTTTAAACTGCTCTAACCTTTGCTGTCCTTTTAAATCCACCCTAAAGCTTATCACTGGCTGTAGTTACTGTGACTAACCGAAACCTCAGCGGTGCTAATTCCTCTGGTATGAAACCGAGCAAACACTCCTAGCCCAGACATGCAGATGAAAGCTGTGAATGCTAACCACTAATTAGCACAGCTTCGCTCCTTCTCAACAGAAGCGTGTGTGTGTGTGTCACTACGGGTGAGCGAGAGTGTGACGTAGCAGTCGTTGTAATGATGAGGCGGTGTGCAGCATGCCAAGTTCAGGTCATTTTACTAAAGCACCAACAGATGAGCCAGCAGCCCTTTATCTCAGTTACCACAACTGTGCTTTAACAGTTAGTCATTAAAGTCTGCACTCTGCACCTATAAAAATGATTAATCTGATCATTTAGCAGGTGAGATCAAATCAGATAGAGGCTCAAAGACGGCCCCAAAAAAGTACTATGCATACCATCAAACAGTTACTGCACACAGGCTCTGAATCCTTAGTGTTTTTCTGAATACCCCCTTTCAAAAGAAAGCAGGACTGGGTAGCAGATCAGCATTTTCAGGTGTTTTTTGGTTTATGCAGGAGCTGAATTGGATTTACATAATTGTCTATTTGGCATTTTGTAAAGTGGTGAGACATGCAAATAAGAACAGGGAGTTCTTATTTGCGTGACACAAGCCTAATCTCAATCTCAAATCTCAAGGGAAAAAATAATCAGTTATGGTTTTCCTTTCTTCGGGGTACAAAAACACCAGTAAGTAGGAAGGATAATGTCTGTGACAGGAAAAGGAAGGATATTTCTCACCTGTCTCTAGGAAACTCCCACCGCGGATCCTCAGGAAGGTCGTACTCTGGGATTGGCTCATCGTGTGCAGAGCTCCGCCGTGTCGTGATGCGCACCAGAGGCGTGCTAGAGTTCATGGAAGAACTCGAGTCTGCTGAGACCTGCAGGATGAAAGGGGATTGGCTGATCACCGCGGTCTGGATTCACAGATCAGTTAGAGCTCCGAGGCATCACTAGAGGAGTAATTGAGGCATGTACGACTGACTACTTTATTTACAAAATAACAACATTGCTGGGAACTCTGGCGCGTCAGCACAAGTAGTATATTTGGGAATTCCACATTTAAGGCTTTGGTATTATGATAAAGTCGTTCCCAGAGCCGGAGATTACATTTCAATGATGATTAATTGAGCAGCAACAGTAATTTTGATAAATATGTGTTAAATGCTCAGCTTCGCCACCGTCTCCAGGGCTCATCTCTCCTCCCTCCAGCCTAACCTTACCTTGACACAGGAATCAGTCGCTCTGCAGAATGTAATCCAACACTTTTTGTACCTTTTGGTTTTCCTTTGAGGGAAAACTGTGGCTCATACACAGGGTAAGAAAAGAAAAGGGAAAAAGAAAAAAGAAAAACTGTGGCTGCAGTTTCAGGCAGCAGTGCTAACTTGTACAAAAATGCACGCCACCTAAATGAGATCTGGAAGTAGATTCTTTAAGATACCACATCAGTTGTAATCTTTGTGTTATTTACAAGTGTGTCAACCATGTATGAAAGCCCTGAGAGGCATGTGAGAGAGAAAAAAAATGCAGTAATCAGGTTTGATCTCAAGTCTTTGCGAGCTCTGTTGCTCTTTATACGACATGGCCTTACTTTGGTCTTTTAAAAGAAATGGTTATCATAAAAAGACAAAAAAATAGCATGTTTTTTGTTTGTTTGTTGTTTGTAGGAGAGAAAACTATGTAGCTCAGATTGTGCCACAATGTTTTTTTCCCCTCACCTCTCATTATTTGCTATGCAGCTTTTATTTTTTCAGCATTACCCTATATCAGGGGTTGTCAAAGGTACAGCTGACAAAAACGATCCCATTTGGCCCCTTGGACTAGAAGCGTGAAAACTGCAAAGAATGGGTCCCAAATTTGGGGACTTTTACTGCTTATTTATTTATTTTAGTGGAGAAGCATTGTGTGTTGCAAGGTTAAGTTTATGTAAGCCAGAGGTTGGAGTCCTCATTAGTTTTATGACGTTCTTACTCACAAAGAAATAACCCCTGGCCTGCTGGACCACACCAAAGAAAGGTGGTCAACGCAATGAGCCATGCTGACACATTTGCTTGACTTGCAGCATGAGTGTTTCTTTGAGTGTTTCCCGTAAAGTGACTGAATGTGAAAGAAAGTGCATTATTATAGTCCGATTTGTAAAAGAACCAGTAATTAAAAGTTTATTTAATAGATTATTATGCACTGGCTGTGCATATCCAACCCACTGGAGATTAAACTGGCCTGTAAGATAAGTTTGATACCCCCAGTTAAAACAACTATATCATCTAGACTGTCTGTTATTATGTTTTGTGTTTTCAGCATGTATGCAATGTGTGTTATTCTCCTCTAGAGGTGTAAGATGCCTTTAGAACTCTTTATCTACTTTCTGTTACCTGGCGGCGCAGGGGGATCTGCTTGGTCAGTTTGTGAACCGCTGGCTGGCCACCAAAGTCGGGCTTCTTTGCAGTGTTCCTCATGCGGCACACCACCACAATGCCCACCATGCAGGCAATGAGGAAGACGCCCGCGCAGTATATTGCGATCTCCACGTAGTCTGGGGAAATGGACTCGGGAGTTTTCTCAAGGGCTGAGGAAAACAGAGAAATGGCAGCGAGGGTGAGGTGAGGCGAAGAAGGTTAAAGGAACACTCTCTAGGATTGCTCACATACGTGCGCAGACAAACACGGGTATCAGACAGACAAACACAGAGACAGATGCTCTGGAGGTGACTCATGTATAAATGTAATCACCATCAACGAACTATCTAAACAAAAATTATTTTGTTGCATATGCTCTCCTCTCTATTTTTCCCAGCATTCCTAGTTAAAAAACAAAAACAGTCTAAACAAACAATTAAATCTTGACTCAGCCAGTCTAACCAGGCCTGCATCTGTCTGCATTCTGTGCTAATGTTGGAGACACGCGAGCACAAACCCACACCCACAAACGGTGGAACAATGCACGCTTCACTTCAGATTGCAAAAGGGAAAGCGTAATCCTATGTGGTTGTGTATCGCCTGAACTTCCTGTCAGAAATGGTCTTAGTTTATATTTGAGTGTGTGTGTGTACACTATAGAAACAGACTGTTCCATAATGCATAGCCTCCAGACCACAAACAAGGCTTTTGTACAGTACAGCCAACCAAACTGCCTTTCAGCCAGCTGGAGGTGAAGCTACTATACATGTAGGAACCTTTCTTCAGCCTACTTTGTATCTGCTGGTCCAAAAACCACAGCGCACACACACACACAGACACACACACAGAGGAGTTACAGCCTTAAAGGCTCCAGCCGTGCAGATAGAGCACATTGAGTGTAATAAATATTGCATATTACTCCCAGAGGAAATAGCCTGCTTGTGATCATTATGCGGTATTGTTTACAGACAAAACCCAAACTATTATCTTGTTACAGCCTTAATGATGGTTTAATACTGGGTGTCTGTTGAGGGCTGCCGACAGCCAGCTACTCTCAGTCACATTTAATGCCCACTGTACTTTTTGAAAGGAACATGAGCATCAATAATCACCCGTTTAACCTGGAATGAACTCGTCGACGAGTTTTACGTTTCTCATCCTTTGGCATGTGTAATTACAGCCCGGACATTCAGCAATGGACAAAAATAGAGGATTTTTTTAAAAAAAGGACGTTGATAAATGACGACGCACACAAGCATAAGACATTCACTGTGCAGAAGTTGAAAGCTTTGGTTCTGATAATTGAGAAAGTCAAGCCAACGTGAAGCGAGTGTTGAGCTTTAACTTTCAACCTTTATTTCAGGGAGAAATAAGGGTTTTTAAAAGATTCCAATTATCAAAGCCAGAAGGGGGTAAAATACAGCTTGAGGCATAAAGGGGGAAAATGCTAATTTTGTGGCACTCGAAGACTTTCCCCGAGAAGCAGGAGGCAAACAAGAGCGACAGAAGAAAGACAAACCTTCCCCACGTTTTGGAGTCTACAGATACTTGAATTGTTGCTGGAGCACACCAAACCACCCTGTCATCTGCTGTGAGCATTCAGCAGCTCACCAGTCCATATCATATTATAGAATACAAGCTCTCCCTGCTTTTTGCAGTGCATTGCCTTGGATGATGGCCGCGCTGGCTCCTAGCCATAATCTGCTATTTGAGTTGTGTGAATTAGACTCCAGAGGGAGGATTTGCCTTCCAGAGAGATAATTGAAATGACACAATCCAATCATTTTGGAGAAGAATGAGAGCGGGAAAAGAGAAACAGAAGACAGTACATGGGTGTATATACCTGGAAGCACCGTCAACCAAGCAGTGTGATAGGAGATCCCAATAGAATTACCCGCCAAGCACGTATACTCCCCAGCATCTTCAAATGTTACATTGGGCAAGTAGAGAACTTCTATCTCCTTATCTGTGGTGTTAACACCTGCAGTCTGGAAGAGGAGGAGAAGAGGAGGAGGAAAAGAGGGAAGGTGAAAGTAGAAGAGTCAAAGAGAGAAATAAGGACGGAGAGAGAAAGAAAAAAATGAGACCCCACAGCACCAAAAGAGAAATTAGAGGAGCTGGATAGTATCCATCGTTGCAGTTCCATCTAGAGGAAAGGATGTTGGGAACACTCGGGGCTGGAGAGGACAAGGGGACACAGATGGAACCCAATATGCCACCAAATACATGAGGAAAACAGAACAAGTGCACCAGAAACAAATACCCAAAAGGTTCCCATCACCCACAGAACCTGCTAAGAAAAGGCAAGTCTAAACCACACATTAGACACATGCACAACACAGAGCGAGCATGGAGAACACTGCAACACCATACATCACCTTGACACAGCTCGCATGGAGAAAAGATGCTAGCTGTGTCAATTTTGATGTCTAGGTGTGCGGGCTCGTCCAGTGCTTCCATGGTCTCACCATTCCCAGGTAATGACGGGAGGTGGGGGAACAGCTATTACACAAGGGCGCAACATAAAGGGGGAAAAAGACTGTGATACCAGGACAACCAAGGGACCACCAGCAGGACCACCACAGCACAGCAAGTCAGGATCGAAGCCTATGAAACCACACCGGAAGGTAGGGAGGGAGTGTAGGTGAGTCAGGTCTCATAGGTTACCTGTGATGACAGTCAGCCAGCCCGACTGGCTGACCTCGCCTATATAATTGGAGGCTTTACAGATATATTCTCCAGCATCTTCTTCTGTCACGTTGGTGAGTGTGAGCACTTCCACGTCTGAGCTGTTAATGCCTGAACGCTGCAATCCACATACACACACATTCTTAGACACGCACATCAAATGAATGAGCAGAATTAGTCAAACATCACGACTACAGCTACTGCATATGGATCTGCAGGAGAGAGGAGAAAGCAGGAATCCCCACGGATAAAACCTGGCACTTCATCGGGGGAAAAACGGAGTTAGTTCCTTATATGACTGCTGACATTCACCTGGAGTCACTGGCAGAACACCACAACGGAGGGAAGGATTTTTCTTTACGCAGAAATAAAATCTAAAAGGGGAAGTGAGGCGACGTACCTTTAACACTCTGACATAGGGGTGTCCATCTATGCCGCGGTGGCTGCCGTTTTGAGTGATATGTTTTAGCCACTGGATGTGAGGTTGCGCATCACTGTAGACCTTGCAAACGAAACGGGCATCCTCTCCTACGTGGACAGTGGTGTTGGCCGGGAGGCCGGCCTGAAGAATAGGCCGATGAGGAGACCGCTCTGTCGAGAGAGAAGAAAATTAGAACGTGTCTAAATGCCTGCCACTTCCCTTTAAGAGTCTCGTAGTTAAATCTGATGTTTAAGAACGTGAACGTCGATTTGTGCTTTATGCACTGTGGTTTTTCCGAGCAGCCCAGGCAGGTATAATCATGGTGATCCCGATGTGTAAATCTAAGAAGCTCTTGAAATCTACAAACAAAACAAAGCGGAGTATCTAGCTCTAAACAGTAAACAGAAATCAGGTAGAGGAGGAGTTTTATAAGTCAAGGCGCACATTGGGGGTTAACCTAAACTATGTGCCCGTCTCGGAAAGCGGAATACCTTCATAGCGCCCTCACATCTCGACTTATCTGCATTCTTTTACAAGCAAACATTTGCCCTGCGAATCCAAACAGAGCGAGACCTGTGGAACAATGCCCCCTTTCAAACACCACCGCTATGAGGAGCCCACCAACCCCCACACTGACAGCAACCACCCGCTGCCACTAAACTCTCACACACGCACAAAGTGACATCACCGAGCCCGGGGCGCCGCAGCGCCTTTCCAAAACAAAGCCTGAAGGTAACTGTAGTGAATACGTTTGTGCCCGTGTATGTATATGTGTCGGGGTTCGTCACGGGGGATGGTCAGAGCGTGGAGGCTGGGAATTAGAGAGAAAGAGGGGGGGAAAAAGGGGGGGAATAATTAGCAGGGTGAGTGAAGGAAAGACGAGGGATCGACAGATGGATAGTGCAGAACCTAAGAGGTAGAGACTTCTTCCATATGTCTGCATTTGTCTCCACGCTCCACCTTTTTGACATCTGTCAGATCAGATCAATCCCACCCCTTATTCCTCCCTCCTCCCCCTCTGCACATTCCTAGAGCACGTCTTGTTTATTGTCTCTCTTTATTTGCCCCCATTTTCTCTCCTCTCCCATACTTCACGAGCCTCCGCACCCTCTCGATCTTTACAAAACAGGGAGAGGTGATCGACTTGAATTTCGTGCTCTCTTTGTAAAACATACCGAACAGCATTTTATGAGGCAATTTTCTTTTTTAAAGAACTTTAAAACCATTTCAAAATGTGAAACAATCACACGCAGAGGAACATGTTGGCAAGTCAAAGGACTTTTTCTTTTTTTTTTTCTTTAAATGAACTTGAAACTTTATTATAGCTGTGCCAAATCTGGCTGGAGCATTTAGAGCTGCATAGCTGACTACTTGGTGTGAGAAAAATAGGCCACGTAATGATTTGGGAGAAACCCGCAAACAATAAAAGGCTGTGGAGCTTTTCTTTCTTAAATTAGAAAAGGAATATCACATATGTGTGTGTGTGTGTGTGTGTGTGTGTGTGTGTGTGTGTGTGTGTGTGTGTGTGCAAACTCTTAGATCTAATGTTGTGAGGACAAGTCTGTTCATGCTGTCACATGGAGGAGATTTGGCTTTGGGAAGTTCCCATTGCATAAATCATAAAGATTTAGCATGAAAGGTCAGTTTAAGTTTAGAATAAGGTTAGGGTGAGAGTTAAGGAGGTAGTAGTTATGGTCAAGTCTCCAGTAAATGAACACAAGGGATGGGAAAGTGTGTAACGCGTGGTTATGGGTCTAGAAGTTTCGCCATCGAACTTGTACAAGAACTTAAAGGAAGGAAGCAGAAGACACATTTGGAAAAGAAATTCCAGTAAGCAACAGAAAAATAAGCCAAAGTTAAGGTTTCTCTGTATCAAAACAAACGAAGAAGCAAACCCCGCATTCATTTTTAATGTGTTGTTGTTACCAGGGTCACAACAAGGAGATGGCATTCCATCGTGTCCCGTTCAAGTCTGATGAACTTTGGGTGCTGGGTGGCTTGGCACACAGTGACCTGAAGCTCAGGGAGGGGCTTAGGAAAAACACAGCACAGCACAGGAGGACACAGGGCTACCCACAAAATGTCACATAGCCACCCCGATCTCTTTTAACTCCTCATTTCTCCACTTGCCATGGCTGTCACTTTGCAACCCTTTCTCCAAAGCCCAGCTTGAACCAGAGCAAACTGGCTGCTTTTGGTTTTAATAGCTGATCATGCAGGTCATTTGGACAACAAAAAAAAAAAGACAGATAAGAGCAGCATTTTCTGTCCCTGCTTCCCTTCCTTTTCTCTCTCTCTTTCTCCCCCTCTCCCCATTCTGTCCAACCAGCTATAATGGAGTAAAATGAAGCAAGAGGTTGCAGGGGGCACTGGCTGTGGAGCCAGACATGGAGGGGGTTTACTGCTCTGCAATAAAACAGAACAAAAACAGAAATATGCAGTCTGAAGGAGAGCTTGAGCTAAGTGCAGAGCGAAGCAGAGCAGGGGGCCTTAGTTGGGGAGCATTTGCGCCCGTGTGTCGACCTCCACATGTTTGTGTGCCTGTATGTTCACTTTTGTGCTAAAAACCCTCAGATATTCGATCTAAATCTGATACAGTGAAAATAATACTCATCATTACCATGGAGGCACTAATAAAAAGAGCGTGCAATTACAGCATGACTGCTAAAGATTAGTGACAGAGCTAGAACCATAAACTGCAAATGCATGAGTGTAGCACCCTAAATGTTCTTCTTCATGTCCATTCTGATTATTTGTGGTTTACTGACTAGGCTGCAGAAGAATTACTATGTCAGATAAATTCTGATGCGCAGCAAAGGCCAAAGGAGAACCGGTTCAAATCAAATTTAAGAGCAAAGTTGGTGTGCGCGCTTGCACAAACACACAGGCTTACACTATCTACTATCTTTATCCCACTCCCCTTGTTGTCCGCACAATCGATTTTGCAAACCGAGCAGAAAAACAGTCTTTGCTGTCTTGCTCCAAAGGTCAGAAAAGGGGGTTGACTGAGGTGGGTCTGAACCCTGTGATACTGCTCAGCCAGCATTCTGTTGTCATCTGTTGTCTGTTGTTGTAAAATCATTCACAAATCTTTTTACTGACTTGTAAGTTGTACTAAATGACAAGAATTTGACATTTCATGACATCATCATGGGCCAATTTGTAAGAAACATGAGTAGGTTCAACATTTTTTTTCTTGCAATTTGCATTAAATTATCCTTTAAATAGACACTAAACATTTGTTTTAGCTCGCTGGGACTGACATATCAAGACAAAGTACAAAAACAATCTGGCTTCACCTAGACACAAAGATGGGTATCGTCTGCACAGAAATGAAAATGTATGCTATGCTATCAAATGATGCTGCCTTAGGGAAGCATGTATGATGTAAACAGTCCTAGTACAGAACCCTGTGGAACTCCATAATTAACCTTAGTGTTTGAAGAGCGCTCTCCAGTTACATGAACAAACTGGATTTTATTAGACATGATTTAAACCACTGCAGCGCAGTACAAAATATTGTGGTGAACGGTATCAAACTCTGCACTGAGGTATAGCAGGACAAGCACAGAGATGAGTCCACTGTCAGAGGTCATAAGAAGATCATTTGTAACCTTCACTAAAGCTGTTTCTGTGCTGTGATGGGCTCTGAAACCCGACTAAAACGCTTCAAATAAGCCTTTCCTCTGCAGATGATCAATTAGCTGTTTTACAACTGCTCTTTCAAGATTCTTCAGAATCAAGAAAGAATTAGCAATACTATTAGAAGCAGCTGTATGCAATGATATGTCTGTGAGAGGTTTATGGGTATTTTTTTAAATTATTTGTAAAGAAATTCATGAAGTAATTACTAGTTAACGTAAAAGGAACAGAGCGCCGACTGTCAGTCTGGCTACAGTGCTGAAGTCTGATTGTTTTCTTCAATCACTGCTGAATAGTGAGACAACCAGCTGTACAGAGGGCTTTTAGAAAAAAAAGCGCAATAAAATGTTTTTCAGGCCAAATGAAAATCTTCTACATTAGTGAGACACCACTCAATTCTTCGAGTACTTTCAAAATCATCAAATGTTTGACTTAACACAAATTAAATATTGTTATATAAATTATTGATAGCCATATTAAAACTGTTGACATATTCATCTTTAGCTTCCACATTCCTCATTGACCTCCACCTGCATCTAGAGCGCACCTGGGCAATTCCACAGAAGACGCTCTATTCCCACTGTGAGAAACACTCACTTCCCTCCCCTTCCTCCATCCCTCCTTTGTTAGCCTCACAGGTGTACTTTGAGCCTAAGTGTGTGTTTTGTGTGTAGTACTGACCCACTACATCCAGGGTGTAGGTATGGTTGATGGATCCAAACTCGTTCTCCACCAAACAGGTGTAGTTGCCTTTGTCGGACGGCACCACGCTCTCCATGATCAGGGTCCAGTGTTGGCTACGCACCTGGGTAAAGGAGCAGTCTCTTGTTATGCGCAGACAGAAACTCACACAACTTATTATCACGTGCATGTCATTAAATACTGAGACACTGAGCAGAGACACCGAGAGCTAAATGTGAAGACTAGGAGAGAAAAAAAAAGAAAAAGGGGAGAACACGACAGAGGGGATTTGAAAAGAAGCATTAAAGAAACAAGACAATCCGGTGTGCAAACAATATTCAGGTCACATTTGAACAAAATGACTCTCCACCGTCACAATCTTTTCTTTATTCATGCAGATTACATACCCTGATGGTGAAAGCTTCCCAGTTTATATCACCATCTCAGTTCCCAGTGCTCTAAGAAGTACTTACACCGCAAGTACGCCTAACATTGCCCTGCGTGTTTCCACGTTAGCCGTCTACCTCTTCTGTCAACCACTGCTATTTCATTTAGTCTCCCCCATCCTGTAGTCAAAGCCATTTTAAAAACATACAGTTATTCATACGTATTTGCAAAAATAGCTTCACCTCTGTGTGGCATCAGCAGGTGTGAGTTGACAATAGAGTTTCCATCGGCACACTGAAGAGACACTGTAGCCACTGCTTGTACAGGCCTACATTTCACACAATGGAGAGATTATACTACAGGGCTGGGCTCAGGTACAGCTTTTGTCCTGCCTTTGTTGACAAAAAGAGAGAAATGAACTGTCCGCGGTAGATTTGACAGCTTGACTGTGTCGTTTCCGTCACGTCGTGGCTGTTTTTTGTCCGTGCTGTAATGAGTGTGCTGAAAGCCAACGGGAAGCAACATTAGCGGCTACATCAACATTAATCTGCACCTAAACTTTCCTGGCAGTGAAATGTGTTTCCTCATAAACCACAAGTCATTAACCAGGAGCCCCAGACTCATTCAGCATCACTGGGTCTTTTCATAAATGAATTTCATAACTGTCCATTTGCATTATTAATGCACTTCATCAGTACGACTCCATCGTATACAGTAAGGGGATAAAGAGATGAATTTAAAGGAGAGAAAACAAACTGTAACCAAATTGTGTATCAGACTAGCACCAGTTTAATCTACAATCAAAGGAGTAAACATGCACAGCACATGAATTTTAAATATAAAAAAGCTCAGCTATAGCATTTGTAAATTATATTTCAGGTCAAAAGAATAACAAGCTGGAATCACTACGAGTCTCCAACCTAAAGCCAGTGGGACCTGTTCTCCCTGATCGAGTTACCTCAACATTGTGAACTCATTTCAAAGCTGACGCTACCTACTTTCTCTATGCATTACTGTTTAGGAGCATTTAACCCTTACGTCCTGGGCTTACATTTCTAATTGTTGGGGGTATAGAACCATGTCAAGTTACAGTGAGAGGCTCTGCAAAGTATCCCGGTGAGAAGAGGCGCACGGATGAGCAATTCCAATTTCACACCAGAAACCCTGCCCTCGTTTCCTCTGTCTTTCCTCCTCCCGTCTCTCCAGCGAAGGGTGGAAAAGGGGTGAAAGGACAGTCAGGGAAGTATTGAAAGGAGAAGGCTCGCCTTGCAAATAAAATTCACAAAATGGCCATGAGAACCGCAGCCCAGAAAAGCAGCCAAAACCCAGATAGGGAAGTGAGTTGACGTTAGTAATAAAAATTCTGATCTATTAGTGTTTATCCTACCTTATACCCTCCCATGCGGTCCTCTTGGCGGAAAGGCTTGCTGTTTTTAAGCCAGCGCAGCTTGGGCTTGGGGTTGCCTCCTGCAGCACAGCGGAACTTGACTGTGTTGGCAGCTGGCACTGCATGCAGCTTCTTCTCCATCTTTGCTGATGAGGTCCAATACGGCGCGCCTGCAACCAGAGAACAGTTGGTGTTGAGCGAGGCTGAGATTTCCCAATAATGTCCTCGGCATTAACATTTTGGCAGTGGGACTGCAGACTGGCTAAGGCATGTACATTAGAAGCATTACTGCAAGAAGAGACAAACCTGAAGCATTTGTAAAACTCCCGGGGCTTTGGGAACCCCAAACCCCCCTCCAACAGAACAAAAAACAGAGCTCAACATTCACAGAGCTAAACAAAAACACACTTTTCCTGCAGCCTCGACGGGGTGTTGCAGGGGGGGGGGGGGGGGGGGGGGGGGGGGGGGGGGGGGGGGGGGGGGGGGGGGGGGGGGGGGGGGGGGGGGGGGGGGGGGGGGGGGGGGGGGGGGGGGGGGGGAGGGGGACATCGGCTCTAAGGGGAGAATGTGCCTGGGCGTTGCCAAGAGGGTAACTAGACCATCACATTCAATTTCATCTCATTCCACTTAGCAGCTTTTTTCCTCCCTCCACTTCCTCCAATTACCATAGCTGCCCTGTTTATCTGCCTGTCACTTGGCTAGATATGGACGGCAGGGCCCAGGACGCTTATCACCTTTTGAAAATCATTATGTGCCGTCAGGGGAGAAAATGAATGTCACATTTAACGAAGGATATCAGAGTTTTCGCTGCATACTTTTGTCCAGATCCATATCAACACCATACTGACAACCGTTATTTCTCCTACTGAAATCTGTCACCGTGCTTGTGTTTCGTCCATTTGTCAGCTCCTTTTTTTCTCCCAATTTCAGTCACTCAGTCAGCTGGATTCCCCCGCCCCTCCTTTTTTTTCCTCTGCACCTGGGAGGGTGATTGCCTAAGCAGATGGGACTCGGAGGGGAAGAGAAACTCCAAGTCAAACAACAACCCAAACGGTCTTCCACACCATCACTTCCCCCTCATATGGCAAGTAACAGAGGGAATACCCAAAGATAAGACTGCTACTGGTTCAAACACGAGCTTAAATTGAAGGAGACTATTCCCTGCACTCTCTTTCCTTCCTGCCCATACTATCAGCAGAAGCCACCAATCATTTCTCTGGCTTAAACAACCGGACAAGTCGAGCATACTTGGAAAGTACAGTCAGTAAACATCGCTCTTCCTCCCTGAATGGATGCATACAGTAAGTGCTCGCACTATAATTAGTCACTACCCCTTTCATCTTCCTCCTCACTCTCACTATCACTGCTCTTCTTTTTGCTCCAGCTTCACTTCCGCACACTCACCCTGTTATCACTCCATCCATTCAGACAGAGACAGATTAGGTGGAGACTAACCCATCGTGAGCCCGTCTCTCAAAACCGACCTCTGACCTCAAACTGGCAGCCGGTCAGAAGATGAGGTTGAGACATAAAAGGTGAGCAGTGCAAGTTTCCCATGCTCTCTGTCCGGAGGGGTAGCACTTCAAACCCAACAAGCCCTCAGATGAAGCAGATGAAGCCAAACTCTCGCTGGCCCAAACGCTTTGGCCTCCAGGAATCCCTGCCGCCCCCAAAGCCCTGCACATCCGGCTCCCCGCTCACGGCTGTTTATCCTTAGCTGGCCTGGGGTGAGCTGAGGTTATCTAACTCAGGCACTGAGAGTCAAGATTTTTTTTTCTCTCTAAGCTCCTCTAGAGAGCTAAATGTGCAAGTGTCCCAGAAAAGTATTTCATTGTTGAAATGGTTTCTTGTTAAGCTGCGATATCCTCCTGTTTACCATTCATCTGTGCAAGCTGAACAAGTGAATTTTTTTTTTAATGGTAAACTAGTACCAGTGCTGGAAAAATAAAATACAAATCTGTCAAATCAAAGTACCTCTAAAATGTCAACTTTTATCATGTTCATATGGGTTCTTCACCAAGACAAATTTGATATAAAAGCATTCAATTTGTAATGTTTTTCTTGATCAAGCCGAAACTCTGTTATTTATTTTGACAACCTTTCATGATGGCAGGATCTCCTAAATCCAAAAAAGAAATATGCAACAAACGAAGAAAGCTTCAAAGAGTTGTTACATATGTTTAACACATGTGAGGAAGGTTTAATTCGATCTGAAAGATAGTAGCAGATCAATCGTCATCAGACACTGTTTAATCCTGGTTGGTTCGCTCAGATTTATGACATCAACTTTTCTTCAGCTGAGTCCCACCCAACAAGGAAGATGATGTCATAAACAAACTAAAAAACTGAGACGGGGAGGAGTTCCCTTATAAAAATTTGAAAGATGCACAACTTTTACCAAAGGGAGCACGCAATAAAAGTGAGCAATCATCTAAACAACACAACTGTAAACAGGATACAGATCTGATGATTTAGACCCGATCTTAGAGCGAAGCTCCTCGTGGCTTTTCAACTTAATCATGACATCAGTCCCCCCTGCCCCCTCTTCCCTCCATCCACCACCCTAAGCCTGGCTCCCCTCACAGATCCCTGTAGAGGCTCCTCTACATCTTCTCCAATTACACCACCCCCCGCTGATAAACAAACAAATTTCCATCTTTTCTTCACTAGCATATGTTCGTCAGTCTTCTGTACAAAGTTTAAACAAAATGCTCTGTGTTGCAATGGCCCGATGCCCGATCCATTCTGAGCACTCCAGAAAATAAAGCCACGAATATAAAGCTACACCCCTCACTCTCCACTCTCCTTCCCTCCCACGCCCACCCTCCTCCTTCTCGGCCCGAGGCCAAGGCTCCACGCCATGCTCAGAAAAGAGTTGGTACTGATCCAACACACCCCCACTCCCCTGCCTCTTTTTTCCCCCCTCTTTCCCCCCCCCCCCTTTCTTTTAATAATAATCTTGGTTTTGAATTTTCAGAAACACACACGGCGAGAAAATGCAACTGTACTGCCAGAACAGCTTCGCCTTTGTTTTCAAACAGCTTATTACCACCAGAGTGGCTGGATCTTTTCCCCCTCCACCATTTTTTTTCTTTACTCTTGCTCGAGTTCTGCTTCCCCCCACAACCATCACCACCACATATTTAATGGATTTCAGGCAATTACAGTCAGCCCAAAAGTGGAGAAGGAGAACTCACGATGAGGCGCAGTGCATGTGGAGAAATGTAACAAGATGTGGAAGCCCTCAACTTTGTTTCAGCCTCCTTTTCGTGAGTGCGTATGCGATCGCAAGCGTGCACATGCGCAGAAACATGTTGCTATCCCAGATACTCGCCACAAAGTTGGGTAAAGAACTTTCTCTTTCTCACACACATGCACACACACACACAAACCCATCAGGTGGGTAATTGAGTCCAGATGGGCATCTCTCATAATGGATGAGCCCAGCTGACTAAATGGCTGGCAGGATGGCTCCATGAGGCCTGACTACCTGTGAGACACAAGCTAGAAGAATGTAAGGAATCCCTGTACTCCCCTGGAGCGTCCAGCCTGAAATATACACACACACACAAATGGTCGCTCTAATCTCAGGAACACTAATGTATAGAATAGCAGCAATATGGCTAAAAGTCCAATTTGACAAGAGTTTGGTGTCACTCCCAGAACAAATAAAGACCATCCACTGTCTGTGCTGCTTTAATCACAATCACAGAGTCTCACTTCTGCTAACAAACTCTGACAAAGCTAAGTAGATTATTTCGCTTAGGGATTAAGCCTTTCTAAGTATTTGGCTATCACAATCAGCATCCCACACTTAAGTTCTGACATGCTCTTAGGGACTCTTTGCTATTTAACAGACTAGAGCACTCAAACCATGGCATGTGCTAATTTTAAAGCCCTTAAACTGAACTTTTTGTTATTTGATATGGGCAAATATGCTATTAGTTAATTGCTTTAGCCTTCTCTGCATCCAAAATGTGCATTTAAAGTGTCATGGAGACATAGCTGTAACTGGTAGGAGAATGAAGCTTGAGTTAACGATGGAACAAATGTCGGGAAACAGAGAAAGTTATTGAACGGAGAAGTTGGAAGATGTCAGATCAGTGAAGAAACGGGTTACTACTGTCTCTTTAAGGCATCTTGCTCAGGTCTGCCTAATCTACGGGACCTGGTGAGGAAAGGGAGAGCATCTCGAACTCATTCATACCCCCTTTGGTTTCCTCCCATACTCACTTAACTGCTCTCCATCCGCCCCAGTGTCCTCCGATCGCTCTGTATCGTCCTCATCATCCCCCGACGAGATGGCATCTGCACAGAGTAACCACGGTTACTGCCATCCTTTTTTGCACCCCATACACAGACACACACGTAGCAATTTCCATGTTACAACACTGCAACACAGTTTTAAAGGAATCAATAGCGTGAGGGCTTTTTTTTTTTTTTTTTTTTATATTAAATATGATTGTAAGTTACTGTTGTTATACAAGCGCACACACTATATATTGAGCTTCAGGCTGCTCATCCTTGACCATATCTACTCCATGGCCATTTCCTGGATCCACTCCAAGCACAGACCAATCCTCTATCTCACAGTAGTTCACATCCTGACCTGTCCTAACCTTGCCTGATCCCTGACTCACCTGTGACATTGACTATGAAGCAGACCGTGTCTTTGCCCACGCTGGTGCAGGCGTACAGGCCCGAATCCTTGGGCGTGGTGTCACGGATCTGCAGCACCTCCTGCTCTATCAGTGTGCGGTTGTTGTTGCCCAGAGAGCTGCCATCTTTGGTCCAGGTGATGGTCCCCGTCCCTGGCAGAGGGCAGCTGAGCTTCAGCACTTCCCCCGGGTGCACTGAGCACACCGTGGGCTTAGAAATTTGGTATTTGTTCGACGCCTCTGCAGAGCAGATGTGGGGAGGAGTGGGGTAAGGTCGAAGGGGATCGGGGAAGGTGGGTGGGGGTAAAGGATGAGGAAGGAAGAGGGTGCACAAGGAGGAGGAGGAAAGAGAGGTGGGAGAGGAAGAAACAAGCAATTTTAAGAAAAATAAGAAAGAAATAAAAAACACCAAAAAAAACCCAACGGATGCATTTAAATCAACTTATGCAGGAGGAGCAATACAGAAAAGAGGAGGCCCACGTTTCAAACCGCCACACCAACACATCTTTACAAACTCCCAGTCATTTAAAATGAGACCCTTGGAAACCTAGTTCCGTTGAAGTGTGCAGACGATTGGCTGTTATAGATTCAGTGCATGCAGTTATGGCCATAGCTGTGTGTGTAAAGGAGAAAGGAATAAAAACAAAACCAAAGAAAACAATCCAAGCTTTGCGAACAGTTGTGAAATGGACATCTTTGCGGTGAAACACCCCTCCCCAGCCATCCATCTGTTTCAGTGCAGATGCCAAGCAGCCAATGTGTGTAGGTGAGTAGTAAAATTCTGCAGCGTTTTAAAAAAAAAAAAGAAAAGAAAAAGGGAAGGTAATACAACTCCAGAATGTCTGCCCATCAGAAAGGAAAGCAGCCAGAAAGGTCTAAGACGGAAGTAGTTGACAGGCAGGGGAAGTGGGAGGGGGGAGGCGGGGATGGGATCGGACGGGGGATTTTTTTCCTGTCTGTCTTGTCCTGTCTTTCTCTGGTACTGACTGTGCACCTAAGCTACGAAAAACCTTGAGCTGGCGGCAGCCTGACTCTTCTGTTTTCCATCTCTCTTGTCGTCGTCCCCTTTCACAACACGGCCATGGAGGATCTACAGCTCTGCCAGATCTACAGCCTCAGCTCCTGCCAGCCAAGGCAGAGAGCAAGAAACTCAGCGCTCTACTCCAAAGTGCATAAAACTCTTCATTTCTGGGAGAAAAATCAAGCATGCCTGCGAGTGCGTGTGCACACACTGTGTTCTCACATTCGTACATCTGCACTGACGGAGCAAGATGAACGTCCGACATGTTTTAAAAAAAAAAAAAGAGAGAGAGAATTCTGAATTTCCATAGCTGAGACTGCACTCCTACATCAGGATCATCATGGATGAGACAGTGAGGGAACGCTGAGCAAACTAGGAAAAAACCTAAGCTGGGTTCTGCCGTATATGCTCAAGTCGATTCCAGTCACCCCGGGCACGTTGCAAACTTCGCACACACATTTATGCACACGTGTATGTGTTCACTCAGCTCGATTGCAGACTGATCTTAGTCAGTGTTGTTCTCTATAATGCAGATGTTCACAAGTTTATGTCCTCAGTGGGAACAAGGTGAAAAATGAGAGGGACTAAAAAGATTCGAGGGAGGAAAGTCGCAACAATGGAAAAGCGTACAAAAAAGCCAGCGATGGTGGTATATGCAGAGCGTTTAGCTGAAGTCCGATATGTGTAATTACAGAGGCAGCGGCACTCCCTGCCTTTCCTGTACCTCAATGCACCTTTTCACCGACACCCCACCCTCATTATACACCTCCGCGCTTCCTATGTTTGTGTCAAATGTAACGTAAACCTGCACACACACGTACAACAGGAAGGGAAAGTCATTCCGCCACAAGCCTGGAGTTGAGGCATGTGCGCAAACCTCTTGCCCCTAGGCACGTACACACACACACACACACACAGGTACGGTTCCTGCATTGTCTTGTTTTTCCCTCTTAACTCCTTCAAACTGGAAGTAATTAAACCCCCCTTTGGCACCCAGGGCCGAGTGTGTGGTCTGATAAGAGGTGGAGCTCCTGTGCTGATTGATGGGAGCTGTCTCCGCTACCTTTTACAATGTGGTTTTCCACACTGGAGGCATTCAGTGTGATGTTATTACTGCTTGGAGGGGTTTTTTTTTTATATCACAGGGATAGTTCTGGAAATGAAGGAGCGATGGAAGAAGGGTACGCAAGTTTGGAAGGAAAAACAGGAAAAGGGAAGGGCAGGAATTTATCCATTTGGTGTGTGAGTGATTGGATTTGTCTTCATCATTTTCTTTTCTCTGCTGTGTCCATCTGTGCCCCTCCATCAGCTCCTCCTCCTCCTCTTTCACCTCTCCTTCCGCTTTGCCCTCTTCTTCCTCTGATTACACACATCCACACCCACCACGACCCTGCTGACCTAACCTCGACCCTTCCCAAACCTGTTGACACCTCCAGCATACCTGATTTTTCATGGGAACCTGTGTCATCTAACCCCATGTAAACACACACACACAGAATGCAGAAACTAACTTGTAGACAAACTAAGAAAATAAAGACACAGAACTGAATCTTAAACATGTTATCTAAATGCACAGCTCCGGTGAAACACTTACTCTCAGCATGTGTACATGGACTCTTGTAGCCTCTTGTGTGTAAGAGCCGAAACACTTCACTGCAGATTTTCTCATCTCTGCAAAGTTTCATCCCCCTTCTGCACAACAGGAGGGGGCGGGAGCCTCTCTCTCTCACACACACACATAGACACACACACGTTTTTCTCAATTTCTTTCAAAAGCAGCTTTCTCCTCTTCCCACCCTCTCACAGTCCTATCACTTTCCTCTCTTCTCCTGGAGCACATTTCAAACTCCATCTCTCTCCCTCTCATGCACAGCCATTACAAGTGTCCATCAGGTGGAACAGATTCAGCCCCTCTTATCCCCGCTCCCTCTTCTCATCCTCAGTCGCACCATCTTTTGCTGGCAATAATTAAGTCTCACAATCCGAATATATGTGCATATGTGTGTGTGTGTGTGTGTGTGTGGCAAAATGCAGCAAGCGATTCTCACCAAAGTCCCTTTAATGTCTGCTTGCCCATCTGTCCGTCTATCAAGTTGGCATGAGCCCCACAGAAATGTTGGTAAAAGGCAAGAGCAACGTTTTGTTTTTTTTTTTCCCTTTCTCTGATCTTAGGAATCGACTTCTTCAGAGAGGCACATTTGCCTCCAGGCCTATCTCCCCATCTCCTCCCTGCCTCATTCTGCAAAATGAGATCGAAGACTAAATGTAATGACTGCCATCTCAAAGGCGCACACTAAGCATGCATGGAGTCCAACACAGACACTCACATACACGTGCTCAAATCACATCATCTCCACTGCCCTTCTTACCCTTCCTCTTTTCTTTTTGCCCCTCTCTTCTTCCTCTGTAACCCCCTCACGTACTTAAATCCCAGGACTTTTCTCCCCTTTTTTGTCTCTACCCCTTTTCTAATGTCTGTGTCCTTTCAGATTCAAATCCCTCCTCTGCTTTTTTTTTTTTTTTTATGACAAAGGAGCAGCTCCGTGAACTGGCTCCTGCAAGCATCCATGGCAACAGCCCCTCCAGTTCGCTCACCCCTTCACCCCCCCGTCAAGGCCTTCCTTGAACCCCACACGACCCCTTTAGCCCTTTGGACACTATGTACAACAATCTTCTTAGGCTGAACGTAGCAGTAGTGACCCTCAGAAACATTGCATTAATCTTGAGATCATAACAAGTCAGATGAAGGACACGCTGAAGCCAACAGTAACGACGATCTAATGATAATCTGTCAGATCAGTAGACTATAAAAACACTTATCTTATGCAAGTTATTTTATGTTAAGAAAAACATATTGAGTGCTTAATTCTTAAAGCTGTACAACAAATCAATGTGCTGCTGCAGTGGCATGGACAAGTTTGAGTTGTTTTAGTTTTCTTTTTAATTTTGATCCCTTTGTATTGTTTATTTTAATGATTTTTTTTTTTAATTGAGGTGACGGATAGTAATTCTGGGGGGTGGGGGGGGCTACTGAGGAGGGGTGGGGCTAATGGCAGAAAGAGTACAATATAAATGTATTGCATCACCCTAATCACATTAAATTTGCCTGTAACGCAGCATTGTTCCTTAACTCAATAATATCGTTATGGTTACCAATTAAGTGGTTAAGTAACCTTTTCAAAAATTTTCATAATGCACAGATAACAACAAATGTGATCGTGTGTGTGAGGGGGGTGGGGGGGGGCATGTGACCTCAGCTTGTGAGAGAAAGGACAAAAACAAATAACAATGTGATCTAGAACTTTTACACTTTTATAAGGCCACAGATCTTATATATGTGTCCTTAATAGGAAAGGTGGGGGTTTTTTGCCGTCTACCACCTGAAGTACACCAGACAGCGCATGGAGGTCTGACGAAACAGGCTGGCACAGGTAGCGGCTCTTCCCAGCCTCCTATCAGACAGCTGTGAGAGTGAGCGGTGGAGTGACATGGTATTTTCTGGCACATAAGCCAAAGCAAATAACGCACTCCAACCTACAAGATTAACACCAGCTAACGGCAGGCTAGTAAAAGCCATTGTGTGAAAGCTGTATATTAAACCCAACTGCCCCCCCCCCCCACACACACACACAAACACCCCGACTGACACACTGTGTTTGTTTAGAGTTCAGTTCCATTGCCATCGCCACACATCTAAACCCACAATCCATGTCATTAACTGGCCAGCTGACAGTTTTACACTTTTACAGCTGCACACCTACTGTGCAGATAGCACACTGCTACAGATCGGTTATGAGCAACACCTCGCACACGGATACACACGCTGAGACAGAAAACTGTAATCCCATTTTGTTTAACATGTGCCGACTGTGTGACTGGTTTAAAAGGGCGCAGCGTACATGTGAGAGCAGGAACGATGCAGCAAGAAAGGCAAGAGAGCAATTACATTCCTACTGTGGAAAAGCAACTAGTGTGTTGTTAACAAGCATCCATCCCATTCTTGTGCCTGTCTAGGCATCAAAGAATCTTCCTTGATGCACAATGGAGCCTATATTTATTTAACCGCTCGACTATTTTGAAGCGCAGCCTCCATGCTGATCAGAGCATTTTTCAAGAACACAGTCAGGCGGGGACGACATGAAAGTCAAGCCAAACCATGAGCTGACTTTTGTCAGCCTGCGTTCCAGTGCGCCCGGTGCCACATTTATTCCGCATTATGTGCAAGAAGAGTGTCTTGAAAGAGCAGAAAAATGTCTGTGTATTTTCTGCCATTGTCATTCAGAGTATTTTAATCAATGAGCAAACAGAGCGTGCCTGGACAAGGTAAACGTGCCCATATTGAAGTGGCTACAGCGGCAACAATAAGCCTGTTGTGTGAAGACAAGAGGACAACACATTGAGTAAAATCACACAAAGGTGCTGTTGATGATCATTTAAATAAATAAATATTTGTTTGCAACATGCAACAGATAAATTGGTTCACAATCAGATAAGCAGACCAGGATCTTTGTGCCCTCTCTGTTCTTCTTCATGTGACCTCACCCAGGCCACTTAATCTCCAGTCACATGACTTCATCGCTGCTCAGCAGCACTCTGTAATCTCTCCATCTAAAGGAGAAGTCAAATATGCACAAATCCTCTTAGAGCTCTTCTGGGGGATTTTGTAACTCTGGAAAACTCCCCCTGTCCTCTCTGTGGCCATGTAGCGTAGCGTCCGGGCCATGTGGGGCTCTGAACTCACCGGCTTGGAGCCAAACAGTCTGAGACAGAACAACAAAAACAACAGGAGAGGAGAGCTCGGGCAGCCTCTCATCCAAGTAGGTAAGTTTGATACCTGACCTCAAGGGCAAAGGCCGAGAAAAGGTACAGTGTGTGTTTGTGTAAAGACAGAAGGACGGTGGGGGAGGTGGCTTAAAAGTGATGCTCTGTTGTTTGGCTTAACTCACAATTAGCATGCTGATTAAAGCCCGGGAACAAAGGACTTTGGAATGCGACTTACCATCCATAAAAACAACTAATTAGCTCGTCTCTAACCAGACTCCGAGACCAGAGACACAGAAATAGAGAAGCCTAAAAGAAAGACTAAAAAAAAAAAAGCCTTTCACTAAGATGTTTCTCAAAACTATATTGCTTAAAACAATTATTCAAACTTTGCAGGAACAGGAAACAACAGCAGTCGTGACTGGAAGAAAGCAAAGACCAGAACTCTAAATCTCAATCTCTTTCCAGGCGAGAAGATGATGCCGGGATAAACATTGTGCCACCCTTCTTCACAACTTTCCCTCCAAACAGAGACACAAACCAGGCTTTACAGCTCAAGTATAGCTCAGTAAGCTACGCACAGACAAGAACAATAAAACAAAAAAAGAGTGCGAATTAGAACTCACAGTGAGGAAAACAAGAGGTCGGCCATGCCGGGGTTAGTTGTTTCTCTTTAGTTTATTTATATTTCTCCCTCTAATATGTTGTCTCTTTTCCAATAATTCAACTTTTACTGGAAGTTAAATGAAAAAAAAAACAAAACTTGTGCTTCTGCATGAAACTCCGAAAGTTAAAAAAATAAATAAATAAGAGTATAAAATATAGAAACTGTGTCACGGGCCAGTTCTGGATTCTTATCCACGTCAATGTGAGTAAATGACAAGAATTTGAAGGGAAGGATGCGAAAGTAAACAAAAACGATCAATAGGATGAAGGGTGGATTTATTTATTTATTTAGTTATTGACAAACTGGTGCCTGCTCTTGAAAAACAAGGCAAACAAATGTGGGTTCCCCCCACCCCTCTCCTACTCTGTGTTACAGCCCCTCAATGCTTACCTTCAGGTTCCAGAGTGGCCTCCTCCTTGGTGGCAGTAAGGGGCGGCCGGGCCACGCTGACAGTCAAAAGGGACAGCAGGACAGCGGCCAGGAGCCAGGCCCACGAGGCCATCCCGCTAGTGGGGGACAGCGCTCCCCATACCCCCCTTCTCCACCTCCCCCTGGACACTGATCCCATCTGAGGGGGTCCGCCCAACCATCAACTGCTGCAGGGTTGGCCTGTCACTCACCGGAATTCACCCAATCACCTGGGCTGGGAGGTAAGGGGAAGAAGTTGGGAGACAGGTTGAAGAGGCAGAAGTGTGAAAGGCAGCAAGGGGAGAGAACAAGAAGACAGATTTAGTCAAAATGGTTCATCTTAATTCATAGATGCTCTTTGAGCCACGTCCCTCTTACTTGAAACAACAGAGTCACCAAGTGCTTCAAAATGCTGTCAAACAAGCCACACCACAGACATACCGGAAAGGTGAGGCAGCCCACACAGAGCCGCCCCGCATCTACCTTTAGTTTTGATCTGTACGCACTGACATATATTTCAGAACACGAACTCAGAAACATCCCACTTCTAAATTTCAGTGTCAAATGAGCCGTTTCACTCACGTCCCCCAGACTTCTAGCATTTATTTAATCTCACATGAATCTAATGAAAAAAAAAGAGCATCACCTGTTCCACGTTTCCACGCTGCTCATTTTTCCCCGCCAAAATACTAATATTACGTTTTCTTTTGTAACAGATCGGTCATTATATGTTTTCAAAAGTCACTGGTGCAGAAAAGGCAAAGCAGCAGCCAGTGTGGCACCAGTTTCTCCGCTGGACACCGCTTATGCGCAACAGATGCACGAAACCTGTTGCCCGCGCTGTTGTGTTTGTGTTAATCGCATTCGTAAGAGCTTTTATTGCATGCCCGGGACTTGATTATGAGAGCCGTACGGTTTTAATTGAAAAAAGCGATATTGCAACATGGGGACAAACACACACATCGTTCCGTTTAGCCAGACATCTGCGGTTCAACCGCGGCGAAGTGTCTCTGGAGGTTTGGTTAAGTCACGCTTCCCTGAGCTCCTTCTCCTCCAGCTGGAAGTATCGATTGGTTTCTCCCGCAAAGACAAATGTAATTTGACTTTTAGAGGGCGAAAAAGAAGACGTGCACATGCCGAATTATCTTTCATTCAACCGCTCGGGGGCGGGGGACTGCGGGACACGGACGGTGACCGCGCACCTGATGTCGGCGTGCATGCTTGAGTTCATCCCGACGTCTTAACTTTATTAGAGAAATGCGCCGGTGTGAATTTTGCAATTAGAGTACCCAGTTCCGCATAGTGACAGCCCAGACTCATGAATTATTGATGAAAAGTAAACGAATCAGTGCACCAATCAAGTACTACTGGCATTACCGCTGTCTAAAAACTTCTGCAGGACGAAAAGAGCCCAGATATCACGCCCCCACCAAAAAAAGCCTCCATGTGGGGGTGTTTTCGTGCTACGCTGCTTAAAGAGAGCAATACAAATACTACATTTTTCTACAGCCGTCAAATAAATAAATAGCCTACAACTGAAACGATTTGGAAAAAGAGAAAATCAATGCGCAAAACTCAGAAGTAAACGGTATATAGTGATACGTGATATAATCCACTCTAAAACGGGACCCACTGAGAGCTCGGCCTCATACATGACCAAGCCTTCATTTAAAAACTCGAGCTTTCAATGAAATTTCTTGGCACTGATTGAATCCCCGATTGAAATTCAAATCAGTTGGCTTTTTCCACAATGAGGGAGGCTCATTTGGAGCTCCTCGGTGATTTAGGGCTCCGGCACCAAGCAGTGAAAAAACAACAGCGGTCACGGGGTAATTGGCACCATAAATGCAATGTAGAAAATTTACCAAAGTAATAAATAACCCGGACACTTGTTAATGGGCCCTAAAGTGATGATGCAAGGTGTTGTGTGGCTCTTCTCGCGTCTTAAATAAACAAAGATGAAGTTCACAGAAATAAGTTTTTACGTGCAAAAAAAGAAAAAAAAAACAAATTGGGTTTTTTTTAAATGCATGCCAGAAAAATATTAAACTAAAATAAAATAAAAAAAACTTTATAAAGAACTTTACGCACTTCGTCGTCTTCTGGAAACTCTTTTGGTTAGAAAACTGCAAACAAACAATTTTCAGGGGTTTTTTCGTGCAGCTGTAAAAAAAAAAAACTGCACAAACCGTGGAAGCGCATTTCTACTATCGCGTATGGCAGCAGGAACCCTGACAGATGAGGCTCTGAGGACGCATTAGATTTTTTTTTAATCCCATGCAGAGAACACTTACCAGGGAGGACTAAAATCGTGGAGATCTCTGTTTTGGCATGCACAGATAAGGGAGGAGAGAGCATGAGCTGAATCCAGAGGGAGGAATGTCTCCAATAATACAATGCAGCGGCAAAAAGGGGGAAAAAAATCGAGGCGCTGGCTTTTTTTTTCTTCAGCTTACTATTCCACAATCACCCGGCATCAGCTCGGATCTGAAGATATATTCCAAACCCGACTGACAGCGTAGTCCAATGCCATGCACAGAAATCCGGGTTTACACGCGTTATCCTTCCAAAACACTTCGTAAAACCATATCGCTGTCCCCCCCCTCTCGAAACTTTCCACCTCTCGTCACCAAGTTTCTTCCAAAGCGCAAAACACTGCCCAGTGTTCCCCGAACAGCGCACTTGTCAACTCAACAGAAAGTTTGCAGCTACCACGTACGTGGAACGAGTTCTAAAGGGCAGAAGAGAATAGTTGTCCACTGCAAGGAGAAAAAAAACCACCTCATAAAATCCGTGAATGTGCGTCCTCTCGGTGAAACGAGCGTCTCTCGCGTCTACTTCTTCCGCCGACAGTCTTCACTCTGTTACTCAGACGCTTTGTCAGGTTTACTAGATTTTTTCTCCTCCTTACGTCTCCACACACACCGCCCTCCTCCTTCCCTTCAGTGCGTGTCATCACCCCCCTCCCTCCTCCTGTCCCGAGCACCCCGAGTGTAATTCGAGCTGGTGCCTGCACTGCTTTCGGGCCCTGCCTTCCTCCGCCCATCAAACTGCAGAGCTGCCTGACTGCCTGCCCCGCGCTCGACTCGTTCACACAAAGTGGGAATGCGAGAGCCACTGCTCCTCTGCCGAGCTGTCAGACCGCAACGCCGCTCAGTGGCCAAGACGTGACACAACGTATAGCCCATAGACTGTAGTGAAGCATCCCTGCAGACTCAGTATTAGAATATTCAGATCAGTTTCTCAAAGTAGAAATAGTGTACAATGATTTAGAGCAAGAAAACTGAAGTCAGAATGAAAGATCGGCAGAGGTTCACCAAACTACAAAAAACATGTCTACAAATTGTGGAACAATTTTAGAACAATGTTCCTCAATATAAAATTGCAAAGACTTTGAATATCTCATCATCTGCAGGGCATAATAGGATTCAGAGCATGCGCAAAAGACAATATTTGATGCCTGTGATTTCTGGTACCTCAGACAGCACGGCATTAAAAACAGGCATAGAAATCAATGTATGAGGAACACTGCCAGAAATTGTCTGTGACCACAGCTCACCATGCAGTGCAAAGCCCTATGATGCAAAGAAGTGAAAGATATGTGAAAATGATCCAGAAACAGCACCATTTAAAATCCTTCAAAATGTCCAGCAACTCATTTCTTTGGTTCCCAGATGTTTACAAACAGTTGGTAAAAGAAGAGGGGATGCTACACAGTGGTGTTGCTGCCAACAAATTCTAAATGGCCTTAAAATGTCACATTTTCTCAGTTCCACACAGTTTGTGTCAGTCATAAATCATTACATTCTGTGTTTATTCACATTTTACGCAGTGTCCCAACTTTTTTAGAGTTGGGATAAGAAAACATCACCAATATAGCAGTCCAAGTAATACTGATATATCACTGAAAACATTCTCTCTGCGTCTGAACCTTTACTGTTTCATACTATTGTGCTCATTTTTAAATAAGAGATCTTTTTCACAGCTCGTGATAACAACAATAAATTAAAGCAATAAGAAGTGAATCACAGTTTAAGAGAGGTTGAGGTTTGTGATATTCTGCAAGGCTGCGGAGTTTAGAAAAAAACTTCTGTTTATAACTTTCCTATAAATGAGCAGCTCTGTCTGCAGCTACCCGGAGAGAAACTGAAGGTCGGCCCAACAAAAGTTGTCCCCCACTGATTCAAGCTGTCTCCTGCATTGGTTCAGGCGTTCAAGTGCTCTGAAAGAGACACAGGCGAGGGTGGAAGACTCTAATCTCTGCAGACTTTTTATTTTTGTCTCGCTTTCACTGCAGGAGCCCCTTTTTTTTAAACAAGGGAGGGAAAACGCTTTCATTCAATTTGCACTAATAAGGCTTTTTTTTTTCCTTCAGCAAAAGGTTTGTCCTGTGAATGCAGAGTTTCTCGTCTGTTTCTCTCTCCTCTCCCACCTCTGCCTGAAAACCAGTAAAACCTTCAGATAACAGTGGAGCTGACAGGTTGGCTAGAAATACAGAGGGAGCAAGAGGTGAGGAAGGAAAGTTTGACTCATTTTTCAAGTGGCACAAAATACCCCCCACCGTTTCTCCCTCTCTGTGACTCTTTCCTCCCACTACAGAAGTCTATTTACAATCACCCACTTTATTTTCCACTGCTCGGGCATCCCACATTTGAAAGAAACCTCATCAAGCAGATTCTCATGGGGCTTTGACGGAGGACGGGATGGACTCAGTGTCCTGGTGTTGTGGTATCCGTCAACCTGTCATTGCCCCTCTTCATTTCCAATCTTTTCTTTTTTTGTTTTGTTTTTTCTCCCTCCTGTGCCAGCAACCACAGTGTTTGGATGCAGGGAAGGAAATGACAAGCTAGTAGCTTGTAATCAGCATGTTAGATGAATATATTGATTTCTCGTCTTTGTTGATAGAACTCGTAAGGAGGTGAGCTTATTGGAATGGCTGCCCAGTGATATGTTAATGCCAGAACGTCTCTTATTGCTGTGAGAATTGAAGCTGCAACTGATGGTTTTGCTCTGAGCCAATTATGTTTACCTCATCCTGATATGCAAATCTGAGATGATGTGAGGGATGAATAACAGCGATTCCTGGATCACACCCAGATGTCCCATCTTTTCATGAAAGTATTAGTATGAAAGGCTGATGAGATGAACCGTGTACGTCTGCATGCTGGTGCAGATGTTAGTATTGTCACCTTACAGCAAAAATATTCTGGGTTCAAACCGGGTGCTTGGCTGGGATCTCCCTCCACAGAGTTTGCAATACTCTTCCTGTTAGGTTAACTGCTGATTGTAACTGGTAACTGTAAATGGTCTCTGTGTTAACCATGTGATGTATGGGTGAGCTGAGCGTGATGAACATCGCTCTCCCTCAGGTCAGCTGGGACAGGGAACAGCCCGATCCTAGTTGGATAAGCAGCTCAGAAAATGAATGGGGCGTGTGAAAAATATGAACCTGGCGGCTTTTGAGAATAAATCACAGTATTAGTCAATTAAAAAACAACAAAAATAAATGCATAAAATATGTTCCCACAAGGGCTTTAAGAGCTCAGTTATTCAAATAGCATGTAGAAGTATAACAACCTTTATCTACTCTTTAGCATAAAACATCACACATTCTGCTCTAAAATATCTGAATTTGTTTTTCTCGCACATTTATTGATTCGTGGTTTTCCGATAACTGAGACAGTAGACTCAAATCATTTCTCAAGAAGATATCCCCCAGCGGGGGATAGGCTCAAGCGCCCCCCGCGACCCTGAAAAGGATAAGCGGAAGCGAATGGATGGATGGATGGATGGATATCCCCCAGCGGCAATATGGACCACTGTGTGTTGTTGGCTGACCACTTACTCCAGATGAAAATCTCTACAGCTCCTTGATGGGCTGCTAGAAAAGACATTCATGCTCCCCAGAGGATGAATTTGAGATCCACTGCGTTTGAACGCACATCTAATTTGTTCGGCACTTTAGTTTATGAAGCAACGCTGTAAAGAAGAATGACAATTCCTCCACAAAGATGTGAGACACACTAAAAATAATCACTTCAAGTTATTGCTGGTTCTAGAAAATACTGACATATGGGGTGTGCTTAGCTTTTCACACAGGGTCCTGTGAAAACTTCCTTTTTTGCAAGGCTTTATGCAGCCTCACAGAGAAGCTAGCATCGCTGTGGGCTGTCTTGCTTTTTTTTATATAGTTGCGTCTCGGGAATGTGTTTCTATCGTTTTCCTTTTTAACAATTCATGAAATATCGTGTCTCATAAAAGTCTATTTTAGGCAGCCACAATCTGCACAACAAATCCTCACAGTGCTGTATTAGTGATCGCAGCAATGATTGCCGTGCACACCTCTGCTGGAGTCAATCATCCATTACACAGTGTGTTTTTTGTGTTGTTTTTTTTTTTTTACTGCAGTGGCACATAGACAATCCACTCCCTCACACTGAACAGAGCCAGAGCACCAAACTCCTCCCTGTGTCCCTCTGAATGTTATAGAAGCGTAACAGAGATATTTGCCATTGAGAACACAAAACAGACTTGTCCTCCTTTCTCCCTCCTTGAGGGTCCTGCAGTTAATCATGAATGGCAGCGATATGTTATTGCAACTTCACTGTTCCAAATCTTAGCCAGAAAGACCCCTCATTTTTCTCCCAGTGTATCACTGACACTGCATAATTAAAACATCAAACATCAGCCGGGTGAGTGAGTCATATCCTGAGCAAAATATGAAACAAATGCGCGGAGCTATAAGTGTTGGGGGGGGGGATTGGAGAGAGAGAGAAGGAAGAAGTAAAAGCACGCCTCAGGGTCTAATTTGAACCATGTAGCTCCTCTGCAGCCGTGTGCCGATGTAAGAGGACCCTGACAGAAGGTGTGAAGGGAAAGTTTAGGGGGCATTTGAAACAGACAAGCAGAAATTTTTTTTTAGGTATGCGCCTGAAAATGTCATCATATCACATATGCCTTTTCTCCACCCAGGAGGTCAGATCTTAGCGCTGGACTCTCATACTGCCTGACTTGAGCCATCTCACGCTGTCACAGACTCTGCTTTTACCTCAGGAGGCATCACTGATACGCTATAATAACCTCATCTGGACACCCAGGCCTCTGCCGCCCTCTCCGCCTCCTCCTCAGCAGGTAACAGAATGCAGCGATCGAGGGGAGTGGATGGAGGGTCAGTCATCCAGATTCCTCACATGTTTCCACCTTAGTGCTCCAGAGTGTTTGGAATAGCTGGGATGCCTGCAGATTGAGCTCGCTGCAGAGCTAAGCTAAAAAGGGGGACACGAGCGGACGGAGAAAGCTGGCGTTTCCAGCTCGAGCAGGGCGTTTGATAGTTTCGAATCCCTCGAGCAACGACGGGAAACGGCAAACAGCAGCACACTGAGCAGAAACATGTGCCCGCTTGTGCTAATGCAGCTTTACCTCTGATCAAAACGTCTGCTTCCCCTCCCACCTGACTGGCACCATTATACCTAATAAAAATAACACATGACTTTTTCCAGGGAGAAAAACAGAGAAAAGCTGAGTGGAACTGACAACTTTATATCTCGTACATAAAATGAAGAATGAACAGATCTTTCTCCTGTCTTCATAAGTGATGAGGCTTTCTCTCCCTCTCTTTTTGTTGTTGTCGATGTTGTTTTTACCTCCCTGGCTTTGTTGCTCTTTTAATTTCAACGTTCTTTGCTCACAAAACACATTACACTCACACACATAACTACAAACGCAGAGAGCAGGTCACTCCAGCCATCCTGCATGACTCATACTTTGCAAGTCAGGGCTTCAGTCTGTGCTGACAGCATTGAAATCAGCTTTGTTTCTCACCCCGAGCTGACAATCCTGAGCTAACTGCTGCTGCTCCTCACCTACGCATGCTGCAGACCAGAGCCAAAGATGGATTAAATTATGAAGTCACTAAGTAACTGTGTTGAGCATTGAAAATTACGTTTATTTTTCTTTACATCAAGTCAAAAATTATCACATTCTTGTGTGATGTTTGAAATTTAAGTTCTTATGTTGAGGTGACATTACAGTGAGCATGAAACATTAAAATTCATCAATGTAATCTTTGCTGGACAATAAATATGCTAGCCTCGAGCGATAATCAGACAATATTTAAGTGCTTAAACAAAGTTATTTCAAGCTACTTAAATCTGTGACAAATGTAGTGGCAACAAATTTGTATAAAAGCTAATGTTTGTCATTTTTAGAGATGCTTGCTTTTCACTTGCTAGAGAAATTTATAGATTGATGTCACTCTATATTTATATGAAACCATAAACCCTGTGGCTGATTAACTTAGCTTAGCATAAAGACTGGAAACAGGGGTAAACAGCTTGCCTGGCTGTGCCTGAAATCTGCTTCCAGCCTCTCTAAAGCTCATTAACTAAAAATGTTGTGGAAAAAATGCTAATTTGCCATTTTATCGAGAGTTGTATGCTGGACTGCTTCTTGGCTCTGAGCGCTTTTTATTCTGACACGTGGCTCCTGGCAAAAAAAAAAAAAAAGGAAAAAGAAAATATTTTTACACCAAATTGTAGATTTTAGTTAATGAGCTTTTGCGGGACTGGTGGGGAAGATTTTGTCACCCCTGAACAGACGTGGGGTAGGTGTTTACTCTTTGCAGTCTTCATTCCAAGCCGGCTGATGGCTGCAGGACCTTTAGCGAACACGCAGGCATTAGAGAGCTATCAGTCTTTCCCATAACTCTCCATCAGAAAGTGAACACAAACCGTTTTAAAGTAATTAAAAGTTGTTGGGTTTTTTTTTTTAAAGAAATGCATTTTTAAAATCTTATCTGTGGAATGAAAGACTGTTTAAATGCTCAGCGTGATTTATTTAAATGCGTATAATTGATATCATTTTGAGCCTTACTGCTGCTTCGTAGTTCTGGCAGGGAGTAAGGTATTTTTGCTGACTGCAGTGATTCCTGCAGTTCTTCTGTGGTGCAGCAGGAAGTCAGGTTAAATATTAGACTGTGCATCAGGGCCAAACTGTTCCCCTGAACTAACAGCTGCTTTGAGTGACAACTCACAGGACGTGTGCTTTGTAGTGCTTATAATCGGCTGCTCTTACCAGCAGCATTATCCGCTGCTATGAACTGAACTGATGCTATCTTCAAGGTTGTCCTCGGGGACGCTCCTTTGAGGCAGTGGGGCTTTTGAAAGACTTTCGCTGCATTTTGAAAGCAGGTGTGAGTCTTTACAACATTCAGAGATGAGCCCAGTCTGTCTAGTTGCTGACTTTTTTTTCTTTTTGGGAAACTTTCATTGTCACAGATGGTGATAAAGTAAGCACTAAAGAGGGCTGAAGAAACAAACAAAAAGTGTTTAGCGGCTCTCTGGACTATGCCTCACAGACAGTCGTGCATTCCCAGCAAAGACCCAGCTTTCATTGTGTTTATATATTAAAGGAGGCCCCGGGAATAAATCACAGGGTCACTGAATGGGCTGTCTGAACTTTAACCCCTCCGCAGAGAAAAGACTCTGTGCTATGTCCTGATGTCATCAGCAAGTCATTACCACCAAGGCTCTCAACACCTCTGCCATCCCTCCCTGATTCACTCTGCCAAGCTGCTATTGGTCCAGCCCCCTGGCCATAGCATCTAAATCATTCTTGCAGCAGCAGTTATAGACTTGACCTTGGCTCTGTGCCGTTTTCCACTCCCCACTCCCACATTTAACCACGTTTATTGTTTCTCCGCGTCTCTTCTTACCACTCTGTCCAGTGGCAGGGGCACAAGATATTGTAAGTTAGGGGAGCAGTAAATTACTTCCGTCCAACATATTTCATCTGGTCATACTCCTTAGTCGCTGTAGCTGTAGTAAGGCAGCAGATGATTCTGAAAACACAGCCTGGGTCCAACCCATGCGCTAATATGGGCGTCTGAAAGCGACGGTTTACCGAGGAGGTGTTTAGACATGTGTCAGTGGTGCTTCACAGCGAAGCACGTTTACCTTTGTGTGGGTGAAAGAGTTTGTTAAAATGAACCTAAGGCGCTGAGGTAAAGCATATGTTTTCTTAAGGGACGGTGAGGTGAGCTGGGGTTAACTATTTTGACCGTGAATGCCAATCTGAGACCTAATTTGAGCTGAGTGTGCTCCTGAGGCGCGACCTCCTCACCGGGGCCCTGACCTTTACCCCGCCCCCAAGTTTCTTCTGCGCTATATCAAGAGAAACAGAAAGAGGGAACTAGAGAGAGTGACAGAGATATATGTCTGCTTAAGCATCTCTTCAGCCTGCATCCTGGAAAATAACTCCTGTGCATACATGACAGTACAATGCTTGCATTAAATAACCTTTTTTTTTCTGTGCTCCTTCCTGAATACATTTTTCTCTTCTGTTTATACGGTTTGCTGTACTTAGTAACAGAGGAAAGACTGCGAACGAGACTTAAGAGTTCAAGTTGCAGCATGCCCACCTCTGGAGCACAGACTGACAGATTTATATTGTCGTCTACCATGTTGTTCTGCACTTGCAAGTTCTAATTGTGCTGTTGAGCAATGAAAAAAAACCCATCTCTCAGCATGTACACGTTTTATTTTTCTTCAGCCTTCTTGCCCACAGCAATGCAATAGAAACCTTGGGCTGGGCAAAGCAGGGCAGATTAAAAACTCCTACAAGGTTTATAGAATAACCGTGCAATTATAAAGGCACACGGATAGACTCGTCTCTGCACAAGTGAACACTCCTCGAGACAATAGAGCTTTTGACTGCTTCATTTATATAAAAAGATCATTCTGGCACCAAACCTTTGAGACGGGCCAGGAAAAGTTTTTAGAATAATTTCTTCGTGTAAACAGACGTATGCTTTAACACGCGGGCTCCTGTCGTGCACTTCGTTCATTCTCATTCCTTTTTAGAGCTTCGCAGTTTGGGTGCCCTGTTAGCATGTAACCCATCAATCATGATCAAATCACTGTGGAAAAATGGGACCGGGCCAGCACGGAGAACTGTTCCAGCAGGGAAGCATTTTAGCAAAGACTGATGGAACTGTAAATGTGTTAGCGGTGAAAAGTAGAGCGTGGTTAGAAAAAGAAGCACCAAAATCCATCTGGGAGCTGAGATGCAATGCCACGTTTTCACTGAAGAGTTTGCTTCACTTTAGCTTATAAATGACTAACTTTAAAATAACTACATTAAAAAAAAAACAGCAATACTTTAACCTATATGTGAAACATTTAATTGAAGCAGTAAATTAGTCGAATTAACCATGCATTCAGTTAGAAAGTACAGTTTACAACTGCAGACTGTTTGTTTTGGAGGCCGCTATGCTTTGCAGCCATTAGTTCTGCAATTATAAATCTGTGTAAGTCATTAATAAACAGCTGTTGGTTTCTCACACGCTAATAATTCATCAGGTTTCCATTTGAGTTGACTAAAAACAAAATGTCACTGTCTCGCTAATATTGCCCACTGTGTGTAGCGTGTGTGTGTGCGGTTAAAGGATAGATAAACTATCAAATAAATTCTTGTGCTCAGACAATATGACTCGTCAGCCTGGACACAATTCATCATCCAGTGGAGTGTTTGTAGTAATTAAAGTCACCGCGGGAAAATCTTATAACTGTAACAGTGAAAGTGAACCAGACACACCTTGTAAACTGATCCCTGAGAACGCCGATGTTCTCACCAAAAGCTCCGCCCCTCTGTCCCTTCCCCGGGGCCTGTGCAGTTAACCTTGGGTATAAATGGCAGGATAAAAGCCCCCTCAACCCATCCCCCTACACACACACAAACACACCCTCACTGTTCCTTGCAAGTGCTGCCCAGCGTGAGTTTTCACTCCTTCAGCATGTCACCATAATTCACAGTGACAACAAACAACTGGCCATGCTACACATCACCCGTGATCCCTAACAGAAGAGAGGTGGGGTGGGTGGGCTATAGCACAGAGATGTGTACAAACACACTATCTGCCGGATCTGTTCACAAGCCTTTTTCAATATTTTCTTACACATTACAAAGTCCTGCTGTGATGGCCTGCAGCGTAAAAACCCATAATTAATATTTTTCCTGTATGGCTGTCTTAGTCCTGAAAGACAACAATGACGCTGATAGTCAATACAGTCCTGTCAGAGGGGGTTCATAGTTTGAGGAATAGTAAGCTGGTAACCTCTGACTCCAAGGCAAAGAAGGAATAAAAAAGACAAAGGTGGGTAGTTTTCAGTTTCACACCCCTTGTCAATAACAACACTCAGTTTGAGGTTTTGTACAAGTTTGTGGAGCGTTTTCCTCCCCTGTGAGGCAGAGGTGGAGGAACAGGAAGAATACCAATAAACAGAGAGATAGGGGTGAACTGAAAATAGGAGGGAGCTGGGGAGAAAAACTGAGAAAAGCAAAAAGGGAACGTGACCCAGGTTCAGCTGAAGTCTGGGCATAAATCAAACTGAGGAGCCATATTGTTCTTTTGCAAAGAGGAGTCACTTGTGAGGATTGATGTGCTAATGGCACTGATCAGTTGTTGCTTATCTACCATTAGCAACAGGAGCCAAATCAGTCACGGTATAAACATTAACCAGGGTACGGAGAGGCAGAGGGCGGGAAAAGTGTTTCAGGGAAAATGAGAAAATGCACCGACACAGGGAATGACAAACAGGGCGACTTCCCAACCGAATGCCCCTGGAGTGCAAACAGTTAGTGGAGAAAGGCGTCCTTAACCTTTAGATCGCTTTAACGGGAAGTTCCCACAGAATATGAGGAACTGACTAAATATTTACCAGGTACAGAGAGGCCCAGAGGAGTAAGGGAGGGAGACAGTGAGGAGGGAAAAAAGTAGGTGAGGTCTGTTGTTTTTACTTTTGTCTTAATGGATTAAAAACTGGTTTAAGAAAAAAAAACTTTGTTTTTTCACCTGGATTTTTTCTCAGCTGTTTCACAGAAGCCCCCAGGCAGGCACAACTTTTTTTCCCCCACCTCTGTTACTGTCATTTGCCTCTCCTCCAGTTTCTCGTGCTCATCCAGTCAATAAGCTGCGATGAATGCCAGCTATGTCTGAAGAAATGTGAACACTCAAAGACAAATTCTTTCACTCAGAAATTTTTTTTGCCATAAAATGTCAGAGTCCAATTGTTCGGCATTTTAGGTGACCCAAATCAAGCTACGTGATTTTCCCTCAGCTGAAACAGTGTCTCTGTTGTATCCTCTGTAAATGATAGCATCGTTGCTGGAAGGATGTTTTGCGGCAAACTAACTTCCTTCCAGTTGTGGTGGCGCCATGTGCGTTTCATTGGAAGCCTTGTGTACTCGACTATCAGAGTCTGCGACGGGAACTTGTTTACTCGATTGCAGCACTACCAAGATGGATGCAAGCAAACTCTCCCATCTGTAACATTTTCAGTGTGGTTAGTAGTGACAATTAGCTGGCCGCAATGAGACAGAGCAGAGGGAATGTTTGGCTTTGTGGTTACTGTTATTGTTATGTGGAACATCAGATATATACTTTTAATTTTCTTATACACCATCGTTTTTTTGTGTGTTTTTTTTCCACTGCTCTCATGTGGGCTAGAGTCACAGAGCAAATAGGTTCGCTGAAGACAAACAGCGAGCTCGCTGATGACAAATGAGGTGATTTAATTTCTCCTGCCTCATGCGAGAAGATGGACAGTGAGCCGAGCTGCCTGCCATCTGGGTGTCAGGCTGCTCTGCTGGCGAGTAAAACCCTGCCTGCAATGCGGGGGAGATGGAAGGCGACTGGCCATGTGTCCCCTCTGAGGGGGGGCGCAGGGGTCCTGGTGGGATTTGTAGCCTGTGACCATGATGCCTGCTCCCCTGACCCAGAGCAACCCCACCCCCCCAAACAAGACGCACGCATCCAAACACACATACGCACAATACCAGGTCAATGACCACTTGCTCAATCCATTAACACTCTGTTAGCTTTTATAGGAGCCTACAATGTTATGAAAAGCACATGTTCAAAGCTTGAGATACAATAGAAAAGCTGGCTTCCAGATCCGCACTGAGGGTCTGGTATCACTTAGTGATGCCAATATTCTCTTCATCCAGTAAACAAGCACAAAGCAAACAAAACACAATGAGCAATTGGGCTTCCGTTCATCAGGATGCCCTATATTAATTTACATCAAGACTATAAAATATATACTTAAAAATAATGTGTCCGACCTATTTGTATGCAGGACTAAACTTCAGATAAGGAAGCTTATATTCACTGGTGTTATCAAACTTGAAGATAAGACGAATATCTCAAATGCCAGAAAGCAGGACTATTTTTTTTTAACCAGATTCACAGTGTAAGTCACTGTCATCTCTATCTTACACAGGTAATTTTGATCAAACTAGACAGCTGAGGCTGTACTGACCCGGCTTCCAGACAGCACGATGTAAAGAAGCAGCAGCAGTCAGTTTGTAAATGAAAGCAGTTACAGACGCTTGAGGTTGTGGTGACCTGGCTTTCAACAACTTTCTCTGTTTCTGTTTTTGTCTTTGTCAGACTGCACGAAGATTACAGTGTACTTAAAGCTCCTAAAGAACGCCTCCATTCTGGACGACTGAGCAATACATGAAGCGAATCGCATGTTCATAAAATCAAGGGAATCTAATAAGTCAGTACACACATTGTTGTAATTGGGCTTTGAAAGAATGAGTGCGGGCATGGGGCCCATTTGCCCGTGGTATCCGGACTGTGGGTTTTTGGGGGGCCCATGGGCAGACTGCTGCTAGGGTGCAGTCTGAATAGGCTGGCGGCTGGGCTAAGAGAGCCGTGTGCACACGGCCTCCATGCCTAATCTGCTAATGTATTCCAGAGGTCAGGAGGGTTTCGCACCAAATCAATGGAGGGATTTACACAGCTTTCCCCTGGAATGTGCTCCATCCGCACTCTGCTTCGGAGAAAACATCCACCTCTGCTTTGCTAGGCCGTCCAATTTTCCACAGCATTTAACCACAGAAAATGAAGAGCGAAATTGAAAAAGAGAGGTGCAATAAAGCACTCTCTAACTCATCTCCTCTCTTTTACAGTGCCCACTACTGATAGTTAGCAGCAGAAGCTCAGTTTTGCTGCTCAGATGGTTTTGTATGCCTGAATGTGTCTGACCATACACAACCTCCTTGGTCACTGACACTCAGATGACTAAGAAGTGATACAATTCAGTGTTTGGCCTTTAAATACAAGGGGCAAGACATCAGGAAGGAAAGAAATAAAGAATACCGAAGAGCAGAAAAGGTTTTTGCGCTAATATTAGATCTTTTTTTCTCTTCTAGGACTTTGACTTTGGCTTTAAACCAACTGAGGAAGTCTGTACTCATAATGCAATGCAATCGGGACATTTCACAAAGTTCACTAAAATGGGCAGCAGTCTGGAGCATCATGCTGTTCAATCTGTTGATGAAGCTTCACCCCAACCAGAGAGTACAGAGTCGATCCTCAGTACAGACTCCAGACCAGCTGAATTTTTTACCTCCTCTGAAGTAACAAAAACTCGGGTATAGCTAATTGTATAAATTACGTGGCATTGCTTCCTCACCACAACACTCCCTCTTTTCCATTAGGCTGTAAAAATGAGTGAGAGAACATGCAGTAGGGAGGGAAAGGAGCCCTGCACTCACAGTTTCTGATGTGAGGTCATGGGAGAGATTTCCATCTCCTTATCTGCAGTGTGTTTGTGGTGTTTTAACGCTACACAAATGTGTGTCAGTCGGGTCTTGTGTATGTAGGAATTCACGGGGTTGTGCAGAGCTCGATCCCTCCTCTCGTCTCTGTCTGTGGCCGTTGGACCACGCTCGGCTCGTGTCATAAATAAGCCGAGCCCAGACAACCAGACGCAGAGTAAGGGCCCCGGCTTTAAATCCAGACGGCCCAGCGTGGCGTAAACCAACCACAGACACACACACGGTTCACCCTCACTGCCCCTAAGGTCTGCTTACAGGCCACAGGTCAGCTTTGTGTAAGTGTGTTCAGCTGCATAAGCTTTGAAGAAGAGATTGATGCTCTTCTTCACAGGGACGTTTTGCGTTATTCTTTCACATTTATGTCTCGGGGTGAGATATGTTTTGGGTATCTCCTGCATGCAGATAAAAAGGAGAGGTTTATGTTCATAGTGGATTTACAGTGGACAGATCTTTGAAGGGATGACCATAAAGGCAGGTACAGATTAAGATAGACCTCACCGCAATGCAATTTCTTCTTCTTCAATAAATAAATCTTTCCTTCTTTCTATTTTTTAAAAACTTAAAAAACAAAACTCTCATTCTCTCCTTTTGTCTGGTCAAAACTCCTCCTCTCCTCTCTCTAACATTTGCCACCTCCTTTATCTAAAAGCTGATCTGTCTGCTCACCTCACTGCTGCAATGCTACATGATCTGTTTACCAATACGGGCTTTAGCTGCTGGGTAGAGGGAGAGAAATGACTGAGAGGCTGTTTGAAAGGAATTGGATTTAACTTGCACAGTTAACCTGAAGCTCAGTATCTGACTGCAGCACAAAAGGGGGATTGGATGGCTTTGGGGAAAAGGGAAGATTTGAACATTGCACAACATTTTTTCTTTTCAACTTCATTTGATTTTCTCTCGTTTTTGCAGTGTCGCTCCTAAAACCACCCAAAGGAAATCCATTATATATTGTACTTTTTTGTTAAAACTCTTCAGTCGTCTTCTTCACTGTAGTTTCATACTGTTCTACCTCTCAAACAGAAAGTTAAACATACATATTTCTTATGTTGTTATATTATGAGATGAGCTTTATCCTTCTATTTGAATCCCCCCCCCCCCAAGTTCAGCCAAAACTCCCCGTTGCTCATCTCCCCCCCTCCACATGACTCATCTTCACCCTGTCCCTTGTCCCAAGCCCCATCCTTCTGAATGACATGATCTCTCCATTCATCTGCTAGAGCGTTTCCTTTGCATGGAGTGATTTTGGGGGGCAGGGGGGTCAACAATTTGATAAACCAATAAAAGGCCCCCATGTTAGCCCATGAAGGCCCTGGATGGCCTCTGACACCCGTTCCCACAGCCCGCTTGTCTGTCAGCACATCTGACTGACAGGCCCCTGTCACCCCACCCCCGCTGAGGGTCGCGCCCACTCCAACTACATCCGCCTCCTCCCACCTCCCCCCCAAAAAATCCTAACACACGAAACATCACTTGGTCCGGTCTGGCGCTCATTAATATGAGTGACAAAACCTTCAGCCTCGAGCTCTCGCCCTCGTCAGTACTGGGCGAGGGGAGGAGAGAGTGCGGGCATGGTGCCCAGCGTCTCCACCTCGTACAGTCGTGAACAGGGCCTCTTTCTGTCTTTTCCTCTGGCCCTTCAGACGCTTTGAAAAGCAAGAATGCACCGTGCTAAATCTACCCACACTGCAAAGTGGGTGGTGTGAAAAGGCTGACACCGATGCCACCCTCCCTCTCTACAATGACACCAACACTCCTGGCAGGATGTTAGGAGCCTGTGTCCTGCAACATCAAAGGATATTTAGTCGTAATTTGGCGAATGGCTATTAGACTGTGATGTGTTTTTTATACATTTCAGCACAATACTCAAGTTGGATGAAAAATTGTTCTCATTTTCAGCACGACCAATTATTTCTAGACTTTTTAGAACCAGTTACCAGTTACCCTTCAAAGGCCTCATTCCTGTGCTTGATGTAACATGTCTCTGTCCTAGTCGCTTCTAATGGCTCATAGATAATGTTGTTTGGAGTATTACACTCAGTTTATAAGCTTCATTGACGTAAACAAAGCATTATGTGAATATTTGAACTTTTTATAATACAGAATAACAAATAATTAATTGGACATTACTCTAAGGGTCACCAGACCCCACTTTGAGAACCGCAGCCATAGATTGTAACATTGACAGATTCTCCTGGAAAGGTTTTGCTGATTGTTCTCATTTGTCTTTCCCTCTTGTATCCACATTAAACTCTGCATAAAGCTGCTCTCTGCGCATTTGTGCAAAGCTAACTGGAAACACAACAACTGCAAAGGACGCTGGTCAAACTGAGCAGTGAAAAAAAATTTGACTATGCAGTGCACAAGGATTTCTTATGAAGCTTGCATCTGTTGTAAGCACCGAGTGTGTGTGTGTGTGTGTGTGTGTGTGTGTGTGTGTGTGTGTGTGTGTGTGTGTGTGTGTGTGTGTGTGTGTGTGTGTGTGTGTGTGTGTGAGATCCTTAAACGATCTCTGATCTGCAGCTGAACTACAGTTACGTCACATTACAAGCATTGGTGCTATGTGTTTGCACTCAGTGTGGTAATACTTTGGTGGTCATAGTGAATAATTCAAGTGTTGTCACTGGGTTTTAGCTTGGAGGCTACAAATATAGTAGAAAACCAGTGTTACATATATATTTATGAATTTACCAGAAAAGAAGGATCTAATGAGTAGATGCTACTGATAGCTTGTTAAGTTTAAGGTATAACTGTAAGTGGAGTTCTTCAGATCCAAAAATGTAAGATTGCCCCTTTAGCTCACAAACACTAGACATGTGTATATTACAAAAACAGGGAACTTAAATTTGTGTAATTCTGATTCAAGGCATTTGTACTATTGGTTTACTTCATGTGTCTTAAATTCTTGTATAAGTATAAATAATCTTAAAAACTGCAGCATGTTATCAGCGATATGTTGAGTTATGATTGGAAATCTTTTCAGTACTAGTAAAAGTTCCAAGACATATTTATTAGTTTAATTGTGAAATAGTAAAGCTTTTCTCTGAAATGCATCCGTTTTTTTGTTTATGGTTAGTTTTTGGTCCGCTGTCTTATTAAAACCGTGCAATTGCCAAAATTCCCATTGTAACCTATTCGCAAACAGATTAGCCACAAGTAATATTCGAATTCTTTCAATCTGTCCGGGCTTGTTATGATCTGAGGCACTCGACCGAAGCCTCGTAAATTACTCCTAGATTGAAGACTGTGGGGGTGAGCATCCCAGCCACTGGAGGCCAGTTCTGTCTGGAGGTACACGCATCGGTGTGATGGAAAATCACCCTGGCTTGCCAGGAATTCATCTCACCCTAAAGTCAGCTGCCTTAAAGAACCGGGGGAAAATTAAGAGGAGTCTTATGGGAGGGAGTGAGGCAGCATTCTGTCAGGAGATGAGATAATCTCAGGAGCAGCGAGTACGCACTCACACACACACACACTGGTTAATGTAGTGGAAAAACTATGGCAAAAAAGTGTTTTGAAAGAGCCAGATGAGGTGTTATCTTAAAGGTATAATGAATATGTCTCTGTGAGTAAGTTTCAGTTTGTGAGGGTAATTTCCTGAGCAGTGACAGCCTGGTTCCAGTGTGGTGACCAGAGATAATGCAGGTCGTGGGTGACTGCCTCTGTCTTTATCTGTGATTTTTGCCTCCATCCACATGTGTCAACCGATACCAATGACTATTATTATAGTTATTGTTTATAATGAAAATAAATCTGAAATCAGGTTTTAATTTATTACAGGTTAAAAGGACACATGGTCCATATCTCAGCTTTTTACCCCATCGGTGCATCCTCTCCGACTCTCCTCTCCTCCACTCTCACACTAAGTCACTGTATCCTGTGTGGTGAAGCTGGCACAGGGATTTGGTAGCTTTTCCACACAGATGTTTTTGATTCAAACGCTGAAGTTTTCAGGGTTTTCTACATGTGTGGCGTAGACCATCTTCTTCCCTTCTCTGTTTACTGAATGGTAAAACCCAGAGGCCACAGACCAATGTGGGCTCACTCTGAGGCTCTGCGTTTCCACGAGAAAGGAACTAACTTCTCGAAGAATAATACTAATAACATGACCAAAGCCCAAAACACTTCCTTTCCCGCAGAACTGCGGATCAGGTTTTTGTTATACTATTCTTCATATTACGGTTTTGGCTCCAGAGGGCCTTGTGAACAATAAGTGGTGAACTTTTACATTTATCCAAGCTTGCACCACCAGTAGGTTTTCTTTAAACCCCAAACAGGCTGACAAAAAAGACATTTATGCAGCAATGCTGTGCTGCTTTAAGGGCTTCTAAGTGAGTTCAAGCACTGTCGAGAGAATAGATAATGCACATGACAAATCAGGGAGAGGTGACTAAACAGAGAAGAACCACAAGAAACAGAAAAGAGCAAAATGAAGTACACAATGACGAAGGTAAGCGAAGTTGAGTGAAAGTGATGAGGACTTGGAGAAAAAGGGGGAAGGAAAGGCCTGGTTTTCTTTTTCCTAACTCTGGATTCCTGGATAATGACTGGGCTGTAATGGTGCTGAGTCTCAGTTCGCCAAATGAAACAAGAGGCCGGCCAGCCCCGTGATGTTTATTTCTCTCCATTTTTCATCTTTTCCTTTTTTTTTCTTCAATTGTAACTCACACACACACACAAATCATACATACAGAATCTGCATTTCATTTGAATTGTAGCCCACTGTACTGTTTTCCTCCCCTTTTTTTCATCCGCTACCATCCTTTTTTTGCACGCTCAGCAAAAACTTCTCGTGCCAAAGCCTGGATTTGTGGCTTGCTAACCAGCGGAGGGGATATTTTCTGAGAAATCCCCTCTGCCAACAGCTCTCTTCTCTGTGGCTTCATATGCTGACCTGAGCACGGGTCTTTGGAAACGTTGCTGAACGAGACTTTGGCCCATGCTGTCTTTGTTTAGCACAGTGGAACATAGGGGCTTAAGTCAGTAGTGGAGAAATATTTCTGTTTAATGCCGCATTTTGACTTGGATGAGCTCTGGCATGAAGGAATAGTCTGCGATTCTCCCATCATGCATCAGCAAAGTAAGCAATAAACCTGCAGAAAGCGCTTTAAGCCGGCACCCTCACGCACACTCAACAACTCCAGCAGTGTGGAACAGTTTGTGCTGATCAGTTCTGCGAGCCACTGATGGGCCCCGATCCAGCGGCCACAGCGGCTGGATGAGACCGGGCCAGGCTGCATGCCACGGGGGATTTCTGGGATCAGTGAATCTCTCCTTCTATCTAAGTATGGCTGAGAGCCTCTGACTTTTAGAGTGAGCGCGATCTCTGGCCACTGGGTCCATATTTGGTTTTAGATACGGGCGCCGTGTAACGACCACAAAATCAAAACCCAGACAAAAAATTTCTCTCTGCACACACTGTCCAAGCAAACCATATCAACCAAAGCATTTAATACAATGGTGGTTTATAGTGATGCTCTGGCAGTGCACATTTTAAATAAATGTTTATTGTTTCAAATCAGTCTCCAGCACTTTTTTCAAAGCTTTTTCAAAGCAGATTTTCCAAATGACTCTTTACTCCCAATATTGTCTCTAGAAAATCTTTATATGCAGATACCGATCTCCGATCAGGGGGCAACCTCCAGGGCTGAAAGTGAAGCAAACACAGCCGTGCTAAAAACTTTAGTGCCTCCAGCGGTCACTTGAAGCTAGTTCCAAAAAGCGAGTCAGTCCCCTTAACCTCCTAAGACCCAAATCCTTCCACGGCATGCATTTTTAATTTCTCTTTGATATTTGGTCACATTGGGGCCCGATGAATGTAAAAACAAAGAATTACCAGATTTTTTTTTTTACCTTATTTTTGTTTTTAAGAAAAATAAGAGCCAAATATGAGGATATTCGTTTAAAATTTTGATAGAACAGTAGCAGTATAATGTCCTCGTAAGTGGATATCAGGCCCTTGTAGAGCAAAGTTCAGTATTTTGGTCTAAATAACCCAAAATGTAATGTCCACATATGTGGACGCCAGGTCCTAGGAGGTTAAACTCCTATGGTAAAATGCCCAAATATCAGCAATGAAAGTAACATGCTTACAGACATTTTCCTGAAGTGCTTGCTTCAAATGGGGTTGTCTTATTGTTGGGGTTTTCTCTAGGCTATTGTAGAGTCTCTGCCTTACAAAATAAAGCACTTTGAGTCAACTGCTGTTGTGCTTTGGTGCTACATAAATAAAACTGAATTGAATCAAATCAATTAAAGTCAGTGAACTGAGCCTCTCAAGCTGTTTGTTTGCTTTTAGTATGTTTCTTAAATGTAATTAGCAGGTATCTCTGCTTGTGCAACCCAGCCATCGCTGCTCGCTAACCACACCTGCCACCCTTCAATGATAACTTAAAATTCCAGCTCTCATCCAAATATTGCAAATAACTTATGGCTCAAAATAAATAGATGAAGTAACATGGCACCAGCCGAAACATTCACGTTAAAGCTTCTAACAAAGGTCCGCAGATGGGTGACAGCATGGTTTCTTCACCCATCTTTGATTTACAGTCTGACTTTGAGCTTGAATTCTTTTCCAGACTCAGTCTGAGAACAGCACGCCTGTGTCTCCTCCCTATCCGCTGGGCACCGCACCCTTTGCCACCATTACCCTGAGCCCTGAAGTTTAACAGCGAGCCTGTACCCAGAAATAAAAATATTTGTTCAGTTAAGTATTCCTGCAAATGTCAACATTTGCAGAAATTTCCACGGGCTGTCGGTCAACTGGAGTTCAGCTGGTTGGACTATTAATGATGGACTGATTTCAGCTCTGTTATGTGATTTCTCAGTAAAACGCTCAATTTGCTCCATCTACACATGGTTTCTGAATGCATAAAATATATAGTAGAAGATAGCAGATGGCTCATCCTCCAAACCAAACTTTGGCAGTGCATGTGATACAGCTTTAACAGCTCTTTACTGATGTTTGACTGCACCAGTTGGGCTTAGACAAGGCCCATGAAACATTTCTGACATTTCTTGAATGTGTAGCTAATCAGGAATGGCTGCTCATGTGTGGATTCTTTAACTTGGAGGAGATGAGGAGAAAGAAAGGGGGAGGTGATCCCTGCAGTTATATAACCGTATAACACTTTGGTTCCAAACAAATAATAATGTGTGTGTATTTCATTATTTTTTATATGTTGGTGTTTGTTGCATTATTTTATGATCAACATAAGGGTATGGTCGAGCACAAGTATCCAAGTGTGTATTGTTTTTTATACTTGTACTGTAACAAAGCCCATTTTTGCCATTTTGCCATTAAGTACTTGCATAGTTAGTCAAAACGTACTCGTAAAAACAATTGTTAATAGTGGAAAATGGTTTATAAAGATATTATAGGCTTATTATAGGCCGATGGAAAGGCTGTACTCTTTATTGGTTGGATTTGAGTGCCAACTGCATTTAGAGCATGAAATGAGGTGTAAGTTAAATAGGTAAGGAAAGTCCAGGAATGAGGTGTTTGTTGTGCAGGCAAAGTAAGTTGACAGTTTGAATACTTACCTGGTTTGTGAGTTGAAATAATTACAGATATTTACATGGAATTTCTGCACTGCTTGCATGGAAGTGGTGGAGCGTGAAATGTATAGTTTACTGCCACACCTCCATCGGGAATAACAGTAACAGGAGGTACCGTGTCACAGGATTCAATTTGGCTGCTAAGACTTCTATAAGTACATATGTGCATTTTTATTTTCTGATCTCCTCTATAGCCCCCATCCCGAAACCCACCAGACTCGGCATGTTGCCGTGACTATGCCAAGAGCTGCCCTCCACAACAGCAGCAGCATTCAAGGGGTGAAGATTTAGAGCTCTGCAAATATTGGCTGTGCTAGCTTTTCATGAGCCAAGAAAAGGTAGGGGAACAAAGTTTAAAAGAGGCGTTGTGTTAGTCGGGACTTTCAGCTCCGTCTGCTCTGAACTTCTAGAAATAATAAAGCGCGGCTGACACAGAGAGGGAAGTTTCTGCAAGTGGACTTAAATGAGATTGAGTCGGCAGGCAGAGAGCAAGGGAAAGAAGATTTAGATTCCCCACAGGAGACAGCGCACATATTGAGAGGTGGGTCGAATCCGAGCACCACCCGACAGTTTTCCTCTATTCACACTGACGCATTAGTATTCAAATGCCAGTGGGAATATGTATGACTGCTTCTCGGAGAGAAAGAGATGCGTAGCTCTGTGCCAGAGAAAGAAGAAAAAAAGACAATGATGGGGAGCGAGGGAGGGGTAAACAGGGGGTCGAGTAAAAACACTAACATATCAGGGGGGTTTTATATGATGACAGTTTATCTCCCTGCAGTCATTATCTGTGTCTCCACGACTGCACAGCAGCACTTTAAGAACAGAGGGCCTCTCTCGTCTCTCTCTCTCAGGCCAGTGCACACTGATTAACTGTTATTAGACAATGATTTGATGAATCTTTTGTTCTATCAAACAAATTTGCATGTGCTCAAAAATAATAACAGCAAAATGTACTTAAAAAAAATAAAAGCTAAAAGCCTCATTCTGCAGGAAAAGGCCCCTGTGGCTGAAAATGGTCAAGTCCTGCAAACTTGGATGTCTTTGCAAAGTGTAAAATGTGTAGAGAAGGAGAGCAGGTCATGTCATGACAGTGGCTGTTCAAACTGTTAATTTAGTGTGTGAGCTCAAGGTTTGACTGATCATCAGTTCTCTGAATCATTTTGATGTACACTGGCAAATTTAAGACGGGCCTGTACAGGGAGACCTTGTGGGTGCTGCAAGATTTTAGTCGGCGTATTGTGTTACCAGTGATGTTCCCGGTGACTGTGGTACCTTCAGATTATTGACAAGCTTCCCTTGCGTTGTTTTGGGCTGATCCAACACCTGTCTCTGTTAGGAGACCTGGGTGGTAGACCCAGAGTTTTGAATTTTCTCTATTATTGTACTTTGATTTGGCCTTTATTTATCATTTCAAGTCTTTTGGTTTCTTTGTCAGAGCTCTGCCTTCTGGTTACTGCTGTATCCCCTTGTCAAGTCCACGTCTCTGTATTATGTTTCCTGTTTTACTTTGAAAGTCAGTGTCTCGTGTTAATGTATGTGGTTTTGCTTCCTTTGTCTTGTCAGCCCTGATTTGCCCCAGCTGTGTTTCCCTCCTGTCTCCCGTTCCCTGATTGCTCCCTCTGTGTATCCCTGTGTTTTCCTTTGTCTGTGTTGCGATCTCCCCTCATCCTATGCTGTGTGTTCTGTCTGACATCCTGTGAAAGTTTATTTTGTATTTTCAGCTTTGTTATATTCGAGTTCAGCATTAAAGCGGTTTTGAGTTCGGCACATTGAGTCCACCATTCCTGCCTGCACACAGCCCAGGGTTTTAATAGTTTTGCAATTTTCATTAGTTTTTGTTTTTATTTTTATTTAGTTTTGACTTCAGATTTTCAATTTTATATCAGTTTTAATTAGTATTTAACATTTTCAAAGGAGCTTGCAAAGAAAAGCATCTGGACTTCATAGTAGTATTAGTATTTACCATTTGTTTGCTAGTTTAGTTTTTATTTTTTTTAAATCCTTAGTTTCAGTTTAGTTTTGATTAGTTTCAGTTATAGTTTTAGTTGTGTTTGCAATAATTAAGTGTAACAAAATCCCAGTTTCATCATATCAGTCATTCTCTTCTGCTTATCCTTGGGTATGTTGCTATTCCAGCTACCATACTGCACCCTGGACAGGTCACCTGTCTGTCGCAGGGCTAACATGCAGAGACAGACAACTCACATTCCCACCTATGGGTTCTTTAAATAAATAAAGGCAGATGAACAACCATTGATACCAGGCAACTATAAAATGTATATCTTGGCCCCAATGAGACTATTAACTCTTGCAGCACCGGGTGTTCGTAATTTTGGTTCAAGTGAATTGATAAACTTTTTGAAGGCAATTGACTCACACAGTTGTGTAGATATCCCCGTCCTGTTATCTCGGGATGTATCACACTGCCTTGCCTGGGGTTAGCTTCTGTTTTCTGGGGATGAGGGTTGAGTGTGCTCCCTTACCTTCTCAAGGTAAGCTAGGTTAGCCTTCTTGTGTGAGCTTTTCAAGTGCACTTTAAGGTTTGTGGGATTTTTTTCCCTTTAGAAATGTCCCTCATAATTTGTCTATTTCCACTACAAGACACTTGCTTTATCCAAAACACAGTCATATTCAAAGTAATCCCAAATTGGACTCTGGCGCTTTCTCCTGACTTTTCCTGACATGATTCTGCGCGTGGACGGAGCAGCAACACAGACGACTCGACTAACGTACTTGCCACCTGCTGGCATAATGAGACACACCAAGAAAAAAATCTGGAAACTAAACTTCATTTTCACCCTTGACTATTGTATGACACGCACACATCAATGAAAACTAAACACATTTTTGCTATAAATTCAGTTAATTTTAGTTAGTTTTGTGAACACTCATTCCAGTTTTAGTTAGTTTTCCTTTTTTTGTTTTTATTTTTATTTCCGTTAACGAAAATGTTTTTTCACTTCTAGTTTTCGTTATTTCGTTAGTTTTTGTTAACGATAATAACCTTGACACAGCCTCACATGACAGTCTCATGATCATCCTCAATCCATGATGCAAGATCCTGCATGGAGCTCCTGAGACTGATGGTGATTCTGAAAAATCACACCAACAGCTGTCTCAACAAGCTTCTTGCTGATGGTCTTGTAGTCCACTCCAGCCCCGTGCAGATCTACAAAATGTCACTGATGTCCTTTCGCAGTTTTTTGGTCTTGTCCATGTGGATGGAGAAGACTGAATGGAAGAAATTGATTCTGTGGACATGTGTGCTTTATACACATAGCGAACAGAGATCAGGAGTATCTATACGTAATATATTGATGAATTGATTGTAATCTGTGTGCTGCGCAGCCAATCTGTGTGAGCCAGAATTCTGGCTGAGTTGTAGGGGATCAAATATGTTTTTTAGGCAATGACAGGCAAATCAATTTGTAACTTTTATGTAATGTGGTTTTTTTTTCTCTCGCCATTAAAATAAAACTACCGTAAAAATTAGAGACTGTTCATTTCTTTGGAAATGAGCAAACTTACAAATTCAGCAGGGGATCAAATAATTATTTCCCCCACTGTACCTGAAAAATGTTCTTACAGTAGATTCCCGCCAAAAAGAACGGCATTTGCATTTAAAGTTCCAGAGAACATCTGGTTTAGTGCTTAGTGTTCTTGTCCAACCAAATGGTCCCATTTTGGCCAGCAATCAACTATTTTTGTAACGTGTCTATGTTTTTCCTTTATAACATTATGGAGCGCACATTGCCTCGACAAGAGTGCCTCACACATGCAGTGAATTTCATCTAGTTTGCAAATAAAACACCTGAGCTTAAACAGTTTACTCTCAGCACCACAATTCCTAAACATGCTGTATGTACACAACAACCTGATGCGTGTGAATATTTTTGCCATGTCCAACAACTACCTGGATCAAACGGAGCCCCCATGTCAAAATGCATTTTCTATGGTCCCTTAATAACACACTCTAATCACTTTAGTTTTGTCTCCTGGGGCACAATGTCTCCCCTCATGTCCTGTATCCTACCAAAGAGACTAGGGAGAGGTCCGGTGACAGTGTGTTGAATTTGGGTGACAGGGCCCCAGTGGGAGTGGGCGCCCCCCCAGGCCTTTAGATAATCCCCAGGAGAAAAGACCTGCATTTAGGGTGCGATACGCTTAATCCGGGAGGGGGCCTCATTCACAAAGAAGCCCTGGACTTCCTCTGGGCTGGGAGCTTCCGCTGGTCTGGTGAGCCTAGCGTGGGTGCCAGTACAAACACGCTCTCATAATACATGATTGCATTACAATGGAACAACACAAGAGGCAAAGACACACAGAGACAGGCATATGAAATGATGGACAGATTGGACTATGAAAACATGTAACATGTAAATTCACACTGTCCTAATGGGGGAGCCAATCTAAACAAGCAGCCCACACACACAAGGACCATCAGGAGTAAACACAGCACGCACACACACACATGCTACATACTGTGGGCAGAGGCGGTGTTTACATTCTGTCCCGGGTACAACGAAACAAAGCTTGCATGCAATGCAGAAAGATTAGATGAGCGAGGGACCAAAAAAAGCGAGAGATCAAACGGCTAGCTGCCTACAGATAGTCTCAAATTTACAAACAGGAAGACAGAGTCATGTAATAACTGTTTCAGATACTACACACAGTCCTGGTTTACTCATACATGCAGGAGATGCTGGTGGAAGAGGGATATGCTTCATCTCCATCCCTGGAACATTTCTGCAATTTGTTTAATGGGGTTTTCGGGGGGGTGGATAACTTCCAAGATGCCTTAGTCAGGACATTAGGCAACTTGTTACAGTTAGATGTCAAAGTACATACAAAAAGGTGTAACAAGAAACATTATATTAAGGTAAAGAGTAGATATGCCTAACCTAAAGATCTACAATCGCATGGTGCAGTTTAATTAAGTGCACTGCAAAGGCAGAAGATGATCAACCTCTGGTTGATCTAACATACAGATAGACAAAAAAAAAAAGCTGGCATCCTGTAATAAAGGCTGATCATGTATCCACAGAAAGTAATGTCAGTATAAAGTGCTGAAATGTAATTTTGACAAGTAACTGGCAAGTTACCATAGCAACTTCAAATTGTTTATAGTGCTTTTTTTTTTTTAACAACAAAATAAAACCAAATAACAACAACTTGTTAGACTGTAAAGAATTCTGAGGATGTGTCTCATCAAATTACTTTACATCAATTCAGATTTCAAGGGGGTCAGTCCATGCCTACCTTTTAGATCCACCCCTGCTCCATCCCCTGGCGCAATTTCTATGACTGCCACTTAAAAAAAGATCAAATCTGTTCTTTTCCTAAACACATCTTCCCTCTTATTTACCTCAAAAGCAAATAACACTGAGAGGCATTTACGTAAACAGCTGAAGGATATTATTCCATTTTCTCTGACATGATTCCTCACGCAATTTTGGAATAGACATTCGGAAAAAAGGGAAAAGGTTAGGCTTTGGCTCTCTCTTTTTTTTTTCTCCACACTTTCAGACTTGCTTTTCCTTCCCATACCATTTCACGCTGACACATCCTCTTTCATCTGACCACAATACCTCCGGGGACCATCAGCCAATAGTGGCAAGTGGAAAAAAGTAGGATGGTTTTCCTGTGGAAAAGATGCCAAAAAAACCGTCTAATAAATACTGATTTACTTGAGCTTAAACTAACACACAAAGTATGGCCACTGCTTTCATAACGCAAGGACGGTGCACAGCTTTCAACTAATTCTGGTCCCACAACTTCAGCGACAGTTGTTTCCATCTTCGGCATTTCTGCTCGAAGGTTTGCGGTCACTTTGAAATGATCTCATTTTTGAAAGACATGTAAATGGCATTAACGATTTATGAAGGGATCCACAAGTTAAAAGGTTCATGGACTATCAACGTTGGCATGTAGCTGGTATACTCTACATTAAAAAGGCCAATCGATCATTTAAAAAAAAAAGATAAAAACAAACAAATGAATAGCAAAGGGATTCATTTCGCCATTTGAATGTCTAAAGTCTCAAAAAAGAGAGGCGACAGTGCTAACTACCTTTTAAAAGAAGATTTCAATGCAGGAAAAACGATGTTTCATACAGCCGTGACGAGCGCTCCATTCACAAACCAGCACAATCTTTCCATTTTTTCAGTTTTGCCTCTTCACACCGCTTCATTGGATTTCAGATCAAACAGTGAAGATATGACTGAAGTGCTCTTTCCTCTTTAATTCATTAACAAATATTTAACATTAACTGTTCAGGAATTTTACACCCCCCATTTTCCAAGGATCAAAATAACTGGAGAAACTAACATCATTTTAAATGTAAGGTTTGTTTCTAGCACTTGGATGAAAACTCTTTGCAGTCAATAACCTCGTGAAGTCTAGCACCCAAAAGAGATCTCAAAGTGCCGTTTCCTCCCATGAGACGCTCTGCTAGGCCTTCACTGCAGCCACCTTCAGTGCTGTTTGTTTGTTGGGTTTTCTGTTTTCAGCTTTGTATGTCGTTACTCTTTGGGGTTGATTGCAGGTATTGGGTTTGCAGTATGGTACTTATGCTACGTCTATCATCAGTCAAATCATTAGTAAGCTCTATTAGCTTTGTTCCACTGGCAGCCATACATGCTGTATCAATTCCTGCACCATGTTTGACAGATGATGTGGTGTGCTTCAGCTTATAATCTAGTTTTCTCCTCCTCCACACCTTTTCCATCATTCTGGCACGAGATATCCTTTCTCCCATTTTCACATCTGTACTGGCTCTTTTAGATGTTTACTGGAAGTCTGCTCTAGTCTTCTTGTTCTTGAATGTACAGCTTGTTGTACTTTCACTGATGAAGGTGTCTTTCGAGTGTAACCAGTGACGATGATGCACCTATCTCCTCGAGACCCCCTTGACTTGGTAAGATGCTATGAAGCGCTTTTGTTAACCATGGAAACTGTGATCGTTCACTTTAGTCATCCTCTGTGGTCTTTCGCACCTTTTGAAGTTGCTGAGCTGACCAGTTCATTCCTTCTTTTTAAGTTTATTTGGTTCTTCGGGTTAAAGATGGTCTCCCTCGCTTACACAGACATGTCTTTGGACCTAATATTGAGAGTTCCAGTAAACAGCTACCAAATACAAGTTCAACACTCGGAATCAACTCCAGTTTTTTTTAATCTGGTTAATCTGTCATGAATGAATGGGGAAACAGCCTGTCAGTTAATTGGACAATTCAATTTGAGAAAATGGGAGACTATGAATAAAAACATTAACAACTTACTTTGATTGAACGCCTTAGATTAAAGCTGAAAGCCTTAAATTTCAAACCCACTGTGGTGCAACCATCAACAGTTGTGTTGTTGTCATCTGGACCATGTTCGTGCTGTTCTAACATAATCAGCCAAGCTTCTAATGTGAAAAATTTCCATTAGGGTGTCATAATTTGCTGCTGGAACACGGGAGTGATGGGTGCTGAAAGACTTCTGTATGATAATAAACTTTATTCCTTTAAAAGTCTTAAACGATTTATGATGTGTAGGTTCATTAATCAGAAATTCCCGTTTACAACATTTCTGCTCAGTTTCATGTTTGAAGTCTACATCCACTTCCATTTTCTTCAGGCTTGTGGCCTTTTCCAGTTTAAATGTTATCTTTAACTCAGGGTCATTTTCTCCGTTCTGGGACTTTTTTGGAACTCTCTGTATTTTCCGGCATGACAAACCCAAAACCATTTGGCACCATCAGCGTCTTAAATAAACCATAGAGTTTTTAACCCATCACTGTGACTCAGGTCTGACATGAAGGTAAAGCGTTTTCTCCAGACCTTATTCTTTGAATGCTGACCTTTGGCTGAACAGTTTCTCGGCAGCAGAGTGTGGTCAGTACAAACCTCGTGCTTAATAAGAATTATGAGCAGTGACACAATTATATATTAGCACAAACTCCAAACCCTGCCATACTGTGTATTGTGGGCTCATTATAAAATAGCCAACTGGTCTAGGCCACTTGTTTTGACAGAAAGAGGTACACCACAGCACTGGCACATGTCCTTATGTGTGGCGTCCACCAAGACTAAGTACTTATGACAGTGCCAAGAGAGAGTGTGTGTGTGTGTCTGCCTGTGTGCACACACATTAAGGTCAGGGGGGTGGGGGGGAGCATGCCTAATGTGGGAGAGAAACATTGAATCCAAAGTGGCAACTAGCCAGCGTCAGTGTTCCCTTCTTGGAGAATTAGCCTGTCAATCTGGTTTAATTCCTTAGGACACAGGCTGCTCTTAAACCCAGGTTGAGCTTAAACTGGAGAGACTGACTCTCTACATCGTTTTCTCAAGATTGGGTGCAGACAAGCGGGCTGGCTGAATGTGGGCCGTGTCGGGCCGCACCAGAGAGCAGAGCTGCATCGTGCACACAGCTCCACGGCAGGGTCAAGCTGACACTTACGGGCTAAGGTTACAAGTTTCACTCAGTTGAGTGATTATGTGACTCTAGGTGACTATCTAGAACAACAAGGATAGTTACCTATCTGGATTATGGGTGTAGCACACACACTACTTGGGTATCTTCACATTAAAGTGGGGGCGATCGTGGCTCAAGAGTTGAGAGTTCGCCTTGTAATCGGAAGGTTGCCGGTTCGAGCCCTGGCTTGGACAGTCTCAGTCATTGGGCTCTGTCCTTGGACAAGACACTTCACCCATTGCCTACTGGTGGTGGTCAGAGGGCCCGGTGGCGCCAGTGTCTGGCAGCCTCGCCTCTGTCAGTGCGCCCCAGGGCAGCTGTGGCTACAATGTAGCTTGCCATCACCAGTGTGTGAATGGGCGGATGACTGGTTGTGTAAAGCGCTTTGGGGTCCTTAGGGACTAGTAAAGCGCTATACAAATACAGGCCATTTACCATTTTTTAAAAGTCTTGTAGGAAGATCGGCAGATTCTCTTACTGCACAACTTTCCTGCCTTACATTCAGCAGATCTTGCCAACTAAGTGAGATTCATAAACCTGTCGTGCCATGGCATCAAGTTAAGATTCCTGTGTTTACAGCACAGACGACAACACGTGGTTTGTTGTGAGATGAGATCCCTGGCTGCTATCAGGTCAGGCCACGAGTCAAACTGCTGTGAAAACCTTTTGCAGTAAGAAGCCATGTACATCTGCGTTCTGCCAGCTCATGTATCCAACACCTGTTGCTTTGCCTGATTGAAGTCCAACTGAAGCACTTATCTCTGGGAATGCATGTGCTTTTCAGGAGATATAAGCTTTCACACATGAACTACTGTATGTGTGAAAATTAACACCGTTTAGAAAGAGACTTAAACGACTCAACACGTTACTGCCATGTTTCCAAAAATCCATCAGCCAGTGGAATCGGCATTGTGTTGCATGATTTTCATGCAAAGAAAAGCCATCAAGTCCAATCAGGGAGGCTGTAACTCCTTTATTCAACTTAATCAAAAATAGCAGTCAACATTCAAAGGAAAAGAAAAGCAACACTTAAAATCAAAAGTATTGAAAACAATGTCTTGTTTGCTTGACCTCAAGCATGAACTCAAGTGATAAAATCTTTACAATGCTGAGGTGAATTTTTTTTGGGACGCAGTTTATGAAAATAATAATAACAATAATAATAAAATGTTTTAATCACCAGGCATTCAAAAAAGAAAGAAAAAAAAAGAGCATGCTTAGTGAGTGTCAGTGGCAATGTTGATACGAACCCGGGTGCAGTCAAACACTCTTTCAGATCAGCACTGAAGCATACACAATTAAGAGAGGTGCCAAAAAGAAAGAAAAAAAGTCAAAGGGAGGATATGTGACAGGGGCGTAAGGGTACATGACTATGATCGCATTAGTCAATCTGTTCAGTATAAATTTTTCTTTGGCTCATCTGTTTATGTCTAGTCCTGTTTTTTTGTGTGTGTTTGCATTGCACCAGTTGCTGTACCTCCGCTATAGCAGATGTAAAGCAAATTTATTACAAGTTGAGCTTAAACTGACAGTTTGTTTTTATCAATGGAGATGGTTGCGTCCCACGGTGACATAAGAGAGAAAGGCAGCAGTGTAGCTGCAGTTACTCTGCTGGCTGCTATTTTCTAATTGAGTTTCTTCTCATTGACCATATACAGCATTAAACTGTAAAAAAAAAAAAAAGTTCCAGCAAATTAGGAACTTTTGAATTTTTTTGTATAAATTTTGGAAAAGTTTTTTGAAAATAAAAGAATAACACATTCTTTTCTGTTCTCTGCTGTACTGCAAATACACTGAATATATTCCAAATAGTTTCCTACAAAACTGAATTGTGTGTACCTTTGCACCCCTGCTACATAAAGTAAAAATACCATTTAATGAACTTGCCAATGTAGTAAATCAAAATGGTGCACACAAAAAAGAATGAACCCAGAACAGTGGTGTTCATAGATTAAAAAAATATAACTCATAAATGAATAAGTGAATGAGGCCATACATGCAGTAGATTGCCATCGGCTGCTGCATGGTCAGCATATACAGGAGGGTAAGCACGGTGAGACTACGTGGATAGGCGTCAGAAAGCACTTTCATAAACAGCGACATACAGAAACAGACGAGGGAGTATGTATTTACGTTTATTCAAAGGTAATATGATGTGTTGTGTTTACGAGCGATAAAGCAAAATCCTTTCAGCACAGTCCTGGCCAACCAAGCTGGCGTACTGCTGCACCTCCATCTCATCGCTGGAGCCCTTGCGTTTGCGGGAGTAGGCTGCATAGGGCATGACAGTCCGTCTGTATAGCACCAGAGCTCTGCCCAAATCCCTCACGGCCCGAGCATCTCCTAGACGAAAACAGGCACATATGAGAACATAATGAGGACCAGTGTAGACACATCAAGCACTATAAACAATGTCCTTATTTTCCCTCGCTCGTTTGAGTTAACCTCTGAGTGTCTTGGCAGAAATTCACCATTATTCCGAGAAAGTGTTGGAGGAGCAGAAAACATTCCCCCCCTCCTTCAGTTTTAATTCCTCTGTGCCCTAAACCTGGGGTCACAGTGGTGCGTGAGCAGGCTAGTTAGCTGGCCTTGTTTACAGGGCCTTGCTCCCTGCTGGCTTGCCAAACTCAGCATCTCATTAGGTCCTGTGTCATACACCGCCAGCAGTGTTTTTACAGCTCTGATGGACCAGTAAAACACTACTAATCTCTAAAGTGTATGTGTTCAGAAGCTAAGAATGATTCTCTGGAGAGTCAGATGTGGAAAAAAAGGGTTGAAATACAGTGACCCTCACTCTGACACTAAATCTGCTGCCTCCAGGAGTGAGACACTGAGCCAAGCACAGCAGGGAGTACATACTGAGCAAAGCAAAGCCAAATATACTGTACAGAGGTATGACTCTACCTCAGTCTCACTCATAAACTTCCCATTTCAGTCAGAAAATGACTATTTTTTTAATGCACTGGAACATCTACAAGTCTCTTGTGTCAGAAACTACCCAATAAATGTTGCAGTCATTCAAGTAGCACTCTTAAATGCTTATTTATCTTCTTAGTCCATTATCACACCATGTAGTCCACTAGTTAAACAATTGCAAAATGCTTATTTTGTCTTCTAAAATGCATATCTCCCCTAAATACTCTGCATATAACAACTGATCCATTAAAAATGTCCTGCTTGAAGCAATCCTGAGCTGGAAACCTAGAGAAAAAAGGAAAAAGAAAAAACAACTCTGGAGCAGGTAGCAGAGTGAAGCGCACTCTCCTGTCAGTCACATCAGTCAAAAAGGCCTAAGTAGATGTTGTATTAAGAGAACTAAGGGCTCCACTGACATCATCCATGTGGCTCACAGCTGAGCAGCTGGTGAAGAAGATGCCAGCGCACATATCTCTGACTAATTTCTAAAATATTTGCAATACAGCCAAATACAACCTGATCACATCAACAACTGGAAAAACAACAGGGAGGAAAAAAATGCAAAGTGAGTCTTTTCTATAAAAGAAATCTTACATTTACAAAAAAAGGGAACTCAAAAAGCACTGTAACTGGACCTCGGATGTGTTTAGACATGATAGACTTGTTGAGAGCAATACGAGTCAACCTCAGCTGCAGTAATCTGTTACAATGTTTCAGGCCTAAACCGCTGCCAAGACAGATGATGGCTTAATCGGCAGAGCAGATTCAAAGGAAAAGTCTAAGATTCAAGCAAAAAGACTCACCAGTGGGACATTTTAAATATTCGCATAACTTCAGATGGATAAACAATAAGTGAAAATCACAAATACGTAGCAAAAATACCACATTAACTGTTTAGGAATTAAAATCATTTCTTTAAATTCTCCTGTTTATACAGGCTCGTAAGTAATCGGACAATTCATTGATAAGCGGTTTCAAGGCCAGGTGTGGACTGTTGTTATTTCTTTCGGGTCAAATCAAGATAATAATATGTCTAGAGTTGTTTCTAAGTGCTGGATTTGCATTCTGTGGCTGTTCTGGCTAATGTTCAACATGTGGTCTAATGACTTGTAGAGTGAAGGAGGCCTTCATTAGGGCTGAAAAACAAAACGGGCCTACAGACCCATTTGGCGGATTCCAGGAAAAAAAGGAAGGAATCTACTGGTCAGTGCAGCAAAACCAAAATGTTTAAGGAAAACGTAAAATAAAACAAAACATGAAGACCATATGCTCGCATTTAATCAATCAATCGACAGCAAGGCAAAGAAATGGAACATTTGTAGAATTTTGAATCTGAACTCTTTCACCCATAAAGATGACATCTGATGACCTCCCTAGCACCCTTAATGAATTTTGGCACGTCATTATATAAGAATAAAATGTTTGACGATCTTTAAAATAGTTTCTGGGTATTTCGATGCAAAGCTGCATGGACAGGGCATCGGGGGAAACAAAACCTGATGCCGAACAAGCATCAACTGAAGGCACGTGCAGTAAAGGCCTACTTGGTGATGTCCATTGGATTGGCTTCTAGACCTGAACCAAATGAATTGCATCCAAGTATTGAATATAATCCTGTTATTTATAATTAATGTAAAATTAATATGTTAAGTTACCAGATTGTTTCTGTATTTTGTAGAACCTCTTAACAGCAACTACGTCCATCAGATGTTTCCTGTAGTTGCTCGAGTAGCGTGTGTGGAGGAATTTTGGACCATTTCTTGACTGAAGTGCCTCTCAGTTCAACTGCCTAACTTCAGTCCATTGTGGTGGTGTACAGAGATCCAAATGTCAATCTATCTACAACTTTGGCATCTAACTTGCATACAAACTACCTGAAAACCAAGCCAATGGAAAGAAGAGAGCTGTTAGAAGCACAAAACCCCGAGGCTTTATCACCAGAAAGATATTCTCATACTTCAGCTAGAATTTTCCACACAGTTGATTCATGTTTTATTTATTAGCCTCGTTTCCCTGCTCAGTAATGCCCTAACTACTGTGTTTTCCATCCTTCTCGAGAAACTGCTGAGTCACATAATTGAAGGAAGGCTGATACTAACTTTTAAATAAAGGATACCAGCTCTAGGTTTTAACACAGCGGGTGGCAAAATTGATTTTAAAAAGATGTAAACATGTTACGCAACTTCCTCACGAACAACATTTTGGGCCGTGAAGGATTATTGTGTCCCAATGGAATCAAAGTGAAAAGATTTAAACATCTGATGCTTCTTCGGCTTCCTTCGGGCCATTCACGACGCGTCGCCTCCTCATGTTCTTCATCACGGTGACAGTCCACTTACACTGCAGTTATTACAAAGTTACACTTGTCCAACAGCGTCGCCTCGTGAAGATACTGACAAGTTTACATTAAACAGGAAAACATGGAGAGAAGCACGAAGCTTGAAGATGGCCTATTAAGAGAAACAGTAATACTGAGCAGAGATCTTTCTCTCTTACTCAAGGCAATCCAAACATCCGCTCCTCACATAAACAACTTTCCTTTTCTTCTTCACTCACTTCTGGCTGCATCAGTGTCTCTTCTCTCTGAGTGGCTCCAGACCCTGTTCCTGTCAGGCCAACCGGACGTTCAGTGACACGCCACTCTGAGGTCACAGCTCCTTCGGGCTGGAGTTCAAATGTCAGGGGGAAGAGGAGTGATGAGGGTCGGATAAGGGAGTGCGAGGGTCAAGGCTGAGGCTACGGGCCTTGACACCCCGCCACGCTTCTCTCTCTCTTCCCATCCATCTCAAACTTTCGAAACACTTGCTTAACACCGGATGCTGGTCAAAGGCAGGCCATCAGGTTATGACCACATCTTCTGACCCAATGTTGAAGATCTAAAGGTTGAAAAGGAAAGGGCCAGAAGGGTGTTGTAGTGTGCCGAGAAGACTGCTCTTTGACTGTAAGACCTGGGTTCAAGCCCTTGTGTTAGCAGCTGACCCTGAATCCCTGCCGGTGACCATGAATTTTGTCCATCGCAGGAAGCGAAGCAACAATAGGATATCCTTCCATTATAAAGGATATTACCATTATTATTATTACTAATGAAAAGACTTAAATATTCTTTTAAAGCACCAAAAGAAGGGCTTCCGGGAAGAGAAATTCCTGTATTGCTGGGAAAAAAAGGCTTTAATCTGAATGGAAACGTGCATTAGTCAAGCTAAGGAGCACAAAGCCTGCCTAAGAGCAGAGCAAAGTGGCCATAACAGTGAGACAAGATATGAACGTGTGGCATAAGCTAGAAATATCATGTGAATCACAAGAGGTTTGGGGGTAATAGCTGGCTACCATCAGGCTAGAATGCACGCCTCTAGCTAATGTTTTAGCTTCACTTTGTTGCACTGAAAGCACAGAGACTATCAGTTTGATGCAAAGCTGTGAATGTGTGTGTCAGAGATGTAACGAAAGGTAAAAAAGAAAAAAAGAGAGAGAAACGTACATTGTGAAATACCAGCTGGCACTTATCACAACGTTGGGTTTGTGTATGCAATGTGTAACTTTGTGCATGTGGGTTAGTGGCTGCCAGGCGCACTTACAGTTCAAGGGGTGACTACTTGGGTCACGTATTTTTGCAAATATTTATACTGCTTAGCGGCCAATGCCCCTACTACTCCCGCTGTTAGGCAAACACGGATTATGAGTGTGTGAGACACAGATATGTGCTGCACACAGTGAGCTTCTGTGTATGTGTACATACATTTTAAGAGCCAACCCGCCCCAGGTCCCAGGGCCCTCAAGATGTCAGCAACAGGCATCAGTGTGAGTCTGATGTGAAGAGAGCTGTGTAAACTTTAGATTAGCTGTCTTTACACACCTCATTAGTACAGCACTGTAACCTGGTCACATTTTACAGTCTAAACACACATCCAGCACACTAACAGTGACCTTTGTCTTGGGGCCGGAGGTTAAGGTTCTGGCTTTCAAGTTATATAGAGAGGTTACACTGCGAGTATGATTATTATTTTGGTGAGACTTGATTTTTAGACTTCTCCACCGACTCTTTAAAAGGTATGGAAATAAATCAAGCGACATGATTTTAACCAACTACCAGCACATTCTACTCAACAAGCGAGCAACACATTATTTTTACCATCTGCTGTTCTAACTTTGTTTTCTGAAAATAATCTTAATATTAGCCATGCTTGTTTCACAAATATTCCATTTTAATTCATCTATGTTTAAAAATGATTTAAAAAAGAAAATTAAATCTTTCTTTAACTTCATCAGTAAGATTTAAAGAATTATACCTGAGTAACAGTTTATATAATTCAAGATTCGGTCATTTGTCTAATAGTTATGGGTAGCAGTATGGTGGTGGTGATAGGACAGCAAAGGTATTAATAATAACGATAGTAATAATAAAATAAGTAAAAAGATCAAAATAATTAAAAAGGTAAATGCCTGGGACGTCTGTGTATTGGGTTGGCTGTTGCTCAGGAGGTAGAGCGGGTCGCCCAGTTAGAGTAAAAAAGCACTTCATAAGTATAATGATAGTTATTATTGGTTTAATAGTAAATGTAATACATGATTATCCTAACCTTCCCATTTACAGACAGGATGTTTTGACCGCATTCTTAAAGTGGACTTACTACGATTTTCCTTATTTCTGTCTTTATACTGTTAAGCTTAAAATAATGAGGTCAGCATGTGTGATGCAAACAGTCCCTATGATGAAACAGCTGATTGCTCCTCTGTTTTAGTTTTTTCTACTCAAGTCTCCATGTGATGTCAGTTCAAACATTCTGTCTCCAAGCAGCAACCAACCACAAGAGAGGCGGCTTATAGGCGGGTTTGCTTTAAAGACAAGATTACTGTATAGTAGTGACCGAGAATAATATAATGGTATTGGGAAAAAAGCATAACAGACCCTTAATAAAGATGGCTGGGGCAATAACATCAAGTTAGTGCTTAGTTGGTGTTAGTTTACCGTCATCGAGAGGAACTGACCTCATTGTTTGACCTAAATGAATAAACCACACTAACTGTAAATAAAGTGAAGTAGAGTTGTAATGGCAAACAGATCTCCATGTGAATAGGCTAAAGTCAATTTTTTTTTAAATTTATCAGAGAAATTATATTACTATACATATTTATTTTTGGCAGAATGTGACACCAGTGTTGATGGTGACAAATTCAGTAGTCCCAGTATATAAATAAGAGGCTGTGCACTGAACCCTCTGTTATTGACAGTTGACTGCTCAACCATCACACTAGACAAACATAGTTTGGTAATCAGTCTTGCTTTGTGTGAAAGCAGATCAATCAATCAGAGCAGAGTACATGTCACAATCACTGACGTACGTACAAATATTTTAGTTTTGTGGCCCAGCAGCTGCCATAAATTGCCACAGCAGATTCCTAAATGCTTACAGTGAAGACTTTCCCAACACTTAGAAACTATTTGCAGCATGTCTTTATTTGTGTCCAAAAATCTAATCACACAACAAGAACTAGCCAAAGAACTGGGCCACAAACCTCAACTGTGTGACATACTGCTGAAGTGACAATGACAAAATAGGTTGACCTGCTGACTTATTTCTAAAGCAGACAGCACCCTCCACACTACTGTTAGTCTGGCTTTTTACAGTTCAGTCACAAAGCTTGGCACCAGACCTGAGAGTGAACCATCAAGACAGCTAGCACTGAAATGTAATGGCACTGCGTTTGGACAGCTAGGCCTGAAATAATGCCCAGTCCTGTCCAAGATCAACAGTCCACGCAGGAATCCAGGCACCACAAGAACCACAGACACACAAACATAAACTGCTCACTGTGAATAATGCTAATGCAAAGACCTTGATTTTGTCCTCAGTAATTTGTGCAAGGCCGAGGACTACTGGGAACAAAACAAAAGGTCAGATCAACCGCTGGCTAAGATGTTAATTGCAGTGTTATAAATGACCTGTCTAGACATTGTCATTTAACATTTTAATTGACATTTAAATACTCTTATTTATCCCGAGCGTGTTGTTTTCACTATATAACTGAACGACCAAAACTAGCAAGTAAATCCTCATATTCTTAAGAAATGCGTTTCGATTAACTTGCTTTACAGAGTGTGAACTAACTGCTTGGAAACTTTTCCTCATCACACAATCTGACCCGGACTGAGATTCCTTCATCAATTGTGTTGGTTTTCTTCTCCAAGTATGATGTCACTACAACAAACCCCCACATCTGTTGTTTAACATTCATATACCGCTCCTTCTCATTCCAACTCTCTATCAATCCATCTTCCATTTTATTACACTCTCTCTGGGTGCGAGCATACAGCCACCAGCCCATCATTTCAATTGCCTTCGTTGTAAAAACATTTTTATCACATGTCCCCCATCTCTCCCTCCATATATTCTTCTATTACTCACTCTCTTTCCCCTCCACGTATCAGTCTCCATCTATCTGACAATCAAATTCATGTCCGCTCACATCTCCTATTACTGTTGATCGGTGGCTCTTTTCTGTCTGGTGCCTGTTTGGTGATGCAGATTAATGGGCCACAGTAAACAGGACATGGCTGGCTCTCTGTACCTTCAACCAGTCATGTTCTTGGAACTGCATTAAGTATGCCAACATTTTAAAATTAAACCGAAGAGGAAAAAAAACAAAACAGTCAATCATGTAGTGAGTGTATCAGTGGTATGTATACATAGGTTTATATATGCACTGCATACATGTCTGCATACAAGTCTGCTCTGGCCATACCAAATGATGATGAGGAATGAGAAAACCGTAGGATCTGCCAACGCCTCTTTAATTTGTACATATTCTATGAAATTGAATTCAGTTTTTACTGAACTGTTTCAGTAATTTTCAATAATCCTGGGGAGGCCAATTCATGTTCAATTTTCTGTTTTAATTTCCAGGTATGCTTTTACTGCAGTGGCAGTGTGTTTAGGATCATTGTAATGCTGGAAAAAATTGAATCTCTTGCCAATCAAATGGCTTTTGGCACTTTTTTGTGCCCATAATTCCATCAGTTTTGAGAAAAATCTCCAACACCGCTGTGTTTCTCCTGTGTCAGGTCTTTGCTGGATCTTTTTTCCATATTTTATAAGAACATGACTGTCAGATTCTGCTTTATATCATTCTTAGGTTTGACACTTTTTTTTGGGTCTCTACTTGTCCAGTTTCCTCAAATTTTTCAAGGACACAAAGGGCATCACAGTGTTGGTGCAAAAATACTATTTTAAGCCTGTCAAACAATGATATGTTAGGAATTTTTTACAGATTATTATTAAAGAAATGGGAACAAATTACAGCAGGCGGTTAGTGAGAAGGTTTCTAAATAGACAATTTAAAATGTCTTCTTTGCCAATTTGTCTACACAAGACCAGGATTGTGTTTCAGGAGTCTGGAGCCTGTTTTATGCTTAAATGATTCACAGGTCAGTGTTAAAAAAAAAACAAACAAACCCTGAAAATGGTCAAATACAAGGACTGGACTGGAAATGAGTAAAAAAGCAACCATTTTCCAAAGAAAACTATTGCTCAAGACTACTTGGAAGCAAGATATAAAGTCACGAGGGGTGGCGTAAGACTTTTCTACAGTGCTGTGTTTATGGAATTGCATGTTAAAAAAATGATGTAGTTTCATACATTAAATCCATGTGATGCCATCAGTCGCGCAGTAGTTTTGTGCAGTAGTACCTAAATCAGGATCCTGGTTCAAACGAGCGTAGCGGGAGTTGTCAAGAAGGGGGATGCATCGCTCTATCGATACCCAGACATAGGTTTCTGGGCACAGGAGGTCAGAAGGCCGGTACTGCCCCTGGTAAAAGAAAGAGAAAAGAAAACAAACGTTTAAAATTTTCCTGCTTTTTAAATTGCCATATATTCATTATGTAGTAAATGATTAACTTGAGGACATCAGTTTGGTTCTTTGTTGTTTAAAACCATTTTCTAACATTTATAAACTAAATACTTACAAATATGCTGCAAGCCTGGTAAAAGCCTTTCTATTCTAGTGTTAGTGACCCTTTAGAATCAAAAGGTTTGACAAGTTGTAAACTGACCCCAGGGTCAAGATGAGGGTTGAGACCTGGATCAAACCCCTCTCTGTTAAGGGTCTTTGTTTGAGCTGTGTGTCTCCATGTCATGAGTGTTACACTGTCTGCACGTTTAGCAGGAAATGTAAACACGTCAGCACTGTAATGTGTGCTTGTGAAATGGGTACGAGTCTGTATCTGACCAAACATTTTGGATGGAAAGAAAACTAAGCTTAACAAAAACAGCTGCAAGGCGAAGAGGGGGGAAAAAAATGAGCGAGGGGTTGAATGAACAGAAAGCGACGCCATTATCAGGGAACTGTGTTCCATCACATGGCTCCAAACAAATACAAACTGCTGAGAAAGCTCTGTAAACAAGGCTTGCAAAAGGCCTGCTGCATTGCCTCAACACCCACACCAATATTTACAGTTTATGTGACATTAAACCGTAGGACAAAGAGTCCAGGATTTCAGGAATGCAATTTTTAAACACAAGAAGGTCAAAATGTTCTAAATGATTTAAAAAAAAACACTGTTGTCATCAAAACATCGGAATAAGTAAGACAAAGGAAATAGCATCGCTGGATTATACCGTTATACAAACTGACCACGAACCATCTGGCATTGCACATGTATGAAAAATACACTGGCTGCTTTCACATGCAAGATAGGACGCTATGTAAAAGAACTAGTTTGTTTTATGGCTTTGAAAATGAAAAACAGAAGAATCTGTGGAATACAAAGACAGTTGTATTTTCCAACTAAAGCGGGGTCCTCGTCTATGGCCATCCCATAGCAAAGATGTATCTCTAAAATCATACAATCACTCCAAAAGTCAACCAATATCAAGTTGTAAGGAGGAAAAAAAATAAGGAATTCACAATGAAGCAAAAGCCTTCAGCCTGCTCCAAGTGCTCCTGCTAACAGACAGATGAAGGTGGAATGCTCTGCATCCGGAGCTGCAGTGGATGCACGCAATCGTCGGCCACATCCCAACAACCTACAGCCTCCTGCAACTGTCAGCACAGCTAGCTTGACACTCTCACACTCTGCCACACCTCTATAGACTCCTTCAACACCGCATTGACACACACCTCTACGTGCAGAACACACACCTGGCTAACAGCGGAAACACAACAATATGCACATATTTCCCCACTTAAGCCTTCTGCACCCAGAAACCAGAAGCTCATATTTAAGGAACAGAAACAACCGTTTTTGTGTGTCAGTGTGTGTGTCTTTGCAATAGAAATAAAGTGAACTTAATTTATACAGGTCTACTTTTTGTGTTTATAATTGGAAATGATAAATCCAGCCTTTGCTGTAGACCTTTAAAAAAAGAGAGAACTGTCTGACCAAAATGAGACACAGAGCCTGGTCATGGCACAAAGACAATTCCTCAGTTCTTCCCCTGAAAAGGAGAAACGATGAAGAGTATGAAAGGACACAGCTATTAGTGGTCTGGACGGAGGAGAGAGAAATAATAAAGAAGCGAGGTGATGGCAAACTGGGCTTTGCTTTTCTATCTGTCAGCTTCTTCTTCTTTTTTTTAATAAATTGAACTGAATGTGAATACTGAGTTCACCACTGACTTTCATCATCCTCCCTCATATTTTTTCTCTTCCCAGGTTGACTAGAAGGCCATGTAATGCATAGATACCCTTGCAGCTTCCTTGGCTCGTCCTTCGTTTTCTGTCTTTTGCATCAGCTTGCTCACATTATCCATATCTTTATCTATAAGCAGATACTAGAATCCAGTAATGGCTCCCTGCTATGTAGATTCTTGAGAGGGTTACCACCAACCTAATAACAGGAAGTGAAATGGCCTACAACAAATCCATGCTCCTGAGTGGCTCTTAGCTCACTAAGTGGCCTAAAGAGGCCACAGGAAGTGATAGTGTAAATGGCAAGAAAGCCATGCGATAAGGTTTGTCTGTATATATATATATTAGGGGTGCAACGCTACTCGTATCGATATTGAACCGTTCGATACAGTGCTTTCGGTTCGGTACACATATGTATCGAACAATACAACATTTTTAATTTATTTTATCAACTTTCCTTCTAACGGTGCTGTCTGTGTTGAGCGCTCAGTGGATCTGCGCTCGACAGTGCAGCCTAGGCGGAGTAGTCGAACACAGATTCACTGAGCGCAGGGCAAGCTAGCTAGACAGAAGTTAAGCTTGTTGCAACATGGCAAATTGAACCTCCCCCACCCTCATTCAGATCTGGCGTCTGGAACTATTTTGGTCTTCATGTGACATATGACCCTGAAGGTAAGCCTGTCATGGACTAAAGAAAAACAGTATGTCAGATGTGCCACGCAATGCTCAATTACATGAGTGGGAACTAGTGTGTTAGCGCAGTTAGCTCGTTAATGTGTTGACGCTGTCCAGCCCCACACACGGGGCAATCCGCGGTAGCTCGTTAACGGAGATTTGCCGTGTTGTGGCGTTAACCTCATTTCAGATTAAGGCTGACAGCACTAGTGGGAACACAACGAATATGACTGCACATTTACCTGATAGCATCCTAGTGCAAAGACAAGTGGAAGCAGACAAAAACAACAAGCACGCATACAAACTTTACCCGAGTCATTTAGACAGCCGTTAGCACATAATTCTCCTTATGGGGACCTGATATGTTTAATATGCTGCTGAGAATATAGCCCAGAAGAAGCGTATAGTATAGCTTTTATTTTGGAAAGAGACATTTCTCTGTAATAAACTCTCTTTTCCAAAGATTAGTGATTCCTCAATCAGATACAGGGCTGGCAAAATCGCTAGCCCGACGTCCCGGGGCTAGCGATTTTTCCAGTCGGGCTGCCCTGCTCTGCTCGTCGGCCTATGTAGGAAGGAAAAATATATGTCAATGCTTTTGAATTCTTTCGGAAATGTAGCTGGGTAATTATGTCATTGGCATCGGTGAGCCACTGTCAATATGTGACATATTGAAATCGCGTTTGAATTTGCGCTTGTTTTTTGCTTTCACTTTGCAATCGCGCGAACTGTGTATAGAGAGCGACAGTACCGATTGGTGAGTGATGATAATTTGCGCACCAATTCCTCTGACATCGTCTTATCAATCGTTAGCTTACTATGCAAACATGACAAGTGAAATCTCCCGCAGCTTAAACATGTGAGAGGTTGATCGCGCAGAGAATCGCTGAGCGTTGTGTGAGTGCGTGTGTAAAAGCAGCATATATATATATATATATGTTATATATAACATATATTTTAGTTCTGCTGAGCTAAATAAGACAGGTCAGGGTGAAGACGTGACAGCCAAAGAAAAGCTTACCACAAAACGGAAAAGTTATGACAAATCAGACTATAAGGCAAAAAGAAAGTGCAGCTTTATGGTTTCATGGACAAAAGAATTTCTGTGGCTGCAATATGACGAGCTAAATAACCAGGGCTGCACATAAGTCGTCCGCAGGTGCGCATTCGCTGTCAAAATAAAAAACGCGCACAAGATAAGAAGTTGCAACGCGTGTTTGCATACATAAGATTTTCAGGAGGACAGACATTTGTTTAGAACTCTTAAAGATGTCGAAGAAGCTCCTTTAAGCAATTACTTTGGTGTTCCTCCACCTCCAAAGAAATGTCAGGAGTCCGAACCACAAAAGAAGCGTGTATTCTCGGAAAAGTGGTTGCAGGAGGTGAGCTGGCTTCAAACAAATGATGAACGCACAGAGAGGTGGTGCAGAATGTGCCGTGAAAATTTAATAAATGACAAATTAATAAAAAGGCATGAACATTTTTTTGTGTATCGAAATAATATAGAACCGTGACACCAAAGTATCGAACCGAACCGAACCGTGAATTTTGTGTATCGTTGCACCCCTAATATATATGTATATACTTTTGCTCAGCAAATTGCCAGGTAGGCCTGAATAAGACGTTTCAGCCGAAAATAAATCTTTTCAGGTTAAGTCACCCTCTTTTCAGAGCCTGCTCCCTCCATTTTAGCTGCTTAAAACTTCCCACACAAACCAATCTGTCACCATCCCTCCATCCTTCACTCCTTTCCTTGCTTGCATGTCCAGGCAGAAAGGAGGTGATGCAGATGACTGACAATCTCTGAAAGGCTCATTTGGAAACAGAGAGATGAGGGATCGGGGGGGAAAAAAAATAGTGAGGAAGGGGAGGGGGGACGACGCATAGAAACTTCAGCAGACAGACTTGGCTGCAATCTGAGGTGTGAAAAATGAGAGGCGTTAGGAGGGAGAAAGGGAGGGGCGAAAGAAAATTAGGTGCAGATGAAGCAAAAGGATGGTATTTAATGTTTTGAGACGTTGACTGCAGCGGGGCTGGTGGGGGGAGGAGTCTGGGTGCCAGCATGGAGGGGCCCAGCTCTGAGAGAGAATGTCTGAAGCCAGAGAAGAAGCAGAAAGTCAGGGAAAGAAATATAAATGGGTAGATCAAGATGAAAAACAAAAACTAAACAAGGAGATGAGCGGACAAACTGAGAGGTGCGTCCAGTAATAATGTGACGACGAGGGAGAACCTCGACAAAATGTAAACTGTACAAGTGAGAAAAGGCTCTGAGTCATTTTAATCTGTTGTTTTGCACTGTGTTTGTTAATTAAGTGTAGAGGTCACTGTTTATACGAAAGCAATCTACTACAGCGCAGCATTCCCAGTGAACCCAAACGTTAACAAGCAGGAGAGGACAATTACTCAACCTCATTTGAATAACAAGCTGCCCCAGTGTAAACTATTATGCAGCTTCAATCATCTAAACTAAATAAACACATATCTCCACAGGGCCTGACATACAATTACACAATACTCTGCAGAACTATTATCATCCCCAGCCCATCAATGATACAGCATCACTCACTCTTTTGAGGCCACACAACTGCACGCACACAGATTTTTGTGTTTCTGTCAGAGTCACTGAGTCCATAATAAAGTTCACTAACCTTGTTCCTTCCCTTAATTGTGCACACTCCTGTCTCACACACCTCGAGGTAGAGAGCAATGCCCCAGGCCTGTACCAATGATTTATATGAAAAGCAATTAATCAGAGCCATAAATGGAGTGCTTCACCGCAGCCAAGGAATCCTCATGAAAATCTACACCTCTTTTGCCTCCTGCTTCTTTTCCTCCTCCCAGTCTGACTAGGAAATCAGACAAATGAGTTTGGTATGTGCTGAGCTGAGACAAGCTTCATCAAACAAAAGACCGTCAAACAGGAGTTTCTTTCTTCACCTTCTTTTTTCCCTCTCCCGCCAGGGTGTCACAAATTGTAAAAGCAGCTTTAATCAATTAAACACAAATTTGAAGCACTGATTGTAGCTCATTAACCTTTTAACATTGGAGACCAGCTCAGTGTCTACAAATACATTTTATAGGGCTCTGGCAGTTTTATGCAGCTAGAAAAAGGGAAATGTTTTTATGAGGAATCAAAAATGTAAAGATATGATCACATGTTGCATCAGAGAGAGATTTTTCAGGATGAGATCATTTGGTGATTTGCAGCCACACAGCAGTGTCATGGTTCAAAGCGATCCCCTTTCAGGCTTGCCAGACCAAAAGACAGGAGGTGGACTTAGTGTCATGGTAAGAGGGTTTCCCTGTCTCCATCTGCATTACTTTACACCCACATCTGCAGCTAATTTCCTGCTCATATCTACAGCTGAATTTTTACACACCCCTACCCCTGCTGAGGTATCACTGTATGTTTGTGTTTGCACGAGTCAGACACTGTGCACAGTGTCTGCATGTGGTTTCAAAGAGACCTTTCTTGTTAAAACAACTGATACAGCCAACCCAGGAAAGAACATCAAGTTATAAAGTAATCAGTTGGTTAACTGAACACCTACCTCAGTAAGAGACAGAGCGGCTCCAAAAGTGTGATGTAAGAGTGGTCATAGAATAGATGAGGTCACTAATGTTAGACTTTAGTCTGTCTGGCACTGGCAAGAGATGTGTTATCCAAAGATAACATGCAATACAAAAAGCACCCTGTTTTATATAATATATTAGGTCAAGCATGAACACAATAGTGAATGGGATATTATGCTGGGATTACATATTGGTCAAGCACTCTCAGAAAGAAATGGGCATTAAACCCAAGCAGACAAATATGGTCAAGAAGTCACATTTCTTTGCAGCTGGCCGTCACCCAGGACAAGCCTGAACTTGGAGTACGTACAAAGAAGCAGTGTGACCCAAAGCCAGGCAAACCTAACCTAGCCTGGCAGAGGCCAGCACTCTGACCCAGGGTCACTCTCAACCAATTTTACTCAAAAACCAATAAACAGAGGTCCTGAAACCCACAATGACTCTACTCTCCCCCAAAATGCAGCCCTCACAATACACCCCTCTCTGTGGTCCTCCGACTGTTGACATGCATATATTGTGCCCAGAGGAGGAGGCGGCATGGCTGGGGAGCTCTACCTGCTGATGGACACACATAAACAGCACGACCCACAGAAACACACACGCAGCTAGAAAAATAGCATACAAAACTAAGCAGGCTGAATGAACAGCACCACTGAAAGACATGTCCAAACAAGCCGTGTTTTAGAATAGTGGCCCATGCGATCGTACTTTCACATGACCTACATATGCATTTGTGCCTGTTGAGGTGTGTGTGTGAGGGCCCAGAGAAATGAGGCTGCATTACGGGAGGTTTACGCCAACTGCTGCTGTTTAAACACTCAGGGGGCCCGCCGAGGCCTCTTCACCCTACTCAACACATTACCACAGGACGGCCTTCAAATAAAGCATCCAGGCTGGTAATTCTCCCCTGTGGGCCCCTGGACAACCCCCACCAATCCCTTCCACCCAAGTCAATTCTGGCCCAGCACTCCCTTTGCCTGGCTTGTGCGTCACGGCTCCACGGATGACAGGTTAATGAGGAAAAAATATTTTTACAGGATCACATTTCGACCAAACCCTGAGAACCAATGGCAGTGCTTTTATGGGCATCAGCTCTCAGACTGGGCACTTTTATCTCTTCATCTTCTCGGGTCTTTATGGGCAGGCGAACTCTTATGAATGTCTGACACAGACCACAGGTTACCGACTTGCAGTCAGATCCGCAGCCCTTAATCTCCGTCTTAAAACCCCACCTCAGATTTCTAACTGCAAGGCCTCCGCCCACACTATAAGTCTGCGTTTCTAACTGCATTTATGAAAGCAGCCCATTCTGTCGAGTAGGGCTTATCAAAGATCTGAATGTGGTCTCTTGCCAAGAAAAAAAAAACAAACAAAAAACAGACTTTCAGACAAAGCGGCGCAGCTGCACCAGGTTTTGAAAATAAATAGAGGTGAGGTGAAGTTAATGGTAAGGCAAACACCTCAGGTTGGCAGCTAGGGGGCTCTGGATCTGCTCAGCATGACACCATCTCCAAACTCTCATTTTTGCCCTTATGACCTTCAGACCTCCCCTTTGCTTATACTCTCTCTGCAACCCGCCCTCTCCCAACTCTGGCCTTCCACCAGCAGTAACACTGAATCTTCTAACCTAACCTCCCTGAACTCTGCTCCCTCAGTCTCTCACCCTGTCAGCGCTGACAGGGTGAGAGACTGTCAGCGACGGTTCAACATAAACACTGGTTTTCACTGTAAACCGTTTCTTAGGGTGCCAAGCAGTGGCTGGACCAAGCCCGTGCTCTAACCTGTTAACGATTTGTTAAAAACACAAAGTGTGGCAGGACAGAAGAGAGAGGATGAAGCATAAAAGAGAAGAGAAATTATCAAAACTTTAAACGAATGTTTCTGCTGAGAGGTGCGCTGTTGGTGGTCTCCTGTCAAGCTAAATCAAACAACAATGTTTCTGTCAGAAAGGCTCCAATTTAAAAAAGAAAAATTCGGGGGAAAAGGGGGAGAAGTGGAAGGCAGCAAAACAGCTAAGCTTTAGCTTATAAACTTCACAGACAGGGTGAAAATGGACCCCGTTGGATTTGATCTTATTTTGATGGGCACATGGTTTTTTAACTTGAGGATTGCTGGAAGGTAATGCTGCTGGTTTAGTAGAATAACAGCTTTTACGAACCAAGAGAATATTGCTTCTTCTGAGAAAAAGAACACAGGCAGACATGAAAGAGAGGGCTAAACACATAAAACTATTACAGTAAATGCGTGAGAAAGGCCGATCCGCACCGCGCCGAACAGTAAGTTTATACCACCTCCTCATGACTTACTGCACATTCGCACACAGATGGCAATTTGAGAAATGAGAACCTCACCACTGCGAGAGTAGATATCACTTCTGCCTGTAATAACATTAGACTGAAAGAGCAAAAACGTGTTGCCATGTTTTCATCTGAATGGAATCAGTTGAAAGTTTCTTCTCTTTACTCTCTATCAATCTTTCATCCCGACCAGCATGGCGGCTGTTTCCCCTCCTTATTTTGTTAAGAAATGTTGAAAGAAGGACAGAAACAAAAAGAATGAAAGACAGAGAAAAAGGGGGGCGTGGCGCTGTTCTGGGCCTACAGCATTAGACGACAGTTCAACATAAACACTGTTGTTCACTGTAAACCGTTTCAATGCTACTCATCAAAACCTACCAAAGCAGGATAATGTTTATGCCAGGAGCTCAACAATAATAAACAGGAATACGTAAGAAAGCGATGCCCTCATCAACAAATCTGACGCTGCCTTTAAAACAAAGCCGTGTACTGTAGCACGCGCGCACCGGAGGGGTGGGGGGGGGGGATGGGATGAGGGCTACTGTAGGGAAACACCCACCCTGAGATGCCTCAAGTTCACTCACCGTCACTCTTAATCTACCAAGACGCTCAACAAGTGACACACAAAATGTCAGGTCACACACGTACGCATAGCATAGTGTCTGATTGGGCCCCTTGAGTGAAAATAACACACATGCAGAGTCCTGATAGCTGCGGCTCGCTTGGAGGCTTTTAGCATGTCATAACCTGCCACTGCGTACCTGAAGAGGGGATGAGTGTGTTCGAGAGATTTACATTAATATACACTTCTGTAATGACTTAATACAGATTATTTCATTTTTACTTTTTGGGGACAGCTATTTCTATGATTTGATTTCTATGAAAACCTAAAAACAGATGACTGCGTACTGCTTTTCAAACCATTTGTATGCAGGTGAAAGTTAGTTCCTGTGTTGATACCAGAGCTGGGAGTCACTTTGTCATGTCTAACTGATGTCCTGAAAGCTAAGCTGATGCAGCAGGTGACAGAAAAGCCTGCAGGCACGCACTGATTAAAGCAAACGCTGCACCCAGAAACCAACATCAAATTTGTTCATTGCACGTATCCCGACATACTCTTGCACACAGTGGCTGACACCTGGATGGATTTATTTCAGGTCCACTGAATTCAAAAGCTTTGGTCATGTGAAAAACCCCCCCAAAAAAAAAAAAAAAAGACCCAAAAAACTTCTGGCTGCTGCTGTAGGAGTGACCGTCTCTCTGACAGTGTTTGTTGTTTGTTTGAGGAGGCGCTGGCTTTGAAAAGGAAAACAGAGGTGCAGCTGCTGCGAAAGGGCTCTTTAAAAGTCGGTGAAGTACCGCCGGGAAAATGAATAACGCTTTTCATCTCGCCTCCTTTTCTCATTTGGCACACATTTTGTCACTCCTTTCTTTCTCTCCATCTGTCCTCTTCCTCCCTCTTTTCACTTATTTTCACTCACTCACACTCTTTCTCGTTCTCTGTGGAAAATTTAATGGCTTCCTGGGCTCAGAGCGAGACATTCTTTCACTGTGAACAATAATAACAAGAATAAGAGGCACTTCATACAACTCTCTCGTTCCCTCGCCAAGCGGGTATAACTGGGTGTGTATTCTGTAGGGCTGAGTGTGTGTCTGTATATAAGCATGTACACCACACTTGAAAAGCATTTGAAATGTTAAGACCAGGTACTAGATTGGTTAAGCCAAGTGGGTGAGCGCTTCATTTGTTATCATCAAAGTCTGCTTATTCAGTACTCAAAAGTAACTTGCACAGACAAGTGCTCAGGCATATACACACTTCTGGAAAAGAAAAATGGAAAAAAAACACTACAGTGCAGAATGGATCGACTCTTTGTTCAGGTGAAGCTCGAAAATAAAAAGTGAAAAGATATCAAATGAAAGTTAATGAAATCTTGCAAGCAGCTGAAGCTGGATTGAAGAGAAAGGAATAAAACGTTGCAAGAAGAAGCTGAGCTGGTTTGCACATTAAGGATTTTATTTATGGTTTTAGCAGATAATTGGACGGTCACAGTCAAACTCAAGTGCTTAGGAAAAGCTGTATATTGTCTGTGAGAATCTGCAAAATGCATGCATCCAGTGACAAGTTTGTCTTTTGGGGGTTTTTTGTTAGTAAATGTGATTTGCTCTCCTGTCATCAGACACACTGACAACACTGGATGGAATCAGTAGAATATAATCAGTCCATCTAAAGCCGTGAAAGCAAGATAATTCAAATGAATGTTAGCGTTAACACACGAGAAGCATTGTGAAAGAAGAACAGTGGCAGAAGGGCCAAGACCTTTGGTCTCATTTAGCCTCCAACAGCTTCACCTTCTGCTCTCTACAGCTTGACATCACAGGGCCATGCAGGGCCAGAGAACCAGGGACAGGAGCCAGGGGCAGGATGTCACGTCAAACCCTGAACCCACCAGCCAAACCAGCAAGACTCTGTGGGACGCTCAGTCCCAGCTTTGAGAACAAAGGAGAGGGTCTGACACTGGCCAGGCAACCCTCTGTTCCTGGCTGGACTCCAAGTCTTCAAGGACCCTTTAAGGCTACTCTGCAGGACCATGCCCAGTCTCAGGCACTGTTAAGAGTTTTCAAACCATTTCGCATGCAGCGTTTCCTTTGCAGAGATGTGACCTGGTTAAAAAACTCTCCTGCAAAATTGAAACCTGCAGAACAGTAAAGTTTGTAGCCTGACAGCCAAGTCCATTAGAGTGATGAAGAATGAGGGTAAAAGACAGGTATCGCTAACGGATCACAAAAAAGAGCCACATGGGGCTCTTCTGCCCGCCTTCAGTGGCTCCCTGTGGCTTAAAAACACCCTTGATGACTGAGTTACTGTTACTAAATCTTTGCCTTAACTATATGTGGCCCACTCGTGCTTAGGTGGGTAATCACCCTCCAAAGACCCATTCTGGAGCGGGAAAAATGGTGGAACTTTTCCAGTTTTTTGGTAAAAATAACATTTTTAAACTAATTTTAGTCCAATACTTTCATAGCAATACCAAAGAATCAATTAAATAAATAGCTTCTGCAAAATAGTCACGTGTTAAAAGATTTAAACTACTTACAACTATTAATAATGTCAATAGGCTAATATGAGCCTCAAATATGTTTTGAGTATCCATACAGATGTTTTTGCTTAAAAAAAATGTCTCTTTTGATATTCGAGTTTTCCAGCCCCTTGTGTAAAAGTATACAGTAAAAAAAAAAAATTCTCACAGTGCAATATAAACAATACAGTCCTACACCTCAGGAAAATGGGAGTATGGCGTCAACAAGTGTGAAATTTAATACAGAAGAAACTGGTTTTACAATATTTTAACACTCGTCTCAGTGACCTGCCTTAGTAGAGCCTTTTATGCTTGCACTAACACTGATTGTGTCATCATTACCACATGCAGACAATACTCAAGGTGGGAATGGGAAACGCTTAGATCGCTTAGATTATTCGGTACATAGTAAAAAAACAAAAACAACAAACATTAAGATCATGAATCATATATCACCTCAAAAAGCTCAGATTCTCAGCATAAAACATGACAAAGGCCCAAATGGAGGGGCAGAAAAACTAAAGGAAAACTCACAGTAAATAATGGGAACAGAGGCTTTCTAGAAAAAGTGGCAAGGATGAAAAGAAGGGAGGGAAAGGTGTGCAAAATAGAGAGAGGAAGTTGTGTTCATGGGGCGTGAGTGGTGTCCAGCACAGTTCAGGAGCTGGTGTGTTTTTCTTTAAAGAAGCCGAGAAGCAGCGCTGAGATCCAGAAACCAGTAAACCTTCAACAAAAAAACAGTGTAGACACTGCCCCATCTAAGTGACAATTCCACAGCATCTCTGTGCATTATTGAGGCTCATATGCAAATCAGACAACACAAGACAGCGTGCATGTGCTCAGAGTACATTTGAATGTGTCTGTGTTCCTGTGGGATCGGGAAAGCCCAAAGGTGGGAACCGGGCAACCTTCTCACCCTCGTTCTGTGTTCCTCCCCAAGGGTAAAATAGGACCGAGTGGGGAGTTTGTGAACAACACGCTGCAGTGGCAAACACACAAGAGCAGATATGGGGGGCTGGGGGTAGTAAATACCAGAGCCAGGAGGAGTTAGGTGCTGTGGTAACAGAGTTCACAGACAAACACTGTGATCAAGATTCAACACACAGACACACACACACACACACACACACACACAAATAGAGCAAACACACTCATGTGTTCCATATACAGAGTCCCAAACTGAGAATTTGGACAAAGCACTATCCAAAGCAAGATGTAAATGGATAAAAAGATGTGGCACGTTGCCATAATCCCCAACAAGACATCAGTCTCCCATGGGCAAGAACAAGCTCTGGGAACATCTGAATGAAATGACAGTGAAATAGAGGAATTAGCAGATGAATGAGAAAAAGAGAGAAAGAATGGGAAAAACTTAGCTAAACCAAAGCACTTGGAAAGACTCCTTTCTTTCATCATCCTCCTAAGCTATAGATATTTCAGTGGTTTCTGGTGTGAACCGGGGTTATGTTTGTGAGTCCTGGCTCCTCTGTGTATCCACATTTATTATTTGTGTCAGTTTCTACAGCAGGTAAACTGCAGTGTATATGCAGATTTCTGTGCGTCCTGAACTCTTCTCACTGCTGAGTTATGGCTTCTGTCACCAGTGTAACCTCTCGCTAAACCTTTAATGTCTTCAGCAGCCTTATCCTCTCTTACTTCCCTGGATGTCCTCACTATCACTTTGCTTCCCTCACATGCTCTATTCACTCCATCAAATATACTGACTGTGTATGAATAAACTTTAACAGGAGCATTTGAGTATATACTCATGCTTGTGTTATAATCAAACCATCACTGATAAATGTTGCTAATCCAGATAAACTTATGGTGAATGAATTCCAAATTGTAATTTAGACTGTAATGTTAATTAAGGCAGGTGCTGGGATTTTATATAAAGAGATCTACAGGGCCCTTTGTGATTATATTATAAAGCTATAAATATTATGCAGCAAAATAAAAACTATTTTAGTACTTAATATTGGTATCTTACAAACAAAAGACATTACAGCATGTTGGTCACTGGCCTGAGACATGACGGGCAAGAGAGACAAAACTGAAAGAGTATAGAACAAAGATCTGATCTGAGATCTAAAAGGCCCAAGAAAGAAGAGCGAAAAGGTACATTTGAATTACAAGATGGCAAATCTCCAGCATACCAGTGTCGTAACAGGCCTCTTACTGTTGTACCAAAATGTTAAAATATAAAAGCATTTATATCAGAGTATAAAACACTTAAAGTCATTGATATGTGAAATCCAGTTTACAAAACCTCAACAAGGTAGGACCCCAGTGCTGAAATTCAAATATATTGTCAATATAAAGTGTGATAACTATAAATGTGCTGTACGTGTGAGATAATGCGTACCTTATACCGCATCTTGGGGCAGGAGTGAATGTAAAAGCCCAGGTAGTAGTAGGACAGCTTGGGAGACTGTTTCTGCAGCTGCTTGGTAAAAGCGATCTCCCTGTGGCAGGAAACACACAAATGCACCTTGTCAGAGAGCTAAGTGTAAGGAAAAGGCTTCGTGCTTTTTGAAACATCACATACTGTATTCAAGCAGCATACAGTGCCACTGCGTCTTAAACGGATGGCTCGATCCGACATCACTTTCCTCATAGCTGGAGTTTGTGCACCACAGGGCACCAATTTCAATTTCCCATGTAGAAAAATCCTGGTTGCAATTTACACAGTTATTTTATTGTCAGGTTAATTCGATTATTTACTGCAGTGTTTACTCTTCTGAACAATATGAACCCTGATGATGAGCTGATTCGGAGTTTCGCACAGTTTTAACTGCATATGCAGGGATGCTGCATCAGAAAAGTATCAATTTTTAATAACAAAGCAACAATAAAGGAATTAATAAAACATTCAAATTGATACATCAAAAAATACACCAATTAATTTAAAATGTGTTTTCACTTACAAGTTAGTCCATCAGTAGCATATAAATGGCACTTGCTGCTATGTCTAGAGCAGTGCCTAAGCTGAGGAAGTAAACACCCACACTCAAAAAGGCAGGGGTTTTTTTCGCCTTCTTTTTGGTTTCATGTCATTACACAAAAACAATTGCCTTCTCTCTATCAGCCCTGAAGCAGAGAAGAAGGTGCTGAAAAAGGAGGAAGAGAGTGTGTAAAATAAAGATTTAGAACTTGGAGGATTTATACACCTTCTCCAAATACAGTAAATGTCTCGCCTGCTTTATTTTTCCCCAATAGCTTCTTCCTTAATTGCATCCTTTTACTGAAAGCCTATTTTCTCCTTTCTCTCGGCCGTTTCCTTCGCTATTCCATAACTAAATTCCAGCTCCTGTTTTTTTCCCCCCCTATCCTTTTTGTTTCACTCTTCCTTCCACTTCTGTGTTTCACCCGCTTAAATGAAGTGGGAGAATTCCCATTCTTACAAGACTTAACAGACAGAGAAAGAGGCCTTAAAATAAAATAGATGCACTGAAAAATAAGACATGGGACAAAGCAAGCCAAGCAAGGGAGGTGGGGGGGAGACTGGGGGAGAGAGAGGGAACAGGAGGAGAATATAAAAGAGGAGGGTCAAGAAAGAGAAAGGGACGGAGAAGAGAGGCAGCAAGAGAGAGGTGCTAGAAGGTCACCCGCTTGCTGCCAGGTTCCTGGGTTCCCATCCCCTCACCACAAAAGGGCCCGACAGGCCTGAATCAGGGAAGAAGGGGGGGTCAAGAGAGGCGAGGGGCCCATTCACAAAAAGCCATAGGCCCCCTTCACTTGAGGCCTTCACACCCCCCACCTCCACCCCCATGGCAGCAGCTTGAGTCCGCCATTATCCCCTCTTCAGCCATCTGACACTCCAGCACAAGCCAATTATCAAGCCCTCTGCTCCTGCACAGCTTCCCTCATACTGATGTGCATACGCAAGCACACGGTTCATAATAATGCATGCTATGAGATGCTTTTTGCAGCTTTGCATGCACGTGGAAACATTTCGTTATCTAATCTTACAAGAACTGTGTTGAGCGTCTAGTGATGGGAAGCACACAGATACTTATTTTATTGTGTCAGTATTTATGAGTAATCTATATAATATATATGTGATTAAAACTGGGGCCACTGCAGGAATTTTTGCCATTCGACTCCATGTTGATTGGACTCAAATTGCAATCTTTGCAATTTTGTTGCAAAATACTGCAAATATATTATGTTTAAGTATGTTAAAAGTGGATATTTTAGTTATCTAGAATTATTTTTTTTAATTTTTACTTTTCATAGGCTGTGTGCGCATTCAACTACAAGGCTGTTTACAGAAAAATATAAACACTGAATCAGATTAAGCCTGATTAAGAAATACAATATATTTTGGTTTGGGATCATTGACGACAACATAATCAGGACATCCTCGTAAGAGAGATCCAGGTTTAACACCAGCTGTGTTCCCTGTACGCAGTGCTTCAGGCACCTCATTATGCGCCTCTTTTTTTCCCCTCTTCCTTCTGTCCTCGGGGGCCTGTGGCAGAAGGAGCAGCACTCTTATGAGAAATCTCTCAACATCTCCCTCTCCTGTTTCTCCTGCTGAATCGCACATACAAGCATACGGACACAGCTAAATAGCGAGCACAGTGCTGTACTTGTTTTAGTATTGTTGTAATGCCTGACGTGCAGGCATATCTTATTTCAGCTCTGACATTATCTAAACGCTACACGTGATTTGTAAAATGATAAGTGAGTAAATACACAAATCAGAACTCCCAAAGAGGTAATGGTGTAAAATTCCAGAACTTTCCATGAACTCTTGTTACTAAAAAAATAGAAAAAGAAAGGAAAATTACCAGCATTTTTTTTTTTTTTTACGTACAATTCTTCTGTGATTTTTTTTTTTAAACACTAGAATGAACTTGATTGTAGCTGAAAAGTTAAGTTTCCAATCCAACAGGGCCTGCTGTAGGAACGCCATCTAACGTAATGAATATATGCATCACAAGGCCAGAGAGGGGGTGAGAGGGCCACATGCATTCTGTACAGCAAGTTTTGAACAGAGTCAGCCAGTCCAAGCAGACTAGGGAGTGTCCAAGACCTGATCAAAGACCGTTCTCTGGTGTCTGTAAACACGTGGGAGGATTTCAGTCCCGCTGGCTCCCTTCTCCAAGGCCTCCTCCACACGTCGAGCACTCTGTGTTACTCTTGGAGTCAGACTCTTGCAATAATAAGTGATGGAGGGGTGGGCTGTGTGCTTAGGATGACCGAGGTGTTCCCTCTATATGAGAAAAGTCTGATCCTGTGCGCGACTGCACATAAACGCTCACAACTCCCATTTTAACACCTGTGCACACCAACTTTAAAGCGAAGATCACCCGGTCCCTCGCATATGTGCAGAGAAATTTTTAAAAGCCTTTCTCGCATTACTGGGTTACATTTTAACAGGAAACGCCAGACATGTGCACCTATAGAGTATGCGTGAGTTCTCTTATTTCAACCTGGGAGAGAGAACTGTCATCAGCTGAACCGCAAAACAGAGCACTGCCTCAACCAATCAAGTGTGAAGAAAGAGGTATTTTTCCCTGACCTAGAGTACTGTGGCACTTATAGTATACAGTTCTAAAGATAAAATGTGGGAGGAGCCAAATAGACCAAGAGTCAGGGGGGGGGAGAGAGAGGTTAAGAGGAGGGCAAACATGAGAGGAAGGAAAGTGAGAAAGCATCAAAGACAGAACAAAGACATTGGGGAAGAAAGAATGAAAGGAATAAGAGACAAAGCAACTTCTTTCTTAAAAGGAGCCGCATGTTGCATTTCGTAATCATTGCTGTGGTCGTTTAAGACCAACTGTAACGCACTCTGTGGTGCTGCCGTGAGTAATGTGCGCACCGGTGAGGTTTTATTACGCCAAGCCCTTTAAAAACACCACTGGCATCATGTCCCAGTGGCTTACTTCTGTCCTCACAGCAGTTTTTCACGTAAACAGCAAGCACATTGTGTTTGAGTCCTGACAACAAACCTGAGAGCAGAGTAGGAGCCCAGAGACAGTGAGTTAAAGTCGGGATGGTAGTACAAGTAGACGGAGGACACACAGGTAGGCAGGATATCAATCACCCCCACTGCCACAATACGTCCATCCAGCCAGTACTGCTGGTGGAAGGAGCCGTAGCCCACCTCAGGCCCATCTGGAGCATATTCTGCCTGGGGGAAAGCAAACAGAGTGAAAAGTTTAAGAGAAAATAGTCACTAGTCAGAACAATAGCAGTACTCTAGTGCACAGTATAGTTTGCATGTAAAAATATATAAATCGCAGAGGAACGAGAATGTGGTATTTAATAGCGCTCGTTTACTTTCTTGCACTGATCCACTTTCTTTTCTGCACACTCACACCTGTATGATGTTGTATTACAGACCGTGCTTCTCCCTGCCAGGCCTCACGCATTATGTGTGGGGGTGTACAGTAGCCTCACGTTCGGCCTGCTAATGGCTCCCAAATGTGGAGTGAAAGCAGGAGCAGAGTTGGGGGGGGGGGGGGGGGGGGAGTGGGGGCACTGGCCACAGAAACACTCCGGGAGAGGATTTTAATAAAAAGACCCTGCATGAGCAAAATCCATTTCACCAGGCGGTAGTGGAGTGTTGCCAAGCTTTCCTCCTATATATGTCTGCGTCTGCACTCCCCCTGCGGCACGAAAGAATGCGGGTGTAAGTGAGCACCCATGCACCCGGGCCTCCCTCCATTAATGAAACTGTTAAGTTTTTGTAACACGTTGCGTTTCTCACAGGGTTACTGCATGCTGGGTTTTTCAATCAAGTCAGCTGACTTCTTTTATCCCAGAGGCTTAAATCTAGAGGCTTGGGGTTTGGGGTTAAAAGTCATATTAAGCAAGGGTATTGGTTTATGTTTGTGTATGTGTCTTTCTTCAGCGTACTAGTAACAGGATCCGTCTCCTTCTCCAGCCTTCATCTGGACGCAGTTAAGAAGCACAGACGCTGCTAGTTATCACAACACTGAGAGAGCTAGATCACTAATCCAGTGCGCCACTGGCCCTGCGCTCTGACCAAGTTAAACCTGACCAAATAGAATCTCTCACCCACTCCCACACACACACACCTTCCTGCAGCTCTGTGACCCCAGCAGACTGACAGTTTTCTTAAGAAGGACTGATAATAAAAGTTATATCCCTTTAGGTCAGGCCTTTGGGTACCCAGGTGTAATTAACTGCCTGACACAATCAATACCAGAGGTCATTTTTGTGCGCGCACGTGCTTGTGTAGATAGGAAAGGATAATTAAATTACCTAACAGCTCCATAACAGAGGCCACATGACGTTAGATGTAGATTATGAGGTATTATTGAGCTTTAGCTCCGACCAACAGATGATTTAAGAATAAAAATGAACAAACAGTCAGCTGGCGATGGTGGAGGACAACAATGACCGCAACTCGATAAAGCACTGCCTGATGCAACAGCTGAGTGCCTCTAAATATGTGTGTATCCATAGCTGGGGGGAACTGTTGGTCCGATGTTCTAGCACCATTTATCACTAAAACACCAGAGGCTTTGTCAAAAGGAAAGAGCACAAGATGATTTTTCGTAACGCACGTTCAGCATACACACTTGAGCGCTATTATTAATGTGAGTGCTCATGCAAGAGATGCAATGGCTGCCTGAGTGTGTATGAGAGTGTGTTTGTTTATAAGCTCGTACCGCGCTCAAGCCTGATCTTGTCAGACTGACCTGTGCATCACCTCAAACGACAGCTTAATGGTTGTGTCCTTGCAACTGTGACAACAATCTAAACATTCCCTGGAACACTTCTAACCACCCCAGAGCTTCCCAGCAGCCCCAAATCACTCACATATGGCCTAAATACAGGGCTATGTGTGTAGCACGTTTGATAAAGCCATGAGGTGGTATACCGTGTGTTTATTTCAACCTGCTCAGGGAGACATTTAGTTAAACTTCTGCTGAATTAGAATAATTGGATTTTATGAACCCTTCAAGGACAAAAATGAGCTTATATTGCCTTTATAGACACTTTATCTCAGACTTGAATGGTTAAGTTAGCTTTAAGGAAGAAGCCTAAAATAAAGACGGATGATGTGAACAGAAATGAATATGACAATGATTGTCTTATATTTCACTGTAAATTGTGCAAAGATAAACATAAATTTATGCAAAGTTCTAATTTAGCATAAGCAACACGTTTAAAAGGTTAGTTCAGGTTAAAAGAAATAGAGAAAAAGTTTTATGACTGTAAAACCAAGTGGTAGAACAGGGACATATCACAACTAAAAAGTTTAATAAGTGAATTTGGTGTTCAAAAAAAAAAAAAAGTATCCTAGAGAGGCTGAGGCACTCAGAATGTGGAGAGTTTCACCACCCTGTAAAAGGCTGCGTGGGCAAGTAGCTCAGGAATTTAAAAATACTGTTTTACAATGCAAAATTCCAGAAATTTGGATGATAACACCACCTACAATGAGACGTTTTGCAGACTATTCTGAGATGTGTGAACAAAGTATGAGTAATATTAATAAGAAATTGGTCAGAGAGAAGATCCACCGATATAAGTGCATTAAAAACAGACAGTACTGCAGAGGAAATCCCAACACTGGCTCAGCAGCACTTCCAATGACCACTGAAACAGTTTGTTGCTAAATGCACAATATTCTATTTTTGCAAAGAAAAGAAACAGAAAACACATCAACGAGATCCAGAAATACGACCCCCACTGAACTAAATTCATGGATGCTGCATGCGGTTAGGGACCACCTCGCTTGAAAGCAACATATACGACAGCATCCGTGATGGCGCACAAAGCACAGGTAACTTGCACACCTGTGAAAGCACCATTAATGCTAAGTGATAATGTAATGATTATGAGGCAATACACTCTAAAAGGGAACCTCTTAGTCTTTCAGTTCAGATGTTTTTGTTGCATTTCTCAGTCTGGCAGCCTGCCTTTGTCGTTTCAAAGAGTTCACTAAATTCGAGCAGGGTGCTGCAGTAGGAGGCCACTGTTCCAACGGGTCTGTTTGTGAAATCTCTCCCTTTCTAGATATTTCACAATAAACTGTGATCAACTGTAAGTGGAAGCATTTGGGAAGCAACTCAAGAGTCAGACCATGTAAAGTTACAGAGTGGGGGTCACCGAGTGCTGAGATGAACAGTGCACAAAAGTCAAGTCTTGAGTTCCAAACCTCTTCTGACAGCAACATCAACGCAAAAACTGTCGGGAGCTTCATGGTGTGGTCTTCCAAGGCCAAGCAGCTCCTGTAGGTGTTAAGTGAAGGTGGTCCAGTACTTTTGTCCATACAGTGGATGCTGCAATCCAGCCATCTTTTTCAAGAAAGACCTTACTTATTTTAAAGCAGTTCTCTGGAACCTTTTTTACTGAGTCATGTTAAGTTCAACTCTGTGCTTTTGTTTACATATTATTTTTGTCTGTTTTTGATTTGGTTTGACCATTACACAACTTTTGCAGTCCCACCTTTCTGGAAATGGGTTCCTGGCATCAAAACTCACTATGATCACATGTTTTTTTTCATAATTCAATCAAATTTCTGTGTTCCAACATTTGACAATGCCTCTTTGTAAAAATTTAAGACCAAAAAGAATAAGGTTAAAATTATTTTTCACATCCTTTTTTTGGTATATTCCATATAGTGATCAAAGTCTTTTGGAAAAGTCTGCATTTCTTTACATAGTAAAAAAAATTCTCTGACAAAATGCTAAGAAGGGAAAGACAGAGATGTCCAAACTACAGAAGAAAAGACTGAGAAGCCAGAGTCCTGCACCCCTGTTACTGAGTGTAGGTTGTTTATTCATAAAAGGAAAACTGAATGAGGAGACAAATCCCACAAAACCCATAACACCCTGTGTTTCTCCTGCACTGAAGTGCTCATCATGTTTGGAGACAGGCAGAACCAGTGTGTTTACATTTCTGCATTTGTGTGTAAAAGCATCTGAAAAACTCTATGACATATTCTGCTAACTTAGTTTCAGCATGAATCCTCTACAGTTTTGGTGAAATCAAACAATTAGACTACCTGTGTCCCAATTACAATTTGGAAGCATGCATTTCTCATACATTTTTAAAAATGCAGGCTTATATGTGAGCTGATGAACCACAGAGTTTGCTGGTCCATGTGGTGAGTGTCTGTGTATTTTAATAGCACTCTGATTGGACACAGATGGAGGCCAACACGCAGAGCTACAGCAGAAATCCATGTATAATAATTCTGAAATGGAGAGCGTTTGGAGAGAGACAGGGGAGACTGAGATGAGAGGATGAAAGAAGGAAAGAAAAACAAGTTGCACAAGAGGACGCCGAATGAAAAGAGATGGCCTCCTCAACCGGCAGAGAGGAGGGGACACTGAAGGCAGGAAAATATGCGAGGTAGTGTGGCACAGTTTTGGTGTGCACATGTGTGCAGAACTGTGTAATTCAGCTGCCTGGCCGCCAGCCTTGACGAGGTGATAAAAGCTTGTTTCCTATAAACACTAATGATGTTCATTAGCGGAGACCTGAGGGGGCCCACGGGGCAAAAGAGAGTGACTGCGTTTGTGTCAGTCAGTCTGCGTGTGCTCTGGACCTCAATCCCATTAAAGTGGCTGTTATAAGTACCCATCCTGGGTCTAATTGTTGGTGTAATTGTCCTGACCCAAGAGGTCCAGTGGCATTTCTGAAGCCTGCAGCTCAACAGGCCTGACAAGTGCTCAGTGATGCCTTACTGCAAACTTGCACCTCACAGCAAACACCACCAGATTAACCACCAATGCTCTTCCAGATCCTTCTGTATACAGATTAAAGCATCTAAAAATTTACACAGTAAACAGATTACAAGCAAGATTTCACTAATTAATGCACCAGAAGCTGCCATTAAATTTCTAATGGTGCCTGAATAATTGCTTCTTGTTAAGTGGGCCCACACAATCTCCTCATCAACCTGTAATTTGTACCACGCCACGCAAAGTAATGGGCAGTGGTATAAATGTGGTATGTTCTATCCCGTCAAAGCCAGAGGGAAGGACTGCTCTGAAGACCTTATGTTCAACACAGTTGCAATCTGGACACCACATTTACCATTTTCCTCCTTCGGCACCCCCTTTCACTAACACAGGGCTAAATTAAAACCCCTCCGATATGAAACAAAAACCCCTTCCCAAATCCCTCAGCTCCACTCAATCCAGCTGGAGGGCTCTCTAAGAGGCAGACCAAAGGTAGAGGGGTTGGTATGTGCTGAAAAAGGGCAACTAGTTTAGATTTTCTTTCTTTTGACTGAATGTGATGAGGAACTAAAAACCAAAACCCCGGGCGTTTTTCAAGTCATTATCATAATCTCCATGACAGTAATTTCAGGAAGACCCTCTACTGGTTGGGGCAAATCATTCCAGGTAACACATTTGGATGAACAGAGACATTTAAAAGCAGGGGGTTATTAAACTGTCAACAGGCCAAAGGAAATACATACCTCTAGCGGTGAATCACAGAGAAATCTCTTGAACTGTGGAGGAAAGCGGGGGGGGGGGGGGGGGGGGGGGGGGGGACAGAGAGAAAAACAGTTAGCTCTCTGGGTCAGCAGCTCTTTTGAAAGAGGCATAAATGAAAACCATACATGTCTCCTTTGCTGTTCTATATAACTTATCCCTCCCTGTTTTCTTTCTACTCAGGTGTCACATTTCAAATGAAGCCCTCCATTCACTACGGGGCATAAAAAGGAAAACTGTATTTATACAAATGAAAACATTTACCCTATCAACTGCAGCTCGCACTACAGGGAGGACACCGTGACAGCAAAAATAAGCAGTGCTCCCAATGTCAAAATGGTTTCTCTCTCATTTAAAACACCACACCAGATATTGATTACTGGGGTGGGGGTGGAAAATATGTAATTTTTCTTCCATTCTCTCTACCGTTTCCTGGAGTTCATTTTTAGCAGTGGGGTTGAGAGCGGTGTCCATGTTTAGGTCCAAAACTGTTTTGTAATGACAACCAGAACGCCAAAGTGGTGACTGACAGATTTAAGTTTACTCAATGAGCACATAACACAGACCCTTGCTCGTATTTTACAAAGACATGCTACAATCGGACAGTGAGGGTCCAGATGTGAATCCATAAACAACGATACACACTATATTGCACGATGACCCTTATCCGTGAGCAAATGCATTTCCATTCATAATTATTTTGTGTTGCTTCTGATTCTATCCAACCAGCTACAGCTTGAACGCTTGTTAAACGGTGATACTAATTTTCAGTCCATCTGATTTGTGCTGAAAATATTGTAAATTTTTCATTATGACTAACTTGTATATCAAAGTAATCTAATTTGTTATATTATGTCCTGAAGAATAACAGTGTAAACAAAAGCCAATAAAAATTAGCACTTGCAATTTTATTTCCATCAAAGTTGCTGACAATGAAATGAGACTACTTATTTTGTTTTTATAGCATCTAGACTGACTGTGTTAGCCATTTAGAGACAGATTATCTGTCTTTGCTTATTATTAACACGTAGGTTCTCTAGGAGTTGCCAGAATTTCCCAGAAGCGCACCAACATGCTCTGCTTGTGAGTAAGTGACTGAGTATGTGCACAGCAGTAAAGCTAGTAATCGTAATGACTGCTCAAGGCATGGTTCACTAGGTGGGGCAGTGCTGGCTTTAGTGCACCTCGCAAACCCAGCCAGCAGCCTGAGCTCATCCAACAGAGTGTGTGTTTCCTTCTGCATCTGCCACAGAGCTGGTGACACTAATGCAGTGTCACCAGCATGGGAGATGTTTTTGGCAGAGCGCAGTGAAAGGATGATGAACTGTCATCCGTCATTTCCATTTTACCTTTGACTGACACCAACGACCATTTTTACCATCTTTTAAACTCCCTCACTTAAACTGGACTCTCATCAGAAAAATGACGACATCCATAAGAAATTTAAGTCGTAAAAATAAGCAAAAAATTTAAAACGAAGGATTGCAACAAAAGAAAAGACTTAAGCATAAAGCACTCAAAACAACAAAACTATTCATGCATTGCAACGGTGCACACAGCTCTTGCAGAGGGGTGTTGATGTGGGCTATAAAATTCTCACAAACCTTGTCCCCTGCGGTGCTGAATACTACAACAAGATGCCTTTCCCCGGGACCCAACCTCACACCAAGATGAAGTGGGGATGAACAGAAATCTATGGACTGATGATTTTCACCCTGCAACTTCCCAAATATTAGTGGAACTTTACAGTCTCCTCTTCAAAGCCACTACACAACCCCATAAGCTTAGGTTGATCTTTGGACAACACTATGCATTTCTACACATTTTTCCCCAATTCCCCTACTAAACAGAAAAGTATGTTGCACAGTTTTTTTAACATGTTTCAACAGAAGTGCAATGACAAGATCTGTTGAGTCGACAATGATCTTCGCTCATGCAAAAAACTTGCCTGTCAAATCCCCTGGCCTGTGTAGCCATGCCAGTAGAATGTAATTTTCCACTCCTACCTCTGCAGTGACTACTGCTCTGCCAGTCGACAAATTACCAACAGCAAAGACTCCCACTGTGCAGTACTGCTGAAGGGCACAAATGAAACTTTTGTTAAAAACTTACAAAAAAAAAAACTAAACTAAATGGTTTAGCAAGTGAACAACAGCTGCAGTTATTAGATGACCTCATCTGTAGAGGCCAAGCTATAACGTGTGCTGCTGAGTGTGTGTGAGAGAGAATCTCACACTGACCTTGTGGTGAAATCCTGATTTGATTAGGAAAATATAGAAAATATACGTGTGATCTTTTACTCATGTATGCAACTTTGCATATGTGTGTTTTCTGAATACCTCCTGACCCTCTTTCTAATTCTTCTTTTAATCAACAGTGCAGTGTAGCTTGGTTTGCCTGAAATCACTCTCCTGCAGCACAGCAGGGTTGACCCCCTGTTTGTTCTCTGACAAACAACAGCTCTGTGAGGCTGACACACGTACACAAACTCGAGTGTGAGTGCACTCACTGGAGGCATGAATGCATATGAAAACAGCTACAGCTACTCCTGTGCTTCCATCTCTTAATACAACAGCACATCAACTACGCTCTATTCAGAGCAATGACTGAACACATGGAGTTCATCACTTCCTCTCAAACTCTCCCTTTCTTACAGCAAACACTCATCTGTGTACGATTAGGAGTGCAAGAAGCCGTCTCAAACACACACACACACACACACACAGATTGCATATAAACACACGCATCTGCTTAAGCCTAATTGCTACTTAGACCTCTCGTCATTGTGCTCTGTACTCTCTAAAATTGTACTGTACTTATTTGAACAACAAGGTTTCACCCTTTAAATGTCTAACACTCTTTTTTTCCTTCACAAACATGCGTCCCTGTTCATTTTAGAGGCGTTCAAAGCAGTTCCAGATAATACGAGGAACTGGGTGGACAACGGCAATGTGGTTTAGATGGTGTTATTGAATGTCTCTGCTATGCATAACCATGTTGCAAATAGCTTTGACATAGTCTGTGCCAAAATTTCAATCATTTCTTCCATTTTACGGATGACTGTTACTGCCATGTCTCAACTTTTTCCGTATATTTTTCTCCAAGTGTCTTGGTAAAAGTACTGGCCATCAAGCAGAGTAAATACAGATTTAACAGGGTTTGTTTTCTTGAAAATGAAAGCCACATGTGCAGGAACTGAGAGTCATGGCTCAGCACAACAGTTAAGACCAATAAGTGCCAGCGAGAGTGTTTGTATATGCATGCATCTAAATAATTGCCAGTGTGGGCTTCAACTCTGTCAGGAAACAATGACTGGACGCGGAAAGAAAAACGTCTGGCTGCCTTTCACTTGTGGCATGACAGGAAATGCATACATCCTAAAATAAACAAAGCAATTACCCTCTAGGACATCTTACTGTCTAATACTGTTGAACAATCTTGGCAAGGTATTTCAGCTTGCACGCACACAGAAGGTCTCCCATCACTTTGTTCAAACATAGGCTGACAACAATCTAGATCCTATCCCGAGGGAATACTTTAATGGATTAATAAATACCTAAACAAATGCTAAATGGATCAACTTCTTAAGTAGCAGCAGCAGCAGCAGCAGGCAAATGGCATTTCACCAAAATGTGCCATCAACAACAAATTTCCCTTATTCAGGACAATAGGTGGAGGGAGATGGGGGGTGGTCCAAGATTCTGGGAATAAGAGGAGTTTACCAGGAGCTTGACGGGCAAGACAATAAAATCAGTAGTGTTATGGGCTCGGGAGTGGGTGTCACAGTATTCCAACTAGGGGGAAAATAAAGTCATATTTGTTTGAGTGGGAACAATTAAGGTCTGGCTCTGTATATAAAATTACTGTAGCGCAACTGGAGAAAAGAAAAGTCGTCAAACCACAGTCGCTCAGGTTCAATCGAACATGCCCTGGACTAGCTTTACTTCAGCCGAAGACAAAAACGTGTCCTAATAGAGCAGCAACGTCAGGGGTTGAAAAATGAAGTGGATTTTACAAAAACTGCAGTTCCTCCAGTGACCACTTGACACAGGCTCTATAATCTGAGTCAATCCTCTAGACCAGTGGTTCTCAAACTTTTTACATGATTCCCTACATGGCAGGAAGTCACTAGACTGCTTCATTAGTCTGCACCACTTATTCAAAAAAAGCAACATGTTAAACAGAATGTGAACATTGCCAAACATGGAAAAATAAAGTTTTAGTCTTATAAAAAAGGAATCTAGAAACTTGTGAACAGCGATGAAAAATATCTAATTTAGTGAGAATTTAATACTATTCACTCTTAGTGGCTGCAGTGAGCCTGTTTTTGACTGCAGAGCTGTGGCAGGGCTGAGAGGAAGTGGACGCACCTCAGTGGCCTTCCCAATCACGCCTGCTTAAAACAGAATGAACTAGGTCTTGTTGTTGTTGTTGATGGGTGTAGGCTATAGCCGAAAAGCTGCAGCCGTGTGTGTAAGTCGACAGCTGCAATAAAGCAGAGACACCCCTGGCTTTAAGACTTTATAAACTTTTATCAGATGAGTTAAGTTCAGTCCCAAGTTTTCAGAAAGGGGTAAAAGAGTTACGAAAACAAACTGTTATTTATGTCACGCTATCAATTCTTGAACACTGGAGTAAATGGACGAAACACCACTTCCACACAGGGATCATTTTTCAAGCCATCTCAGTTGGTCAATCCCAAACATTCTCCCAGAAGAAATTAACTAGTTTAATGTTTTAGACCCTGTATCTAATCCCCCCTCTTTATTAGGTGTTACTGTAGCTAATTTTGATTCACTGAGCCAGATCTCTTGAACATGTTTGTGATGCCGTTGCATTTTGGAGCATTTTTATTGAAATTATCGCACCAATAATATGGCGTGCTGTGAGGTACAGCCCATCCAAGAAGTCCCCCCCGCCCTCCAACGTCTTGTACAAACATGTTTCTGGTCCCAGTGCCACAGCCACATTTCACACATCTTGTGGTGTGAACATGACTTATGTCCACCATACAGACTTGCCATGAAGCACAGAAAGCAGTGTATTCCACACATACTCTCATACTACTTAAAGCCCATATAATAACTGTGTTGTTACAATCTAAAGCGTAGGCATCTCTCTACCACTCTAAACTACAGATGTGAAGGTAAATTACAATTAATGAGGCTGCATTTGAAAGTAATTACCTAATCTTATGTGACCCTGGGCTTGTACACTACACATGTGGTTATCCGACATGGAAAACCAATAAAATAAAAAACTTTATTTCTGGAAACTCAACACACATCAGAGTTTTTAGCACAACATTTTCATTTTATATTTTGAAGATATTATTAGTCTAATTCTTAAAACTACACTACAGTTATTACCCTGAGCTAAGACTGTGCACAAACACATGCGCTCTATTGATAGAGCTAAGGTTATGGCACTAGGAAAGAATCTGCCACAGTCTGCCCAATCTGACAGCTTTTATTATTTATTAATTACCTTACTTTTACAAGTTGGAGAATTCAGTAATTTACTGCGGCCTGCTGGCAGGAGGGGAAGGAGGAGGAGGCTGTTTTTCCAGCCCAGAGGGACAAAAGGCCCTCTCAGGTTGTCCAGCAGTTTCTGCATCCTGACTAGACTTTATTTTCTCTTCGTTTATTGATATAGAACGTGGAGAAACCTGGTGTGTATACATATAATTTAATGCATTTCATTAATTATTATCACTGCTTAGGTCAGGTTTTATATTCACAATGATTCCTACTCATTCACTGCAAAAGAAACCTATGGAAAAACTCTTTTCATGCCCTTTTATATATTTTACAGTAATTTTCTAATATATAAATTTAAAAATTATAACACAGACAAAATTTTTAATGTTTTTACAAGGTCCAGTCAATGCTCTGGTGATGAACAGAATAAATTTTTGTAATCCCAGTACACCCCTGACTATTCCTTTAGACCACAAAATCCCCAAAATACAGTACAAAAATGAATATTGCTGTTACTACTACTACTAATTGGAAGACAGTATTTTCAAAGTGCCTGTTTTATCTAACAACCCCTGGTTTTAAACGTGTTATATAAATAAAATTGTACTGTATTGTATGTAAAAGAAAGAAAAAAAAGTCATAAAGCAGCAAGAACGTTGAACAAGCGTGTGCAGCAGCTCCCAACCAGGTGTGGAATAATAATCATGCAGTACCTCACTCTCACTACATTCGCTGGGGTCATCACCATGAATGGCCATCTGGTATTGGGCGTACAGCGCTGCCGACTGCTGATACGACGCCATGAATTGAGGGTCCTCAAAGTTCACTGGCACTAGCCTCACCTTCAAGCACAGGGTGTTGGGGGAGGGGAGTTGAAGGGAGGTTTTACAACGATAAACAATGCATACGAGGACAGTGAGCAGCTAGAAAAGGGAGGACGGAGAACGTGGACAGTGCTGGAATCAACAGTGTGTTATGTAGTCACTTTGGTATCATAGCGTTGGCATCAGTCTCCTAGCCCTTGAGAAAAGCTGGTAACACAGCACTCGGTTACTGGTTTAATCAAATCAGATTGCCGGGCACACAAATATCAGCGCAAGCAAACATTCGGCATCTAGGAGACTGATGGTGTATTTTCACAGCAATAACGTAATGAGAAACTTGAGGATGAGGCTAGTGCACCGCCCAGCTATTACCACAGATTGGCTGAAGAGGACTGGGAATACCAGACTGAACCCAGCGTCAGTGCGTGCGAGGTCCAGAGCAGCAGAAGTCTGTCTGAGTGGATCATCTAAGCGGGACACGTACAGATTCGTGTCCAACACCGCAGACTCTCCTCAAAAAGGTAAACAAGGTTGAACTGAGCGCACGCAAGAAAATTAAAACCACACAAACACTACGAGCTCCAGTTCCAAATTCAAATCATACTCTAGTTCAGAAACTGAAACTATCGTGAGGGCAGGGTGACAGTAGACACAGACAGGGTAAATGTGTGAAGGTCGGGAGGGGTTAGCTGACAAACTACCTCAACCCCCAAACTAAAAACAGCTCAATACTAACGACCCGGCTGGCCGACCAAGGGCCAAGTCAGACACCTGGAGAAACACCGCTCTCAACCCTGGCGTATGGAAACATTTTCCCCTCCATTTCCTCTCCCTTTGACTTTCGCATTTATACACATACCCTCTTCTCTTTAATACTAGCATGTTAATTCACTTTCCCCCTCATTCAAGCAGATGCTTAAGACTATTTAACTTAATTCTTGTTTCAAAGTTCCAACACAAATTATTTATCCATTCAAGTCTAATTCTAAAACTTCACAGTGACCGAACCCAGTTATACAAATGCAATGATGCTTAAATGATTGAATTGAATGATATTCCTGTATGAATAAGTACAAAAATGGAATACATCAAAGCCTTTTATTTCCTTTCTAGGTCCCCACATTTGTCGACCCTCTCCCTCCCTCCCTGGGTACCCCTAGAAAAGGTTGACCTATGCCTCCCACCCTCTGACCTGGCTCTCGGTGGGTTTGTCAGGAGGGTCCTTGTGAATGGCCATCTGGTAGAGTTTGTACACCTGGTAGGAGGCGTCGAAAGAAGCTTTGAACTGCGGGCTAGGGGGATTGGAGCGCACTAGCCTCACCTTCAAAAAGAATATGGGCAAACAAGAGTTAACAATAAAATGTAAGAAGCAATGAGAAAAGTATAAGTGGTTATTGAAAATGCCCAATTAAGAAACAAAAAACTAAACTAAAAATTAAACTAACAAAACAAAAAAAGACCACAAAAGGGAAGAAAGACTGACATAAGCACACCCTCTTAAAACCATCTTTTGCAAATAAATCACAGCACTTTCAATTCCTAAGATATCATTTCATTTTAATCAATGGCTTCTTTTCACCTACGACAGCTGTACGAGACCTTAAGCTAAAGTTGTAGTGAATCCTTTGGAGAAAAATCTCATTTTATAAAATATAATCTAGCTAATCTAATCACACACACAAATATCTTTAGTTTTTAATAGATGTTTGTGTAAGATGTGGCTTCATTAAAGTGGGTGTGTTATGTCCATCTTTCTTGTGACACAAGAATATTACAAACAAGTTGCTCTAAATATAATCATTAACATATTTGCTAATGTGCTTTTTGGGATAAATGGGGATAAATGGCAGAGCACTTCTCCAGCTCTGCCATGTCATCAAAAGCATGACAAACATTAAAACCACAGTTCAGGTAACCTAGTATAAGAACACAATTAGGCAACCTAAGTGGCCTAATAAGTTATAATAGGTTAATTTTTACATACAATAATGAAAGGTGCATAGAAAAATTATGATGCATCCATCACATGTGTACTTATGAAGCAGTGAATCCAACTAGGCATATATGATAAGCTCAAACTTCAACAGAGAAGATCAGGAAAAGTCTTTGATAGAAAGACAGGGAAAGAAAAACTGACCAATGCTAATATTAAAAAAAAAAAATGAAAGGATCCTTCTCTCATCGTCCGGCCCCATTTAATTAACTGTCTCCTCATTTTGAAGCTTTTGTTGGCCACAGAGGCTGTGCCATATAAATCCCCTGGAAGGACACGACAGATGAATTGAACTTGGGGTTTGTTTGGCTTGGAACTTAACTCTTAGGTCTCTCATATGAAAATTTGGCATCAGCATCCTTTAGTCAAACAGAGATGCTGAACGTCTCAAGTTTGCTCGTCTTAATATTGTTCTTAATCTGAAGATATATATTTTTGATAAGTTCAAAAAAAAAAAAATTGGGGGGAAACTCGCACCACTAGCAGACAGCATGGAAATGAAATTTCCAGTTCTCAAAACAGACTTGAAATTCAAAACCAACTTAAATTGCTTAAGAATGTTCAAATAAAGCCAAACAACACAACTGCACTTTGTTTAGTTAATTAAAATTTATTAAAGAAAAGTGTTGTATCTTAATGATATTTTGTCATGAACCCTCAAGACCTTTCTTTGCACTGTTATAAGTAAAAGGACAGACGAGGAAACTGACTGCCAAACCACTGCATATTAAGTAATGGGATAAAAGAACATCTATGGAAATATGAAAAAACTGTAGAGGCTGTACACAGGCACTCTTAAGGGGAAGAGCAATTCCATACTTTCCAGAGGTGCCTGAGGGGATTTGTATCACGTTGTCACACTGACCCCAAGTGGCGGCATGCAGAACCCCGGCTGCACTGCACGGTCATCTAAACTCGTCTTCCCTGTCCCTATGACTCATCTCTCTAATCTGCAAAAGTAGTGAGCTCGTCCAAGGACGCAGAATCAATCGTAGCAAAAGAGAAATATAAACAATGAAGCTTTGCAGAAAGCGACGGTGATCTTATAGCAAAGCCAAAGTGAAGATGCTAAATCACCAAATTTCCATTTCCACGTTTTATATGGACCCTGCAGGGTTTTTTTATGTATCCTGCAGTGTATTCTCGAGTGTGACATCTTAAACAGATGTGTTTATGAAGAAACTGAGCTTGACTACACTTAATTGCTCTAGTGTAAACACAATAATCATCTGGTACTGGTGTGACAACACTTAAGGATCAACACAAGACACGTCCAACTGACAACATCAGAACGATTTGCTGAACTGCTAATGATTCAAAATGTTCCTTAGCCAGAAATCTGTTGCAGCCCTGCTCTATGTTCTATAATAATAATAATAAAGAGCTAAATGGGTCAAGTAGAAGCCTCTCCAAATTGTATGACTTGTAAAACATATAATTAACCTCCATTTGCATCGGATAACATTGTGTGCGTGGACTCTAAAGAGAATTGAATTATAATTCCAAGCAAACAAATGAATCCAACTGAAAAGAGCTGTCTAGTCTCACGGGGTACAGAGACAAAAGACAGACACTGCCTGGTTCATCACTGCATCTGGCTTAAATCTTGGTCAAGACCAGGAATGACGTTACTCTACCAACCTCAGATGGAGGCTTAGCCAGGGATCTCTCTTCTACATTGTTCTCCTGCCTGCCAAAAGTTCATTTCCATGTCTTCTCATACTGGCTGAGCTGGGTGCTGTGGTTTTAATGTCATCAGCAGAGTAATGCAACCCATTTTGTGTGGTGTGCCTGTCATTTGGTTGAATTCGAAGTAGGAAGAGGTGGTTTTTCCACTCCGCTTTGGCTAGCTATCCTATCCGTACACATAAACACATGTGAAGTCACTGGAGCTGGGGAAGAGCTCTGTGAGACCAAATGTTTGAGCTAGCTAAGTCCAAACATTACAAAGCCTGAAAGCTAGACTAAGAACACTATTTCTTAATGACAGAATCATCAAAATAGGTTAACGATTGTTTAAAGTTACAGGAAAAAAAAAAGAGGAACAAAAGTTTGCTCCACAATATTTTTGTTCACCTCAAGGCAATGAGCGGAGTTTTCAGGCAATGATTCGCTGATGAAGTCTTCCAGTGTTTTTGATTGGTTGTTCTGACTAGGAGTAGGTTGGGTAGGAGAGACAGTTGAGGAAACGGCGTCGCCATTTTGCCTCATTTGTTCTTTCTGAAGACGCCGCTCTTTCCTCAACTCTTTGGCCTTCCTACACAGCGGGCGGCTAGGATCGGCTCCATTCCCTGCAAGACAGAAGGAGAAATGTCAAAGGTTTCCTGAATGTGCATTATCGCTTTAATTTTATGCAAAGACATGGTGAGAATATGCCACGGACGTAAAAGATCCAGTTTAAAAACTGAACTCGGGGAGAATGATCATTTTCAGTTTCAGACTGCTTTTTCGGTAAGAATAAACCAAAAGTAACAAAGGCTTTAACTTTGAGCCGCTGTAACCGATGAGGCTCAAATGTGGGGCAGAATGTGTTGGACCATGTAGGCAAATGGGTTACCATGCTTGCTTCAGTGAAAAATCAAAGAGGACTGAGGTAATCACCATCCTTACCTCAGTAGTCTTTACATTCGATCATTGCTTTGGCAGCCATGAAACAATATTCTATATGCTACTGGAGTCAAAGTGATGGGCAGCTATCGCATATGTTTTTTGAAAGTTTTTTTAGGCGATAACAAAAAAAAAAACCCAACCTAATATTAAAAACAATCAGGTCTGCTGGTGTGGGAAAATAAATGAGTGGACCAGCTCATCGTACATCGCAAATAAAACACAACCCACGCATTTTTTTCCTTCTATCAGCCAGACTGACAGAAACAGTTCCTGAAATTACTAAATCTCTGCCTGTCCCTTCTTCTCATCCTGCTGCCCCTCCTCCTCCTCCTCTACCACCACAACCTCCTGGGCTCTTGCCAAGCCCTTCAGCTCTCCGGGCATCCCATGTCAACAGTTTACACGCCCACATCCTGTTTGGAGCAATAAGGAAACGAGAGCCGTTTCCTGCTTGTCATATTGCCAGCTGCCACCATCAGCTCATTCACCAACTCCCCCCTCCGGTGAGGTCACAAGGAAGAGAGAGTGAGCGAGAGATCCCGATGCCTGATCCTGACAGAGGAGAGAGAAACTGATCCTGGCCAAGAATCACTCACATCATTCAGCTTTAGCTGTCTCAGGGTCCTGTGTCTGTATGGAAGATTGCATCCTGTGAACAGTAAATACAGAACTGAAGCTATGCTATAAAATATGCTAAAAACATGAAATGACATTTGCAGTGCATAAACTAAAACTAAAAAATATTTTGGTATTTTTTTATTTATCGCTTACTGTGTTCTTCTTCTAAATGATTTGTTGTCAAGTCATCGGGGCGATAGGAGCACATAAATGTAGTGACTAAGAAAATTAACAGCGTAATATTTCATCTCAAGATTGCCACATTATCGTTTTATTGGAAATGAAAAGTGGTGCGAAAGGAAGTTTGCACTTGCAAGAAATCACCTCTGGTATAAACAGAGTTGTGGCTGTGATAGCATGGTCACATAGTTTACCTCTTTCAGAATAAACAAACCAATGTCAAGGAAGAGTGGTCACACAGACAACAGGAACTACAGCCTGGACCGAGTTCATCACACTGACTCAACCACAAACACAGCAACCCTTATCCATGATTACTCTGTCCATGTGCCTCTCTCTCCCAGTAATTACACTCTCAGCATCAACACACACTTTTCTCTCTCAAACACAAAAAAAAAACAAAAAAAAAAACAGGTACTCCCAAGGACAGGATATGCAGCTGTGGTGAAGATAAAGTCTGACAGATCAGTTCCTGTGGAAGACAGATGCACTTTCTCCAGCAGTTAGCGCTTCATAAAATCTATGACATTCTCTATCCATGCTTCCCCGAGCGCACATATGGCTTTCAGAAGATACACTCAGTGTAAGCTGTCTAGAAATGTGAAATACTGCTTTCCTATACGTAAACATGCAGCACACAAGTCAGAATTGATTTACAGTGGCCGGAGGATACTGTCGTCTCTGTTCTGCGTGTGCAGTGGCATTTATTGCAATGTATAACCCTTGAGAAACTACCAACTTAAACTCTCTGCTGTAATTAAAACTGGTTCCGCTTAAGTTTTTGGTAACTGGAAACTCCCCAAAGTTATAAAGTGCATTAGTCATAAAAGTAGAGGAAAGAGAGGTCCAGCTGTTTTCTGCTAACGGTGAAAAACATGATCGCACACAGCTTTAATAATGTTGACGTCTGGGCTCCGGGGAGGCCAATCCATGACTGATAGTGTTCCAGTGAGTGGTGTTTACAGCATTAGTATCGTGCTTGACATCATTTTCCTGCTGGAAAAATGAAGCTGGATCAAAAACTGGTGATACTTTTCTGTGTTCATAGCCCCAAACCATGACACAGCCTCCACAAATAGCTGTAGACGCTCACTTTTCCATCTCATTCTTGACCTACTTCTGCACATACTGACAATGATTTGAACCAAAAATCCCAAATTTGGATTCATCACTCCACGTGACTTTTGTTCACCGATTTTCGGTCCAATTCTTGAGTAATTTGGCATACCTCAGCCTTTTCTCCAGGTTTCCTTTAAAAAATGGCTTCACAATACCACCGCCTCCACGGAGACCATTTCTAATAAGGCTTTGGTGAACAGCAGTAAACAACTGAAGGCCCTAATGCATCTCTCAGGTCCTGTGTCAGGTGTTTGTTGGATTTCCCCCCCATTTCTTAAGGTTCAGTATGTACTGTTCTACTGCTGTAGTTTTTTTTTTTTTGTTTTTTTTTTTAGGTCTGCCACTTTCTCTTTTGCCCCCCTAGTTTTCTCAGGTTTTTGGTAAATGTGGTAAAATTCTCACCTTGTTGGTCTAAAAATCCTATTTTATTCTTGTCAAGCTATATTATCTTTGACATTTTTCATAGATTCACCAAAAAAATGGGAAGAAATTATGCGTTTTCATTACCAAGTTGTTGATCTTGTGTAAAAGCCACACTGGTTCACCCCTTGAGTTAAGTGCCTTTCTCATAATCATTGCATGATTTACAAAAATTTTGCACAATAATATTTCTCCAACATCCTCTCTTGCCTTTTAGTTAATGATGCTGGATGACGTTCTCATCAGAGTTGGAAAGGAAAAAAGCAGCTGAAGCCTAAAACATTAAAGGTTGTTAAAAACGCCACTTCCTCTGTCTAATGGGAGTTTATTATCTCTTCCCTATAAGTGTTATTAATTCATTATTGAGGGGATATCCTGTGCTGGAAAATAAGGAGGAGAACATAGATAATTCCAAACCAGACACACACTCAAACAGTGCCCTCATTCACCAACATGCTGCAGTGTGAAGCCTGGGTTACAAGGTGAACAGTGACACCTTCTGGCAAGATCTGATACTTCAGTTAGTGCAGAGCACAGAATGAGGCCACATTGGATATAGTAGAGACAGCATAAATTTAAGCAGAAAACCAAAGAAGCCATTAAGTATTAAGTACAAACAGCTAAGGACTCCTCGATTAGACACAGGTGGCTTATTATTAGCTTAGTTGTAGCTGACTACATTTAAACAAATTAATAAGTAATCATGTATTCAAATTGTCTTAGCTGCAATGTTTAAAAAAAATCCAAATTAAGTTTAATTGCTGCAAAGAAATTCCAAAAACACTAAAGGGAAACTACTTATATAGCAAACCAGGATAAAAATTCACCACATAAATGCTACATTAATACTCTGTATGATGAGTCAATTTTTAAGGTCTGTTTCCATTGTTTTTCTGGTGGCAAGATCTGCTTTCTGTATCTGAAGTTCAGTGTTGACAGCTCAGCATCTACAGTGAAAAAACAACGCTTTGCTTACAGCTTTTTCTCCCCCTGCTGTGCTGACAGCATTTTCAGTTAAAGAGCATGACTTCCCTCTTTGTCCCTGACAAAAAGTGTCAACCCATAGCTGTCACTGACAATCAAACTGTTTGAAATCCCAGACTGATCTAATCCCGTTCTTAGATCCTTCCTGGAGTAGACTGTGGAGACTCGGAGCACTTGGTACAGATGAAGACACAAAAATGTTTCACGTATTTTTGTAACCTAACAACAACGCGGCTTTCTGAGAAGAGCTCCAAGACTGAAAGCACATAACCCAGACACCGGCCTTTCTAGTTAGTGGGTTATTAAAACTTTAGAATAATGTCAACGTGAAATTATCCGCTTCGGTTTCACACTTACTGGGAAGCTTCAATGCATTGATGGTAATAAATAATAACACCCCGTCAACTTGATTCAGCCCGTTTATGTGTGAGAAGGTGCACACACAACAAAGCCGAGAGAGGTAAAAACCCTGCACTGCTTATTGCTGAGGCTTCATAGTACAGCTGCTTCCACCGTTCATATAGGGATTTATGTCATTGTTTTAAAAGTTTCGTTAGTTTCATTTTTATATGATCATCTGATTAACTGCCGCTCCAGGTTTAGATTGATAGATCGCATAGAATAGAATGAGCTAACTAATTATAGTACTAACTTTTTCCCCCCTGAGCAACGGCAAGTACAGCACTAGTTTAGATGACTCCTACCTGGTTTGGGAGCTGCGGATGTTGTTGTCCCAGCCAGTACAGACACTGGATCATTTTGTGATGTTTGCGAGCCTGTAGGTATGGCATCTGCTGCCTCCTTCTGAACTTCTGTGGTAGATGGAAACTCTGTAGCATCCTTCTGAATGTCTGTGAGAGTGGTGCACTTTAAATGTACTTTACTCAGTTGCTGTGGTCCTGCCTCTTCACACACCGAGTCCATTGGCTCACCTATAATGCAGGAAATCAATATCGGTTACACCAGACAGCACACTGTAAATTACCCTTCTCTTCTGTTTTGAATTGAATTCGTTTTTGAATGAGCACCCAATGCTAACTGTACTTTAAACCAGGGTACTTACTTACGCCTGATCATTGACATCAGAATATGACATTACTGATCTGCAGTCATGCAGCAGGACTGCTCTCTGTGACATCCTGCAGTTAAAAGGCCTTGCTGTGAAGGGGTCTCTGATGAAATGTTATGTGCACAGTTTGTGAGCTTTGCAACTGATGGAGCTCTTATGAGCTGATAGAGAGGAACAGCCATACTCCTGTGTAAACCCATAAATCTCAATCTGCCTGCTGTTCGCAGAATCATTTATATCAAAACCTGTGGTCCATGAATACATTACAGACTCAAGTCATTTTCACACATTTATTAAGTTTCAATCTCAAGTCAAGCCTGTGTAGTGCTTCACACTACAAACTACAACACATATGCAGTCGCAGAGCACTAACTGCTTAAAGAGTATTGCCATTTTTTTCACGAACTGTACACCAATAGAGACTATGAATTGATGTGTTAATACCTCATATATTATACATACCTGCACAATCTTCCTGCCCCTTTTGCAGCTCCCCTTTGGATATAAATCGGTTCATCTTCTTCAGGATTTTCTTGTGGGATTTGGAAGGCTGGAATTTCAGAGCGTGGCATCTTGAGAGAGGATACAAGGTAAAGGTTATTGGTTGTTAAAGCAAACATTTAATTAATGTATTTTTTCAACATAGATCAAACAACCCTTGTGTATTCTAGATTTTTTGGTCTTATCAGATCTTAAGTTACTTAAAGCATGACTCATAAAAGGACATTTTGGTAAGCAAGTTAATAAAATTACCTGATGGTATACTGTGGACAGCATGTCTTCTGCATTATGGGTTTGTAAACATACTTCCCACTTCTGAAAATGAAAACATGGACAAGATTTTTGGGAGAAAACAAAAAAGTATGCCAATAAATTATTCATTTTTATTTGAAGTAGTCACAACTCCATTTTTAAACTGAATTCAGGAGAAAAGGTTTCAAATGAAAGTAGGAAACCACTGGCTGAAACCAGGATACTAAGTAGCTACTCGCCTTCTCCATCCTCGATCTATGAGGTCTTGGTAGTCTTGTACTGTCATGGTGTGGGACCACATCCCTACAATCAAAACAAAACAAATAATTAATCAAATTGTTTCCTTAAAATGTATAATTGATTTAAATACAATTTTATACATAATGGCAATCTTTGAAAATATGGCAACAAGCCTAGGCAGTGTTATGTATGAAAAGTCTCTTCACCTTAAGCCCAATCAGGCTTAAGGTCATAAGACAGCTTTTCTTTTATTCACAAAAAGTGAATGGGACGGGGAAGAAACTGTTAATGAGATAATACTTCTGTGTTTAAATTGATGATAAAACTGAACCGGAAACAAGGAGAACGAGTCAGGCTCTTCACAAGTGAGTAAAACTAAAACAGCTGTGATACGAGGTATGTATACAAACAATTCATAGTCTGTCAAGAAGTTGAGAGACTTGTGGTAGGTCCACATTTTTGTTCCAGTTTAAAACACTGTCTCCAAAGGGTCATTCCCACAGTACTTTAAGGCCCCAATGGAAATATACAAATTTATCATTTGTAGCCAGACCAGATCCCTCTTCCCAGAGCCGAGGTCTGAGCTCTTCCTTTCAACTTTCAACTTTCCTATCACTCTTGGAGCCTGCATAAACAAACCAAAACATAAGCTTCTATTGCAAGAAAACAATCCATTTAAATTTAAAACAGCCGAGGTAATTAACCGGTAAAAAGTTCACACAACACACACCAACCTCTCAGTCGAGTATAATTTCCTATGTTCCAAAAAAATTATGCTTAGAGTCCAAGCAAAACTCCACTAGTGAACCACAAAATGACAGATGAGTCTCCAACAGACACAGTGGCAAGACTGCAGGCTTTCTTTATGTCTGACACACATCACAACTTTTCACAGGACTCTCTGTAGTACTGTGAAAAACTAAGTGCACCTTTATTGTTTCCATAGGATCTAGGGTGAGAAGTAGCAGTCAGGTGCTGCTATACAAATCACTTGATTAAATGATCATCAGGAAGTGTGACCAAGGCTATCAAAGCAGAGATTTGGGCAGTTTGCTTGTCTGGAGTGTTCAGGTGTGTGTTAATTGTCCCAAAAGTGGAAGTCTCAATAAATTTATCCCAAAGTTGAAGAAAAAACAAACAACCAAGAGATACATCTCAAAGTCTGCAGCCCTCAGTTAATGTGTTAAATGTTAAAGTTCAATACAGTACAGATAGAAAACCACTGAACATGTATAGCTTCTTTGGAAAGATCACTAGGCAGCCTCGCTTCTGTCAGTCTGCCCCAGGGCAGCTGTGGTTACAACTGTAGCTTGCCTCCACCAGTGTGTGAATGTGAGAGTGAATGAATAGTGGTATTGTAAAGCGCTTTGGGTGCCTTGAAAAGCGCTATATAAATCCAATCCATTATTATTATTATTACTAGGAGGAAGTCTCTTTTCCCTAAAGAGAATGTTGCAGCACAGCTTATGTCTGAAAGTTGCATCTGGCCAAACCACAACACTTCTGGACCAGTGTCCTTTGGAATGATGAGGCCAAAGTGGAAATATCTACCATAATGCATAATATTAGCATAAACATATTAGCGTAAACAGCTCATACCAGCTGTCAAGCACAGTGATGGAGGGATGTTTTGCAGTGGTGTTTGGTTTTTTGCAGCCACTGTACCTGGTTACTTTCCAATCACTGAGCTGATTATAAACTCCTCTGTATACCCAAGTATTCAAGAGGCAAATGTGAAGCCGTCTACATACCAGCTAAAAGTTGGTAGCAATTGAGTCATGCAAAGAGATAAGCAGCAGAATGGCTGACAAAAAAAGAAAAAAAAAATCAAGGCACTGCAGTGACCCAGTTACAGTCCAGACCTCCAAATTCACACGGTGTTGTGGGACATTACAGGGGCATGGGTATAAACTAATGACTGCAAACTTCAGTGAACCGAAGCAATGTTGCAAAGAAGAATTCCCCCAAAACTGAGACAAAATCATATAATTTTTCTTATGGAAAATGATTCCTTCAAGTTACTGCTGCTACAATATGATGATTCTACAAATGAATCATGACGTGACCTTAGTTTTTCACAGGTCGCATGAAGTTCCTGTGAAAACTTTCTAGACTGTATGTCTATACAACTGAATCGCCATCATAAATAAACATGTAAACAGTATGTGAAAATCTTTGTTTTTTCTTATGTTGCATTATTCAAATCATTGTCGTCGCCCCCCCCCTTACATAGATCTTCAGTTATCTTATCTGTCAGTGGTAAAATAAAGAGCATTGAAATTCACTCTGTTTAAAACCCCAGAGAAGTTATGCTTAAATACAAAAAAAATGTGTAGGGCCTACACATTTAGTTTCTCAGATATTTCTGGCCTATGACTGTAAAATGATCACACCCTCTGAAATTGCAGAAATGTCCCATTCTCATATACATGTGCATTAAAACCAATAATGAGCATATAAAATGAACTTAAAAGGCTTTAACTTATGCTGATTAATTAACTCCTTTTATTTGAACATAATACATGTCATCAAAAAGCCCTGCTAATTTGTTAGGCAGGACTCGTGAGTCTAAAATACAAAGAATGGATTCCATGTGCAGGTGGGATAAGAGTACAGCGGCTCACAGCACACCTGGAGTGTGTTTTCACCACTCACACCAGATCCCTTCTTCAGCCTTCACTCAGGCATGACAGACACAATAACACAGATGAGAGCAGATGTTGTGCTCTTGTTGTGAAGAGTTGCATTGGATTTGTATCTGACAACACTGTTGATAATATCACTGCACCAATCACACCAAGGGAAAACATCGTATGACGCACCTGTTCAGAAAAGTCTACAGTAAAGACGCACTGCTACTATATACGTAATCCATGCATCTACAGCATAAGATGTTTCACATCTTTCCAGGAAAATAAAATGATGCCAGTGAGAGTATAACATGAGATAACGCTTGACCTGCATCCACTTCCAACCCTGTAGCACTGTTACATAGTTACAAGAATTACACAGGTAGTAAAGTCTCCCTTCTTCACTGCAAGCTGTCGTATCCATATGATGTAACAGGAACAGATTAACACTCTTATCTTAGATTAGACATCAGCTCTTGTCTGCAGGCGATGTGCCCAGTTGCTCATTGACTACACTGGGACCTCCCTAATTATAGTCAACCTGTCTCAGCCCTGCTCAGATCAAATCAATGACACCAGTGTGTCCTCTTACCTTCTCACACAGTTTTCATTTTTATGTGAAAGTGAGATCTTTTAAAAAAGTAAGAGTAAAATGAATTGCTGCATCATCGAGGCTCATTTTTACTAAATATTCCAAAATATAGTCACGTGTCAGCATTTATAATTAGGCTGTTCAACTAGTACACTGTTATCCCTCTGTCACTCACAGCTAGAGAACAGAGTTCACAAGAAAAAGTAATGCCAAGTACCATCTATATTACCTGTTACACCAAAACAAAGTGTGAGAAAGTACTATAACACATGCGCCGCTCGCTGTCACCTATTGTATATTATACGACTTTTAAACCACGTAAAATATAAAATATCCTGGATTTCCTAAACTCGGCGTCACATCACAAATACCAAAAAAAAGAGAAAGCTGCACTTTCTAAGAACAGCAGCCTTGCTTCTCCGTCCTGCTGTTTAAGAGACTACCTATTAGCTTGGTGCTACTGCAAATCTACTGCTAACATGCTACAATTGCATTGTTACACCCAAGTTAAACATTGTTGTCCTACAGAAAAAACATTCAACAATAACCTTAACTGATTTATTCTACAAGCCTTCTTCCGATTCCCAGAAAGCAAAAGCTAGGCTAGAAGCTAACGGCTAAAAACTGAGCTAGGTCAATAACCTTAAACCTATCTACATGGTGTCAGGCTAACGCTAAATAATATTTACACTCGCAGTGTGCGTACAGTCTATGTAACATACTCAAATACACTGACATTAGGGATAGGTGCAGTGCAAAAAACAGCTAGCCGGCTATTATGCCAGAAAGTAGACGGAGCTAGGTCATTAGCACAAGCCAGTTCAGAGAACCCCGGCTATCCTCCACACAGACACACATATACACACACTTCATCCCCAACTTACCACGAGAGAAGTTTCCCGTTTGGCTTTTACAGTAACCACAGCGGTAGCCATCTTCTCCACCGAAATATTCTACTATAGTATAAGACTTATTTCCTGCCATCTTTAAGATCTAGCACAGCTGACAGCTGAGACAGGTGACCGGGCAAGCCTTGCTAGACATGTAACCCCGCCCACAGCAAATACGTCATCAGTTGTGCGTAAAACAAAGGGAGTTCTGATAAAAGTGTTTAAGTGTTACAAGTAACACTCTCAAATAATGAAACAGCTTTTGTTTTTTGGATCAAAATAAACATAATGCATTGCAGTGCATTCTGTAAAAATGACTTTATAACTTCATATTTAAGAAGACAGAGGCAGGGGAGAGGATGAAGGCATGTTCAGAGGCCTGAACATGTTCTGAATGTACGGTTTGGAGATAGTGGCACTGGCATAAAGACAAGGGGTGAAGCTGGAGGTGGCAGATGAAAATGCTCACTTTCACTGACAAAGATATACAGATTTACAATCCTGTCTATCAGTGACAGCTCAGGTTGAGAACTTTAGAGATAAAGTTTGGAGAAGAAGGTTAAGATGGTTTGAACATGTGCAGAAGAGGGGTAGCGGACATACTGGACAAAAGATGCTGAAGATGCAGAAGCCAGGTAAGAGGGAATGAGGAAGCCCACAGACTAGGTTCATGGATGTAGTGAAGCAAGACATGCAGAGAGTTGGTGTGACAGAAAAGGATGCACAGGAGAGGATGAGAGGGAGGCAGATGATCAGTTGTGGTGAGTCCTAACATTAGTAATCAAAAGAAGATTATTTAAAAACTCAGTTCATTCTCAGTATCAATTAAATAAAGTAATAAAGTAACTGAAATCAGGCTATATACCAACAGCTGCTTTCCCACTCTTGAATAAAAAAATAGTATGGATTAAGTAAACTAAAACAAAAAATTACAAGAATAAAGACCTTCATTGGGGGAAATGGGCGGATTTTTCACCAAAAGCTTTGTGACACATAAAATTCCACAAGTTATAATTAAAGAACTGTACACCATATTTATTAAATTATCTGTGCAAAGAGGAAAGACAGCAAAGTAAATCCAAAACAAGATCCTGCATAAACAAGACCAAGGGAGAGTTTGCATGTAGAAAAATAACTTAGAAAATCAAAGCTGGAACAATGATTTAGTTTTATGCAATTACAAAAATAGCATTGAAGTGAAAAGCGCTTTGTCCAGTCCTAAGTTCTGTTTTACTTTTACAGTTTTCTCTCATTTAGCCACCAGTCAATTTTCTTGGGTTTCACATGGATTCATAGGTTCACAAAACCAGGATATTGGTTGTCTGATAAAAGTTGCCTCCATTCTTCCAACCACCCAACAAAACAGACCTAAACAGGATTGTGAAAGCAGCTTGTGAGTTGAAACACTACCGACAAACCTCTAAATAAACACGTGACTTTATGTTGTTCAGTGGTTTCTAATTGAAACTCCCCTGGGGCAAAGGGATGTTTTCATGAAGGTATTTCATGCTGCCTTGCTCAGAGAAGTCAGCCACTGTGTGTCCCTCCCCTCGAAGGACCCACTTGGTGGTCAAAAGTCCCTCCAAACCTACAGGTCCTCTGGCATGTATCCGTGCTGTACTGATACCAACCTCAGCTCCTGCAAAATAAACAAAGTAAAATTAAATACCTTGTTTTATTTTCAACATAGTGGTAGTTTAGGTTCACTTGAAGGTAAATACATACCAAGGCCAAAGCGGTAGCCATCAGCAAAGCGAGAGCTGGTGTTCCAGAATACACAGGCGCTGTCCACCTGTTGCAGAAACTGCTCGGCTGTTTCTTCATTCTCAGTAACAATGACATCAGTGTGGGAGCTGCCGTATTTGTGGATGTGGTCCACAGCTTCTTGCATGCTGTCAACCACCTCAATGCAGCATTCCAGGTCCCCATACTCTGTCCTCAGAGACTTGACCTCAGATGGGCTAAAAGTTAAATAGGATGCGAAGCGAGGACCAGCATGAATCTTTACCTGTAAGAAAGCAATAACCAATAGTTTGTTAAAGAATAAAAAACAAACAAATGTAATTTACTGTATTTATGGACGTGGGTAAAGTGTTAAATTCTCTTGCTGTTTTTCCTATTTCTGAATCTCATTCAAAGCATACACCCAAATAATCCTGTTTCTTACTTGCTCTGTTCTCAGCATGTCAATGATCTGGTCAAACACAGGAGTACGCAGCAAATCTCTGTGAATAAGAAGAGTCTCCATGGCATTGCAGGCAGCAGGGTAGTCACATTTAGAGTCTTTCACTGGAAAGAAACACAGTTTGTACAATAATTCAAAACCAGTCAGTTTGTATTAGTGATAAATTTAATAGACTGGAGCTGAATGCAATTAAAAACCTACCAACATCAAGAGCCTTGTCAATGCTGGCATCACTGTCGATGTAGACATGACAGATGCCCTCACTGTGGCCCAAAACAGGAATGCCCTTGGCTGCCCTCTGGATTTCCCGGACCAGCTGAGACGAGCCCCTTGGAATGATCAGGTCAATCATCTTGTCCAGTCTGCACAGATCCTCAACTTCCTCACGTGTGCTCACCTACAGCACAAATTCTTTTAGTGTATCACAACAAATAAAATACTACCAGGAAACTAAAATTATATTTCTATAATGATTTTTAGTCTTACCAGTTGAATGGCATCTGCTACACCATGAATGGAAAGGGCCTCTTGAGTGAGTTGATGTAGAATTTTGTTGGTGTTGGAAGCTTCTTTGCCACCTTTCAGGAGCAAAGCATTTCCGCTTGCAATTGCTAGTGCTGACACCTGAAGTATAGCATTTAAAATGTCACTCTTTTTGAACACATATAAAACCAAAGACTCTAAAAAAGTATTCCAGACTGCCCAGAGATGGTCTGACCTGTGGCAGACAATCAGGGCGAGACTCAAAGATGACCAGCAGGACACCGATGGGGACCGTGATCTGTTCTAGTTCTAGGTTGTTGGCCACTCTAGTCCTCCTCAGCACCCGGCCGACGCTGTTCCTGGAGGAAACGGCGAGCTGACGCAGGCCAATGGCAAGACTGTTCAGCTTGGCTGTTGACAGACTCAGGCGATTGATCAGAGGCTGGGACAGACGACCTATAAGAGTAAAGTATGAATAAAAATGCCGGCGCATCAATCAATAAAGAGAAACATGTTGCCAAGCAGGAATAACTGCTCTGCTACGCGATGCCACACCCAATGACTCCTAGTAAAATAGACTACAGTGGTATCTGAGTCACAGATCTACATTCAGGTATGGATTACGCTAATCTGTGTGCCAGCTCTCTGCCTCTGTACCTAATGTTGTTGCTAGCTCCATGTCTTTCCTGTTTGCATTAAGAATTTCTTCTTTCTTCTCTGTAAGGAGCTCAGCAAGACAGCAGATGATCTCCCCTCTCTGAAAAAACAAACACATAGATGTGATCAACACAATTCAAAATTAATTGACACTGCTGTCACTACGATGTAGAACTTATTTAATTTGGTGACCCTGTGCAACTAATTAGGATACTAGTTACCTGTTCAGGGAGCAAAGAGGCCAGGGTTCTGCCTGCATGTCGTGCCATCTCTGTCTGCTGCTCCACAGTTGGGCCTGGTGGTGTCAATAACACCAACATCAAGCATAAATCCTCAAACCACAACAAAAAGATTCAAATGCTGTGAGTGGTTTTACCCAGTACCTGCAGGTTTCACTTCAGAGAAAAAGGTGCCAACTTTCTTCCCTTCCACAATGTCTGTGATGACGTGACCGGTGACTTTTGGATCTGTGCCATTGGCAATGATTACTGAGGTGCCACCCTGCAGTGCCCAGAGGGCTGCTTTCACCTGAGCCACACAACATGATTTAGTGTAATGCAACATTTTCATTACTGAACCAACTCTGCCTCTACATATAGTGAGATGAATATGTCTGTGAAGGTTCTCAGTCATCCAGGTCATCGTAGTCAAAGGAGCTTGCAAAGAAAAGCGTCTGGACTTCTTTAAGTTACTTGAAGACGTTTCACCTCTCATCCGAGAGGCTTCTTCAGTTCTAAGGTCAAATGGTGGAGAGTCCCAGATATAACCCTAGTGGGAGTGTCCCCCCACAGAGGGACAAAAGGACCCCCTGATGATCCTCTAATCGCCTGAGCCAAGGTGTGGAACTGGGTGTGGGTCCCAATCAGCCAGAGTTTCGGGTGATTTCATTGTGAAACCTGGCCTCACCTTATCATGCGAATTCCTGAGGTCAGATGGCCCAGGGTGTGAGTGGGCCTTAAGGCGTCTGGGAAGGGATCTCAAAACTGGATTATAGATGGCAGAGAGTTGGTGTCGTAAACCACCGCCTCTGTTCAAAGATGGTCGCTCACAGTGGACATAGATGGCTTCTTTCACTCCTCTTTCAAACCATCTGTCCTCTCTGTCCAAAATGTGAACATTGGCATCCTCGAAAGAGTGTCCTTTATCCTGTCCTTTATATCATCACCCTCTGGAACACAAACTTGGAGTAATTAGGACCCTACACCACCGGGCAGAACATGTTCCCTCTAAGCCTGAAGGGAAAAAGAAGGAACACACACATGTAAAGGAAGCACTCAAAACGTGCGGCTATCCTAAATGGGCGTTTTTAAAGTCAGCAAAGAGGCACAGAAAAGAAGATCAGACACCAGCGAGGGAGGATAAGAAGGACAGGCGCAACAACATTGTCATCCCCTATGTAGCCGGTGTATCAGAGAAACTCAGGAGGGTTTTCTCCAAGCATGACATCCCGGTGTACTTCAGACCCAGCAACACACTCAGACAAAAACTGGTTCACCCGAAAGACAAAACGCCAAAACACAGACTTAACAATGTGGTGTATGCCGTACAGTGCAGCGAGGAATGCCCAGACCTCTACATTGGAGAGACCAAACAGCCACTTCACAAGCGCATGGCACAACACAGAAGAGCCACCTCCACAGGACAAGATTCAGCTGTCCATCTGCATCTTAAGGATAAAGGACACTCTTTCGAGGATGCCAATGTTCACATTTTGGACAGAGAGGACAGATGGTTTGAAAGAGGAGTGAAAGAAGCCATCTATGTCCACTGTGAGCGACCATCTTTGAACAGAGGCGGTGGTTTACGACACCAACTCTCTGCCATCTATAATCCAGTTTTGAGATCCCTTCCCAGACGCCTTAAGGCCCACTCACACCCTGGGCCATCTGACCTCAGGAATTCGCATGATAAGGTGGGGCCAGGTTTCACAATGAAATCACCCGAAACTCTGGCTGATTGGGACCCACACCCAGTTCCACACCTTGGCTCAGGCGATTAGAGGATCATCAGGGGGTCCTTTTGTCCCTCTGTGGGGGGACACTCCCACTAGGGTTATATCTGGGACTCTCCACCATTTGACCTTAGAACTGAAGAAGCCTCTCGGATGAGAGGTGAAACGTCTTCAAGTAACTTAAAGAAGTCCAGACGCTTTTCTTTGCAAGCTCCTTTGACCATAGTGAGATGAACTATTATCTGTCACACTGACCTTTGCTTCCATGCCGCCAATACCAACTCTGGATTTAGTCCCATATGTGATAGATTGTTGGTCTCCGGGATAGAATATATCAATGAGCTTGGCATCATCTGTTCCTGGCGGACTATCGTATAAGCCTGAGGAAAAAATAAGAAAAATAAATCACATATATATATCTTCTGATTTAACAAAAACGCAACCTGCCTGTTTGTATAAAGTCTTCTATTAATGTCTGACTACCTGGCAATCATTAATGAATAAAAGCAAAGCATCAATGGCATATATGGCAGTTGCTGTAATACTATGCATAATAATAATAATAATAATAATAATAATCACTTGTTCACTAATAATAATAATTATTAGTTATTATTAATAATTCACTTGTACAAATACAAAGAAATTGTTGGTTAATTTGGTCATTTGTTTTCATTTCATGCATCTTTCATATAGTTTTAGGTAACTGGTTCACATTTATTATACATACAAACATAAACATAATCTACACATTTACACAAATAACATACTGGCCATTACTGTGATTCTTAACTGCAAATTAAAGAAAAAATTATTTAAATAGTCATATCTGTACCTTGGACATCAGACAGGGCAATAAGTAGGTCTACTTTCATTTCAACAGCCAGCCGTGCAGCTAAGCTGTCGTTATCTTTGATGCTTATTACCTGAAACACAAACCAATTTTTCATTAAGCAAAAAAACACCGTGCAGGTCAGGAACAACTTCAGTTGCTACTACATTTCAAAAGCTTCCCTCTCTCACTCAGGTGCAAAGGAAACATTGCATGCAAAAACAGGTGTACCCACATTTACACCCTGTAGGTCACTGTTGGGAACAGGGGGTGGAACAACAGCATCGTTCGTGTTAATTATCGGGACGATATTCATACGCAGCAGTTCATGTAGCGTGCTGTTCAGGTTACGGCGCTTCTGTTCATCGTGAAAGTCCAGATTGGTGACCAGAATCTAAGGAGGTGGAAAGAAATGTGAAGTAGTATGTGACATTTTAGTCCGATGCTGTAGGTTTTATTCTATGCCAAACGTGGAGCACATACTTGTGCAGTGCAGATGCTGTATTGGGTGAACATAGCTTCGTACAGCGCCATCAGACCGCTCTGCCCAGCAGCAGCACAGGCTCTTGCTTCCAAAACTGGGACTGTCTGAAAGACAGTGAGATTTAAACAAAGTTAACAAGATTTAGAACGAAAGAAATCAGCACGCTGTTATACAGTCTACATTTACAAAATAGTGGGTCCAAGTTCCTTCTGTTAAAGCTCATTCACCATGTCTTTCAGTTGGTTCTGTCCAGAATGCAGAGCTTGTCTGACACTCTGAGACAGCAGTATCTCATGTCTCAGTCGCTGCTTCCCAAATGCCACAGCACCACTCGTAACAATCATCATCTCCCTGCCTTGATTCTGTAGCATGGCCACCTGATGGAACAGAAACAATAACATTTAAGATCTCTTTTCTTTGGAGCAGTCATTCCTCTATAAAAGACACTTTGTATCAACATTATTACCTGCTCTACTATTGAAGCCAGTCGTCCCAGTGCCAGACCACATTCATCTCCACGCGTCACCACAGCGCTCCCAAGCTTCACTACAACGCGTTTGGCTTGCTTCAGCTCACTGCGGTGTGCAAAGGACTTCCCATGGGATCGAGGGAGAACGACTGCGGGGAATAAAGAAAACACTCAAATTTTAACAGGCATAGGCAGCCGAGGAAGAACCAACACATATCGAAGTGATCCTGAGATTTGTGTACAAGCCTAGTATGATGAAGCACTTGGCTGATCACTTACATTTAGCCTGGGAAAAGGCTCTGATGTAGACTGGGCACACATTTGATTGCCGTGTTCTGAATGGCAGAGGAGAGCAGGAAGCCAACCTGGCAAACATGGCACTGAAAGTTCAGGACCACTGTGATGAGCACAGAAAGCAATGCATGGTTAGTCTAACAATGGAATAGCATCAAATTAAATAAGCAGCTTCTGGGTAAAACAAACAGGCTTGACGCCAACGTTTTAAATAGATATAGTTTTGCTGTCGCTTGAAAGCTCTGCATCATGTGTCTTCTTCTTATCAGTGTTATGCAATATTTGGACTTGACACACTGACCCATTAAAGATTGTTTTGCACTAAGTTAGCTTAGAAAAATACCAGCAATAATAGGCAGGGCAATAGACTGGGCGCTTTTCACTTGTATAACCTGTAATACATATGAACGAACTGCAGTTTGCATGGTAGTTTATCAGACTATAGCAGCTACGTGTCGAGTACTTCTGTCAAAACATACCTAGGTTAGCTAACGTTAGCTAGCTTTAGCTGTTGTGAGCTGCCTAACTTGCCTCGGTTTTCGACAGAACAGGCGGAAGAGATTTTTTATAAGAGACTCCTTACCCAGCGAGATGGAGACGTGGAAAGCCAACCACAGCTACACTTGTAAGTGAACGGCGAAATGAAGACACGTATTCAGAGAGAATCGCAGCGCTTCACTGCCACATCCACAGCCCACGTTGTGTGGGAAGTGCCGTAATGCTATTCACGAACGATGTGTACATAAAATATCAGGGGGAAAATGACATAAGACGTTGGCTTACGCAAGAAAGTATTAACGTACGCATGAATTTTATTTTTTTGTGAGCGAGCACGGGTTGCACAAGTACAGAGACCTCGAGTGACACTTACCGCTGAAACGAAGATTAGGTTGTGTGTGCAGAACAGTTTTATCAGCATATATATATATATATATTTAAATGCACCGTCTATATCACAGAGAATGCAGACTTTTGCAATATATATTATGCTATTATTGTTATTTATAATTACAAGTAATAGGCATATATTAAAAAGTAATGTCGTTTCTTCTACGGGAAATATAACATCGCAATAACGTATTTTTTTAAAGGGAAATATTTTGTAATGTAATTCTGACAACAACAAGCGCGACTGTAAACAACGAATATCGCTTTTTTCAAGTTTTCGAAATTATATCTTGACAAAATAAAACAAGTTTCACTTAAGTACTCACGTGACTTCCGGGCGACTTCCCAGCTCTTTTTACACCCGGAAGAGCAAGCGTCCTATGAGATCTCAAGTTGAGATTACTTTATCACACACCTGTGCTCAAACTAAAGAAATTTCACACTAAATTGATTCTATTTTCCTGTCATTTTTTTTATTAAATGACCCTGCATTTTGGACTGTTGACTTGTAATTTAATCAATTTCTTTGAAACTTTGCCATTAATTTGTGTGTCAACCATTTGAACCTGCTAGTGAAGCAAAAAACCAAAACAAACAGTCTTCAGTAATGTGACACTAAAGCCACGTGAGTGGCGTTTGTGCATGCCAGGACAGACTTGTGAAACATTAATGAGCAGGACAGTCAGAAGCACAGTGCACACTGAGCCACCATAACAGCTGTACACAGAGCTATGGGGACCATGGAGAAAACTTTGAAGTGTCCTGTGTGCCAGGATTTCTTCATTGATCCTGTGACGCTGCAGTGCGGACATGACTTCTGCCTCACCTGTATACAGGCTGTCTGGGAAACCGATGTGTCTGATGAGGGGCCTTTCTTCTGCCCGGAGTGTCAGATATTTCTCCCCTCTGACCTCACTCTGAAGATAAACGCAGACCTTCAGACCAAAGTAAAGGACTTCACCACTAAGACGCTGTCAGCAGCAGAGCGACAAGCAGCAGCTTCAACTAGTGAAACGAAATCATCATCAACTATCTGCTGTGACCACTGCATAGAGATGCCATCAGTAGCCATAAGAACCTGCCTGACTTGCGATGCCTCGCTGTGCCAGGCTCACGCCCTGCTCCACCAACAGAGGTCTGCTCTAAGGGAGCACACAGTGGTGGATGTGACCAGCGATCCACTGTCTCTGAAGTGCAGGGAGCACCGCGATGAGCTTAAGCTCTTCTGTATGGAGGAAAAGGTACCTGTTTGCTGTTTGTGTGTCCTGGTTGGCACGCACAAACATCACAAAGCCTCTCAACTGCATGAAGCCAAAGCAGACTTTAAGGTGATTATTCTAATCTCTTTTCATTATTTGTGAGGAATATTTATCTATTTTCTTCCTGTTGGTTTTTGTTTGTTTGTTTGTTTGTTTGTTTGTTTGTCTGTTTGTTTTACCAGAGGCATGTTGTATTTCTCTCTCTAGAGTATGCTTGAGACCACAATGAACCAGCTACTAAAGAGGAGAAGTGAAGCCGAACATGCCATCAAAGACCTGGAGTCACTGTATACACAAACAGTGGTACAACCAATACAGAAATCGTACTCTTAAATTGCTTAACTTTTTAAATTGATGGAAGCCATTCTTGTTTGTCTAACAATGCATTTATCTCATAGACCTCTGCTGCAGAGTTTAGAGAGAGAATCTCAGACAAGTACAGCAGAATCCACGTCGTGCTGAATGGCGATGAGCGTCTAATGATGCAGATTATAGACGCAGAGGAGACATGCATGACAGAGTGGCTGGAGGCCCAGAGGAGCATCGTAGAGGCTCAGATCAAAGAGATAGATGCATTCAGAGCCTCCAGCAAATCTCTTCTCCAGGAAACCAATGATCTGCGGTTTCTGCAGGTAGGTTTACATGATCACTTACCGTGACCAAAAGTGTAGCACAAATATAGCTCAAATGTTTCCTGTTGTTTTCAAACAGCAAATCACATCACAGAATCTTTGGTGAGTATATTGCTGAGTCCAGTTTGTAACCTGAAATTGCCCATGCTTTACGCTGCTCCATATAATTATTCACTGAGCCTTCCTGTGGTATGATTTTTATTTTTATTTGCAGTGATCCCTTGGAATTTGCTCCAATCCGAGAAGTAAACAGAGACCTCTGTGACCCTGAGAAGCTGAGAACAGTAGAGAGGCTGGTGGATGAACTCTCGGTCGCTCTGTCCCAACATTTTCCACGAATGTGGTCATGTTAGTAAAGCTTTTTTCCTTTGACATTCTAAATCCAACTCTCATTATCATTATAACTGTGTACTAAGTAAATATTTGTATTTGCAGACTTAAGTTCTCCTCTTCTAGACTTCAAAACAGCTCATCCAAAGCTGGAGTTATCCCAAGACAGAAAACAAGTGTACTGGAGACGCCAACCTTTCGGTGAAGGACAGAGCCCTCAGCCATATGACTCACAGTATAGCGTCCTTGCTCAGGAGAGTTTTACAGGTGGCCAGCATTACTGGGAAGTCATTGTCCAAGACAAGCCCTTCTGGATGATAGGTGTGACCACGGGGTCAGTCGATAAAAAAGCCAGTTTAAGCCAGAGTTCTTCCAGTCTGGGTGTAAATAACACATCTTGGTGCATCTACCATGGAGACGGACAGTACCTGGCGTGCCATGATACTCAGGAAAAGCAGCTGTCAGTTGGAAAGAGAGTCAGAAAGCTAGGCATACTGGCAAACCTCCAGAAGGGGGAGCTGTCATTCTATGATGCCGACGCTATGAGGCTGCTTCACTCCTTCTGTGTGCAGTGCACAGAACCTCTCTATCCCATTTTTAACCCATGCATTGATATGAACGGAGTCAACACACAGCCTCTTACCTTGTTTTGGATAAAGGACCCCTGGGATTGGCATACACGTGAGGAGAAAAGTGAACTCACAGGAACCATTTGACTGCCTCTGTGGGATGCAGAGTCACTGATCAAATAATTATTTTAAGTGTAATTTTCCATTTGTGCTCACATAAAATTACATTGTGGAAATGTCCAACATGCTGTACAAATCTAGGCTGTCCAAAATATTGACTACCACCAAGTTTCTGTGAGTGGCTTTGACTCTGGTAAAGCTACAACGGCATTCAACGAATATACCTACCTCTAAAATCTTGCTAAAATGAGGTTATATAATAATATATGAGAAGACACATCTGTAGACATATCCGTACCGTGACTTTATAATGTCAAGACTAAAGTTATGTAATCTTTGCAGCACTGCCATTTCTGCAGTTGACATGTATGCTAAATATTTCATTAAGTGGTATCAGGTTCAAACAGTGCATTTGTTCTGTGGCAAAGTCGATCTCTTCCTGCAGCTTAGCAGCTCTCATGTGTGCCTTGATGCAGTTCATAAAGTAAATGACCCGTGTGTAAACTGCTCATCAGACCATGGAGGACATGCATGCCTTTAGTCTCACATGTCAATGGCCCTACAGAGTTGTTGCCCTGCAGCAGACAAATACACTGAGGTCAAATAACACGAACAGTAACGCTATATGTCTAGAAAAGATCAAGACACTTAACAATCTGATTTACACAATTCTTTGTGCATCACGCTTTTGCTCATTGTAAATAAACAAATACCTTTCTGCAGAAGAAGAAGTCTGAAAGTTCACATTCAACACAATTAGAAAATATAACTCTCTCTTTTTTTGTAAACAGTAACATTATGCACTCATCACAGGGTTTTGAAAGTTCAGCCACCCTAGGGCTTGGTGAGGACATACAGGAACAACACAGCACATCAGAAAGAAGAAGCATTTATTTGCATCATGTAATAATTCTGCCACAACTTTAGGACATTTTCAGTTCAGTGATGCAACTTGCCTCATTTTCCAGAGGAAACATGGTAGAGCTACTTATATTGTGAGATTTTCTTTTCCATTCTTTGTTTCACACATATACAGCCACTCAAACACACTGTGCTTAATTAAAAAAGTAATTCAAGCCTTTGGGTTTTTTCCATGCATGCATCATTTATGTTATAACAGGAGATTTCAGATTTTTCCATCTTTTATGTGTAACTGATAAGACAATCCAGCTAATGTCCAGTACATTTATGAATAGTTTGAATAATCATATAATTTGATTAGATTTTAGGAAAAGCGTACAGTGTGCAGTGGTTGGAGATCTGGCGGGCATATTAGTGAGAAACAAAGGTTGCTCAAGGAATTGCTCCTTCAGTATTTGCCTTGATCCAGTCCAGGAAATGAGTGACCCGTGTGTAGACCCCAGGCTTGTTCTTCTTCCCGCACTGGTCTCCCCAACTCACCACTCCATAAACAACATTAGCGTTGTTCTGCATACACGTCAGTGGTCCTCCAGAGTCCCCCTGAAACAAAATTGTACAGCTGACTATATGCTACTACTGGAACTAATGTAATAACTTTCTGTGGATGCGTTAGTAATATACATGTTATAACAGCATCAAACCATCAAATGTCCTAACCTGGCAGGAATCCACCCCTCCCTCCAGGTAGCCAGCACAGAACATGGAATTGTCCAGGATGTTCCCATAAACAGAACGATCAGAGCACTTTCCCTGGTTGATCAGCAGGACATTGGCCTCCAGCAGGTGGCTGGAACCATAATCAGCTGCAAAGATAATGCAGAAATATATTAGGGGGGTAACCCTTGTTTCTTTTTTTCATATTTCATGCCCACTTCCAGAACAAAATGAGTGAATGTTCATCAAAAGTTACTGAAGGTGATCTCTGCATGTAAAGCTAGCTATGGATACCACTGGAAAAACCCAGAACCTGTTGTAATGGTCGTCTGACCACATCTGCATTGATATATTGAGGTGTCAAAACTTGTCATTAAGAAGAGGTCATCAAATGTTGGAAAAGAGTTCAAGCTTCATTTAAAATAGAAAATGTCAAGTCAAGTGTTTATCAAATAAGCCAAATTATGTACATGAAAAATGGCAACCTTTTTGTAACCTTACATACATTGCTCAGTAGCACCCCATCCAGAGATTTTGCACTCCGTCCCATCAGGCAGTGGCGCGTTTGGTAGACAGGCTGTTTTCACAAACTGGGTCTCATTGGCACAAAAACCAGGAGTCCCACTGAGCTTCAACAAGCCTTTAGGAATACATGTGACATATAAATGTCACCACAAACTCAAAGAAAGAACATCTGAACAAAATGACAGAGACATTTGAGACAAGTATCACCTATATCATTGTAAACAGCTGTACTAGTCTCCCTGTAGTTTGGATTTTTAATAGTCCTTTCGACAGGTATGGTCTGAGTTCCAGGGTCTGGCTTACTCACTGAGAGACTTCCAGCCAGCACCTGCATGTCCTTGTTTGGTTCACTGTGCAAATAAAAAACAAAAGGGTTCAGTCAATATTACGTTGTCTTACTTGTAATCTGCCATTAATCTGGATCTTCAACCTTGTAGCCTTACATGCAGTGTGCAGCTGTCAGCACCCAGCAACTTGCAATGAGAATTCCTCCACAGACGTGTCTGAATGGCTGAGCGGAGCCCGTTGGCTTCACTTGCACAGAAACCTGCCAGGGTATAGCTCCTGGACTGACTTTCAGACCCCCAAAGATTCGGGTAAGAGCCTTTTTTGGCTGAGGTATGCCACAGGTGGCAAACTGTTTTGGTCCAGTAGTCGGAGGGAGAGGTGTCGCAGAAGGGTGGATGGGCTTCCCAGTTGGTGGTATGGCAGTTGCTGGCAGATTACCAGTAGGCTCTGGTTGCGGTGGTTCAGGCTGTGTCGGTTCAGGCTGTGTCGGTTCAGGCTGTGTCGGTTCGGGCTGCGGTGGTTTAGGCTGTGTCGGTTCAGGCTGTGTCGGTTCGGGCTGCGGTGGTTTAGGCTGTGTAGGAGCAACCTCAGTCGGCGGCCCATCTGAAAACACAGATCCAAGAAGATGGCACAGATGTTTTGCTGGCAACACTCAAGATCAAAATGTTGCCCATCACTTTAAAACTCACGTGTTGATACAGGACATTTTGGCACATCACAGTAGTCCCACAGTAACCTGTAGCCTCTTCTGAAAAAGCACCAGGGCTTTGGCTCTCCGTCAGGGTTCCTGAATCAGAGAACATGTCACTGAGACAGACCTCTTATAGGTGTTTTCTGCACATTGTATAAATGGAGTTACTTCTGACCTGCAGAAGTTGTGAGGGCCAAGGCCGTCTTTGTCCTCAAAGGAGGTGAAGGGATTAACACCCAATGCCAGGATGAAGTGGGAGTTCCAGTAGAGGCACTCATAACCATCATCCGTCTCGCTCACATTGCCACGATATGACTCTCCATCGTCCACATAGCAGTCGTTTGGACCTGAGAAATGTAAATTACTCAGTGAGTAAATGAATTATGATGATAAATATATATGAAGAAAGACAGTAGAATGAATTATTTACCAACATGGCAGAAATGTCCTCCGAACCCTTCGGGGCATTGGCAGTCAAAGTCGTTTTCATCTCTGATGCATGTGCCACCATTTTTACATGGATTAGGATTACAAACTGAAACTTTGGAGAACAATAAAACAAAATTTAGGCTGTTGTTCAGTAACGGCTAAAATCCTCACCAAAGAGGAATTTGGGCTTTTTAAAAATATAAATATATATATCAACATACTAGTTTTGCAGTCTGGAGGCTGAAAGGGTCGCTTGCATTTGCACTCATAGTGCGGAGGAGTTGAAGTCAGTACACATTCGCCATGCCCGCATTGACCTCTTTTACAAATTCTTGGACCTTAGAGAATAACACCATTAGGATATTTTTAATAACATTAATTCAGTTTTTTTACACTTTGCATATATATATATATGCAATTTGACAAAAGAATGGAGAGAAGGGAATTTTTTCTTCACACCTCTCTCGCATTTCTTTCCCTTGTAAGGTTTGGGACAGTCACATTTGAACTGTCTTTTGCCTTTCTCCTTACACACACCATTGTTAAGGCAAGGATTTGGGGTGCACTGGCCTGAGAAATAAAAAATGAAACACACCGTAATGTCAAAATGAAACCTTTCCTCTGTAGCATTAGAAGAAAACATGCCACAGATTTGCATGAGACATTTGTTAGTATCTTACCGGCTAGGCCCAGAATCTCAAAAAGCCAGTCTGAATGACCATTTTCATCATCCTCATCATCCTCATCCACGACCTTAAAGAAGACATCTAGAACAATACTTTCCTTTAGATTTAGTTTTAATTCTTTAAATACTACATTTCAAACCATTTTCTATATATGTTACAAAAGCAACATAAAGCAGTACTAACCCTCAATTATATCTTTAAACCTTCCTTTCGGTCTCTTTTTCTCATGTTTCCCTTGTCTTTCAGGCTGTGCAGAGTCCCGCTGTCTGTCTTGTCTTCCAGGATTCGAAGAGTCCCGATGTTTGTCGTGTTTATGTTTCAACTACATTTTTTAAGGAATTGCAGATGACAGCATAACATAAGAGCACGTACACATCCAAATAAATCTCTATCACTCTATATATTCATGTCTATCTGTCTATCTAGCTATATATGTGGCTAAAGCTATTGACGTAACCTTTTTAAACATGATCTACTGTGTTTTTTGACAGAAAATGCCACAATGTAAATAACGTGCAATGCATGTGATTATTAAATTCAGTTAATACATACTTCAGCAGGTATGAAGAGCACCGCTAAGAAGAGACAAAGGAAGAGGAGCTTCAGGTTCATGATGGCAGTTGACCAGAAGACATGTAGGAGAGTAACATGAGAGTGAGCTGACTGGGGGAGCCCTCGCACTTTTCCAAACATTTGGTAAGTACACTAACCTTTGAATTAGCCCTTTCTTTCTTTCTGTCTTTTTTTTTTTTTGTCTGGCATCCATCCGTGTTGCTGAGTCAGTTGTATTGATTATAACTGAGCTCAGATAGTTACCTTTATGGTCCCACATAATAGGAAAAATTCAGCTGAGTTTACTAATCGCTTGTGACGAACACATTTACAGTCAAGAAATATCTTCCCCCAAATGCTGACTTTAAGTTACTATATCTACATGGATGTTTTCCATGTAGTTTTGGTTACATAAGTACAGTGTAAAACATTACATTTCAGGAAATGTGGTCAAATAAATTTACTTGATTGGTATACATTCATGTTTATACCAAGCATATTTTTCTTAATAATTAATTTTTTAAATAAACGAACATTTAAAATTTATACATTTCAGCTGCATTAAAAAAAAGTCTTAATGTTTATTAAAGGCAAAAAATCTTCTTTTTTTAGTCTAATGGAGCATAATAACTGTGTCTGCCAGCCTGAACAAATTCCTCACATCAAAAAATGTTAAGTGAAATAAAAGATAATCTGCCAAGCATACCCAGGTGCAGAGAGCATGTTTGCTTAGGACTGACTGTTTGTTTGAATGTAGACTTTGGATCCACACATAGGTTCATATCAGGATAAATACCAGTGTGTGCTTTTACTAAAATCATAATTCACTGAAATAGCTGGCAAATCCAGCTGATCCATAATGTGTTAGTAAAGCTGAGGACTTTCACCTGCTACATCAAAACTTCATGCGATACCTAAACAATTACTAAACAGACTAGTACCTGATATATTTTCTTAGACTTTGACAAAGAATGATGCTCTTGCTTTAGTAACACCCTGGTTTTAATTTGAAAGTCTGAAGGTCTAAGTGATGGACATGCATGATTCCCACAGCCTTAACTGTAACAACCATAACAGCATCACACTGAAATATTATTGTGAGCACAGAAAGCATTACACAGCCTGAGCATTAACACTGTCAGAATGTTGCACAAGCTCACAGAGTCGCTTCAAACTTCATAATCTCTTTATTTTAAAAAGTCGTTAGTTACAGCTTTAATATTTTTGCCTTATTGTGGAGTAGCAGCTTAAAAAGTAACTGTTCAACAGCTCTTCTGTGAAGTAAACCGGAGATCCCTGTTGGCAGATGAAGGGTTACAGATAACAATAGGTTTTGCATTGTTGCCATTGTGGTCATGACCAGGGCAGACAGCTAAGTAGAGGCAGTCTGAGAAGGTTCCCGTGCAGAAGGCAAACAGGGGTGTCATTTTGTCCGCCTCGAGGAACATCACCAGCCCTGCAGGAAAACTACACAAAACACCAATCCGGCAAAAACGCTTCGTGAAAGGCAGCTGATGCGGAACGCCTCCATGCCAGGCCGTATACTCGCCATCAAAAAACTCCACACACCAGGACTCAGGCCCGCGGCCGAGCCAACAGTCCTCAGTTGTGCCCTTCCGAGGAATGTTGGGGTAGGTGACACCGAGCTCCCAGTAAGTCTTCCCAGTTACATCGATTTCCCAGTAATGGCGACCAAAGCTGAAGCCCTGCAAACTGATGACATTGAGGGTAGTGTCAAAGCGTCCAGGTAAGTCAGGAAGTTGCTGCCAGGTGTCCGTATATGTGGCACTATCGCCTTGAGGAGAGATGATCAGCTTTGGGTGGGCGGTTTCCGGATCCAGGCACACCTCGCTGGAATCTGGAGATATTTTACATTTTGGAATTTAACAACATTTTAACTCAATGTTTGATTGTAATTACAAATAATCTAAAAATATGTAAACTGACAGCTCTTGATGAGTTTCTTGATCATCGGGGTCTGGGAGCAGACAAGCAGGAGCATGTTATTGGTGAGGCTGATGATCTGCTCAGCTTTAGCTTCATCCAGGCTCACACTGCTTGGGTCTGTTTGGTTTAGCAGATCAATCACTCTAGTGGAGGCACACAGTAAGTAAGTAAGTTGGTACGTACAATATGAAGCTTATTTCTATGATAGATTATAATTAATTTCCCTACCTGTCTGCTGTTTCCATGTCTCCCTCTTCAGGGTATGAAAAGAACGACTGGGGAAAAAAGCAAAAAAATAATCTCGATTATTTTTATTTTATCAGATTTATATTTTTGTTAAGACAGGAAACATAACATTTCCAGTTATATCTGGTCCACTGGACTTTGCCATTGTCAACTTTTTCACCATTGTATCAGGCTCTGTGTCTGTTTGGTCCAGTGCCAGAGTGAGTCTAGCCAGGTCCTGCTCTATCTCCTGGATCAGGGAACAGTTCCTCTCCATGAGCTCGTCCAAGGCAGAGACAGCAGCCCGCTCTTCCATCTCCAGGTGGGACAGGGTAATCCTCAGGTCCTCATCCAGGACAGCTTGGATTTCTTGATATTTCCGAATGATACTCTTCCTTATCACTGAGGACTTTTTCTGAGTCGGGCATACATATTTAGAAGTTAATTGCAGCCCTGTCACGAGTAATTATTTCACCTCTCTGTTCTGTGAATAGAACGAAACTCACTGTGATTTCTGACTGTCGTGCCGCGAGTTTCCTCAGCCTATATTTGACTGCTTCTCTCTGCTTCTTTAGACACTCTTGGTGCTTTCCCAGTGTCTCCTAAAGAAAGGGTTTCACACATATTGAGCAAACCTCAGTTGAAGCTAACAAAGTGGATCTGGCAGTGAAGTGCAGCTGCAAAAGCAGAAGCTCATTATGATGCAATGATAACGGCAAACAAAGCAATGACCGACAGGAAAATACTTCTATAAGCCACGATAGCCTTGTTTCAGTCTTGTTATAGTATGAATAATTGTATGAAAGGGTTAGGATTACGAGCTTTTACAATATGCTGATGACTTACTGTTATACTTATCATGTGCTTTGGCAAACCTTTGTTATAGTTTTGCCATCACAATGTTTCTCACACATACCGTACCTTCACACAGTGGGTTCATTGCTTCTTTTTCTTGAATGAATTAGAGAAAATGAAGTTCTCTGCAAGGTCCAAGTAATTGTTACCATTATTAGCACCATTACTTGTTTAAAGAATTGAACTTTTCTGTCACTCCTACATGGATGATTTCAGGTATGTTAAATTTGTATAGTAGCTTCTTTTTTCAGTTTTCTCCCAGTCGTCACTGGGAGGCCCCATGACCTCTAAACGCACCATATAGTGTTTGTAAGCTGTCACCTCACATTAAATTCAAAGGAAAATCTGATGTATAAACATGTCAGGCTTGATTAATTCATTTGTTTCTCACCTCTCCTTCTGATTGTATTTGGCGTTCCTCTGGTTTAGACCCAGAATTGCCAAACCTTCGATTATGATGAAATTCCTGGCGGTGTGCGACATGCACCTTGAATGTTCTCATTCGTTCTCTTAATGTTTTTTACACTGTTAACTTATTATGACTGACTTTTGAAAAAGAGCACAGCTTTTGGTTAAATGAGTACTTAACTGTTATTTGATGTACGGTACACATACTGTATATAGCCTGGTGGCGTTTCCTATATTTCATTTTTGTCTTTATGGAGTTTTTCTTTAGTTTTGTCACTAATCTAATGCTGTAAAAGAAATCAAGAATCAGAAGTGACTCGGACTGCTGGGAAATGGTCTTTATTTCTGCTTACAGCACTCAGCCATACCTCACAGTGCCAATTTCTTTTGTAAATTTATGTAAATATCACTCAAAAAAATACACATCTCCTCTGTGGCATGTGACACTGCAATCCTTCATTTTTATCCCATAATAATATCCCTCTCTGACTGAATGAGGCCACACTGAAGTTTTCGAATGTATGCACAAGGGATGCATTAATACTTAAGAGTTATACTGTTTGACTTACTGAAATTCTTCTTGTTATAAACTATTTATTCAAAGATGTGTGTAATGCCATTTTAAAAAAATCATTTTGACGTTTGTTTTATTTGTTTACAATATTTGTAAGTACAAATTGTCCCATGCTGTGTACAAGTGTTTCCTAAAGAATGGTGTAGTTGATGTTTGGTTACTGTGCTGAACGATGAAGGGTTGACACCAGAAGAGTGATTCGACTCCGGTGAAATAGAAAACTTCTCACCTTAAATGTGAACACACAGGCCTCCGAGAAGAAGTCAGTCACGATAAGCTACTCGTTTAAGTGCAATATGACATGAATGCAAACCCGGAGAGGAAACAATTTATAAATAGGTTTTTATACTTAGATGGATTCCATTTCTCACCATGTGGTATTCTAAAATGTATACAATACATTCACCAGCCACTTTGTTCGGTTCACCTGCTCAGCTGGACGCTAACGCGAATATCTAATCAACGAGTCACTTGGCAGTAACTTGGTGGATTTAGGCATGTATACATGGTCAAGACGACCTGCTGAAGTTCAAACGGCATCAGAATGAGGAAGAAACATGTTTTATGTGAGTTTTTGAACATGATATGCTAGACACACTTGGCTGAGTATTTGACAAACTGCTCGTCTACTGCATTTTCCCATGCAACCATCTCTAGGATTTATAGAGAATGATCCAAAAATGAGAAATTCTTCAGTGAGATGCAGTTCTCGGGGTAAAAATGCCTTGTTGATGTCAGAGACAAATGTTCAGACTGCTTCAAGTTGACATGCACACAAATACTTGTTATAACCAAATTATGCAGAATCAAATCGCGGCTTGCAGCAGCAGAAGACCACACTGAGTGCCCCTCCTGTCAGTTAAGAACAGGAAAAAGAGACTATAGTTCACACAGACAAATGATTTCTGGTCTGATGAGTGTCAGTTTCTGCTGTGACATTTGGATTTAATGTCAGAATTTGGTATAAACAACAATAAAAGCATGAATCCATCCTGTCTTTTATCAGTGATTCAGGCTGGTGAATGTTTACTGGTGTGTGAGCAATATTTTCTCCGCATACTCTTAGCCCCTTACTACCAGCGGAGTGTTGTTTAAACTCCACAGTCTACCTGAGTATTTTTGCTTTATTGTTCCTTTATGACCACAGTGTACACATCTTCTGATGGCTGCTTGTAGCAGGATAACAGACCATGTCAGAGAGCTCAGATTATCTCAATCTGGTTTATTAAACATAACAATGAGTGTGCTGTACTCATATGGCCTCCACAGTCACCAGATCTCACTCCAATGGAGCATCTTTAGGATGTGATGGAATGGGAGCAGCCCACAAATCTGCAGCAACTGTGCGATGCTGTCATGTCAATATGGACCAAACTCTCCGGTGAATGTTTCCAGCAGCTTGTTGAAGTCAAAAGAGGGTCCAACCCAGTACTAGTAAGGTGTACTTAATAAAGTGTCCAGTGGGTGTATATCTGTTCAGTGCAGAACCCACAATAATATATAAACCCCTTCAGTAAAGCAGTCAAAGTCAAAGCTTGTGTAACCCAACAGAGACTTCGCTAATCAGAGTTTGTTTAGGTCAGTGGACGCCACCATCTGATTAAAAGTTACTCAGTCCAAAAATGACTTCTTAACCTGCGTTACATCACTGAGCTCGTGTGTTTATTGGTGAAATGCAAACAAAGAAAAACAAACAGAAAAGAGGCGGTGGGTACCTTTGGTTTAGCAGAGGATCATTATGTTTCATGGTGATTTAAAGCTTTATTGGCTTAGAATTCAATACAACAAATGGCAGTGTGGGGTTTTTTCTTCTTTTCTTTTTTTATATAAAACAGTATTTTCAAACACATTAGGGGTTTTAGCTATTTGTCACTTACTTTGCTTTTGATATGGCATTAAAATATAATACGATTTGTACTTCCAATCCATGTAAAGGGAGAGTGTCTGGCCGTGTTTATGAGAGCCTGAGAAGAGAGACATTTTTTGTCAGGGTCAAACGGATGTTCAGTGCGTAGCCATGGGAAGGAAACTAGTGATATGCGGGTGCTTGGATGATGCAACAGCTGTTGGGTAAGCTAACTGCTTTCCCAGTGACTTTTTCTTTTTAATTCAAAGACTCACTGAGCCAATTCTTGCAAACTTTGGACTAAAACCTTTTCAGCCCAAGTGAGGGTAAGCTGACACATGTTCAAGCTACGAGCATGGACATTTTGTAATGAGCGCCATGAGGTTCTACTGTACTTACAAAGTTCCACAGGAATCAACAGCGAGAGAAATAGTAGGAAGAAACAAGCAAGAAAGAAAAGAAAAGCGGTTCCACTCGAAGCAAAGCAAGAAGTAAAACAAGCGCATTCAAACCAAAGAACATGACCCTGTTCATCATCCAGTCTCATTCTTTGTCATTTTTGAACGCGGAAGAGATTCCCGCTCATCGTTGACAGTGCAAGTCTAACAGGACAAGTCTTTCAGTACATAGTCTCAGGAAGCATCAGAGCAAAGAGTCCAGTTCATGGCTTCCGTGATTATGTCAGGTTAAAACAATCAAATTTTTTTTAAAAAAAGAAAAGAACAAAAAATATATATAGAAGAAAAGGAAATAAACCAAAACCTACATCTAGATTACAGCTGCTGTGTGCTATCTGAATGTACAGAAAATGCATGCGGCTCTGAGTGCTAGAAGAGCTTGGCCTTCTTTTTCATGTCGTTGCGTTTCCACAGGGGAAGCCTGTCAAACTCCTGGATCTCCATTCCAAAGATGTCAAAGAACGTTTCAGGTGCTAAGTGACGCTAGAAGTGAGAACAAAGGTGGAGAAAAAACAAAAGGAGGGGAGGGTGGGGGGTGTTCTCAGTTAGCACCAAAGCCATAAAAAAAGAGGTCACAACAGAAACGACAAGAAGCAAATGGATACTGCATATTCCTCGCTACGGTCGTATTTGTGTAACATGCTCTTTACACAAAGCAGAGAAATGCAGTATTATTGCAGAAGGTCAGGTGGAAAACCGATACCTCCAGTCTGGTTCTGTCCACATCCCTGGGCAGTTTAGCTCTCCCTCTACTGGTTATCATGAGCATTTCATAGGGATACACCTTCAGGAGGAGACATTCATCAGTGGACAAGTCAGATTTACAAGCTTTTGAGTTCAGCTTCAGAACAATTTACAAACCATTTTCATGAAACAAAACTATAAAATTGGAACATTTTAGTAATTCTACTGCGACACAGGGAGCACTGGGTGGGAGAACAGGTATGTGACAGGAGGCTGACTGGGTTGTTGTATTTTTTTAAGTCACTGGGGAAATGCAGGTGTGTGCACTTTCTTTCACTTTGGGTGCCGAAACGTGCAACGGATTAGGGGGAAAACATGGAAACAGAGTTACGTAACAGGCTGTAATTTTTAGATTAATTTAAAGCAAACTAAAAAAAAAAAAAAAACTGTAATGTAGGCCAAGTAAATCCACATGGGTATGACTGTCCTGGAAATCTAAGGTGTTTGTAATTTTTTTTTAAATAGCTCCTTTGGTGCAAGAAGAAATTGATCACATTCAATGATAAGCAACTAGAAGTTCTTTGAAGCCTCTCACCAACTCATATCCACACAGTAATGCATATACGCCATTATATACTACACAGTATATAGTGATATGAGTTGTTTGGATGACAATTTGGGCGTTGGATTCTCTACTGTATGGTGCATACAGTATCCAGCCACTTTAAATCAAAGCTATGTGCAGATGAGCATGGAGAAGCCGGCATGCTAAGCGCTAGAGTGACTCGGCAGCTCCTAAAGCAGCATGCTGAACCCGGCTAAGGTGAGCCTTTCACTTCCTGCAAAAGTATTTCTTCCACCAATGTCCCCACACTACAGGGTTTATGCCATATCGCCTCGGACGTTTTTGTTTTTTTATCCGGATGAGATTTATTACAGTAAAAAAAACTCCATTGAAGAAGTGAACAATGTATAATTTAAAAAAGAGATCTATCTACAGTATGTAGATTACAGTGTCATCAGTACAAAAAGAAGAAGATACTTGCTTTCGGTTCCAACATATTAGGCATAGATACTCCCCTGTCCATCCTTGCAAGTGCTGCACGGCCATCCTTAATGTGCTAAAGAACAGAACATACACAAATGTAATATAGTGGAAGGGGACTGCAGGGATAATGGCATGAATATGTCCACTAATGACAGTGGGCACAGTTTTCACTGGATGGAGCAAGTAGCCTGGATACTGTTCGGTACCTTAAGTAGTATTTACGATGGGCAGTCATTTACATGTTTTCTGAATGACTACGTTCCCTCAGGTGAGTTTTAAAATGACACAGCTACATACTGAGTTTAGCTTTGAGTCATAACACTGATAACACAACACACAGAACAAGGCATGAGGCAATGGCTGTATATTGGACTTCTAGTACACTGGTTCAGCTACCGGGCTGTGCATGTTTGATTCTCATATTCGAGGAATTTGAAATCGCTCATGCCCCGTAGCTGACAATAATCCAACAGTGATGCAAGCATGTAGCAGGAGTGGGCGGTGTGCATTCAGGGCAAAATTTTATTTGGAACCCACGTGCAAGCAAAATGTGTGATGCAAGATGAGGAGGCATGCCATGTGAAAAAGCAGATGAGGGACATACCTGAAACTCTGCAGGACAAAATGGGACAGAAAATGAGACTCACAGTTAATGGTTTTGCTGTCAAGTCCCCTGCCAAGCTACTATTTACAACACTGCTGTCCTTTGATGACACACGCGAATCATTGTGCAAATATTTCAAAATGCATGTCTACTTATGTACACGTAGCAAGCCGATTCTGAATACTGCTGCTGAATAGCTCTGGTGAAAACTGACAAGAGATTTGTTGGGTGGCTGTTTTTCGGTAGTATCTCTCACCTCTGCCTCCTCCGCACATGTCCCCGTAGCTGTTGTACTGGGTGAAATCTGTGGACTGAGGCTGCAGGAACACACGAACAGTACATCAGCATTAACATGTCGGCATTTTCTTTCTCAACTGAGACAAGTTCATTTAATTTTTAATTGAAATATTTAAGGCACATCAGGAATTAGTGTTTCTGCTACTGAAGTCAAGACAGACTGCATTTGAAGGTGGACTTATTATACTCATTTCCAGCTCCATGTTTTATTCTGGAACTCCAGTAAAGTAGCTTTGCATAATTTAAAGTAAAAAAAGAAAAAAGTCCTTACTTATCTTTTACAGGCCAATTATGCAACCCCTTAGTTCAGTCTAGGTCTCAAACACACCATTTTAACTTCTGTCTCTTTAAGGCCCACTTTACTCCAATTGGCTGCCCCTCGCCTGGCTTTGCAAACACATGAGAGTGCTTGTAAGGCCCGAGATGACCATATAAGAAAAATGTGTGCAACTCTGATGTCAGTAGTTGGCAAAACATTGGAAATCAAGGATTCAGAGAACTCTGCACCCTTTGCCATTAACCTCATTATGTAGTGGGTATTCATATAAAAGTATGTTCTCACCCGATGTAGCCCATTTCTTCCATAGCCAGGCAGAGAGTTAGTTTTGGTTGGAGAAGGCGGATCTGAAATATAAATGTTGGCCAATTAATAATTAATTACTTATATTTGTTTTTAGATTTTAAAAAAATTAAAATCAGGAATATACCATGTTAGAGGATATGGTATATTCTAACCTATAAAAAAAAAGGATCACCAAGCTTCTCGGTACCTGCATCACAGCTGGTCTGTTTGGGATCGTAGCGCTGAGCCGAGAGGCTTCGTGCATGGCGCTCCCTTATCTGCTCTTTTTCCATCTCCTCCTTCAAAATGAGCTTCCCCAAACCAGACTGAATCTACAAACACGCATACTCATAAGAGTTACACAGCTATCGAAAGCTTTTGGAAAAACAGATGTATTGCATCTAATATTGACCGTGTTTGTTTGTTGACGGTGAAGCTACTCGACTGACCTTACTGAGATGCTCCTCCTGGAGCTGCTTTCTTTTCAAAGCCTCTTCCTCTTCCTCTTCTCTTGATCTTCTCCTCCCTTCTGAACCTACAGGTTCCAAACACAAGCCGAAAAAAAACCAGATGAACAAAAGCATGCGTATGGAAAGTCACGAAGACATGTCCCTGCGGGATTCCATGCTTCAAACATTCTTGAATAGTACGACCACATTCAATGTTTCATTCACATTTCAAACATAGACAGAAAGAGAATAGATATGGCCGCCTTGTTTGGGCGCCGAGCAGGGAGAAATACACACAGTAAATGGTGGCGGGTCGAACGCAAATGTGAGACAGAGCTGACGAGACAGACAAACAGAGGGACTCATTGGAATATTTGACTACACCGACATGGCAGAAGTTTACACTTCGCCGCTCATGTCGAGTTTTAAAGATGTCAAGTACACAGAACAGCACAATGTAAGACAGACAGACAGAAGTTTGAAGTCAGTCTCAGTTATCTCTGTCCAAGTCATTTGTGGTTCCATTGCATACAGCTAAAGGCCCCGTCGTGTGCAGTAAGGGAAAGTAAAATGGAGAAACTGATGCTGCCTCAAGCAGAAAGTAACATGACAGCAACAGAAACCAAACAACGCTTCTTCAGTTTTGCGCAAGCAAAAAACACAAAAAACGCAAAAGGCAAATACTGCTATGTCTGAACAAGAGTTTAAGCCTGGGGTAAAGCAGGGATGCAGTTAAGCTTCTGGGGGTAGCTATAGGGTTGGAAACAGGAGAGTTAGGTGGCAGTAAGGTGTCTGTTGTACCACTATGATAGCAGCGCGAACATGCCCAACAGGAGCCTACTGTACCTAACGCAGTGAGCGAGTAGGGCCAGCGATCACCCTCACTCCGTGAGCTGTCATCTGGAAAGGGAGCATGGGCAGCGGGGAAGGTGGCAGATCTGATGATCTCATCAGCAGACTTGATTTGGCGTGCTATGGAAGCTGTATCTAGGTTGGTAACCATGGGAACTGAGCTATCAGTGTCTGGGTCACAGCCTAAACCACAAGTAAACATCTTTGCACCATCTGATCGTCAGGCTCAATAATCATTTAATCCAGGGTCATCATCATTTTCACAAATATATATAAATATACAGTCTTTCTTAACAAGCCACTCCATAACAGAAAAAGCTTGACCTTTTTCCTTATCATAGAAGAAGTGAAAATCGGTGGTGGATAAGACTCATTGTGAGTATTAAGCGTATGATTAAAGAAAAGCCTCGAGTGTACACGTGGATTTCCATTTTAATGCCAGATTGTGGAATTTCCTCTTACTGTTAAGTAATATAGATAGCACACGGAGAAAGACACTGTAGTGACAGTTACGCTCATCCCCCTTTGTGAGTCTCTACTTTGAAACGTGCCACAGGTCTTGCTTGTGGTACCCACTGCCCTCGCTCTTGACTCCTGGAAAATGAAGAGTGGTTATCCCGTAATTGTCACCACTCCACAAATGCTGCACAGCCTCGCTTCACCTAGAGGCCAAGCGCTGCTTTTACTGCTATGACTTGTTAAGACGGACAAAGTAAAACAAGCTACAGGTCAGACATAAAAGGATTGGAGACAGACTTCAAACATTGCTTGTACACTGACGCTGACAGTGGCTATGGTTAGATGAATACACAGCTTCAGTTGACCTCAATAACACATAGAGTACAGTAGTGCTTCCCAACCTTTTCAATATGAGGAACTCATTTAGACATTCATATTTTTCTTAATTTATACAAATATTGGGTTTTGGGATTGTTTTTTTTAATTGCTTTTCCTACAACTGCCAGAGTTGTGGCCTGCAACCGTAACAACAACAGTTTTTGTTAGTTTTAGCTTCATCATCTTTGGATTTTTGTGTCCACTTTGTATGTATTTTTCACACAATTCATAACAAGTATCCGGTGGGGAATCACTGACACAAATTAATCGTCATAAAGACAGAATTTAGTTTCTACTGCAAAAAAGATCATAGTATAACAGGAAAGGTACCGTGTTGTTTGTAGATGGGTGGCTTTCGATAGATGTTGCTCCCCTGATCTGAAAACAGACATGTGCAAAAGACATTTACAGACCATACTGTGCTTTGATTAGTAGAAATGGTTAAAAAAAAATCTAGTGTAAAAACAAACGACAGTAAGTCATGCTACACTGGGATTTACATTAAAACGTGACCTGTGATACAGCTCTATGTGTTTTTTTATTAAAAAAAGAGAGAGGGAAAAACAAAATAGCTCCCGAATGGAGAAGAAAGAAAGAAAGGAAGAAAGAAAGAGCAGTGACAGGGTGCGCTCCAGCTCCTACCTGGGAGGTGGAAATGTTTAGGGGTCTGAGAGAGAGGCGGGGTGACCGGCCGGCTGTCGGGCCTGAGCGGTAGGGGAGAGCTCCGGCCACTCGGCGGGTCGGTGCCTCCAGTGAGAAGAACCAAGAACAGAAGGTAAGCAGGGATACTGCAGGGGAACCACAATTTGAACGGTGCAACACACAGGGACCAACGGGACCAGCTGAAGTCATTCTGAATGAATGGGGCGCATTCTTTTTACTTTGGATAAATGCGATAAATGGGGCCGTGAAGAAGCAGAGCAGCGGCGTTCTGAATTTTGAGATTAAATGTTTGGGAAATGTGTTATGGGTAATGACGTTTGATGTCTGTTAGCCTGTTTTATAATATGAATTCAGAGTTAAGAAGTTAATACCACCCTGCATGCAGCAGCATATCGACACTATAAAGCAGTAAAACCTTTCTTTTTATCTCAGCCGTACAGTTTACTGGAGTCTGGAGACCCATTCAATGCAATATAATGCAAAAGAAATATTTATATAAATATCCTTTGTTCAGCACACACAGAAGTATTAGTTAGGATGTAGGGTTTGGATTACTGATATCTCTCTAGTGCATGCAAAGATGTAAAGCACAAACACAAGGAGCCTGACAGCTACTTGGGCAAAGGTGAAGTCAAAGCAGAAGAGGAGCAGAGAGCATGTCAGCGGCTTAAAAAAGCATGGGTTTGACCGAAACATTTAGGCGAGAAATGTTGATGGATCCAGAATGACAGAGTGGGCACTGACGGGAGTCGCTATCCAGGTGATGATGGAGATGATGTGTTGCCTCCGGGGCGGGGGGCGCAGAGAGAGGGCAGATAACAGTGGAGTGGGGCCCTTACCTTGGCTATGGGGGAGGAAGTGGTGTCTGAAAGGGGAGGTGGGGCGGGAGTCACTATTTCTGGAGCCCACACTGTTACTGCACAGGGAGGAGCAGAGCTTCTGCATGCCTGTCAGAGCCTCTGCCAGGTGGGAGAAAGAGTGTGGGAGGGAGGGAGAAAAACCCCAGGACCAGGCGATAGAGGTGGGCAGTACAGGACGAGGGAAGGAGATATAAGGTGAGACATTGCGGGGCAAACGATATACGGAAAATACAGAGGGGTCAAATGTTGAAAAGAAGAAATAAAAGACACCCAAAGTGAGACGTAAGGAGTATTGAAGATGAAGATTTGTTACATTCTAAAAGCAAAGTTTTATGGAAAGAACAGCAAACTCAAACTGTGTTGTAAAAGGGGCAAAACTGACTTGAAGGTAATTACTCTGCAAATGGATTGTCTGCCACGTAGATCAAAGCGAGGCAAAATAACCTCAAGTCAATTTTGGTTACGTTCAACAACACAGGGAGGGAAATGCAAACGTTAAGGCCAGGCTGAGCGAACTCTGAATCATCATCATCACCTGTTTATCAAAGATTTTTTGGATCCACTTTATGAAAACCCTGAAATCATTACAGTAATACACACAGACACATATACACAAAATGAGTTTTTTCGAGGACCTACCTGGCCGGTGAAAATGCTGCGGCGACCGTGACAAAGTGGGGGTGTATCCATGACGATTATAAACTGGTGATCCTATGGAGCCCTGACTGGTGGACCTCTGAAGGATGCGTTCCCTCCTGTCGTAAGATCCCTGTCAACACAACCGAGTGATTACACAAGCTTCTAATGAACAAGAGCGCACTACACTGGACTGTATTTACTGTCGCCTATAGCAGGACAGTGAGTTTGATGGATTCGCTCACCTCACCAGATGGAGTTGGCGACATGTTTCTTGAGGACTGCAAAGAAATCAAACAACTCTGAATTATAACTTTGATTTTCACAACAACATTAAAGGAAAAGACAAATTAAACTTTGCTTCCTTTTTAGCCATGCATCTAACCTTGTCATCCGGCAAGGGGGAACGTTCCCTCCTGGCAGTGTGGAGCTGTGAAGGACCCAGAAGTTCAGTGAGGCAAAAGATCTTTTATAACAGAGTAAAAAATACCTTAATCAGTAATAGAGTCCTTTGTGTTTATTATATCCCCTCTCTCTCTTTTTTTGTTGTTGTTGTTGCATAAGAAAAAATCCCTCCAGAGGAAAATCATGTCTCATTTGAGTTTTATTCATGGACCGTTTTTGTGTGCGCACAATGAGAAGCACGCAGTCTGTGTGTTTACCTCTCCCACACTCTCTCGTCTCTCCTCTCTCTCATCCAGGGAGGTGGTGTACATAGGTTCATAGGTAATAAGATCAGGGCGCTCAATGTCATAAATGGCTTTGACTTTTGGAATGGCAGCTAGGTCTCTGTAATCAAGGATCTCATTGTCTACTTTTGCCTAGGGAGACAAACAAAGACAAACGTGCACACATACACAAGAGTACAGGGAGATTACTACTGCTGAGCAAGGTGCAGCTGTCAAACAGCAGTTATGCTAAAAAAGGTGTGGGAAGGGTAATATCACTGACAGTATTTACAGAATCTATTCAGACTGTAGCTCTGTTTGTGACATTCCTTACATAGATAGTGTGACCCGGTGAGCCAGGTATGCTTGAACCAGGTCTGGAACAAATACTCTCAGACGACGACCTCGTCGGCTATGAAAAAGAAAACACAAATGTGGCTGTTAGTCACATCAATACCTGTCAGAGCAGTTAGCCTACCAGGATCCACAGCCCACTGGCATCTGCATATTAGCCAGGATTGTCACCTGGATATTATGCATTATTAGTACACGGTTGGTCTTTATACTGGGATATATGAGGGATGAGAGGGAACGGCAACCCCTGTATTTACGTTTCATGAATTATATGAAGTACTTTGGAACACTAACATGTCATCTCATGATTAAGTCATTCATTTGCAAATTTGCAAAGTGAATGAGTGATTTAGTGCTGTGATTTGATGTTCTTAAGGACCTCATGCCTGCTTATGGGAAATGAACTGTCTGAATGGCAGCAGCAGGTCTGCACGTGGCATAATTGAAGCTTTTCGCCAAATGGGTAAATGTTGATTTTAGGAAAAAGCCACATCAGTCGTCTGTGACAGCTCGTCTGCTCCTTTAAATGTGCGAGCACCTTTGTCTCATGCGCCGTCGACATGTTCAAAGACAGGACTGAATGGCTCCGTATGACACACAGAGAGAGGGCACTGCAGGCTGTCTCCAGCAGATGGCAGCATACAGTGCACTGTGTCCTATGGACATGGTGGAACACAGGATGATGCCATCTCATAGCCAATAGCGAAATACAGTACCTGCCTTTCTGTTTTTTGGAGGAATAAGAGGGACGGAGGCATTAGCTGTGGAGGAAGGGAGAGGGGGAGGGGGGGTTCACAGGACATCACACAGGGGTTGTACCTTTGCTGCCCGACTCACAGTTCACACATACATCAAGGTGAACGTGGCCACGCGTAAATATGCATATGAACAAATATTTATATACACACACATAACACGTGGAAAGGCAAACACACACACACACACACACACAGCTGCTTCAACAGGCAAATTATTTTACAGCACAGTAAGTTAAATTTTAACAGAAAGGGAGTGATAACAGTGTGTTTAGTTAAATATTCCAAACTCTATCTTTTCCTGTAAAACATTTCCGTGACACATAAAAAACCCCAAAAGGTCCCAGATTCCTACCCGCTCCCTGTGCCTTTCTTCTGTTCTCGTGGTGTTCTTGCACCCAGGATGCCAGACTGTTGACCCTGTGCAGGGAGACAGAGAGAATAGATTCAGGTTAAAATGATTAAACACATAAATTAAATTTTATTCATAAGGGCTGCTCATGCTCTAGATCAGGGATTGTAAAACATAAGGCCCATGGGCCAGAATTGGCCCAGCAAAGACTCCATTTCGGCCCACTGGGGGGCTTTGGAAAATGTGAAGAAGGGTTTCGATTTTTAACTGTATTTTCACAAGTTTTACAGCTTTTTTCTATGTATAAAGACTTCAATATGGTCATTCCTAATCCACCAAAGTAATTAAGTAATAATTAAACAATCAAATAGCCTAAATAATTCATATTTTGTCATTACCTAACTATGGAAATTTGTGTTTTTTCACAATAGCTCCACAGTGAAAAAAAAGGAACAAATAAATCTGGACCAACTGTAATTTTACACACTTATTTACACAATTATAGTCTTGCTGACAGAAATACTTCATTTACTGCAGCAACATTTCTATTTCATGGAGAAGAACTGAGATGAAATCGCACTTCTTTTTCTTATTGATTCTAGGATAAAGATTTCCCACTGCAGAGACCCAGAGCTGACAGTGTGCAGGGGATTCATCTTTGACAAGTTAAACATAAAAATCCACATAAGTAAGAAGACAAAGAAGGTTACGAGAGGATGCCGAATGGTCTGAGAAAGGAAGTGACGCAAATCATTTCTTATGATCACCAAATCCCAACATCTAAGAGATTTTAGAGTGATGTCTTTTACGGTGTTTTTCAAATCTTTGGGAAAACAACAAAAGAAGTATTGCTCTGCACTTCAAGACTTGCAGAGCAATACTTGTTGATACAATGTTCATTTTGACCTTGTTTTCACCAGCTTTTCACTCCCATCACACTGCAGAGGAACCAGTCTCTGGGTTTACAGCGGCACAAACATACGTCTGTGGCTCTGAATACATCTACTGGAGTGTGGCAGTTAAAAAGACAGCTTGCAGAGAATAAAGAGCTTTGTGAGTGTGGTTTTTAGTGTATAATCTCCTATATGAATGTCAGACTATTATAATTTACACCCTTATGACAGAAATAACTACAATTTTCTTTACATTTTCTACCTCCTAATGCTATTTCCGCCTTTATAGCTCTAGTAGTTGAATAAAATCCGTTTCATAATGCTAAACTTTACTCAACCCAAAGAGGAGCGTTCAATTTATCAGTGTCAGTTAACAAACACACACACAAAAAAAAGAAGCAAAAAGGAACAAAGTTTTGATGAGGCAGCAGCAGCACATGTAGATCCGCTCACCTTGCAGATACATCTCTTCTCCTTCTGTGAACATCTGATTGCACCTGCTGCATCGCGCACAGCTGGGGTGATAGTGCTTATCTCCTGCCTGGAAAACACGGAGCGCAAAACAGACTTGTCATCGTGGGGGGAAAAATGCAGACGAATGAACCCTGCAGTGGGACAGGTGAAGCTGAGCTATGACTTCCAGGCAGTAAATCTTGTGCCCCACCTGCTCTCAGCTACGCTCGCTTCCTCGAACAGCCCATGTTAGGAAAGAGAGCGTTTCATCAGATCCAGTGTGCCAGTAGTTTCCTTTCTAAACAATTACTTCACATGCAAATGGGCAGCAGCGGGTGAAAAAAGTTTCCCTAAAAATGCCATTCAGCATCTTTTCACATTTTTCTCAGTAGCTCATGGAGTCAAGTGAGGATCTGTGTGACTTTACTGCATCACATATTGAGAAATCATTCAACGTATTCCAGTCAAACATCTTACTATTTTAAAAAGATGAATATGATGGTTCAAAATGGCACAGTCAACCTGCTTTGAAGTATCCGACCGTCCGGCTTTGTACCTTCCTTTCATATTGTGCTCCAGTAAAATGGTCTGACAGCTAAAGCGCCCAAGCTTCCGTCTATACTGACGTACCACTTTGCATGTGGAGCGTTCTGTTAAAAAGCCCAAGCAACCTTGACCACGGGTGATAAATATCCAAATGAATCGCCTGCTGTCTAACAACCCTCATTAAGAGGCAACTCAAAGATATGAAGCCACAGACTAATATTTGCATTTTACTGCATGAGAAAAAATGACTGTAGAAGAAACTTTATAGTGCCTTCTACCCAGCACTCTGCCAAACTCAATTCCCTTTCCGCTATAATAAAAGTACTTCTGCTACATGTGCAGCGTACCATTACAGACACTCCGATTCCTCTTGATCTCTAACAGCACCATTAATGACCCCTACATTAATAAGCCATTCACACTGCACTCCCAAAAGGAACAGACTATATGCAACCTGCTGATGGCTTTACAGTATTTGGCCTGGGTCTTGGGTCAGTGATTAGGCTTTCAGACTTTGGCTTTGGCTTCACTGATCCACTGGCAGCGGCTCAGGGATGAGACCCAGCAGCCTTTTCCTATTGTCATAAAGGCCTGCCTTAGTGTTGGATTACTGTAAGCCTGGTTGGCTAGCAGTGACATTTTCATACCATTAAATGACACATAACTCAGTGTCTGACCGGATCACTGTTTGCAGAACAAGCAGGCTTGCATATGCTGGAGATACTAGTGAACAGACACAGTGTAAAGGACATGCGTGTTTTTTAAGTGCAGTTCTAATAATGCCTAAAAAGTGTTTCATAACAGGTGGTAGCATGGGGATACCAGTCACTTTTTAAATGTCAGATCACATTCCCTCTTATATAATATTTATATCGTTTATGCCTGAGCGTGTTTTTGCAAATGTGTATTTAGGCAGGAGTTGAGAAGACCTAAAATCTGCTAAGAGTTAATCTTTTAGTTGAATACAGTCGTGTCAAGAGTCTGTTTGGCTCGGTGCAGAGGAGATTACACCAGAGATTATCAAACTACATTTCACAATTCTGCTCCATGCAACATCCACTGTGTGTGTCTGCATGAGAAGCAGAAAGGCAGACACACTCTCAAGTATTAAAGACATCTGAATCCAAAATAATGCAAACAATCTAAACTTGAATTGTATTTTCCCAAAAATTATGATTAAAAATCATTTAAATTCTAGTAATTTAAGGATTTAAACACTCAGGATTCCCTCAAACTTACCTAAGGCAGGTTCTCGGGAAACTCAGAGGGCGGCCACACAAAGAGATATCTGCGCATACTAAGAGTTAAATGTGATATGGATGCGTGTGTGTGTCCTTACCTCTAGCACCTTCCCTGTGATGAATTGCTGGCACGCCTCACACTGAACTCCAAAATGGGTCTGGTAGTCCTTCTCACAGTAGGGGGCGCCATCCCTGTGAGGCGAGAGAGACACACGTGGAAACGCTTGACAGTGAAATATTACATGGAGCGTGAACCCTGTGCAGGCCTAAATTCAAGCAAGCAGCCTATAATCACAGCAGATATATGCTCCTTACTTGCTGATGTACTCCCCGGTCAGCACTTTGTTGCAGGCCTTACACTTAAAGCAGCCCAGATGCCACTGTTTGTCCAAAGCAAGGAGAGCCTGTCCGTTCTTAATGTCTCGGCCACATCCTGCGCAATCTACGAAAGCAAAATAGGCGTTGTTTAAAAAAACACACACACAACAAGAATATGAGTTAAAAGTTGAAGGAGGAATCTAATTAATACTTTGTTTGAAGGCTTGTTTAAAATAAAAACACAGCCTTTACATACTAGCTGAGGCATCTTGTCACTTCTGACCCAAGACACTAGATGGTGATAGAGTGTAACCAGCAGCGCTCTGACAGCTGCCGCTTCCTATCATCCACTTCTCTCCTATCGTGGTTCTAAAAGCTCCATCCATAAGCAAGTAGGATCCCGAGGCTCTAAAAGTGTAAGAGGTTGGTTTCTAAATGAACAATCTTCTTGTCATCTCTTCTTTAATGAATGGAGGATGAAAGGAACGCAGAGCCGACCGCAACCACAGGGGATGATAACTACGTGAGGCATAACAAGGTTGGGATGATGACGTGAGCAGAATCAGCATGCCTTATTTATAGGTGACCTTGTCTAAAAGCTCTCGAAACACCAACAGAGACACCAGTGGGGGATGAGGGAGGGCGAGAGGCAGCTAGAAAGAGCAGGAAGAGGAAGAGAAGGAAGAAAGAGAGGATCCAGAAGAGGAGGGGGGGTTTGAGGGCCACACAATCCAGAGGAAATGCACGGCCATGCATTATTTAGCGAGACCTGTCCTTGGTGTTATACATAAAGGAAAACGGATGGTCGGCACATGAGGCTGGGAGAGGTGGAGGATCTCCCTGAATGCTACAAGTTCTTTGTTTTTACTTCGATTGTAAGTAGGTTTTAAGGGAACTCCTGCACTGTGATGTGGAAAAGAACCATTTTTAAACCTGCTTAACCCCTTAGGATTTCGCTTCTGCTTTGCCTTCTGCTCACCTTACAAACAAGGTCTTAAATAATCAGGCCCAGTCTTATCTTATAGACTACATAGCACCATATCACTCCAGTATGCTGCAGGCTTACTTGTGGTTCAGTTGACAGACACCCTCTACTTTTAAGATCAGATTTAAATCTTTTCTTTTTGTAAAAGCTTATAATTAGGGTTGAATCAGGTGACCCTGAGCCCTCCCTTAGTTACGCTGAAAAAGGCCTAGACTGCTGAGGGCTTCCCATGATGCACCGAGTGTTTCCTCTTCACTCGTCTCTTTTCACTCTCTCTGTTTATTTACCTGCATTTAATCATCATGTTATGATTAAACTCTGTTTCTTTCCACAGTGCGTCTTTGTCCTGCCTTCCTTCCCTCACACCTGACCAGTCACCACAGATGGCCGCCCCTCCCCAAGCCTGGTTCTACCAGAGGTTTCTTTCTGCTTAAAGGGAGCTTTTCCTTCCCACTGTCACCAAATTCTTGCTCAGAGCGGGTCGTTTGTTTGTCAGGGTTTTCTGTCTATTATTATAGAGTCTTAATATTACAATATAAAGCACCTCAAGGCAACTGTGCTTTGGTGTTACAGTATATAAATAAAACAGAATCAAACTGGCAGTTTGGCATGTAGGGAAATTTACTTTTGTGCCAAAGGTTTGGCAATCGGTTGATACCACTTTATCATCTTTATTTATCAAATATGAACCTTCCCGGCAGTATTTTCCCAACGGTACCTCAACTTCTCACTAATTAACCGTTTTTAAAAAAATAAATCTTGTTTGTTTAATCATTATGAAAACAAAAAAGTGAAAACTATTGACTAACTAACTTACAGCTATAACTTCATATCAAATACAGTGGAAGGCAAAATATCAGACTATTAGTTTATTTGGCTTCAATGCCGGAAACACTTACGTACAAACAGTTCTTTAAACCGAGAATCTCTAGATTCATTAAAACGAATCATTAAAAAGAATTTTAATGTTAGAGTGCTTGACCAGAGCGGACCCTACTCATTACTCCCTGTGGTATATATTCCCCATGATCCCAGGCTCTGTTGATCCCAGGCACAGCTGTGCAAATATTCTCTTTAAAATTCTCTCTAAAAGTTCATTTTTCTTTTATTTATTCATTTTTGTTTGCTTAAACAAAGATGAACACCAGCTTTTCTTTACTTTTGAGTCTTTTTGATCTGCGGTTCAGCATTACTCTTGAACTTGCTTGGCCTGATTCTAGCAGCACCGACTATCACACAGTTAAACGTCGAGCACATTTAGACAACGAATTATTGAACATGCAGCTTTCCTCACAGCCAAGCTGCAGCAGCACCTGCAAGCCTCTACAGTTGTATGTGGAGCTTTAAGTGTGCACTTGTGGTGACGTGACTTTGTAGACGTAACAACAAAGCCAACCAGCATGCTGCTGATTATCTTGTGCTAACTACATTGGCCTTTAGAGCTTTTCCAGTGTGTCTCTGGGCAATCGCTCACAACTGTTTAAGATCTCAAATAAATCGAGAAACACTTTTTACAGAAGTCATTACTGGTTCGTGTAACTTCTCAAGTTAAGAATTGAAATACTTTAAAATTACCATGTGGATAGAAATGACTATAACGTCTGTGGGTGCGAAGTTTATGAGTACGTAATGAATGACCCACGGACAGGCACAACTCCACATTTATTACATATTTTCACATTGAACTGATTTTAAATTAATGCTAATAATGTGTGGGCAAGATGACTGATATGGACCTGAAAATTATTCTTCACAGCCAAAATATTACGACCAAACTGACTGGTCAACAGCTACATTAAATGTCACGTATGAATCAGGTCTGGAGGCTACAAATTTCCAGACTTTTTGTTTCTCTAAAACCGAATAAATTCCAATAATTCACTTTCAGTTCAAATGTAAAGTCTATCAAACTATCATTGTGTGAAGGTTAATTCCTTTCTGTTTGTGTAACAGACAATGACTACTCACTGCTGGAGCCCAGGATGTCCTTTGGTCCTGGAGACATGGGCTCGACACAGTATTGACAGAGACAGTCCTTTCCATTAAAGGTCACCCTGTCCCCGGCAGGAAACGGTCGTCTAGAAGCGAGGTGACATCAACAACCAGTCAACAAAGCTGCGCTCCCATGGTAAGTGTAAGAGTTTATTAGCTGTGGCTTGCAGGTTGTTTGACATGTGGTGAAGATGACAGGGCCCAATGATGCGGATGTATGTCGACACTGTCAGCCTGGGGAGCTCATTTAGTCAGATGACGTAGACATGACACACAGCATGCTACTGTAAACTGTCTACTGGAATTACTCCTGCCATGAACTTTGTTTGTCCATGACAATCATTCCATGGAAAATTTAATTGTAGCTAAAATAGAGAGACACACATGAATCCAAGAAAGTAAGACATGAGCAGCGTTAAAGAGAAGCACTTGTGTTGATTTTGCTATATTATAGAAGATATATTTTCAACTCATGTAACTGCAATTAGCAACTTTTCATACTTCACATCCCATATTTTATATTTTAGAGCTTATTTTAACACCTTATTGCTGCTTGTTGGTGCTCATTATTATTTTGCAATGCAATCACACTTTTTCTGCAGTCCACATGCCAACCTGGTGAAAGCAGTGAATGTCTTACTTGCAGATGGTGCAGACGAAGCAGGCAGGGTGGTAGGTCTTGCCCAGAGCAGTAACCACTTCTCCCTCAACAAAGTCCCCACAGCCATTGCAGCGGGTACCGTGCATGCGTTGGTAGTCCAGCGTGCACAGATAGTCTCCATTTTTCATGAAGAAGCCCCCCTGGGCAAGGTCACAGCCACATACTATAGGAGACACACAAATTGGCACTCAGTGAGCCAGGTCATTTAATGCTTTAAGGCGTTCAACCATCAAGGCTCACAACTTGTCCATGGCTCAGTGGCTTTCTTAACAACTGCTAGCCTGGAGTGTGTGAAATGGACGATGACTGGAAAATCACTGAAAAACACATATTAATAGCTCTGTGTGTACAATGGGAAGCAGAACGAAAAATCCTCTCATCAGCAGTGTTCACAGCCAGGCTATTAAAAAAAATCTTCTCGCTATGAAACATTGTTGCATTTAGAGTTCACGTCTATCAGTCTGCACTACTCTGGCAAGGCTTTTTTTCCCTTTAAAGGTTCAATGCAACAACAATTCGGCAATTGTCCAGCCCAGGAAATAACTGTGATCTGTTTTGGAAGATAACTTGCTCAAAATGTTTGGTACTACACTGATAGCCTACAACAAGCTTCCTTCTATTCAAATGTAACCTTGTCATCTACACAAACATTCAAAACTCACAAGGTAAGAAATAGAAATTCACAAACAACTGAGGTGTTTTGGTGTTTGTGTGACAAATAAAATATTTTTACTACTTGGAATTTGTATGGCTGACCTTTGTGTTGGCATTAAAACTGACTTAAATAATCATATGTGTGTAATAAAAAAAATCTGTGTGTATAAAAACTATCAGTTAAAGTAAGTATTTGTCTTTCATATAGTAGTCAGAACATAGTATTCACTTATTAAAGAACATTATTAGATTTTGTTTTAGGAATTCCAAACGTTACACTTTACATTAAACAGAACATCAGTCGTTGCAACATAATGAGAGAAGGTTGCACATTTTCATCATCAGCTTGCCCGTACGGAATATTTCAACCCTCCATAACAATCACTCAATCCGTGCAGTTCACCATTTTAGCACCGAAGAGAGAGCCTGCGAATTTAATAGCCCTTCGGAAATGCCAGAGCTAAGAGGGAAAATATTTTTGATGTTTGAGATAACTGCACCTAATCATTCTTATGCAATGAGGCACGCTAAATCCTGGGGATGAATGGGAGCGGGTGAGGGAGTGAATCAGGTTTAATTGCATTAAGACTCAGACATGATGAGATTAGCTTGTAAACTAAGTGAGTCAATAGGAAAACCAGCAGTGGAGATTTGATGTCCAGCTGCCCTGGCTTTTCAAAAGATACATGCCATTATGTAAAATGCCTTTTTAGAACCTCAGTGAGGTCGACTTATTGAATTGAAATGAAAATAACTGCAATGAAACAGAAACTTTTGTGCATTTAATGAAATTAAAGTGTACAAAAGGAGGCTATTTGGGATCCATCTGCAAAGGCATCTCTGAGTGTCAGAGCTCAGTCAGCCTGAGGATTACTACTAGTGAGGTTGGACACTGATAAAAGCATACATCCAATTAAAGCAAGGACCAGGACACCGAGTCTTTTGGCTACTAAAGCTGTACTAGTGTCTACTTTGGAAACCTTCTCATTATCCTTATCATGCTTTTATCACTCCTGTGGCATGCACATGTAAAGGACCGAATTAGGCACTAATCTCACCGTTTGCTTGTGTTATTCTAGGCTCTCGATGAAGTAAGCTAACTCTTAGCACTCCAGTCTTGGATTAACTACAAAGGTTTAAGCAGGGCAAGATCTGAGCTGGCCCGAAGGGAGATGGGTTGGTCAGCTGTGGGCGGCTACATAGTACTCATGCCAGAGTGCTAGAAACCTATCAGTAATAAAGCTTAATGAACAAGGATTTGCACTGTCTCTTGTCATAGTAGACAGGATGGCACTTTAATTGAACAATGCAGGTCTGAGAAGTGAAGACGAGTCATGCCACCATGCATCCGTCCAGTCGGAAGGTCACAGAAAGGACGTTGTGGCATTAAGGGACTCGACTGGTCCTATAGTTCAAACTTTGTATGGACGGGATGCATTCTGGGACAGTCAAGGAAGAAAGAACTGTTTATTTGCACTATCGTGCTTCCTGAGTACAAACAGTGAGGAAAATTCTTCATAACAAAACAAAAAAAAATCAAACCAGTTCATTAAGTAGCACAGACTGAATGAAAGGCAGCTAATGTCCTACTATTGTGACAGGATCAAATTAGCAGAGAATTTTAAAACTTCACACTTTGGCTGCCAATTTTCACATAACTCCCACATTTTTCTTCTCACGTTTAGTCTTAGTGGTATGAAAGATCATTTTTAAATTGTAAACACATGACTTATTTACTAACAACTGGTCTGTATTTTAATATTAAAGGCTTTCTGACATGGAATAAAGGTGAGCGAAATCACATGCAGTAAATACTAGTAAAGATATTTACTCATATATAATCCCCAAAGCAGTTTACTTCTTTACTGGAATTCTTGGTAACACTTTATAATATGGCACAGGAATAACTATGCTATAAATAAATTGAAGTAGTGTGTAGGCAATTTTAATTAATGCATAACTGCATGATTTTAACAAACAATATTTCCTTATTTTCCATCCTAAGTACATTATACTTTTTGGGACACATTAGAGAGTGGATTAATCTTTCATTTTTACATCTTTACTTTGTAACATCTCCATCTTTATTATTCACATCAAGCCAGCTTTTTAAAAATACAATCCTTTTGAAGGTTATGTTTGAAGTGTGGTTGAGGAGGAAAAAAAGATCATAATCAACATCAAAGGTGTAAAAAAAAAAATCTAAGAGAGGAAAATATTGTTTGTTTTTCTGCAAAATTGCTATGAAATTATGTACAAAATACTTCCATTGTACTCATGTAAAATACCGGAAGTTATGCAATACTTAAATTTACTTACAGTATTACTATTTCTTTGTTTCCCAACTTGTTATCCCCATATTCTAGCGTACCTAATTTATTTATTTGTAGGAAAATATAATTTGATTATAATTTCAAATAAAATATGTTGAAAATGTATTTATTGTATACTGTACCTTTACATGTGAAGCACTTGAGGTGAAAGTGCTTGTTCTGCACCCGGAGCACCTCGCCCTTACATGGCTGCCCACACTTGTAGCACTGAATTAGGGGCTTCTCTGTAGAGTGGTGGCGTGTGTCCTGCGCATGAGCCACTGCAAAAGAAAGCAGACACAATATCAACATTGCTGCTGAGCTGTAATGCTGATGAGCCACGGGAATTGCTAGACGTGGCAATCAATACGGTTTTTGTGACATTTCTTATAGTCAACAGTTAGTCAACATTAGCATGCTCGGCACAAGGGCCTGAATCTGCAACATCTCACAAACACCAGAGCTGAAGAACAAGTGCTCAGAGCCTGTCAGCGTAAAAAGAAAAGAAAAAGAATGACATTGAGCAGGACAGCGCAACTTTGGGTTCTTGGCCAGAGAGACTCTCTGGAGAACATCAGTCTAAATATAGTCTGTCTCCGTCAGTTGAGGATGGACAGTCAAAATGCTGAGGGGAGCAAGGCTTGGTAAATAGAGCACTAAAAGGGTATTGATAAAGACTGTTTCACTATTGAGTTTAATGTACTTTCATTCTCAAAGGAAAACATAATTTAGAGTTATGGACCATTTACTGTCTCTGGCTAGCTTATCGTCCCAATAATCATTTGACTCTTTTTGACATGTAAGCGCAAATAAAGCTAGAGTCCATCCGGCAATGGGGTCACACTAACTGCAGAACCAGTGACTTCTGAGACAACTCTGCCTGCTGACAGCATCTTTCCTGTTTGTGACATTGTTGCACTGGCAAATCTTTGGACAAACTGGCAGACACATAAACACTGACACAAAACCACCTGCTCCAGTAGATGTCTTCAGGACCACATTTTTGAATGAAAACACAGACATACACGCTTAGACTCACAAAGTAAAAACCAGCCTCTAATAAAACAGAAGAGACGTCACTTTTGCTGTGACTGAGTAACTCATTCTATAAAAGCCATGAATGAATAAAACAATGGTAGGCAGCAAATAACAGTTTTATAAAGGCAGCCACATGTCCATGATGTACTGACAGTGTACACGCATGAGGAGAAAGTGAGAATGTAAAGGAGCGGAGCCACTTTATAAAGGACACGAGTCTTTTAGTGCCGCTTGGAGCTTCATGTTTATGTCAACATTCTATCGCGCTCAAGATGACAATGTCAGCATTGCTGATGTTATAAAGGTGCATTGCTCACTATGTTAGCAAGCTTAGATTTATTGACTGTTAACGCATTCCTATACATTGGTGGTAATTAATATCAATTACTACCAATCACAAACACATGAAGGTCTTATGCAGTATACACCAAATATTCAAATTTGGATTAATTGAAGATTAACTGAATTAGATTAATTGAAAAAAGAGTGTTGGAACTACACTTCATGTCACTCCATTTAATCGTTATTATTAATCTAATGGCTCTCTTCCGTAGTTTCCTGTCCCCTCACCTCCATTTGTGGCAGATGGCTGCCTCTCCCAGAGCCTGGTTCTGCCTGAGAGTCTTCCTGTTAAAAGGCCGTTTTTCCTTCTCACTGTCGCCAAGTCTTTAGCTTACAATATAAAACACATTGAGGCGACGCAAGTCAGGGCAATCATAGGTAATTCCTATGGGAACCATGAATGTCTAGACCAAGAAAAGCGCCAGTCTATCAAAAAATGTTGGTTCTGTGGACGTGAAAATTGGGATGGTATCCGAGGATAACCAAACTCAGTGAGGCTCATCTTTAAGGCCATGAATGCCTATATCAACATTTAAAGCAATGGAACAAACTGAGAAACAGATTGAGATATTTCAGTCTGAACTAAAGTAGTGCAACCACAGCCTAACATGGCTATAACACACTTGTTGTTCAGCCTCAGATCTTAATGTACAAACACATTTAGACATCACGTTCTTGGTGTGAGGTATTTTGACCATCGTTAGAATTATATAAGGCTAGGCTATTAATGGCAAGCAGCACCAGCATTATTTTTAGATCCACAATGTATCAGCATGTGGCATTCCTCACTTAACACTTTGGGCATCCCTCTTAAAGACAGACGTTAATCTGCCACTATTGCACGGAACGTAAATACCGCTGCAGTGCCGCACTGCACACAGCTTATCAGCTGTTTGAAACCAGCAGATTATTTGACAGTCGGAAGCTTTAACTGGCAAGGAGGCTTTCGCTTTTCCTTCTTTTGTTACTTCTTTCTGTCTCTTTTTCAAACAAAGACATACCCACACAAATATGCAGAGTCACAGTGAGAACAGACATGAAAGGCTCTTTCCTCTTTCTGCTCTGCAGTAGATCATTAGTCTGCAAGGCTAAAATAAGACACCGCCAAAATAGCGAATACTGAAATAGTATCACGAACAATCGATGGTCTACCAAAGAAAGAGATTACTCTGTACTTCTGATGACTTGCCCTACCTTGTGTCCCATTATTTACGTTTAGACTGGCTTACTAATGTTTAAAGATGGCAGAAAAAGAAGTCCAATTTTTTTAAAAGGCATTTCAGCTATTTTTGATTTAAACTTGACCAAACCTTTATTGTGGCAACTCCTAAAAGGAATAACAACAACATAACATTATTCTATTTATAATGTATTTTGAAACACAAAGGTACAGAGTAGTTTTGAGATAACAGAAAAAAAAAGGTGGACTATGAGTGGAGGATCTTTCTCCTTGGTGTTTCTGATGTGATTACACTCAGCAGGACAATGACTCATTTCTGGGTGAACCAGACTACTGTAAGAGTAAACGGAGTCCCAGCAGCTCTGTATGTGACATTGCACCTCGATGGAAAAACAGAGGCCATCTGGGTAACCGCTCTCATGAAAAATATCCAATCCAATAAGTCAGCCTCAGGAACATGCTAGAACAACTTAAAGGCCAATTCCATTTCCTGTTCTTTCTTTCTTTTTGGTCGCATTTACTCGTACCAGAAGTAATAACACTGTGCTCATGAAGGAAACTGACAAGTTTTAGTAGCATAAATCAAATGAGGAGGAAATTTTATATATAATTGTATATTTCTAACGATGGTCTAAATGCTAGCTGATCAGGCCAAATTGTACAAAAACTGACAAATGAAGTAACTACAATGACACAAAACCAAGAGCTAGTTTAATACTTTAACTTAATGTTAATCAAATCAAAAATAACTAAATACCTAAGTCAAATATCAAATGAACAAAATAAAAAAAACATTTAAAGTTGCTGCATCTCCAAACACCCCCATTAGCACTTCCTCTGTTTGGGAATGCTACATTCCAAGGCTCATCTTTTGTTTATTTGACACATGACCTTAGCTGCCGGAAGCCTCACAAGTGAAATGTGTGTCAAAAATGAAGATAAGAAAATGTGTTCTACAAAGTACTGGTACATGAGGTTGCTGACTGTGCCAGCACAGCAGGTTACTGGCTTTCTTTTTAGCAATCAAAACAACTTTCATAATGTTGCTATAAAACAAAATAGTAAATCAGCAAGATGTCATGTGATTTTAAAGGCTTAACCTTTAAAACTTGATTCATTAATAACTTAAGAAAGGTACAACGAGCTGTAAACACAGAAATGTCATACAAACATCGTTCAAGTTAAGATTCAACAATTAGCATACTTGACTACCATATCATTTTACGGATAAAGGCCCAGTAGTTAAATTGTAACAAATTAATTGCTTTTTTTTCAATCCCTATCCCAGCTTTATTAAAGGTGCCTTCAAACAAACCCAATATTTCACACACTTTGCAATGACTTAAGTCACTGCTAGCACTAGCAAGCTAGCTAAGACCACCCAAAGTAGAAAGAAGTTAACTTTGGAGTTACTGAGAATCCCTACCTGAGAGCACCTACCTCTCCAAAATCAAGCTACATTAGCAAGCTAGCCTGTAACCTGTCTACTAGGCCTACACTAAAATGTTCTGAACTCTCAATCAAACTTCAACAAAAAGCCACTTCAGCAAAAAGTGTCTGTACTACTTCAGGTTAATCTGTGTATTGCTGCCTTTTATAGTTGGCATAATGGTGCAGTGGATAACACTGACCTCACCAGCTAGCATGACCGCTAGGCTAATTTGTGAGTCTTGCTTAAAGAGTATAAAATAGGCTTGAATGACTGCATGGCAAAAATGTGGCTATGACTGTGGCTTAGACTGTGAATGCAACTTTATAAATGCAACTGCAGTACATCATTGAATTTTGACTTGTGTTTTTTTATACATCAAGGCTGACAAAAAGGTGCAATATGAGATTTGTTTTTAGTTCCTGTTTGTTCAACAGACGTGGCTCTTGAACTATTATACCTTGGCATTTGGGGCTGTATTTATTGCCTAAAATGATTACGGATGGTGATAATTCCTTGAATATGTTAATACAAGTTAGACCTTTCACATTACACAGGCATTGAACCAGCGTGGTGATAAAAATATTCAACAGAGCAGCTTTAAAGTAGATATTTTGATTTGATGCCAGTTTCTATTTTTAACGTTTCATAGTGTTGCGTTGTCAGTGGGAGACAGCCCGGCACGGAAAAGTCAACACTGCTAACGTCATAACAGGTTGACAGAAATCCAAGACAGATGTTTGAATCCCATGCACAGAGGATCTAAACGCTGAGGTTTGGAAGGGAATCCATAAGCGCTGTGTTTTTCCAACTTTACCCCGCCTCTGCCCCGCTCTGTAAAGTACTGCCTTTGCCTGAGTAGTGGCTGCACAGAGGGGGTTAGGAAAAAATGAAGCTTCAGACGGGTACTCTACATGGCATTTCATTAAAACTTAAGAACCCTGCACAAAAAAGGCTGCTAAATTATATGAAATGCTACAGATTGGCTCATTTACAAGATTTGTCCGGACATAAAGCGCCTTACTGAGGGGCTTCTTTCAAACATTTAGCAGTCCTGTATACATTCATAACTCCAAGTCTATAAAAGCATGAGTTCAGCATCTTGGCATTTTAACAGATCCATTATTGAGTCTTTAGAAGTTCATGTGACAGCAGCAAGATGCTGCTCGAATATATATTATATAATGCTATAAATAAGTAAGTATGCAGTACATGAAGCAACCTCAGCACAGAGCAACTTACTGTAAAATATATAGTAGTACAGTTTTTCCAACTGCTGATCGCATTCCTCATTCTGGGCTGGATGTGTTGGCTATGCTGACAGGGTGAGCTGTCCTGCCTCATCACCAGAGGATGAAGTGACTGATATTAGCCTAAGCACACAATGAACGCATGCACACACACACACACACACACACACACACACACACACACACACACACACACACACACACACACACACACACACAGTAGTGAGGGAACAATAACCAGCAGAGCATCCCAAAGCCAGGCCCAGAGAAAAGGGGGCTGCTCTCTCCATATTCAACCCCCACCCCAGCCCATTTAAGCTAAGTCTAGCTGTGTTGGCAATAATAAAGCCTGAAGATTATACTCAGAAGGGAAGTGAGAAAGGTCCTCATGAATCCCCCGAGGACAGATGTTTTTCTGTAACACGTGCCTCGGCCTCGCTGGCTAATAATAATGGAGCGGGGCTGTTGACAGAGAGCGTAGGATTTGCTGAAGAAGCTTCAGACTTTGTTGCTTTCATTTCCTGCCTTCATAGACCCCGAGGTATGCAAAACCATAGTAGAACTTTGGAAATGCGCTGGGAGAGGGGGAATTGAATTAAACAATAGATGAGAGAGCGAGATGAAAAGATCTAATAGAATATTCAGTCGCTCCCTCTCCCTTTGTTACTGTAAGACTCGCAGACACAAGAGTTTTCAGTAGAGACAAACAGCAGCCATAAGGGAAAGCGTGTGCGTTTGTAGAGTATCATACACTAGACAGAGGGACACACTGAGGGGGGGGCAAAGGCAGTCATCTCCACTCCTTGTGCCCATGCCAGTACTTGAGTCCCCAGATCTTCATAGGCAACAAAAACACACACATAGTGCTGCCGAGTACAACCCGTTTTGGATGGAATATTCTGGGAGGGGGGGTCTGACCCAAGATTAACATCAAAGGCACAAAATATGCCAATGTGCGGTGGGACGTGTGCCTGTTTGGGGGAAGGGCATGTGGGGGTCTTTATCGCTCAGACATAACAAGGAGCTCTTAACCCTCCCCTCCATGAATATGTATGGTGGTATCCAGCACTTCCACACCCCTCTGCCCCACCATCAGCACCCCAGACAAAGCACTTCAAACGCAGGGCACAAATTGCAGGGGGGGAGTCCTATCGGCCTCCACCAGACCCCCTCTTTAAACCTTTAATAACTAATCCTCAGGGACCTGAGCTTGAAATAATGATCTGCACTCTGTGGTTGAACGCCACAGTGCAGTTCATTGCAGATCATTTGTTGTTGAGCAGGTACACAATTATAATAGAGAGAGACTCGGAGCACAGTTGCTTATCAAGAAGGAGACAATGGAGGCTTTATAAACTTCAAAGCTCCTCGTGATTGTGAATCTGATGATGACTTTGGGTCTTTGCCTCTCAATGACAGCCCACGAAGGCCCCGCACTCCTGTCGTGTTTCCTGGGATAATCACACTGATTGATGCCTGGCAGGGAGGATGTTTGTTGACTGGCAGAATATATGACTACACTCTGCATTCTTCCATGTGACTCTCACCCACGTCACTCGTGTTGTTTCAGCGTGTATATTTTGGGTCAGTGGCCATCTCTTCCTGGCTGACCACTTATCTCATCTGTGTATTCTAGTCTTGTGTGCCAGCTGTACAAACAGCGAGTGTCTGTGAGAGCCTGTGCTGCACTCATGTCTGCGAAAGGGTTTAGCTCCTCTTTCAGGGGCTAGACACTGGCAAGCTTCAAAGATGAGGCACCACTGCAGTTGTCTGCAGCAGAAGCAGCACTCTGCAAAATCACTAGAGGCAGCCACAAAGGCACATGACATTAGACTTTCATGTCAAGAGGAAATCTTCACACTTTGTAAGAAAAAGTGGTGGGAGTTGGCGTTTCATGAGGCAGGTGACATACAGTGGGGCAAAAAAGTATTTAGTCAACCACCGATTGTGCAAGTTCCCCCACTTAAAATGATGACAGAGGTCAGTAATTTGCACCAGAGGTACACTTCAACTGTGAGAGACAGAATGTGAAAAAAAAATCCATGAATTCACATGGTAGGATTTGTAAAGAATTTATTCGTAAATCAGGGTGGAAAATAAGTATTTGGTCAATAACAAAAATACAACTCAATACTTTGTAACATAACCTTTGTTGGCAATAACAGAGGTCAAACGTTTACTATAGGTCTTTACCAGGTTTGCACACACAGTAGCTGGTATTTTGGCCCATTCCTCCATGCAGATCTTCTCAAGAGCAGTGATGTTTTGGGGCTGTCGCCGAGCAACACGGACTTTCAACTCCCGCCACAGATTTTCTATGGGGTTGAGGTCTGGAGACTGGCTAGGCCACTCCAGGACTTTCAAATGCTTCTTACGGAGCCACTCCTTTGTTGAGTGTGTTTTGGATCATTGTCATGTTGGAAGACCCAGCCTCGTTTCATCTTCAAAGTTCTCACTGATGGAAGGAGGTTTTGGCTCAAAATCTCACGATACTTGGCCCCATTCATTCTGTCCTTAACACGGATCAGTCGTCCTGTCCCCTTGGCAGAAAAACAGCCCCATAGCATGATGTTTCCACCCCCATGCTTCACAGTAGGTATGGTGTTCTTGGGATGCAACTAAGTATTCTTCTTCCTCCAAACACGACGAGTTGAGTTTATACCAAAAAGTTCTACTTTGGTTTCATCTGACCACATGACATTCTCCCAATCCTCTGCTGTATCATCCATGTGCTCTCTGGCAAACTTCAGACGGGCCTGGACATGCACTGGCTTCAGCAGCGGAACACGTCTGGCACTGCGGGATTTGATTCCCTGCCGTTGTAGTGTGTTACTGATGGTGACCTTTGTTACTTTGGTCCCAGCTCTCTGCAGGTCATTCACCAGGTCCCCCCGTGTGGTTCTGGGATCTTTGCTCACCGTTCTCATGATCATTTTGACCCCACGGGATGAGATCTTGCGTGGAGCCCCAGATCGAGGGAGATTATCAGTGGTCTTGTATGTCTTCCATTTTCTGATGATTGCTCCCACAGTTGATTTTTTCACACCAAGCTGCTTGCCTATTGTAGATTCACTCTTCCCAGTCTGGTGCAGGTCTACAATTCTTTTCCTGGTGTCCGTCGAAAGCTCTTTGGTCTTGGCCATGGCGGAGTTTGGAGTCTGACTGGTTGAGGCTGTGGACAGGTGTCTTTTATACAGATGATGAGGTCAAACAGGTGCCATTCATACAGGTAACGAGTGGGGGACAGAAAAGCTTCTTACAGAAGACGTTACAGGTCTGTGAGAGCCAGGGATTTTCCTTGTTTGAGGTGACCAAATACTTATTTTCCACCCTGATTTACGAATAAATTCTTTACAAATCCTACCATGTGAATTCATGGATTTTTTTTTCACATTCTGTCTCTCACAGTTGAAGTGTACCTCTGGTGCAAATTACTGACCTCTGTCATCATTTTAAGTGGGGGAACTTGCACAATCGGTGGCTGACTAAATACTTTTTTGCCCCACTGTACATGTGATGATGGCTACGGTCAGCTGGGCTTCTGACGCAATTTGGCACAGGAAGCATGAGGATGAGGGTAAAAGAATGAGCTCGGCCTATAAATGTACACAAATCTCAGGCACGTGTAACTCAAGCTCAGACTATCTAAGGTACACATGGACCCAATAAATTACAAACTATTTCAAGGTTATTTTTGGCTTTGAAAATAGGGCAGCCGCCTGCAAGCAGACAAAACGCTAACACTGCAATCCCTTGATTGTGATTCATCTTTCTGAGCATACAGTGTAATTCAGTATTGGCTCAGCTGTGCGTCCTGATGGTACCGAGCCCACCTGGCCTCAGACAGGTTGTCTTATGAGATCCCGGGAGAATACACGATGAAAGCTTGGGTTGCAAAAACATTCTGATAGCTTCCTCTTAAGAGGAATGAAAAACTAGAGGACCCTGGACAAGCTTTCTGTCACCGACAAAGCCCACAATGGAACAGGAAGGTAGTGAGTTAAGTCTACGGAAAAACTTTCAGAAGGGAGATGAAAACGTGGCAGCCAGAGGTTACGGATGTTCTGCCAGCACAGGGACTTGGTGGTGAGAGCCGTTTTACTCGTGGCCCAGTCAAATCCACATGAAGGGAAACAGCTCCAGAGCTGGACACCGCCTCCAGCCACGAATGTGCTGTCAGATGCATACTCACATCTGACTAAAAAAAAGAAAAAGTCTTTGCACATGTTGTTTATTTTGGTGGTGGAAATATTTTCAGGAAAAAGACAGAATTATGATGAACTATGTTTGGCTACACAAGCATGCACTGCACAACTGGAGACATGCCTCAGTGACTTATTACTATGATCTTAACATCCAGTCCATTAGGTTTAAAGTGTAACACCTTGTTTTGTATAGTATAGTGATGAAGTGTGATGGATATACACTGCGTTTGAAAGTTACAGACTCGTTCCCGGTACAAAAGCTACTCCAGTTTGAGTTCAGTTAGTCATCTGCTCCTTGGCAGAGCTTTCACCGCTCCTCTAAATATTTTTAAACAGGAGATTTTCTTTACTCTAGAAAGCTGTCTTCGCTGCTGCTCGCCTTGAGTCATGCTGACAACGGTCAACCTCACGAGCGCATGCCCCGGCAAATTGCAGGGAATGTTAATATCTCTAAACGACAACCCCTGACTTCGCTTCGTTCTGCCCACACAGCCGGGCGACCTCGGTAATAGGTGGAAACAATCATCTTTTTCTTTCAACAGGACACTATGAATGGGGCCACAGCTGACAACAATGGAGTGTACCTTTTAGATGGTCACCATGGCAACGGCTGCAGACAGAGAGAGAGAGAGAGAGAGAGAGAAAGAGAGAGAGAGAGAGAGGGAGGGAGAGACAGAGTGCAGGTCCACAGCTCTGCGCAGTGTGCCTCCCTACACTAGTGCTCCACTTTTCGTCTCTACGTTACCTCGCTATTTAGCCTCTTTATAAAGATGAACTGTTTAATCCCAGAACTATGACCCTGAAGGTTTTAATTGACAAGCTCCTATATGACAAGCCAGATGCTGTACATTTACATAAAGCCTGATGCAGCCAAATTAAGCAGACTCCAACCCAGGCAGCAGCAGCAGCAGCTAGAGAATATCGACAAGGGCGTAGCATGTTCAAGTCTGCTTCTCTGAGGGAACATGTTGATGTGCTAGAGATGCACATTTAGACTGAGCTGTTAGTCATACTTCTTCCAAGCAACACACACCCACATAGAGAAAACCACCCCCATATTACCACATCATATGTCTAAATCTCTAAAAATAATCAAATCGGAAATCAGAAATTTAGTCCAGTCAAATCGAATTCAGCGAGACACAGGAGTTTAAAGCCAAATGGACGTACTGCACGTCTATACGGTCTGCAGACAGTCAACAGCACGACAGGCAAAACAAATCCCGTAATAACACACTCATGACAACCTCACACATGCATACACACACACACAGTCATGACCGCTGGAATACCTTTTTCTTTGACCATGACCATTGGAATCCAGGTATATCCGCACCAGAAAAGGCTCTGAAGATCAATCACCAGAAACACCCGAGCTGCTAGATCCCTTTTTTTAGTCAAGACTGGAGCACAAAAAAGAAAGCCAAAGCACCAGAGAGAGGGAGAGAGAGAGAGGTGTGGGCGCTGCTCAGCGCTCCTCTCAAAAACAGCTACAGCGTGGGGTTTGCCTCCCGACTGCCTGTTTTCCTCCCATCCCTCTCCTCCTCCTTTCCCCCCCTCCACACATCCTCCTCCCTCCTCTTCCCCTATTGCTCCCTCTCTCAGCCTCTCTGTTGTGTCAGCCGCCTCCTCATTGCAGCAACCAGGTGGCTGCTGATGCTTCTGTGTGACCAAAACAGTAACCCCCCCCCAAAAAAGAAAAATCCCCACACCTGCTCACATGTAATGACACAGATTTTTTCTTCTTTTTTCCAGTTGTAAAACCTTATTTCTAACTGTCCTCCATTCCAAATTGGGTGGTGTACTGCGATTTATCAATACCCTGAAATGCAAATAAATCTATTCCACAAGTAAGAAGTTCAACATTGAATTATTCTGAAAAAGCACCCCCTTATCACTGTGCTGTACAACAGACACTTCAGCAAAGACTGTGTTTCAGTACAACAGGGCAGCAGGTGGTGATCAATGACTTTTTACAGTAAGGCAATTAGCCTGCTGTGCTAAAAGAGTGGCTCACTGAAAACTTTCAGTATTTGACAGATGTATTAAAAAAAGCAGACCACAACAGCTTTAAAAGCAACTAAGTAAAAGGCTGACTTCTTTGGAAGTATGTTTTTGGACCAGTAAAGCCAACCTTAATTAGAGTGTGAGCCTTAACTGCTAAAAATCTCAGTGATCATGAGGGCAGCAATGCAAAGACCAAAACGGGCCATCTAAGGTTGAAGGTTAAACTTCCTGTGATCGCGAACACGAGCGCTGTATTAATATCTTTGGAACTCCAGTCCCCTGGAATCCAATTACACAGAGCACAGGAGAGCATGTTCTAGCTAGATGAACATACCGGCTCTTATATCATCTGCCGCTTAAGTAACCATATGAAAAAAATGACTCTATGAATGAAGTGGCACCTCTGTGATAAAAAAAAACAAAAAACCCTGCAAAATAAACAAGACTCCCATCTGCTAGAGATGCGACAACATGCAAAAACAAGAAAAAAATGTATGCACGTGTGTTATGTAACTGAAGTGACACGTTTTGTTGTACTAAAAAGAAACCGCATCAAATATATGGAATTATTTTGGAATACTATTTCACTCAGAGCTGACAAACTAGGGTATTAATAAAGTTTCTTATTTGCTATACGGAAAATTTAAAAAGTTCTACTGATGCCCAAGGTGCCAGTCCAGTGTTTCTAGAAACAACAGGGTGGAAAGATTATGACTTCAAAAGTAACTCAGCAGAAATTAGGGACCAAATTTGGTTACTGATCAATCCGTATCCCTATGGCTATGTGCGAGGAACAGCTTTTCATCAGCACTGCCACTGTAATTCCTAATGCAGGCAGCTTATTATGCATGCAGAATGCATTCGCCTACTGCAGTGTAAACTGTGCCACCTTCTGGAAACCAATCATCGTACCACAGTTTCCACGGGGCGTTTTCTCCTCATCAAACAAACGGGCGACATGCCAGGGAGGCAAATGGTATAAATAGTTGCCGGACGTTACTCCGAGCACTCCACCCTTTTTTATTGTAAAGAAAGGGAAATATGTCATAAGTGTATGATAATTAAAACAAAAATAAAATCCAGTAAAAACTAAAAGAACACTACGAGGTTTGCAGTCCACCTACTAACTGCTAAATGCAGCACAAAGACATCCTGTTACTGCTCCTGCTGTAGTGGACCTATTATCATCTTGACTCTTTTAATAATCTCTGTAGGAGCTGCAGGACAATCATGGTACAATAGGCTTGCCAGGAGCAATTCCTGAGGAGCAAAGCCTATTATCCATGGATGAAAGGTTTCTGCTGTATTTGGCGCACCTATGGATGATCCATGTCTGACTGTCAATTAATAACAAGCCTGTAAATTAGCAGGTTAAGTGCTGTTATCATCTGATACGAGCATTTCATAGTAATTTGTCTTATGGGTTCAGACCACAGCCAAACTGGCAAAAATGATTATGTTGCAAAAAAAAAAAAAAACGTCACACGTGGAGTAAAAAAAAGTGAGGACAGGCTGCAGTTATAATTATGGTTGCAAGACACCAGAGACACACATTGCATATACACATAAATGCATGAAAAAAAAATTTTTTAAATATGCATTTTGAGACACTCTGTGGACTGGATGATGATTTCTAGATTTTTATAAACTTGACAGAGAAGACAAATAACTAGGATGCACTCTTAAACTCTTTTGGAGCACAGACAGACTTAATTAACTCTCTCTCGCTGGATAATGACACGCACTTCACCGGCTTGCTGCTATTTTAAAACAGGTTACAAAACAGTGAGAACCTTTTGAACACCAACCCTGTGCAACCTGGCGCACTTCTTTAAAGCGTATTTCACCCATTGCAGATTAACATTACTGTTATGTAGCCACCCTGAACACACAGAACTATATTTTTCCAACAAACAACTTCATTGGCATTTTTTGAGAAATGTTTTAACAATTTACCAAAACATAAAAACCACTTTTCTTTCCCCCTTTTTTGTTTTTTACCCACAACCCACACAGGGCTTAACTTATTTTCATGTTTCTTTGAGGAATCGATTAATATTTGTTGACCCCTGGATAATAGCACTTGGAGAGCAGGCTTAGTGCCACTCACATTCAAACAAACAATCATCAAGTGGAATAATGCAGGAGGGTTTATGGTGTGGGAACACAGAGCTTGTGTTGGGTTCAGCAATCATAGGCAACAATAGGCTTCGGGAGTGGTTATGGCTGAATAAGAGGATGACTATTTGTTCATTTCTGAGTGCTTTTTACAAACATGTAGTCTTATGAAAATCATAGAATTTATCCAGTCTCCCCAAAAAAAATGCATATATATTACTGCATATAAGCACTTATTGAATGTCACTGTCTCTGATTGATCTTAGCTGACAGCTAACCTCTGTGAACTTTTAGCTGAAACCACCTTCCTTAAAGCTGGAAGCTCAAAATCACTTTTAGACACCAACATTAGAAGGAACTTGCTGCCATGTGGTTTGCAAGTATTTATTTTAAGGACAACTCAGTGCCAAGCAATGATGTTTTTTACTACTTTGCCTGGCATGCAGTCAGAGAATGCATAAGGTCTGGAAATTTCAATCTGTATTAATGCCCATGTTCTAATCCTGATGTAAGCCACCATGTCACTTCGTCATGTACTGTTGTACCGTTGGCTTGGCAAAATTCAGCAAAATTACCCTCGCATATGGCTTTGAATTATATAAGTATAGAGAGGAGGGTGATGAATTTTCTGACGGGTTTTTTTGACGTTTTCTGTGAGACTTTTTCAGTGTAATCATTGCATAACTCATGCAAGTGAGGCTCGCACACAGAAACACAGGTCAGATGTGGAAATCCACAAGAGGTGTAGTCACGCGCTGTCATCCAATTAGAACAAACTGATCTCTGAGCAACAACTAATCAATTCACTTCAAGACACCTACTCACAAACAGAGCAGCCAGACTGCAATAGAGGGCTAAAATAAGAGTCTTTTGTTGTATAAAACAACTGCTAAAAAAAGGAAGAAAAATTATAAACTCTAATGTAACTTCAGTTAAAAGTGTCTTAGACTAGATGCACAGTCTATTTTTTGCATGTTATTGTGAATGTTTTATTGCTCGCACTGAGGTAAGGTAATATCACTACAGTTAGTTTTTATTATTTGGACAATAAAAAGCCTATAACAGAAGCTGAGTTAATAAAAGCTGACCATATGCTTTAACCTGTCCTACCTGTAGCGACATCGTTCAGCCTCTCGCTTAGATAATAGTCATTAGGGTTGAGGTACGGGAGCTGCTCCATGTACTGTTTAGGAATCAGGTACAGGACTTCCGCCACATGTCCATCCTCGATGATGGACATACGTTTTACCGAGCTCTTGCGTTTTACTCGGACGCGGTTGACACTTTGGCTGCGGCTGGAGCTGCACAGTTTGCTCAGGCTGTTGAGGTTGGGCACAGTAGGCATGGTGCCCTGCTCTCCTTCGACCGTCCCACAGAGAAGGGCGAAGCACTGCAGGTAGACGTCAGCCAGTGTTGGACTCAGACTCGCTCTGAAACACTTTCAGCCTTGGACATCGGGGGTGAGGGGTGTTCACAGAGGCACAGAAGCGAAACAAAGGAAGCTTGAAGGGTAAATTCAAAAGAACGCATCGTTAAATCTTGGCCCGGTTTCAAGAGCCGATGAACCACCTTTGGTTAGGGTCCCTCCATCCATCACTATTCAGGTGCCCATCTTGAGGCGGGCATGCAGGCAGCAGGTAAGACCAACACTCTGCTTTAAGTAGCGTAGAGTAAGACGTAAGGAAACAAGCTTACAGTATGAGTGTCTTCAGCCCAACCAGCTTGGTGCCTTAAGCTGCTTAAGGCTGACGTCGAGCCACGATTATCTTCTGGGTGGGGTTTGATTTGTTTTTACATTTTAAGTTCAATTACGCTGCTAAATAACAAGATCCTTTTTTAAATCTTACATTAAGTTAGGTTCACACACAGAAAGAACAAATGGATCATTGTAGAGCATTACACTGACCCAAAGCATTCTTTCAAGGTTGGATTGCCTTGGGAGTCTGCCAGTCCCTTACAAGGTCAACAACCAGCAAGGTCATTCCAGCAGGCAAGAACGCACAAATTCACTGTTCCTTATCAGCAGGATCAATAACATCTAAAGATCCTGTGAATACATTAGTGTTAAACTTGAAATGCAGACAAGTTATCCCTCCATTAGCATTGAAATTGACGGCTACATCAATAGGATTTTGCTAAGTTGCAACGCAGTAAGAACACATGTTCTGGGTTTGAGTTAAATTTGCTTCTGCAAAGACTTGCACAATGTCTTTTCATTCTTGGCTCATTTCCTCCAGCCAAGAATCCATTCACATTCCTTGGAAATCTAAGTTTTTCATGAGGTAAAATCCACTGACAATAACCCACTAATGCTTTAAACCAACTGAAAATATGATAGCTTTGTTGACACAGAGTTGCTAGGAAATTGCTACGTAGTCACCAAACATATTTCAACATAATATCAACTAAGTGCAATAAAACAGAAAACTCCTGACGTCTTAATTCCATCAAGCAGATAAGAGTGAATGAAACATGTCACGAAAGAATTAAACCAGAGTAGCGCACACTTGATGAAAAGCATAGCAGACAGTGACAAAGCACAAAATTTCCTTTTAGTCTGGAGATGCCCGGCTTGGCCTGTACTTCAAATTTAATGAATTTCCTCTTTGTCTGAGAGGGTGCACAGACAGGATATCTGGAGGTAGACTGGCTGCGTATAGTGCTATTACCATTAGGTACTTATCTAATTTTACTTCCTCTGGAGTCTGCTTGCAACCACACCTTCATTCAGGCAGTCAGACTTTCATTACAGGCAAAAATAAAAGTGTGACAGTGAAAGAACATGTACAGTCTCACACCCACACACGAGGACACATGTACCTGAGAGTAGCTGAGGACATAGTACTCTGCTGCAATGTTGCACTGCCCTCCAATCGTCATCCAGTCTGTGGTATCTTTGCCACAACTACCCACACACTCGCAACTCACACACGCTTAGAAAAACAAGACTGCTGTCCCTGCGCAGCTGAAAATCAGTAGAGCACATAAAATGCATCACACACATTCGCACAGCCTCTGCTGTTTCTCCATCCTTATCAACGCATAACAAACACCCCCCCCCCCCCCCCCCCCCCTCTCTTACCATCTAGTCCGAAACAGGAGGTGATTTTTTGGGCGTAGTTGCAGAGCCCATCGTAGCCAGGCTGCTGCCTCACTGTATTCCTCTCCCCCATCTCTACACACTCCCACACACACCGTCCCGTCCGGCAGTGCTTTCACTCCTTCCACTGCTCATCAATTATTCAGGCTTTTGCCAGGACACATGCATGCGCGCACACGCCGACCCTCGGAATTCGCACATACAGTGCATAAACACACAAACACACTGGGAGAGAGAAAAGTGCTGAGGCAGAGGGTCGTGCCGTTGCAGCGTGAGCAGCCCTCTCCGATGGTCGGATGAGAAGGAGACATCAGATTGGGTTACTGCAGGACGGAGCCGTGCCTCCTTTTTCATCCACCACTGATCATCAAGATAACACTGCACCGAGACAGGTACGCTGTGCAGGATGTGCAAACTGGTCAAGGAAAGGGCGGGGCAAAGCAGGAAGTGGAGGAAAATCACAGATGCACTAAGGTTTATGAGGCACACTTTCTTTGTTCATAGTAACTTGAAGTCCTGCATAATGAAATTACTTTCAGGACAAAATAAGTTATCTATAATTTTTCAGGCTCACAAAATTCTTGTGACTTTCATTAGTGCACATGCACATAAACAGCATGTAATAAAACGTACAACTGGGTTTTTAAGTTACAAAAATACTTTGGAAAACAGGATGGCATTTCTTCACAGTGATAGTGATGGAAGAACAAAAACATTACCTCAGGCATGGGCGAAACCTCCCTTAACAACATGCCTTTGCTAGGAAAATGGGGGAAAAGTGCAGTGATTTATTGAAACGTGTGTACGCATATGGAAATAAAGTAAATGAGAAAAACAAAGAATTGGTACAATTTTAAAGAGCTTGAAATATGATCTCCTTTGTTCTCCAACACAGCCTGAACCCACTTACACTACAAAAAATAATTTTGTGACATAAGTAGACTGTAAAATATTATATTTAATGGAATCTGGTCAAATTAAATTTACTTGATTGGCTTATACCAGGCACATTTTCCTCAACGTTTAATTTTATTTGATTGATTGATTTAAATAAAAAAGCTTTGATTTTGATTTCAGTTGCATTTTACTCAAAATTATTGCTACATGTTTACTGAAGGCAAAGAATACTTTTTTTAGGTAAGCATTCTTCTAATTTATTTAAGTAATCTTCAGGATTACTTGACTGGAGGCCAGTCCGTGACTGATAGTGTTCCACTGTGTTTCTATCCAGGTACGCTTTTACTGCATTGGAACTTTGTTTATGGTCAAACAACATTGAATCGTTGCCATAAGTTAAGTGCATCTTTTATGCCTGGATGATTCACAGGTCAGTGTTAATAACTGCTTTATATTCTAGGGTCAATACAAAGCGTCTTGAGGTGACTGTTGTTGTGATTTGGCGCTATATAAATAAAACTGAACTAAAATGAATTGAATTAAAGTTTTAAGAGGTTTAATAAAAAAAAAACACATTTGTCTGAAAATGTTCAGGTACAAGGACTGAGTGAAAACACACTCAGTGTCTAAAGAAAAACTTTCTTTGGACATTGGTTTCCTGAGAAAGTCTGGAGAACTATTACTCAAGACCACTTTGAAAAAGTGACAGGACAGTCTGGCTCCTTAGAAGAAAAATATGAAAACTCTGGGGCCTCTGGATGTCTGGGGCCTGGATCTCCTCCATGCCTGCTTCATGCCCTGGGGGACGGGGCTATGGCTCTCTACATCCTCTAGCAGACCATTACATGGGGAAACCATTTGAATACAAGCGCGCCGATCCACACAGGTGTGCACATGGGTGTTCACTATTCGTAGACTTAAATCACACCTTTCTTGGCTGCTACTTCAAAGCACATTGTGCGCTGTCTGTCCTGCGTGCTGCACAACAACATTCAATATTTAGTATTTACTGCTGTTTTCACTTAGCTAGATTAATGCGATGGTGTTGTGTATAGTATGTTGCATTGTTTTGTTTTGTTTTTTGCTTGTTTTCTATTCTTTTTCTCTCAACAGGTGATCCCGGAGATATTTTTTCTTCCCCCCTTTCTCACTGTCCCTCTCCCCTTCTGTTTTTCTTTTCCTTCCTCTTTCTTTCTCCCTCTCCTATCCCTCACTCATGTCTGTCCCGTCTGTAACAACTGAAAATAAAATAAATAATAAAAACAAAGGTCGATCAAATGGACCAATACGGCAATGCCATGATGATCCATTTGGCAAAATAAATCCATTGGGTATCCTTGTTGGTCTTCAGACAACAATTCTGACGGCTAAAGAACCAAATGGGACAGGCGAAAAAAAAAAAAAAAAAAAAAAAAAAAAAAAAAAAAAAAAAAAAAAAAAGAAGAAAAATATGAAGAAAATATGAAGAAATGAGGGGTGGCCAAAAACGTTTCCACAGTTAAATACATCTATAACTTTTTCACAAATCCTGCTAACATACTAACTAAAACAATCATTTAATCTGCATGGTGGGTGTAATTAGACATTTAATTACACCCAACGGAAAAATTCTTTAGGAAAAAAACACATATGAAGGATATTTTCAACACAATTTAAAGCTCTACAAGCAGGAAACCACATATAAAATAATCCAACATGCCAGCCTATACGACACCCTGGGTGTAGCTGAAAACATCATAGCCCCACATATTAAAGCTCAATAGTCCAACATGTTGTAAAGTAGCAAAGAACTGACAGCAAATATCCAGCACAAAAAAGTGATTATGCTAAGTAGCATAGCTGCTAGTTCGTTTCTTTTTTTTACTTGATTTTTCCAATAATGTACTGTCGGTGGAGAAATTTGATATGCTCATCTCTCAAATACCACCACAATGTGACCTTGAACAATGCACTTAAGCCCCATTTGCTCTGGCTGAACTGCTCAATGGCCATTAATAGCAGACGCACACAGAGCAGCTCATAGGTACGACTGACTAGGATAATGGTTTTGTGAAAAATAAATAAAAATTGAGTTAAGAGATTCTAGACAAAAGCAAAAAAAAGGACAGGAAATACGATGAGACTCAAAAGCCCAGAGAGAGCAGCACGCCCGCGAGGGTTAAGGTGGGGTGACTAATGGAAGGGCATCACTACTACTGAGGTAAAAGCCGATGGCCTTGTGCTGATAACAGGGGTGGGCGACTTCAAGGCTGAGAGCACAATAATAGCTTATACTCTCTGGACCACTGAAGGAGAGGCCCGTGATTATAAAGGGACACTGGCAGGAGAAAGTGTAGTAATTTGTGATGATTTTAAACTTCCTTTTTGCTCTTGGATGAAAATCAATCACCAAGCGTGCTTCAGTTCTTTCCTGTATACAGTGAAATATTGATAATGATACCACTAGAGGTCCAAAACATGAACCAGGCAGACCATTAGACACTTCGTATTGGCATCTTGATCATAAATCTAGAAGGAGAGTGGTCGTTAGTTTAAATTACACACAATAGGGAACTGCAAGCAGCTGTTACAGTATTGCAGATTAGATTTTTAAAAATACTGTTAAAAATTACTCTATATATATTGTGTCATAAGACATATGAAAAGTAACAAATTCTCACAACTGCGAAACTAGCTTTTTAGCTTTTTGCTTGAAAAGTGACTTTGCTGAAAGCGTTTAGCAAAATGGTTGCAAATAGTTTTCTGAAAAATTAGATAACACTTAAAATATGGCAAAAAAAAATCTGTGGAAATATATTCTGATAGGCCTCAAGATATTGAAACATACGTGCAGATTCTCTACAAAGTAAAAAAAAAGAACGCAATCATATTATGATAACTAACTATACCGAAACATGGCATGTCACGTGATTTGATACAAACTTGTTACAAAGTAAAGAAATTTGTGGTTTGTCGATTATTTCTTTGCTGTGATAAGACTTCTTGGCAATAATTCTATTTAGTTTTCCTTAAATGTTGCCACATTTGTAAGAAAAATGCATTTGGGCAGCACCCATTAAAAATTTGCCAAACAGATGTGTGCCATTGACTCTTGTTTGGTATCGTTTATTGGATTGGATGATTGAAGTCTGAAGAAACAAGACAAACCCACAATTTAACAATTTATTCATCTAACAAACAGAGCCCTCTGCAGCATGTTGAGGAACCATGCGGAGCCACAACAGCCTGGCATCACCTCCTCATGTTGGTCACACAGTCCTGTGGGATGGTGTCTTATTTTTCAACTGGCTTTTGTCACAAGTCAGCCAGTGTGGTTGTGTTGGTCACTCTGACACGAACAGCACGCCTATGCTGATCAAACAAGTATTCAGTGGCCACTTCATCTTCTCCACTCCCAAATTCTGGTCGTGGTCTCTTATATAAACCCCGCTTTGTGTGATGTGCATTATAATCTTGGAGGATAGAGTTCTCTAGAAATATGGTATTGTCCACTGGTTGCAGAATCTCGTCATCACCATCATACAGTACTTGGCCTTCCATTTGGAAATGGTACCAGGGCTCACCTGCTGCAACTTAGCTTTGCAGAACACCAGCTTGAAGTCACCCTATGACGCAAGCCCTAACCCGATCTGTCAAACGTGGCCTGTTTGGAGCAGACAACAACTGACTGCTCTACCAGGGTCCAAGCTCGCATGTGCAAGAGTCAAAAGGAGAATAAGCTGTTTGCCACTGACAAAAGATTTGGCAAATTTGACATCAACTCTGCTGTTCAACCCACAAATGCATTTTCCTTATAAATTGGAAGCATTTAAGGAGAAATAAACAGGCTTTCCAGGGGTATCAGGATTTTTTGCCAAGAAAGATTGTTACAACAAAAGAATAATCGTGTGTATTGTTTTATACTATCAAACATGTCAGATGACTTGATGTGACATATTGATGAAAAAGCTCTTGTTTGTGCCTGATTTATCCACATATTAGTAACCTCATGTTTGTCTAAACAGCACGGAGATGACTGGCATACACAACCATAGGATGTAGGATGTAATTAATTCCCAGGAATGGTGATTGGCTGTTTGCAGGAGCTTGAGTGTGTTAATCACATCTATGTACCACAGGGGCACTTTTCAAGCAGTGGGCTCTTAGCTTCATCGATCTCCACCAGCAGATACAGTAGCCCACATCAGTAATGGGAGGGAGTTCAAAGCCTACTTGCTATACAAGGTCCTGTCATATAGAGTTTGGAGGGGAGATATCTGCTGAATAGTCAGCTTCTTTAGGAAAAAAAACAAAACAAAAACCGATGCTGTTTTACCCACTAAATGGATCAGACCCATCGTAATGAACCAAACTACAGATTTAATATAATCTGATGCCATGTTTAGCTTTTTATTGAGCTCTCGGTCAGTCAGACCATCTGATCACAGCTATAGCAGGAACAGCTGGATGCTGTGCCTGAGCGCAAGGTCACCTGACAGAAATCCAAGACAGCACAAAAGCCTGTGGAAACAAGCTCCTCTTATCCACCTGCCTGAACTGTTTGCTCATACTCAGCCAAAAAATGTCAATCTTTCAAAAACATCTGGACAACTCAGACTGCAAGGAATTATAGTTTGCATTTAGCATGCACTTTCTAAAATAATAATAATAAAATAAATAAAAGGTACTTTCTATCACCTGATCTCCTTACCAAATGATGATTATCAAACGCCTGCTGTTGACTGACTATTCTCCACCAACAGGCAGCAGGTTTGAACTAATGACACGCACCTCCCTGATTAAAGGAGCAATCACAGAGCAATCACAGAGCTGCTTGTCATTTTTAAGGCTTAGATCTATCTTTAGGTTTTACGGAGAGCAACGAAGTAAGTTGTAGGCTATTAAAAAAAGAAAAAAAGGGAGAAAGACTGCAGCGGTGGAAGCTGTAGTTTCAGCTATGCACCGGTGTAACCTACTTACAATATCAGTGTCATTACCGCAGCCCGATCCTCCGTAAGACGGTGCAGCGGGACTCCCTTCTCCATCTCACCCATCCTCGAACCGAGATCCCCTCCTCCTCCACCACCTCCTCCAACACCAAGAGACTTTCCCCCCTCTGTATGTACTGTTATGAAGGCTTCTGCGGCAAAAGATACTCACCTCTAGCAGACATGCCCGGTAGGTAGAGTCTCTTCTTTCTTTGCCGAAATGAACGGGAGAAGATGGCCCGGTGCAGCTGTGGAGAAGGTTGACAGTGTGATATTTCTGATGCTTTAAGTTTGAGCCTGTCATTTATTGGGATTGAGCGCAGGGACACACATACAGCCTGCGATTTGGTGGACTAGACTAGAACGAGCGGTGAAGAGGCACTTTCCAGCGACAGGGCGTGTCCTGGATCAGGCAGCATCCCTTTTCCCCCCCTCTCTTATTTTCCAACAAGTTTGTGCCCATATTTGAACCCAATATCACGGAATTATTAAGGAATATATTAAATCATGCTTGAAATTCCTCGCCTGCAGCTGCTGTCGGCTCACCTAAACGTTAAACCGGGTCTAGCCTACTTTCTGCCGGGGATGACTGTGCTGTTCTCGACGTGAGTTGGTCTCAATCATAAAGTTGACAGGCATTCAGGAGATGTGACTGTTGTTTCCCCCCTTGTTTTCCCATTAATATGACTACTTCTCCGAGATATCTGGCAAACTCCTCCCTCGCGTGAACTCCTAAACTTTACTCTTAAAGTGACACTTTAAGCAAGCATGTAAACTGTCCTGCAGCGGAAAAAACGCCTAATTTCAGATCGGAAATCGGTGCATTATCAGGGAGAGTATTTATAGTTATTAATTAACACTTCACTTGAGCTTATCTGTGGCTAAACCTGTGCCACTGAATATATGAAGCGAACATGTTTAACTGAATGTTGATCACGGTTTGTTATTGAATTTATTGGTTTATAACTCAATTAGTATGCCTTGATAGTTGTCAACCATCAGAAGGGCTTGTTTAGTGCTCTCACGCCCCCTGGTGGTTGTCTCCATAACAAGCGTTTGGCGAAGGAAGTGCCACCGTGTCCAAAGTGAGCCTACGTTAACTCTCTGTAGACGTCTTGTTTACAGTACCTGTGCCAGGCCTGTAAAGTCCTATTGTCGACAACGTGCTACGTGTTTTATTGCTTACATTTTTTTCTTTCGTTACAAGGGTCATTGTATGAAACCTCCAATCTGGATCGAGGTAGTAGCAATAGGAAGAAGAAGATAGAGGAATTCTCTAGGTCTTCTCGAGAGAAACTAGTCCAGTCGAAGAACAAAATGTTCTCCAAATTTACGTCCATTCTCCAGCACGCTGTAGAAGCGGTAAGTTTTTAACCGATGTTGATTTTATTCGTTGCCTGGCTTTTGTGTTACGTCTTTCTTTTGTTTTCCAGACACCATATATCACTACGCCAAACATAAGGCTATCGTAGCTAATTGTTAAGCTAACCAATTAGCTTCGGCTAACGTTAGCGCTTTGTGTTTTTGTTGTCAGTTTGCTCATTCTGGTTACCTATGAATGTGCCTGAGTATGTGCCATGACAAAGTACTAAGTAGCCTTTTTTGTAATTGCAGCATGTCATCCGTCTGCATGTAGCTTGGTAAACTGAGCTTGATAGATGCCGAGTTAGCTTATAATACCACCGAGATGCTAAGCTAACATTGTAGCTAGCTATCCCGTTTCAAACAGCAGGCTCTCGTCTTCAGGAGTGGTGTCAGAATAATTGGGTAACCGTGTTTGATATTGCGCAAACGCCTTAACGTTAATACCAAAGGGAACATGTGTGAGTTGTCCTCCTCAGCAGTATTTAGGAACTCAGTATTAGCATGCTATCACGCCAGGCAGACAACTAGCTAGAAACCAGTAATAACGTGTCTCAGCTCTGTTTTCCAGCTGTTTGAAACGACGCACAATACAGGCAACTCAAAGTGAATAACTCTGACTTCAAATGTGGTTAGAGTATCAATCCACTTCTAAATAGCGGTTACTGGGTAAACGTCCAAAATCAACTTACAACTCTGGGACATACTGTTATATTTGTTTATGTATTTTAAGTAGATTTCAAATAGTAAAACTCTCATGTTACCTTACAACGAAATATTTTACGTCATGATGAATGTTTTTGCAAACTGCTGGGCTTGAAATGCGATCACATCACAATCAAGGTGTCTTGTAGCTGCAGATGAGAACCATTTAGCACGAGAATATATTAATGTCTCTGTTTGAAAGTGAGTGACATATGTAGAAATGTAATTATAATCATTAGTCTCTAGATTATCATAAGCTCATATTTTCAAAATTTCTTTTCAGCTTGCCCCTTCGCTGCCATTACAGGAAGACTTTGTCTATCACTGGAAGGCCATTACACATTATTACATTGAGACTTCTGGTAAGGACTGTCTGAAATAATAAGTTAGAGTCTATATCTTGACATCCACACAGATTCATGTAGTGATTTTTTTTTTGGGGGGGGGGGGGGGAGCTGCACAAAGACTTCTTATGCTTAATATTGTTGTATTTCTAATCTTGTCACAAGTAGCTTTGTTTGGTTTTGCCTGATGGTCTTATGTTTGATGCTGTCATTTACTGCACCAATCTAATATCGGTGCGCATGTTAGAAGCTCCCCGCTCTGTGAAAAGAAGATTAAATGGAAAAACTTTACTGTGCAGTCAAATGTAATATTGGCTGCAATCAAAATTAACTAATACTGTCCACACCACTGTCCACAATTGATGATCAAACTTTCCTAATTATGCAGTGTGTCAGAAAGATGACTGACATATTTTATAAATGTAACTGCAAATGAGTTATGTTGTTCCTAGCTGTGCTTCTGTATGTGAACAAAAAATGTGAAAAACAAATGAAGGTGTTGCATGGACTTCTAAAGATTGGTAAGGCATTTTCCCCTCATGTTTTTAATATTTCTCATATCTTTCTATGAATTTGCTTGTTAGATGACAAAGCGCCAGTTACAGACACCAACATCCCATCCCACCTGGAACAGATGCTGGACATCCTGACCCAGGAGGAAGCCGAAAGGGAATCTGGAGAGACGGGACCCTGCATGGAGTATCTCTTACACCATAAAATCCTGGAGACTCTCTACACCTTGGGCAAGGCAGATGTAAGGCACTCATGCTTTTGCTGACTACATACGGGAAAGTAAACATACCATAAGGTTTTAGCTGTACCTAATAAGCCCCTTTTACACACACGCTCCTTTAATCTGATCTAAATGTGTCAGCTTTTTCATATTAATGATCGCCATTTGTCTTTTTGTTTCTCAGCATGACACAAGTCGGAGTCCATGCTGTCGTGTAAACAAATAGACACACAGAAGATTATGACTGTGTATGTCTCTCAAGTTACTCTGCTCACTAAAAGAGATTGTTGTGGAGAATGCTGTTAGCAATAACATGGGGTGGAGTGGGGGGGATGGTATGAGAAAGCCGATGTAGTCTCCATCTCATTGTATTATGGCTGATTTACACTAACGCACTCAATCTTTGTGGAACCTACTACATGCACAAGTGGCTCATGTCATAATGATGGCGCATTATGTATTAGTTACTCTGTATCCCATGTTTTATATGCAGTTGCTGTCGATAGAAACAAATACAATTCTCAGGCTTTTTTTCCTCTTCTAGGTCAGGGTTCTCTTGTAGGGGTGGGTTTTTATAATCGGTTTATCGATTAAAATCGATTCTGGCTTGGATAACATAAAATCGATTCATTAAAATCCTGAATCGATTTTTTAATATAAATTTATGTTGCCCGAAATGCCAGAATCTCTGGTGAAATTTCAACAACCACCAAACAGCTAAGACAGTAAATGAGAGCAGGAACACAGATTCTGCACAAAGACTTAAACACACAGCGCAACCCGCGGATCAGAATCAGTTAGATGTCGCCTTTTTCACAGTCGGGGCTGAAAGCCGACAGCTCGCTGATTCTGATCTGTCGGCGGGTCCGCGCTTTGTGTTCACGCCCTTTATGCGCTGATTCTAAAGCTGTTAGTTTTATCTCTCTCCAAACAATATTGACCGAACCAGCAGCAAAAGAAGATCCAAACTACGCTTCACATAAACATCGTCATGAATTCCCTCTTACTGTTTTGCTTCGACCACGATGCACAGCTCTCTCTCTTCCCCCCCCCCCCCCCCCCCTCTCTGTGTACTTCAAGAACAGTTTCCCGTCTAAAAATCTGTTTTCTTCATTATTCGCTTGATTGTTACGCACAAGTCTATTGTTGTTTACAGCGCTGTCGGCCGACGTTTTTTTTTTTTCGTTTTAGATACTTCCGAAAAGAAAACCTAATTTCTGCCGTTCAATACTGAACAAATTTAAACTTTTTAAAATTATGCAAAATGCAAAACGCTTAGGTGTCTCTAATAAAACCGCTGTAACTTCAGAGGTAATGTTCATGTGTTGATTAATGGTTTTCTTTTGTTTTTGATGTACTGCAGAATATTTTTATAAAATCCCAGGCCAGGAAAATCGCCTTCATGTTTTTCTGTGTTTTGTCTTCAGCTACTTTGACACAAAGGCCTCTGCTGTGATGCTCACACCTTTGATAAAGTCTTGCGTGTGCCAGCTTCCTTTTTATAGATACAAAAATATGTAAATGTACTGATCTGAATTATGATATTTCTGACTGTCAAAATTTCCCAGATTCAAATCCAATTGAATCGAATCGATTTGGGACCTTGTGAATCGGAATTGAATTGATTCTAGAAATCAGTGACGATACCCAACCCTATTGTCTTGTTCTTTCCATATATTTGTCCCAGAATTTGTTCTGCTTGTTTGTAGAGTCCCCCACATCCATTTCAGTAGTTTCAGAAATCTCCCTCCAGTAATTTGCTGACATTTGTGAGTCCCTATATTGACACTATGCCTACTTTTTGTTATAATGAGTTGATGATTGTAATTCTCTCACTGATAAATTAAAAAACTTCAGCGAGAAAGTAGCAGGAAATGTACAGGTGGAATTGAAAGTACCGAACAGGCCAGTTAAAATAGTTGATGGCTGTGTTAGCACAGCATTTGGCTACATTTCTAGTGAGGTGGAGGTCAGGTTATGTTGAAGGGTTTCAAAGGTGTTTGCTGTTACGAAATAGTTGTGGTAAAGATATGCTGCTTAAGTATAAATATCCAGTTATTTTGGTTGTTCAATAGTCTGCTTGATTATTGTTCCAAAATATATGATGAGCAGTTTTTTTTCTCTTCACTTAAAAACAAAATCTAAGCTTAAGGATTTTTTCACTTTCCAGCTCTAACGATTAGTCCATAAACATTGACGAGTGCAAAAGACAGTTTGCAAGGCTTTAGTTGCTGGAGGTGAACATAAAACTCCTGAGCAAGTTTTATATGTCCTTCATTCAGACTGACATGTTGTTGTTGTAAAATACAAATTTACAGTAAATCCTTACTGCCGTGAAGACAGTGTCAGTGACTGGTCAGATTAACAAGAAACAACTGTCACAATATAGACGCCCATTTAAGTAACCTGACTGTCAAAACTAGTGTGCAGCACATAAATAGGCCTGTTCTGTCAGTGTTGTGTCAACGTCTGAATGAAGCTGTGCGAAACAGTCAAGGTTAAAGCTTTCTGTGTCTGGATGTCATTATGCTGTCACTGTCACAGACTGATGGAGCCAGAATTGGTATGTTTTCTATGTGTGAAAATAGCAGTATTGTTGAAGAGCATAGTTGTGATTTAAATTGTGAGCACTGGGTCTATGGAGGTTGGTGTAGGCTGACACTTTCTGTCACGAGTAGTAACAGTAAATACAAAAACTGTCACTGGCATTATAAAGTTCAGTATATGGTGTTTTCCCACCAGTGTCCTCCTGGAATGAAGCAGCAGGTGCTCACCTTCTACACAAAGCTGCTGGCACATATTCGACAGCCCCTCCTGCCACACATCAACGTCCACAGACCTGTACAGGTGAGAAGTGCTACAGTCTGGATTTCCTAAAAATATTCTGCTAACTGGCACATTATGTAACTTGCTTGGATCTTGTTTTGTGACTGTGACGTGACTTTGTCAGAAACTGATCCGTCTGTGCGGTGAGGTGCTTGCTGCTCCTACAGAAAATGAAGAGATCCAGTTCCTTTGTATAGTCTGTGCCAAACTGAAGCAGGACCCTTATCTCGTCAACTTCTTCTTAGAGGTAGGCTGCTAGGGCACCAGAGATCTGCACAATTGGGAAATATTTCACAAGCTAATATTATTATTTTTTAAGCACATCATTCAGAGAGTATGTCTTATTCCTGACATTGTCTGTTAGAATAAGTCAAAGAGACCTGAGATAAAGAGTCCTGTGGCAACAGAAGGGGGGAAGGGAAACGCCTTGTCTCCAGACACTGGTCAGTCTCTGGCAGAGAAACAAGCTGACCACCAAGATGAACCACAGGCTGCAGCTGCTGTCTCCACATCCAGTCTAACAAGTAACAATAACAGCAACAACTACAATCTGGTCACCTCCCTGCTCAACCTCACAAAGAGTCCTGTAAGTGTTCCCTGTATGAAGATGATTTATTTATGCATGTAAAGTCTTTCTCTTTAGAAGCTCTCAGTTTGAAATCATGAGCTGTGTCATATATTTTTCCTGTCCACAGGATGGCAGGATTGTGGTGAAGGCTTGTGAGGGCCTGATGCTGCTGGTCAGTTTACCAGAGCCTGCTGCTGCCAAGTGTTTGACTGAAAACACCGAGCTCTGTGAGCTTCTCACCGACAGGCTGGTCTCCTTTTATAAAGCCCTGCCACAGTCCATGGACCCCTTGGACATTGAGACTGTAGAGTCGGTCAACTGGGGGTAAATTTCTCAGTAAAACTTCATACTAAATAAAGTGACTCATAAATACTTATCTGCAGATCTCATTATTCCTGAAATGGTGTGCTCTGCTGAATGCTATTTTTAGTGGTTTTATTATTTGATTTATTTGAATCAGTTCTTTAATACCTGTATTTTTTCTTCTCCCTCCTTTAGTCTAGATGTATATAACCTGAAGGAGGATGCTGCTGTCTTCACAGGGAAGAGGGCTCTCATCTCCTTCTTGTCCTGGCTTGATTACTGTGATCAGCTCATCAAGGAAGCACAGAAGGTTCTTACCCAGTGCTGACTCACTGTATTTTGATGACTCATATCATGAACAGACAGAATAAAAGACAGTCTTTCCAAGGAAGTTTTCTTTTCTTTTTTTTTTTTTTTAAATAAATTAAATACACAAAAGGCTGAACAACATTTTTTGTCTTGTCTTCACTGTCTTGCAGTCAGCAGCTGCAGTGATGGCAAAAGCAGTGAGAGAAAGATTCTTTGTTTCTGTGATGGAACCACAGCTTATGCAGACGTGAGGCCCTCTTTGAAACATCAGTCATCATGTTTGTGGTCCTGTCAGTGTGCTACAGGCGTTGTCATGACTGCTGCTGTGGGTTTGTGCATTCATGTAGGTCTGAGGTTGGCATCCTGACCTCGACAGCTCTGCTGAACAGAATCATAAGGCAGGTGACATCGGAGGCTCTGCTGCAGGAGATGGTTTACTTCCTGCTGGGAGAGGAGAGAGAACCCGAGACTTCAGCTACAATCGCTCAGAATCCACTCAGACACAGACTCATCGAGCACTGTGATCACCTGTCAGATGAGGTTATTATACTGCTAATGCATGCATCTTTACCACTATTTATTTCTGCAAACCCAACTCATTCAGGCCTTAATATTACAATTTTTTGTGATATCGTAGCTAATATCTTTACAAAGCATAAATGGCCATCTGCCTTTCAAGGACTCTGAGTTCCAGCGAAACACATGATTAATCCAAAGCCCATGAATTTTAATTAGTATTTGTAAGAGCCATTGTAGTCTTTTTCATCAAACAAAAGGCAGCTGAATCATCTGTTTGATTCTTCAGCAGTCGCTGCCTACTTTTCTGTTAGTGAGAAAACACTTAACTAGCTTAACTGCTTTTGCACTCTTTGCACTTATTGAATGAGAAGAGCCTTACTCCTTTCTTTGTCCCACCTCAGATCAGCATCATGACCCTGCGGCTATTTGAGCAGTTAATCCAGAAGCCCAACCAGCACATCCTCCACAACTTGGTGCTGCGCAGCCTGGAGGAGAGGAATTACCTGGAGAATAAACCACAGGAAGAGCGGGAGCCGCTGGAAAATGGCCAGCCTCATGATGCTGTGTAAGGACCCCCCTATGACCTTCAACCTCCCCTGAGCTGCTGGATTTACATTCTTGAAGATCCTCTGCACAAACGCAAAAATTTCGAAATAAAACCAATGCATGAAGTAGCTGTGTTTTCGAGATATCTTATTACTTCTCATGCATAATTAGTGTGTGTTTTAATTGGTCAAATTCCTCTGAGACTTGATTATGTAGGCTCACAAAAATACAACTCAGCTAATTATTTGCATAAATCAAGGTTGTGCGAGACTGAAACATAATGAGAAATAATTTGCATGTTTCTTGTTGTGCACAGTAATGAAAATCTCAATTAAGACGAACTCTCATGAGAGCTTCTTTCACTTGGTAATTGATTGTTTTTCATTCAGTAGCATTCAGTTGCTTGATGCATTAGTGTTATAATATGTTTTCTCAAATAATCAATTTGAAGCCTTGAAGGACTTCAGTCTCACTGACAAATTATACAAAGCTGCCACAGACACACAAAGGGCCATAAAATACTGTGATGCAGATGTGGGTTTTCTCAAATGTGCAGGGATCTGAGGCAAATCACTTTATGAATAAATGTTTTCTCTACAGAGATCTTGAGGAGGATCCACTGTTTGGTGATGACCTTTCTCCAGAGAGGAAGCTGTCTGGGTCTGACTGGCTCAGCACTTCTCCACCACAAAGTCCTGACCATTCAAAGTCTGAGGGGAAAACAGAAGTCCACAAGATCGTGAACAGGTGCGCAGTCTGCTCATGGTGATGCACCGTGCATCGCTCAGCTCAGTTCTCACTGTTAAACTCTGTCACCTGCAGTTTCCTGTGTCTGGTCCCCGATGAGGCCAAGTCATCATATCACGTTGAAGGCACAGGATACGACACCTACCTCAGAGATGCACACAGACAGGTGAGAGTGCTGTAGGTTACTGTAAAGCTTGTGACACACTGGACAACAAATAGAGAAAAATCTGTCACAGTGCTCTCTGGGACTGTTTTGATCCCCTGACAGTGCTGCAGCAGCTCGTTCTGTATTGCTGCTCATTATTTTTTCTTCATTGTTATTCTCAGTTCAGGGACTTCTGTGGCATCTGCCAGCGGTGGGATTGGAGGGGAAATCCAAAGCCTTTTGAGAAGTGTAACTTGGACATCCCGTTCTTTGAGGGCCACTTCCTTAAGGTTCTCTTCGACAGGATGGGTCGCATCCTAGATCAAGTGAGTGTAATCTGTACTGCAGTATTTTCATAATTCAGATCAAGTGCTTGCTGTAGTGTTGATATATGCATTAATTCCTTCTTACTCCTCCGTTCCAGTAAAGCAAGAGAAGGTACAAAAAAAAGTTCAACTTTAGTTCTAATTAAATAAGTAGTGTAAATACAGCTGTCGAGTGAGATTCACACAAATTAAAATGAAACTAGTAGATTATTTAAACTGATTTAATGTTCCCACACTTCCAACAGTTATTAGATTTGCTGCAGTCAGAAAAAAATGAAACACTGCTGCTTGCAGTTTACTGTGAGTGATGCCTCTCATGTTGGGCTTTCAGAGATTACATAGATTTTCTATTTTGTTTGCTTAATAATGACCACTGAAAGCCAGAACTTTATGGTCATTGTGAAGATGACTAATAAAGATTCAAAGGAAATATTCACTCTTTGGAACATGGTTGTTTCAAATCAACACGGCCCTTCTGCTCACCAGTGTCCAATTTACATTAAACTTTTAATAATATGAAATTGTAGCTTCACTGTAAATACTTTTCATGATATGTATTTTTGTTTATTTTCAAAAATGGTCTGTCGACCCACTTTGAGAAAAAATATTAAAGATAAAATCATCACAATTTCCTTGCCCTTTCTTACCATCAGAATGAATCAGAATCTGTAATCTGGCACAGATACATTAAAAAGATGTCGGATAATTGACTAGTAAAAATATGAAACAAAATCTTATATTTGAGTACACACCGTTAAAAAACTTCACAGTGCAAAAGACAACTAGTGAAAAATTCTCTGTGATATATAGTTGAATTTCACACTGTAAAATAAAGCGTGCACTTTACTTTCAACAGCAAATTCTGAGTTATAAAAATGAATAAAACATGATTTTCATGCTGGGTTGAGCAAATATAACAAGCTATACCACAGAAACAACAATAAAATAAATTAGCTTCACATATCAAATACTTTTCAAGATTTCAAAGTTTACAGCACGTCGTATATATGTTCGGACCTAAAACTGTGACATTGTTGTTGCGAATCGGAGATGCTCAAGCAGAACATGAATGAACAGAATGACCCAAGTAGAGTTTGGATCGTATTTAGGAAATCAAAACTAAAAGCTGTCAGTCAGTCGGTTACGTAAATAAACTCTCACTTTGTGTTGTTTTCATGTTGTTACTTATTGTGAAGGAAAATTTTCAAAACTCTTGATCAGATCATTTTTATTTATTTAAATCTTCTTGCCTCTCTGTCCTCCAGCCCTATGATGTCAACCTGCAGGTGACTGCTGTGCTGTCCAAACTGTCTTTGTTGCCACACCCTCACTTGAATGAATACCTGCTGGACCCCTATATCAACCTGGCCCCTGGATGCAGGTCTCTGTTCTCTGTCATCGTCAGGGTAAGGTGCCCATCTGGATTGTGCTACAGCTGCAACTTGCAGTCTTGTTGCCTTTTAAAATAGTTGACCAGAATGTGACCGCTCGGAGTCATTTGTTGTCTTCAAAGGAATTTTGGTGCACAAGACGGCGATTAGATGGACTCGGTCTGCTGTCACTTTGGGAATTAATGGGATTGAGTCGGGAATTACATGCAATCTGTTTGTGAAAATACGATGATTAACTGCGATTAATCGGTGAAAGTATTTCTCAAATATTGACATAGTTGCTGCAAAATCACAAAGATGTTTGGCAAAATTGCTTTTATAAACATAACCAGTTGGAAACCAGTTCAGTCGAGTCCCCTATTGCAAGGAGACATGTCTCAGATGAGAGGATTGTTGGCAACATGTTGTCAGTCTGTCTGGGAGTGACTGGACTCAGCTCAAGTCAGATTGTTTGGAGACAGTTTGCCTCCCAGTAGTTGCCCTGTACAAAAAAAAAGTGGTCACTGCAGCTGCTTGGAGTCGGACCCCAAATGCAAAAAGATTTCAATGCAACCCCTGGGCAACTAGCAATGTTTCTGGTTGCAAGGAGGTAGCTGTCCTCTTTTCATTGTAGTGTGACTGATCCATTAGAGTGTAATTATCTTATCCATCATTGATAGGAGACACTTCGTTGCCCAGAGCTCAAAGCCCAACTTTAATTTGTGTGCTGGGAGATTTATTGCTTTTCTTGATTGATTAGTGCTGCTTCGTGCCATTTTGAATCTGGCTTCATGGTAATCTTGCTCAGCCTGCTTCTTACTGGTTACAACACCAACTCGTTTTATTGTGGAAATCAGTTCAAATCCATGAAATGTGAAGTGGAACACAATGTAAAAGTAGTTTTAGATAGTAGTACATGTGATTTACTGCTGTTGCTCAAATTAGCTGCTGTGTTTTTGTAATTGCTCTGCATTCGTGTGTGCGTGTGTGTGTGTTAGGTGGTTGGAGATCTCATGTTGAGGATTCACCGTATCCCAGACTTCACACCCAAACTTTTGCTTGTGAGGAAGAGATTATTAGGCATGGAGCCAGAGGGCATCACGTATGTACTTCTACATGATTCTGGTTCGTATGTTCTGAGGTGACTTTCAGGGGATATTCTCACCTTTCTGTTTGCCCTCCCTTTAGTATCGACCACATGACCTTGCTGGAGGGGGTGATTGTGCTGGAGGAGTTCTGCAAAGAGTTGGCAGCCATCGCCTTCGTCAAATACCACGCAGCTGCCTCGTCCTCGCCGTAATCGTCCTGCTGTTCGTCCATCTGCCTCGAGCGGGCAGACAGGTCAGGATGGAACTGGGCTATTGGAGGTGCCGTAGTACCGGTGGCACAGGGTCGGCAAAATATTACCACTAACTGTTCATCTCTGTCAGACTGTTAAAGCCCACACCGACGGGTGTCATCACTCCCCTTCCTCTGACCTCTCGGGCTTCACTATAAAATTGTCTCAGTCTTGTTTTTGAGCACAGACAGACACTGTCCAGCCAGCAGAGGAATAAGAGGAGGAGAGAGGTTGGGGTGCAGAGAAATGTTCACTGGACTCTTTTGAGCCTCTGCAATTTTTCTCACAGCCCTATCCTTCCATCTTTGTTTTTCACCAGCCAAAAGATGACAGCCCTGTAATTTACTACATCAAGGACGAAAGATGTTTGTGTATTTATTTTCTGTCCCATTACCACCCATCTGTAAATGTCATTGCCTTAGTGTGGACTCACACCTTTCAGTTAAAGAAAACTGTTTCCTTTTGAAACATTTTTTTAAATCTTTACCCCTCACATCGTTGTCTGTTTGAAGACAAGCAGAATCATCATGTGAGTATATGTACCTGTAGTTACATCTAAAGAGCTGTAGTGTTTGAAGATGCTGCGCTCGCGTTTTAAATGCCAAGTCATCGTATTTATTTGTCTGCTTTCAGGTTGCCTTTTTTTTTAACTAATGTAAACAGTCTGTGTAATGACTGACTGAGAGGATCCTCTTTAGTGTTCATTTTCTTTCCTGTTCGTAAGTGCTTCGCTCTGAATCTGTAATCACCGTCATCCAAAGATATCACCATCCGTCGCTTTTTGTTGAATGAAAATGGTGAATTTGCAAATTCTGCCAATTTGCACACGGACCTTCATTGCACTTGTTACATTATAAGTTCATTGGTTTGTCGAGACGTCTTTGTGCAGACTGCGTATCCAGTGTTGGAATTTTCATAGACCAGTGTTTGATATATTTTAAGACATGCTTGTTTTATTTGTGTTTGCACGCTTTCTCTATAATTATCGATTAATTTATTTGATCCATTCAAGGGAAAACGTGGCGAAACCAACCCTATTGATTTTATTTATCAGTCTTAAATACGACTTGGGGCATGCAACACGATGTTTTTCTTCCTTTTGTTGGCTTATTACATTTAAAACTTTATTTTGGGTTGTTTGCATCTACAAATTGTAAACAGTTCAACCATATTTGGATTTCAACTTTTCCTTTTTTTTTGTCCAATGATTCCCAAGAACCACGGTAAATTGGATTGGAAGAAACCCTTTAAAAGGAGTCCACTTTTCAGTTAGGAAACTGTTGGAGTAGTTGTAGGAGCTCTGAGCTCCTTCAAAGGTTATCATGACTTCCTACAATGTGTTGCGTTTACTTGCAGTGTTACTTTTATATCCAAATCTTGAATAGCAAGGAAATGTACTCGATGCTGTGTATTGTTGGGGCGGATTATGTGCTCGTATGTTGTGCGGATCTCTCGGGACGTGAAATTAAGCGTCTCGGCTCACAGATCAATTATGAATTACAAAAAGGATTAGAATTAGTCTGTATCAATATGCTACTTAATGTAACTTTTGTTGCTTGTGTGTTCCCAGTGTGAATGTTTCCGTTCTATGGGATGGTCTTTGAGCACTGAGTTTGATTTATTTGCGTAACTTTGCTGTGGAGAATCATTCATTGAAGCCATGACTCGCTGGTCTTGATCCTTTGTTTTTGCACCCATTTCCTCCTGGCCCCACCTCGAAACCATCACTTAAGCTACATTATGCAATTGCTTGCAATGAATCAAATTTGCACATCGTCTTCATCAATGTTTTTAATATATATATTTACACATCAAAAAGCTTTTTTTCTCTTTCTTTTAAATATTTTGTTGCGTGAACCAAAAAAAGAAAAGTCGAGGATGTCAGGAGAGTAACATTTCTATTTTAATTTTAAACTTTTGTTTTTGAACCTGTCAATTGTTCACACTTTTTTTTTTAAATCAACTGTGTTTCCAACCTTTTCTGTATAGTTGTATATTGTAAGTGTACAATAGCAATAGATATACTACCTGGTGTAAATGCATGCTTCTACATTATTTTTTAAAGGCAGTCCAGCCATCTGTGACGATTTCTCTGCTGTCAGCACTTTGGTCTTTGGAAATAAGACGCCTTACTTCACACTGTGGATTTCTGAGGGCTCCTGGAATCAGTGTGGAAGGGGGTTTCTGCTTCTTTGCAGTCTGTTGTAATCTCACTATGCTTCTCTTATGTTATGTGGGCTTGTTTTTGTTTGTGAAGATATACAGGACTCTGTGTAGTCAAAACTCTGATGCCAGTTAATTTCATGTCTTGTCATCTTAGACCAATCACTGTATCATGTTGATCACTGCTCATCTCTTAAATAGGAAGAGTGTTCTACTTCAGTCTCATTGGGGTTTCATTCTGTGATTGTGCGATGGCTAATTTAAACAGGAAAAGGCGCACGCTCGAGCCTCCCAATGCTTCAGAATACCAAGAAGCAATCACTGCAGTATTGTGTGCACTCAGAGGCATCAGTTCATTTATTCCTCATCAGCTGTCTTCATCACTGCTCTTACACACACAAAAGGTTTCATTCAGGACAATATGGTTTTGACATTCTCCGTCCCGATTAAAAACAAAACAAAGTTCCTCAGCAGGAGATGTGCTCATTCTTTGAACAGTTCGTTGTGTTTCATCTTGTTTTATTACAAAAGTTCTGTACAATGAAACAAAAACACACAAAATAACCATTTTCTTTCAAACCACAAATTCTATTCAGTAATCCCCTTTCAAAGTAAGATTTCCAATGTGAGAACTGAATGCCCGCAACATGTAATTTTCCTATGCAAACAGCCCTGTAGGACGACATGAATAGAACAGAGAAACCATCGGGTGTGAAAATGACCTCGCTTGCCAGCGAATAGCTGAACAGAAGTGGGCATGGGAACTTTAGCCTCTGTCAAATTCTCTTTGGCTTCAAGCCTGCCATGCTCAGTCGTCCAACTAATTCTGCAGAAATGAGTGAAAAATCTCACTCTCGGGGCACAGCAATGGATTGTATGACAGGTCCAAAGTCATGTGAGGTGGTTGGAAATAAGTAAAGCTCCCTTTTTGCTGTGCATTGACTTTTTTTCTTTTTTTTTTAAATCAGCCATGGAAGCGGAGAGGCACTATGGTGCAGAAAGAAGGCTCTCAGTCTAATGACTCTCATTCTTAATGATTGTTGAGGTACATACTGAGATTGCAGTCAAACAGGGTCTTACACTTCTAGCTGAAGGGAGTATAACATAAAGCACCTGAAGTCACTTTGCCAAATTAAGAGCTCCTCATTCTTAGAAAAATAATTCTAGTCATCACTTCAGCAACAGTGCTGTGATTGTGTGCTGAAGAGCAATGCAACATCTGTACAGTGCGATTACCTGCTCTTGTTAAAACCAGACTTTGGTGCCCGGTGCCTTGATGCGGCTTTATTAGCATCATTACAGTTAACAGATGCTAATCGGCACTCTGCTTTGACGAGTCAGTCTTTCAGATATGGTGGCATTACAAAAATAAGTGAACAATCTCCATCTAATGTCACTTAAATATTCCTTTATGTCTCTAGGCGTGAACACAAAATGTAAAAATAATAAAAAAAATACAGATTTGTGACAAAGGAAATTTGTTTCCACTGGATTGTCATAGTTTAAATAACTTCTGCACTAGAAGTGCCAGGTTCGGCTTCATTTGGAAACCTCACATGTGAAACAGATGTAATACCAAATGGAAAATTTCCCAGCCCCGCCCGCCCTCAAATAAAGGATGTGGAGACTAAATGAAAATGATGATGTACTTTGTGACTCAGCTACCCAGAGTCTGAAGGACAGTCCTGCAAATATCACAAAAGGAAAAAAAACATCCAAAAACCATCCAGCTTTCTTTCTCCATCTTGTAGTGAAAACTCCCAACAGCGTGACAGTATATACCAGCAAATGATGGTACATTAAATTAATTTACACTGACATGTAAATAATTCTTTTTCTTTATCCAAATCAATTTCATGTACATACAAAAACCACTACGTTAAAAAAAACAAAAAACAAAACAACTACATGCCGCTGCACAAAATTAACCAGGATAAAAATACAAATCATCAATTAAAAAAAAAAAAAAAAGAAAAGAAATATGTACATTACCAAATCGATTTTATTTTTTAAGTCGATAAGCATCTCCCCGCCCATTTACAAACCTCAGATATGTGTGCACACACTGACACATGCTTGTGCACAAACTGCTCACACTGGAACATTCAGACAAACAAATGTCTCTTTGGCTGGTGTGAAGCTGTGGCACTTTGCTGTGTGTGTGTGTGTGTGTGTGTGTGTGTGTGTGTGTGTGTGTGTGTGTGTGTGTGTGTGTGTGTGTGTGTGTGTGTGTGTGTGTGTGTGTGTGCGTGCGCGTGCGTAATTACATAATGTCAAAATAAAGAAAAAAACCACACACACACACACACACACGCAAAAATAACACCATCAAACGGCATAGAAAATAGGTTCCGATGATGGATTTAGCGCTATATCTCCTATGCATTATATATATATATATATATATTATATATATTCCAAAACATACTGTGTAAGGGCCTGCCACACATAGGCCCTTGATTCTGTGTGTGTGTGTGTGTGTGTATATATATTTTTATATATATGTATGTATTATAAAGTCACATTCAGAAGTGTGATGTGAACCCACAAAGGAAGGCATCAATAAATAGAGATGTCAGTCAGTGTGTGTGTCTGTGTGTGTGTGTGTGTGTCCCTGGGTCTGCCGTGTTAAACAGCTCCAGCCGTCTGTCAGTCACTCTTTGAGTTCTGTGCTGTTCACCACCTGGAGCTCCGTCAGGTTACTGCTGCTGCCGCTCGACTGCTGGCCAATCACCATCTGCAAGGCAACAGAGCGATGTCAGGAGACACTACATCAGACAGCCAGTCGCACATCATCACATCACACAGCGCGCAGCGCAGATGGAGATCCCGCTAAAGTGCATGCCATTTATCACAGAGTGATGCTGCAACAGATGCTGAGGTTTTCTCTCGTTATGTGTGTAGGCTGCGATCTTATCTATTAGGAGACGTTAGATCCAATTAAAGGACTATTTCACCTATTCCAGTTCAGTGGGGGGATTTTCCCATCTGCATATAGTATAAAATACTGATTAATTTGATATAAAATGACATCAATAGAAAATCTTAAATATTCAAGTTCTGGTTTCCATGCACTGACAAGGTGGTTTTGAGTCTATAGCATGTGTAGAAAACAAGTAAGACACTATGCCAGCTTTCATTCAAAAAACAGGGTCGGCAGGCTCGATTGAGGCCACAGGGCTCAATCGAGCCTGTGGCCTCCTGAGTGCCAGTGCTCTGTTAGGATGCATTAGTGCGGTCACATGGCATGCTGGTTGCGTAGGGAATTTGAGAGTTTCACTTGTAAAATGCAGATCTTGCCGTACTGGGTGTAGCTGCACTGCTGAGACAGGGATCTGCACCGTGCCTGGAGGTGCTGTGAGGAACACCTGAGGGACACCACCTATGTGAAGAAAGAAAGAAAAAAAGGAAAAGACACATTGATTAGAATTAATTGATTACACTTTTTTTAATTACAATGCAATCCACATGAGCCATTCAGGAAGCCGTGTGTGCTCGGAGCCTCACCTGTGTCTTGGGCTTGTGCGTGGGACACCTGCATTGCCGAGGTCCCCTGGGAGAAGGCGTTGAGCACAGCCAGCCCGCCGTCTGCCAGCGTGGGCGTGGAGGCGTACATCACTGTGTGTGGGCTGGGGTACATCATGTGACCTGCCACAGACGTTGGCACTGATGAAGTGACAATGGTTGCTGGGAGACTTACTGTGGCTGCAAGAAGAGCCAGAAAGGGAGGGAAGTGTCATTCAATGGGTTAAGTGGTGTTTACGCACACTGGCCAGCAGATGGCACTTCATATCTATCCAAATTCAACTGCTAACTCCTACTCATGCAATGTAGAGTGGCAATATTACTCCGTCCTCTGGGAATCAACACATCCAAACAAGAGGAGAGCAAAAACAAACAGTGCACACATTAAGAACACAACATATGACCTTAAAGGATTTTCTTACTAAAAATTAACAATCAAAAACTCACAAAGGGATCCCATTTCCACTCGCCATCATGATGGGAATAATTATGTACACTGTAGTTTTAATGTTGTGGGACCAGTGTGCAGTTTTTGTTAAACTTTGGTTCACTAAGAAAATCTACAAACCCTGTTTGGAACACGTAAATCTGCCTGAAAGAGACATGAGTGTCTGTGTGGTTGGCCTACCGGTGGAGTTTGTAGAGGTGTGGGAGATCTCAGGGCTGCTGTCACTGTTGGAGGTGGGCTGGGTGTTAGGATGGACCTGGATAGCTTGCAGCTGCTGGGGTACCCCTGGGCCTGGAGAGACACAGCGGGCAAAAAGCCACTACGGTAAGTCATCAAACACCTCGCCCAGGCCCAGAAGGGCTGCAGTAGTGTGTTAGGGATGAGGGGTGCAGCAGTGAGGACAGCGAATGGTAGACGAGGTAGAGGTCATGCAAGCAGCATCTGCAAGCATTAGGTGCATGATTATAGAGCTGAAAAGGGAGCGTTAGCAGTGCTAGCAGCAGAAGGTTTATGAAGACATGATTAGCACAGGACACGCACAGTCGTGGCAGCATGCAGAGCATGTCACCTGTGAGGGAGACAGCAGCAGGGAAGCGGAAGACAGCCTGCTGTCCCTGCTGTGGCTGTGGGGTGACGGCCAGGGCTTGACCATGCTGCCCCTGGAGGGCCAAGGAGTGCTGTTGCAACTGACTCAGAGGAATGGTGGGGGTACCAGGAGGGAGAGGAGTGCCTGCTGCAGGGGTGCGCACACAAATGCGCGCGCGCACACACACGCACACACACAGACACACACACACACACACACACACACACACACACACACACACTAAGGTTAAGTCTAAATATGAAAGGATAATGCAGTTTGAGAAAGAGCTACTGTAATACGTTCATTTCGCATGGAGTTCATTGTCACTGTTAGTTGTTTACAACCTTCAGTTGCTCAACATTTTGGCAGCACTTTAGGCTGGAAACACACTTTCTCTTTTTTTAAACATTTACCAGGGCTTTAATCAATATGTTTTTTTAACGTTTAGAACAGCGGTCCCCAACCCCCGGGCCTCAGACCGGTACGTGAGTCGTTTGGTACAGGGCCGCGAGAGTTGAGGCTCAGGTGTGAAATGTATAGTTTTCAGGGTTTTCAGCGATATTTTGTTATCGTTTTTATCGTTAACTCAATTTTCGTGGGTCTTTTCACATGTGTTATGAATAAATCTTCTTTTTTTTCGGTACCGGTACTAGTTTTATTTTGTTGTATTTCTCCGCAACACCTTAAAGGCCGGTCCGTGAAAATATTGTCGGGCATAAACCGGTCCGTGGCGCAAAAAAGGTTGGGGACCGCTGGTTTAGAACACCGGCCTGATAACGTGACGGCAACCAAACAAACAGAATGAATGATTTTCTGTGAGTCAGTTTCTCATTCGCAAAGCGTGTTTTGTGAGTCTTTTAAACTGGATTTTTTAAATGTAGTCATTTCCTTGGACAATGCTTGATGCTCTCATGTTGGCGTAATAACCTGGCATGGTGTGAATTGTGCCACCTGCGTGCACATAAGTATCAACTTCTACACATTCCTACAAGGTCAAAATTCCACAGTGTGCTTTGGGTTAGCAAGTGACGCTTTTATAAAAGGTCACTGACTGAAAATAACGCAGAAGTTGAAATTTCATAGATAGCCAAGGGAGTAAACGACAAATCAGGGGTCACCTAGTTGTGTGGCGTTTACTTTCAGCACTCAAAGGTGTGTGTTCAAAAAGCTGTAAAACCTGAATCTGCAGGCGTGTGATCGGTCATGTGACGTAAACACTAACTAGGTGAAACTGTCCTTTTGTAAATCCCAAATCATCCACCTGCTGCACAACTTGTTCTCATCTTCCTCCATCCAAGTGAACTAATGGCAGCCATTTCATTTCTAGAACGCGACTCTGGAGCTACACCCTCACGTTCGGTCATATGCTCCACAGACAGTTGCTGGAGTAGGGTGGGGGCAGGCCCCTTCAAGCTGTCAGCTGAGGAGGCTTTAGTGTGGGAGGGTGTGTTGTTCCACCTGGCGCTGCTGCTATGTGCCAGACAGGTGGTGAGGAGGAGAGAGGGCGCGAGTGAGCGAGCGAGCGAGAGAGAAAGCAACAGAGGGTGCGGTGTGGGGGGGAGAGAGCGAGAGAGAGAAAGAGAGAGAGAGCGTAAAGGTTGCAGAGAAAGATGGTGAAAGAAGAAAAAAAACATTTTTTTTAAAAAAGGCAGGAGGACAGAGGCACTGCCTGGCTGTCCTTCACACGTCAGTCAAGATAACAAATAGTCCCCATTAGGCCATCGTGTGTCTGCGCCGTCAGACGCTGTGGCGGAGCACAGACAGCAAAATCTCGCGAGTGACATTACTGTCAGTGCTAAGATAATACAACTCTGACGAGCGCTGGGCATGTTTGGCTTCACAGCTGTAGCGACACTACTGTGACAGAAGACAACATGGCAAAGACTGCCCCCACTGTCTAACAATCCTCAGAACTGTGAACAGAGCAAAGAAATATTCCAAAGCATCCTATACAGAAGGAATCATTTTAAATATGTTTTATTTCATTTTTAATATTTCTAATGCCTTGAGTGATCCTCTTGATCCTCTTGAAGTGCCCCTATAGACCCGTATCTGAAAAGGGGAAGCGTAATGAACAATTAAGGGAGAAATCCTTTAGACACTCTGGAGGGGACCTCAGATCGGAGCCTGCAGCCCTAAAGTCCTCACCGACTTCCTTTGGGTTTCAAAGCGTCTGCCCTAAATGAAGGGTCACGTCTCGGTCGAGACCACTCTGTCTCCACAAAGTCTGCCTCACATCCTCATATATAATGTCAGCGCAAGCCACCGATCCTTCATTGAATATTCATGACTAATTATGGCCCTTGTTCATCAGCCCTCGCTGCCAGGTCTATTGTGTCCCTCTCACCTAATTATTCCTGTCCCCAAGTGACAATCAAAGGCAGGGCCACTCGCCAACAGACGTGGCTCCCCTGAATACTGGGGGCTTTGTAAAAACCCGAGTGTTGACTATGAAGAGCTGTTGTGTGATGTAAAAAGCCCAGAGAGAGAGAGAAGGAGGGGCACGAGCACTCTGAGATGACGGCTGAGGTCACGCCGCAGTGCCATTTTCATTCTAATCAGCTAATAAGCTAGACAGCACGATGACATTAACAAAACATGAAGGCCAGCAGGAGTGTCTCTTCCAAAGGATGAGGTCAAAACAAACAAATCATTAGGAGTATAAAAACTGAGCTGTGGATGATGAGGACGAGAAGCCCGGGTGGGTGTTTGCTCTCCAACGTACCGGGCATGAACGTGAAGCCGCCGGGCAGCTGCATGACCCCCGTGGAGGCACTGGCAGTCTTGAGGACGGTCCCGTTGGCACTGATGTTGCTGTTGGCCGAGACGGGGGCCAGGTAGTTGGTGATGGGAAATGACGATCCGCTGCTCACCTGCATGGTGGTGGAGGTGGTGGGTACTGTGGACTGGGCGCTGCTGGCCGAGCCTGGCAGGGTCGCTACTGTGAACGTCGGCTTCAGGGTGTCCTGTGGGAAGAAACCAAAGGGTTTAGTTCGGCGTTCCCCGGCTTGTGTCAAAATTCTGAAAACATGTTCCAAACTGGAAATTTAGGACTTAATAAAGCCTCGAATTAAAAACTTCAGCTTAAATGAGTAACTGTTCAAGGTGGCGTTTTTGAGGCTAGCATTTCCAGCTCCAGAAACGCCAACAACTGCACACCTAAAACAACACAATTAATGGGGCTTTTCCTCCACGGGCAGCTGAACACGGGGACAGTTGAAGGGAGAAGCCTTTAATTCTCAGAGCATTTCAGGGACCAATGGATGGCTGACATAAACCAAAGCAGGTTTTAACAATCACAGGGCAAATGGCATAAACAAGCTAAAGAAACAGCCTAGGACCCTTCTAATTGCATCCATATGTAAAACAGTAAGCAGCACAGGGAAGCATTTCTCTGCACGACGACACCGAGCCTTGCAAAGAGCAGCGAGATGGATTCTCAAGTCAGCTCCGAACGCAGGGATTTTATTATGGATGGCAACTTCAGACTAATAGGAAAAACATTTGAAACCCCATTAAAATGCAACTCCATAACCCCCGAGAGAGAAAAAAAAACAAAAACCTATTAAAATCATAACAGTGAGCGCGAGGAACATGACTGTGCATCCTCTTTTGTGCAACACCTGACTACTCGGCATCAGCCATTTATCATCTGCAGCCGCTTCTCCTGCAATTAACATCCAGCCCTTCCCGATCTGCCTCCGCTTTTTAATTTTGTTGAGTTTCTATGACAACTGACCGCGTAACACGACGGCTTTGCAAAAATAAAATAATACCTTTTTGAAAAAGGCACAGAAATAAGGCAGATGAGGCGAACTTGAGATGAAAGGAGGTGAGATGTAGCATCGCACCAAAGAGCTAATGCGAACATCCATTGAACCGCCGAGCAGGATGTGTTGGCGAGTGGGCTGCATGATAAGAGCAGAGTAGGCGTTAGGCCGAGACTATAAAGTACATCGAAACCCACCGTGCCCATTTCTACACACTCGCACAAGCTCTTATTCACATGATACTAATGATCTCTAATAGCACAATGGGAGTAAGCCTACACATTAGAAGGCATTTAATAGTTGGCACGTCTATGTGGATTCAGTGTTCTTTGAGGGCTTGAGTCCAGGTGATTGGATACAATCATAGGGGAGCTGCATCCACATCCAACAGGGATCCTCCGACTCTTAACATTTCCACAGAGGATTTAAAAATAAAAATAAAAAAGGATTTTTTATTTCAAAAGCTAACCTTGATGTGGCCAACATATCAGCTCCCTTTAGTCTGGTTAGAAGCAGTCATCATATATCATCCCGTCTGCTTTTTTCAGCTGCATACACAATGAAATATTACATGGATATAATACAATTGCCATTAACTTGCTGCACTATTTGTCAGCTGCCTATGAACTCTGGAACTTGCCCCCTTTTTTTCCCCCCAATGTCATTTATACTTTGTCAGCAGTTTGAGGCCAGCCAACTTCCTGGTGATAAACGATTAAAATATTTGATGTTACAAGCTGGAAAAAAAGAATAATAATAATTCCACCTCACGTTAGAGCATATTTAGGTGGTCGGTTACGTGGCTGGATCCTTCAAAGATGCAGAGTGAGTGAATAATAAAAGGTATAATGTCTGGAAAACACATCTGCCTGCAACATCACACCGGCTTACTATGAGGAAGCAAGTGAAGCAAGTGTACTGCATCTTATAGGGTTGAAATTCCAAAAAAAAAAAGTAAGTGTGCACCTGCTATTGATAAGAGGAAAATCATATAGAAGTAGGCGAAGCCTTCTTCTCTCAGTCCTATTGGCTTTTATATGTAACTGATAACGTGGGTGAGAGGTGGAGAAACCAGCATGCTACTGATAAGCCCTTCCAACCACACACTAGCCATGCAAACACATAAATGGAGCTACTGTAAGGACAAGCTTGCTGTCTTACGCCACACTGCAGTCTAATCAAATAGTAATATTTACAACAGTCTCTTAGCATGTCTCCGACTAATCATTAAACAAAGGCTTTTTTTAAAAAAGCCTATAAACTCCTCTAAGTGTCGCAGTTAACGCAGCGTTTTCCAGACTTCACTCTCTTCAACTGCGGGGTTACAGATAGACAAGTCTGAGAAAAGCTGCTCCGCTTACAAGAATCTACAAGTGCAAAACTTTGCACTGCTCTTAGTTAGCTGGTCCACTCAACTCCAGGCTCTGCTGAGGGGCTGTGACAGTTCAAGGTCCTTTACCTCTTTAGTTAAACAGCAGCTGGAAAGTCGGAGGGGGGAGGGCCTCGCAGCGCTGTTCTGCCCTTTCAACCAAAAAGGAAAACGAAATAAATTCACACAACAACAGCCCGTCGCCCATTTGCTATACTATAACTGTCATTCATCAGCGAGTGATTGCTGACAAAGTGAGGCGCAGCTGTCACCGCACCTTCCTTCTCCCAGGAGGCTTTACAATGAAACTAAACTAAACTAAACTAGACAAGGGGGGGTAACCGGGTCTGCACTGGTGCACGGGCCACAGGTATCACTGATGGCACAGAGGGAAAAAAGCAATGAGACCACGAGTAAAAATGGAGATATAAAGTATTTCATGAAAGCCAACAGAGCTTGAAGTGTAACTGTAGGGTTTTAGCTACAGTAGCAGTAGAAAGTGTGTGTGTGTGTGTAGTGGGGGGCCAGACTGAGCAGAGTCAGACCTGTGTGTGAGGTTTGGGACAGGGGACAGGACAGGGGCAGAGTACAAACAGCTGAGGGCACAGACAGCTGGCAGGAAACCTGAGCACCTCTGAGGGGGAATTAACCCTTTCCGGCCCGCAGAGGCAGCAGGAGGCCACGTGTAAAGACGGCTGCCATCTGACACCAAGCAGCTCTCACCGTTCAGGTCGCAAAACACGACTCTGAAGCACAGATATGCCGCTTTGAAGAACGGCTCAGTTTTTTTAAACATGTGTCCTCTCCTGCTTCCTGTCCCTCCTGAGATCCAATAGAACAGGGGTTTGGCATTCAGAGGGTCAAATAGAGCAATTAGCCTTTGTGCTAGTCAAACAGTCTAGCCGTACCCCCACTATCTCTGTGACCTACATAGCCAAGTTTCCTCTGACTTACTGGTTTGTTTGACCATCTCCGCGTGTCTCCTGTTCAACTGGCCCGTCTATAAACGGTGCTGGCTTTCATTTCACAGTCACGGCGGTGCATAGTAAACATAGGCCACGGTGGTGTAATGCATTCTTTCAGAACAGAAGCGAGAGCAGAGGATCATTCTTGTGATGTAGCCAACGCTTCAGCTCTGTCATTTCCTGCTTAAGCCTCGTTCATCTCCTCCTTGTCTCAGTACACGGTTACAAAATGATACAGCATATTAATAAGCATGAACTCCACCACCCCTTTTTACCATAACATACCAACAGGCTGAATAGCAGATAACACTTAATATTGGCTCCGAATTAACTAGTCAGTAAGTTATTGTTATACTTTTCTATTGTATTGACTGCAGACGATATTAAGCGGCCGCCTTGGTTCAGATTACTGGGTGGATGGAAATCTCAGCAGGTACTTTTTCCTGCCCACTTACATCCTACCACATATACACAATTACCGAAATCTTAAATCATTACGATCGCTGTATACGAGTTGAGAAAACACTCAGTCATGGCTGCAACATCTGCACGAGTTCAAAGGATAACGGTGAAAATAAAAAGGTACCAAGACCTTCAACTATTTGTTCTCATCCAGCCAAATTCTCACTGGTGGTCAATCCCGACTGTGACTTTCATACGGAGAGAAGGCTACATCAATCTTCCAGGTATAATCTGTTAGTTTTGGAAGAAATACCACAAGGAAAAAAACAACAACAATGTGCTTTTACAACTGTGACTTGCCCAAAACGGTGACTGATAGCTAATTAATGTTTACATTTACAATGAATATTACTTAAAATGGTAAGTGTTTAAGTGTTTTAAGTCTCAGCATAACTATGGGTGAATTTCAATAGAAACGGGACTAATAGAGGTCTCAAACTGCTCATTCATTAACAAGCACATCCATACACTTCGCTCTATGCTAAACTATCTTTCCCAACACACCCCACAAGGACTCTTTGACATGCAGACTGGAGGAGTCGGGGATCGAACCTTGGTGTATTTAGGAGGTGGCCAGCCGCAGCCTCAAACCACTAACATCCATCAGTAGCAGCAGCCACACCAACCTGGATGTAAACTGCTCATTTAAATAAAAGTCGACTACAGTCGACCCTTTTATTTGTGGTTTTCAAATCAGCCTCACTATGGCTCAGAACACTAAAAAACTAAACTAAACCTAACCAAAGCACGACCTTGTAAAACATCCAGCTTAGTATAATGAGGGACCCCAACGCAGCACATGAAGGCAAAATTTATAGTTGTGCAGTCGAGGGCTGAGTCGTCTCCAGCAAGAAATGAATCTTTGGGAGTCAGACTGCGCGGCCCTCCTTAGTTTGCTATGCAATCTATTTTACAAGACAGGAACATCTTTTTCCCCAGCGATGGGGGGGATCTCAAGTATTACACATCCTGCCCTCCTCTATGCACGGTGAACATATGAGATAAAAAAAAAAGAAAAAAAAAAAAAGAACAGATCACACAAAATATGAGAGAAAAAAAACCATTAAGAATATGTTCTTGTAGCTCTTTCATTTCTCTTAAATTTTCTGCATCCTCAAGGTTTGCGTACATGAGGAAAAAAAATAAAATAAAAGTTTCCCAACATTCGCAGGCACCAAACAAGGAGTCGTTTTAAAGGCGGAGGAAATGAGCGAGTAATTAAAAAGGGAAGGACACAAATGATTCTCTATTCATGTGGGATTAATCATTCCAAATTGAAGGTGACAACTGGCAGGCTAGTCCAGTGTTGGTTGGAGAGCCCTTTGTGCAGTTTAATGGTGGCTGGCCCTCGTCTAATCTCCCATTTGCTGGCTCCCATCTCCCAGTCTGTCACCCTGCCAGCAACATGGAATTTGCAGCTCCATTTGGGACTGCTAAAAAAGGCAAGGCAGCCCAAGTGGAGGAGGTGCAGCCAATGGCGGCTGACCTGTCCAGTTGCTTGCTGCAAACTTAAGGGGGAGGTGGAGGACGGGATTGCGAGGCGGGGGGTGGACGACATGGCTTTTGTTGCAATGTTGCTTTCCACCACCTCCAGCGCGATCGACATGCTTCATACATGTTTACAGATGTGCAATATAAGCTGTCAGATCTGTTCTTCTCCAGAGCTTGGGGCTGCCGGGGAAAACAAACACGCCGCCGCTCAGTCAAGACAAGTGAGCTCACTCTGGACGTTTTCTGGTCAGTGTTGCGTGGCAAAGTGAACTGTGATAATGAGCGCAGCAACAAATAAACTTCACGAGGAGCACAACAGCAGTGACACCAGCAACCAGAACCAAAGAGGAGGGAGGGGGGAGTGAGGGATGAAGTACGGGAGAAAAGGAGAAGGAAACAGTGCGGGTGGGAGGAGGGGAAAAACCAGAGCCGACTCTGATACTGAGGATTTGATGCCAAGATAGATCATCTAAGTAAGCATAAGTTGTGGGATTTGCTACCCCCTTCCAAAAATAACCCAAAAAGCATAAAAAACAAACATCTGCACTGTAGGGACGTAGTATTACTCATAAACTATCTCCAAAAAAAAATGCGCAAAAAGCAACAAATCTGCCCTCTGATGTGGTTTCATTTCTTATGTATTCCACCTTTTCCTCTTAACATGCCTCACTCAGACTCTACGTCACACATCACTCTCCCACAATTCCTTTCAAAAGTCCTGAGAGGACCGTCTTGAAGTTACTGCTGCTTTTATGTGTGCTGACAGAGCAATAATAACAAGAAAGCGAGGATTTTCCACAGTGAGTCACACACTAATCTTAATGTCTTATCGTCTCAGGACTCCTTTCGGCTCGAATAAAAGCACTCTTAGGGGGAATGAACTGATCCTGCTGAACGTAGAGCCAAAGTGACGCTTCTGGAAAGAAGTCTGTGCCGACGAATTCCGACCAATATTTAGGGAAAAAAATGTGAGAACATTTCCACGGCAGCTGCTGCGTTTTACCACAAAGAAGAAATCAGAGGCAAAGACACATGACAGCCCAGCTAGTGATGGATCGGTCCAGTCAGATGGAAAGAAGAAACTGCGCTGCGAGGCAGAAAGGAGCTGTCCATCATTTCATAAACAACTATTTGAAATGATGAACTCCCCCCCTCCCCCCCCCCATCATGCCAATTTACTCGTGATGTTTTATGTTTAACAGTGACGTGTGGCTTTTTAAGGTTATAGCTTAATAACAATCTATCAGTGCACGGCTTGGTGAATAGACTCATTTGCTTTCTTGCATAGGAAATCAAATGGATAAGATCCCACTACCAGAGTCTTTATATTTTACCCAGCATCGCAACGTTACCTACTTTGTGAAATGTGCGACATGCTTACATCTACATAGCAATTGATGGATGGACCTCCCTGAGCCTGGTTCTGCTGGAGGTTTCTTCCTGTTAAAAGCTAGTTCTTCCTTCTCACCCTCCCAAAGTGCGGCATCTTTGATCGTTGGTGTTTTCTCTGTGTCATTATAAGGCCTTTACCTTACAATGTAAAGCGCATTGAGATGTCTGCTGTTGCGATTTGGTGTTATATAAATAAAGACAATTGAATTGAACTTTTCCTGCTGACCACTCAAAGTGTTTTAAACTACAAGTCACACTTAATCTTTATTCTGTGTACCTCCCACTACTTTATTTGCCTCACATCCACGGTCAATTTAGAGCCACCAATTACACCCAGTATGCATGTCTTTGGACTCTGGGATGAAGTGAACACAGATACAGGAAGAACATGCAGACTCCAAAGCTGGGGTTTAAACCGAGAACCTGCTTACCTGCTTGTGACCCAACAGCGTTAAATGCTCCACTACCATGCCACTCAAATGTACTGCAGACCAAATCATTTCTCCTTTAACTTCCTAAGACCTGGCGTCCACATATGTGGACATCACATTATGGGATGTCTAGCCCAAAATACAAAGTTTTGCTCTACAAAGGCCTGATATCCACTTACACGGACGTTATACTGCCACTATTTTATCAAAATTTAAAGCGAATGTCCTCATATGTGGATTTCATTTTTCTCAAACAAAAATCAGGTAAAAAAATAAAAAATAAATAAATAAATTGGTAATTCTTTGTTTTTACATTCATCAGGTCCCAATCAGCCCAAACAGCAAAGAGAAATCAAAAATGCATGCCATGAAAGAGTTCACGCGTACAAATAAATCAGAAATAAAGGCTTGTACCCTAAAAGACAGTACTTGCTCCAAAACTAGGGAGACTTGAGCTTTTCTGATCCAAGGAATAATTTCAGGCATAAAATCTTCCTTTTCTCCAGTAGAGACAGAGCTACGCTAGCCATTTCCTTTGTTTTCCAGGCTTTTCGCTAATCTAAACTAAGCTGCTGTGTGCTTGCCTCGAGAGTGGTATTGAAAGACAATCAGTGAACTAGCTATTACACTGTTTCTGTTAAGCCCTATCAGTTTATTTTGTCATTTGATTTTATGAGCGATGCTAAAGGCACCAAATTACATCTACTTCAATCATCTCCTAAGCTTTTCCTTATTGCTTCTTCAAAAGGTTATCCGCTCCGTCTTTGCAAAACCCGGATTGTTTAGACTACAGTGGAGTGTATTCATGACATACTATTCCTGATGAACAGCGTCCAGACTCGGCAGAAGTTCACGCTGCAAGCACACACATAAAACGATCCCTCGCATTCGAGGGATCCGATCCACCTGCTTGCCCTATCCTAACCGCCTGACAACATCTCGCCCACTGACGATTTCTGCTGCGTCCCACTGTACACAGGGGTTCACGAGGTCTCACGCTAGCCTCCCACACTCAAAACTGCAGTTGGGGGTGGTGGGTGGGAGTGGACGCTCAGAGGTCACAGTATCACAGCCAGTCACCCAAATAGCTGTCACATGAAATGGGACGAAAAATGTTTCCAATATACCCGCTCATATCTACTTCCAGAACCCACCCCCTACCCCCCCACTCCCTGCCCTCCATATCACTAAAATGAGAGGTGGTGGTGGTGCTGGTGGTGGAGGAGGGAGGGTGTGTGTGTGTGTGTGTGTGTGTTGGGGGGGTGAATCACAGGACTCCAAAGACAGCTGCAGCTTATAAGGAATGTGAGGGGCCTCAGCCAAGAGTGCAGGCAGGGAAACCATACCATATATGGCAACAGAGGCAGAACTAATTTTTATCAATGAGCAGAGCGGGCATGAGAGTGGCTTAACATGCAAAGGTTGATCTCCCATCCCTGACGATGTATGGCATGTGTTACTTAGCGCCTTGTGAAAACAGCATGCGGGCAAACAGGCCTGGAAGTGTGCGTCTTCAAAGGGGAATACTTAAGCTGGGTAAACAGTCGAGGGAATCCAGCACGTGATTGCACAAAGCTGACGACAGCCACCGATCAATTCAACGCTTCAAACCCTTAGATGTTTTAAAGTTCAACGACACAGAAACCAAACTTTTTCATTCAAACTTAAAATAATAATTGGGAGAAATTAAGTGAAAGGTTACCTGTTGTATTATTATTTATCATTTTTATCATGACGCAAGTTGTGAAAATGCGCAACATCCAAATATTTTAAGACTCACACGTTCTGTTAAACAACTCAACGTTTTAGCCGTGAATATCAGACGTCTCTGTCCCAAAAATCAAATGTAAACAGCAAAAGCCTCCATATAGCAGACCGCGTGTTCCTCGTCCAAACACAGCCCAGGCCTGCAGTGATTTATCTTCACGAGTGTTACGAGGTTTTCCTGGATGAGGGGTCAAAAAGGTAAAAGTGAAGACGGCGCTCTTTTTGGTGGAGCGGGATAAATTCTGCACGTCTTATCTGGCTTTCCCTTCAGCACGAATGCTTTGAAGAACTACTGAAGACTTCTTGGTTTCACTGAAAAAACGATTTGGTGCCCAGAACCAAACCGCGAGCCCAAACCAGAAGCCTCACATGTTAACGGGCAAAAGTTCAAAACTGTGTTTACAATAGGACAAAGATTATTTTCCACAGCTGCTTGTGGGTTTGATTTATTTGTTCTCCTTGTACGTTGGCCTTTTCTGGAGAGATTTCCCATTATATCCATTAGCGACTCTACTGTGCTTTATGAGGGATTTTGGGTTTTTCTTTAATTTGCACTGCAATTCATGTCTCTATTAGAGAACAGACAGTGAGTCACAATGACTTTAGTAGCTGAACGCAGGAGAGATGAGCTGTGGAGACAGGTACAGGAGTGAGCGCAAATTATTAATAGTTGACCTTTGCTCTTTTGAAACGAGGCAGCGAGTCTTATTATTTATTAAATATTTGTATTTTTTGTCTTGGCCAGCTGGAGGACCGGCCTGCAACCGCTTTCACTTTATGATACTCACCTTTGTGTCGCCCATGCTCTCTGACTCCGACACCTGGTAGGTGAGGTCAGTCTCCTCAAACCCGGTGGCGCTCATGCGCTGATCTGTGGACGGGTCGGAGCGCGGCGGAGAGTCTGGCGAGTTGAGGCATGTCTGGATCAAGGCTTTGCCCGTTTCACTGGTGATCATGGGCTGGAGTTTGCGAGTAGCAAAAGTGTACACGTGACCCGTTTCGCTGGCCACAAGTAGCAGAACCTGGGTTCCCGTCAGGGTGGAGAGTTCATAGGCCTGAGAAAGTGAGAAGAAGATGTGATTAACCGACCGAGAGAACGGGCCAAGAGTCGAGCTAGAAATCCAAACATTAAAAAAAAAAAGAAAAAAAAGAAAAGAAAAAAAAGAGCTAGTTCACCAAATTAGGGCTTGGATTACCTTCACATCATGTGCAAATTAACCCTAAAAATGGAGGAGGGAATGAATCTGTGGGAAAACAGCCAAGAGAACACTAGAATCTATAAATACTTCTTTGGTGGACTCTGACGTATAGCACAAATGAAACTAAAATAACACAAGATAAGGCTTCCCAGAATAGAGAGTGTGATATAGTCGAGAGACTGATTGCAGGAAAGTGCAAGCTTGATAGACAGGGGGAATAGTAGTAACTGAGTCTTGACAGGAGGAATATTTTAAACACTCAGAGGTGGCTGCCTGCAAAACACGAGGTCTCCGTCACACTCCGCCGGCTCGTCATTCATCGCACAGCTTGCAGACACTCGCATTAAAGCTCCCCAGAGCGAAGGGAGAAGCACACCGAGATTCAGCTCCATCCAACGCACACACACGACCGAGTGCACCCTGATGCTGCACTCGGTGTGAACTCCTGAGAAAGCCTTTTTATCTACATGAGTCATCAGTTATCTGGAGGATGCTCCTGGTGCTGCGAAGGCACAGTGCCGTTACCATCACCCAGAGCCGAGCTGACAGATGTGCCGTTGCAAGGTGGAGCGGAACACACTGTCAGACGCCGCAAAAAGGGGAGGGGGAGGACATGAATCACATTCAAATTAAAGCGTTTTATTGAGCAGTTATAAAACCCATGTCGCTGTCCGAGTCTACTTCACCATAGTGTGCTCATTATGGACCGTATCTGTCCCGTCTTCACTATCTGACCACATATTCGCCTTTTGTGTGCAGTAACATGACGACAGAGAACATAAAGGCTAATGATGACCAGCTGCAACTACAGCGGCTCGCCGGCACGCTGCACTTATTTAACCTGAATGATTCGACTCCGACTTAGGGACCCCTCCTCTGCAGGCAGCACTAACAACAGAGCTCGATGTTTGGCCAACATCCATGACAGAAAAGGAATAATTTATCAAGTTGAGAGTGCTATGTGGCAACACAAGCTACATAGTGCTTTAATATGTTTCCTTGCTCTGCTGATTTTCACATAAATATTTATGACTGCAGACCGCGTGTGTGTGGTGGTGCTGCTGCTGGTGGCGGTGATGTTCCTCTGACTGTAATTGGTTCCTATGTCACAAAATATGCCAGCCAGGTCTATTTATCAAATAACTGAGAAAAAAAAGAAAAGACCCATCCACAAACAACTGAAAGTAAATGTAGTTTTAACCCACTCCCACCCAAAAAAGGGTTTTCAGGGTTTGTCTTCTTAATGCAAGTCCCAAACTTAGTCTTAAGAGAAGTCAGCTGTGGGTTTAAATCCCTTGAAAGTCTCGGTTAGCCTTCCCTTCTCATGCAAAGGTGCATTCAGCAATTTTACAAAGATGGGCACGGTCAGGATCAATCGCTTAACTCAACCTTTTTTGCGCCACGGACCGGTTTATGTCTGACAATATTTTCACGGACCGGCCTTTAAGGTGTCACGGACAAATACAACAAAATAAAACCAGTACCGGTACCAAAAAAACAGAAGATTTATTCATAACACAAGGGGAAAGACCCAGGGAAACCGAGTTAACGATAAAAACGCTAAAGAAAAAAAATAAAACCCCTGAAAACCATATATTTCACACCCAAGCCTCAACTCCCGCGGCCCAGTACCAAAAGACTCACGGACCGGTCCGGGGGTTGGGGACGCTGGCTTAACTTACATACACTAGTCAGGTACAACTTGCAAATACTAGGTTGAACCCTTTTGCCTTCAGAACCATCTTTGTGGAACTGTCCCATGATGTCAATCTCCCATTCCCCCACATCCCAAAGTGCTCTATTGGACTGAGATCTGGTGACTGTGGAGACCATTTGAGTGCAGTGAACTTATCGTGTTCAAGAAATCAGTAAGATGATCTGAGCTTTGTGACATGGTGCATCATCCTGCTGGAAGCAGCCTAGAGAAGATGGTTACACAGCAGTCATAAAGAGATGGACATGGTCAAGTAGGCTATGCTGTTTAATTGATGTTTGACAGTTGGTACTTAATCGCCCACACTATGTTGTTTGCACCATATTCCGATCATACTATTTGCATGTTGCAGAAGAACTCAAGACTCATCAGACAGAGCAAAATTTGTCTGATTTTAGTGAAGGCTCGGTTTCCTGTTCTTAGCAGATAAGGTGGCACCAGTGGGGTCTTCTGCATCTGCGGCCTATCTACTTCAAGGTCTGACATGTGATGCATTCAGAGATGCTTTCCTCCATATCTTTGTTGTAACCCGTGGTTGTTTGAGTTACTGTTACCTTCCTATCAGCTCGAAGCAGTCTGGTCATTCTCTTCTGACCTGTGACATAAACAAGCCATTTTAACCCCGTGAACTGCACCCCATCTCTCTTCTTTGGAGCATTCGCTATAAATTTTCGATGGTTGTGAAGAAATCCCAGCAGATCAACAGTTTCTAAAATACCCAGACCAACCTGTCAACAACCAGGCTTCATTCAGTTAAATCTCCTTTCTTGTATATTCCTGCGCTCCATTTGAACAGCAGGTTGTCTTGATCATGGCTAATGTACTTAAATGTATTGAACTGCTGCCATGTAATTGGCCGATTAGACATCTGGGTTTTAAGTGTAATTGAATAGGTGTACCTAATACAGTGGGAAGTCAGTTTATGTACAGCAGCTATCTCAAGTGCTGAAAATAATATTTGTTCCAACTTTTCAGAGATATTCTCAGAAGGATTTGATGATTGTGTTACTAAATATTTTATTTTATTTTCAGACCAAATATGCTACTTTAAGATAAGAAGCAGGGCTCTGTGAAATTGGCAAATTGGCCATCCTTTACTCCTCTAAACTTTAGTAGACTAAATTATTCATTGTGTAGCTGAAAAATCTAGGACTGACCCATACTGAAGTTCAAATTTGGCCAAAACCAATGCCTCTCCTATTTTGTATTTCACGCTAACATTAAAAAAAACCCAAAACACTTTTATTTAACATAACAGATGAATATCAGCCATTTAGCAGAGACTAAATGCAATCGTATGTTGGTGTATTCCTGAGGAAAAATGAATAACTGCCAGATACACAGTAGTTTGCAGTCCTTCACCTTCTATGTCAAGAAATAAATAAAATACTAATAGAAAGTTCCTGAAACCTAACACTGTGCCTTAAAAGTCTCATAAAATCACCAAAGTTATAAGAAAAAGAAGCAGAAAAATGTATTCTTTACACTATTATATATATATATATATATATAGCACCAAATTGCAACAACAGTTGCCTCAAGGCGCTTTATATTTTAAGGTAGAGACCCATTAATAACAGAAAACAAAAAGTCCCAAAAATCATATGAATCCCCTATTAGCAAGCGCTTTGGCAACAGTGGGAAGGAAAAACTCCCTTTTAACAGGAAGAAACCTCCAGTAAAACCAGGCTGAGGGAGGGGCGGCCATCTGCCACAACCAGCTGTGGGTGAGTGAATGAAGACGGGAAAAACACATGCTGTAGAAGAGAGCTGGAGATTAATAACAAATAATTAAATGCAGAGAAGTATTTAAAGACATAGTGAGTGAAAAAGGTGCTAGGAATCCCCCAGCAGCCTAGAACTATCACAATGTAACTACTAAGGGAGGATTCAGGGTCACCTGATCCAACCCTAACTATATGCTTTAGCAAAAAGGTATCAAAGTTTAAAGCCCAATCTTAAAACTAGAGACAGTGTCTGTCTCCTGAATCTAAACTGGAAGCTGGTTACACAGAAGAGGGGGCTGAAAGCTGAAGGCGCTGCCTCCCAGTCTACTATTAAAAATCTACGAACCACAAGTAAACCTGCAGTCTGAGAGGAAAGTGCTCCAATGGGGTGATACGGTACTATAAGGTCACTGAGATAAGATGGGGCCTGATTATTCAAGAGCTTGTATGTGCGGAGAAGGATTTGAATTCAATTCTGGATTTAACAGTGACCCAATGAAGAGAAACCAATATAGGAGAGATATGCTCTCTTTCTAGTTCCTATCAGTACTCTCACTGCAGCATTTTGGATCAACTGAAGGCTTTTGAGGGGTGGTAACGCCATCCAGAGAAAGCATCTGGGTAGAAACTATGTTACTAAGATTTTTAGGGCAGAGTACAATAACCTCAGTTTTATCTGAATTTAGAAGCATAAAAAATTAGAGTCTTTAAAAGATTCCTGCAGTTTAACTAATTGGTGTGTGTTATCTGGCTTCATGGGTAGATAAAGCTGGGTGTCATCTGCATAGCAGTGAAAATGTATGCTACACCTTCTAATGATAGTGCCTTAGGGAAGCGTCTATAACGTAAACAGAATTGGTCCTAGCACGGACCCCTGTGGAACTCCATAATTAACCTTACTATGTGGAGAGGACTCTCCATTTACATGAACAAACTGGAGTCTATTAGATAGAAATTATTCAAATCACTGCAGCGCAGTAACTTTAATACCTACAGCATGCTCTAATCGCTGTAATAAAATGTTATGATCAACAGCATCAAACTCTGTAGTGAGGTCCTGCAGGACAAGCACAGAGATGAGTCCACTGTCAGAGGCCATGAGAAGATCATTCGTAACCTTCACTAAAGTGGTTTCTGTACTGTGATGAGCTCTGAAACCTGACTGAAACTTTTTAAATAAACCACTTCTCTGCAGATAAAAGGAAGTTTGGAGATTGGCTTGCAATTTGCTAAGGACGCCGAGTCAAGTGGTGGCTTTCTAAGTAACGGTTTAACTACCTGAAGTCCTGTGGTACATAGCTGATAAATAAATATAGGTTGAGCAGTCTTGTAGGAATTCTGTCTAGAAGACATTGATGGTTTGGAGCAAATAATGTGTGTGATGCTGACAAGTCATTATTTCTCTAATGGTTACAATTTTATTTGTGAAGAAATTCATGAAGTCATTACTCAAAGGCACAAAAGCATTTAAAAAAAAAAAGAAAAAAAAAGTAATATTTCAATAAAATGACGAATCATTCTTTCATTAAACTCATCAAAGCAGGAAAAACTTTAGGTGTAAGAAATAGCATAATGAACATATGGACGCACTCCATTTAGCCGAGGCCGTTCCACAGCACTGCACCTGAGCCGAGTCACACCTAATGTTCTTCATACCACTTGTGCTGCTTTTCCCACTATAGAAAGTCATATCATATTTGCCACATATTAGTACTAATTGAGTAACCCTGAACCTCAAACTGACGTAATTATTTAACAGTGTGTGTTTACAAGGCTGCAAGCTGAGGCACACATAAGAAGAGAACAAACAGGCCTGTGCTACACAAACTGCATCCTTCGAAATGAAAGTGGGCTCATCCTAGACCAATCTATGAATCTTCCCACTCCACCCACCTGTCATTTTCTGTGATGGCTGGCATAGTGTGGGCAACCTTTTCAAAAAAAAGAAAAGAAAAGAAAAGAAAACCATCCCCACACTGTGTCAAATAGTGTTCATGTTGCCAAGAGCCTACATAAAGACACCTCAGTTTCCACGACAACAGTCTGGGATACATAAAAAGAGAGAAACACAGCAGAGCGCATGGTGCAGCCGAAGAAATACAGGGACAAGTTAAAGGAAAGAGGGAAAAAAAAAAACTCCTGGACTCTAATAAAGCACCGCTTACAAGTGTTTATTTAAAGTCATGATGAAAAGTGGTCGAATCCACATCACAATAACTGCTGGGCTTGTGGTCAACAGCTGACCCCAGCTCAAGTAATCCACTCTCCGTGACTCTATACCAAACTGTGGTGTTTTATTGTGGCATCAAATCATGTGGGTGAGCTGTGAGTTTCCTCAGAAATGTTGCTTTAAGGAGACAGTAATGAGAGCAGTTATGACTGAGAAGCAAGGTTTGTCATCTTTAATGTCGTCTGCTTATGAGCAAGAGTCAACTGACAAAACTGGAAACCAGGACAAGTCATCAGTGAGACTTAGACGTCTGTGTAATGTACAGCACCATAATGCATGCACAGACAGACAGCACCCCACCACCACCACACAACCCAGGCTTCTCGCTTTTGTCTCAGTGTTCTTTGACCGTTCTTTGGTCTGTTTCCCAGGGGTTTAGTTAGCTGTTGGCACATACAGGCCGACTGCTACTTACTGCCACATGGCTGCCGCCTGTAAGCAGTGACGGAGTGAACAGGTTGTGACTTGTGATGAGAACTACATCTAATAGTTGCAAGGATGTATGTGAAGGTGTGTGCGAGTATGTGTGCGGGTATGCATGCATGAATCAGTTTATAAGTTTCTGTGTGTGATAGTTGGGATTGGGGGTGTCATAAATAGACCTGTCATTTGCTCTATTCTATTTAAAGCCCAGTGGCTGTCATGAATGTTCTGACTTCCTCACATCCACTGAGTCACTTCTGGACCACAATGGCTTTGTCTTTCATAAGAAATACACTGACACAAGACTGACATCAGGTCAGCAGCATGTAGGCTCACATGAAAAGAAAAAAGAAAAAAAAAAAACCAGCCCAAAGTCTTTCTTGTAGTTATTGTAATAACAGATGCACACTGTCCCAGGGTGTTGTGATTATTATTATTTTTTAAATGTTATTAACAAGTGCACTTCCATGAATGACTGCAAAGCACCCTACAGTGTGTCACTGCTGTACTTCCAGGCCAATCAACAGCTAAAAGAGACTCAAATCAAACGCTGGCGCAGCTGGATGAGATCCAGACGCATCACCTGACTCACCTTCTTCATTATGCCCGTCTTCCTCTTACTGAAAGTGGTGTACCGTCTCAGCTTGTTGTCAATAAATTCCATCTTTATCTTTACGCGTCCACGTGTCTTCTTGCCCGGCTTTGCCCCGGCGACCCCTCCGGGCACCATGCTGTAACCTCCGGGAGATACTCCTACCTCCTGCCCCGACACCGCAGCCTCCATCTCCCCTCTCTCCCGCTTCACCCCTCTCCTGCTGTCCCCAAGTGAACCCACGGGTTCGTCATCATCTCCGGAGTCCGAGTCGTTATCTGAGCCGCTGCACAGAGGCGCACTCTCCCGGTCCGGATCGAACCGGGCTCCGTGAGGCAACATGACTCCTGGACTTAAGCCCACCATGCTGCTTTGAACGGAAGCCTGAAGAGGGTTTACACCGGTCCCGTTCCCTGGTCTCGCACCTCTCGGACCCCCTGGACCATTAGCTCCCAGCATCCCAATGGTATCTCTGTCCCCCTGTCGCCCTGCAGCACCGGTACTCTCGCTGACCCCGGGTAGAGCTTGCCCTGATCTGACAAGGACGGGACGAATCCCGCTGCCGACCAACCCCGAGCCGTGTCCTGTGGTACCCCTGCCTGAACCCGAGCCGTTTCCAGGTGGTGCCGATCCAACCTGGCTCGGTAACATTATATATTTACTGGAGCGAGTTTTTTTAAACACCAGCCAAGAAAGCTGGATTCGGTTGCCTCGTAAATGACAGATAAAACGCATACACGTCCGGGCCACGATATGTAAACAAACCCGACCAAATGATGGTTCAGAGACTCCAGGAAATTACCGAGACAAACTTTCGAAAGTGATGCTGCCCCCAAGACCCTTCAACCCCGGCTCAGTTTGCTTCACCCTCCTCCTCTATTTCCAAAACTCTGAGCACTTTCTCAAAAAGGAAAGCGCGAATAGCGACCTCCATATTGCTGCGCCACGTCACCTAGTCCGCCATGTGAACCGAAAATAGCTCTAGTGTCGATTTGCTCGCACACAAGTCGAAGTTTCTCTCAGATAATGTTACAGTATTTCTCTTTCCGCGTGTCACAAACGAACATAAACCTCAAAATTTAAGACAGCGAAAGCGACAGCGGAGTAATACTTCAGCCGAGGAACTACTTCCCTCCTTATAAAGAGATACAATGTTTCCTTATTTGGTGCTGTCTCTCCTTATTTGGTGAGTCACAGCGTCGTGTACGGATTGGCTGAGGATTATCTGAGGAGTGCTGTCATTGGTCAACGAAGCACACTCATTAGAATAAATACCAAAATGGTTGCGCTAACCGACAACGTCACCGTGGAGAAGTAAAAAGGCACCAACATAACAAAACATCCAACTTTTATTTTATTTATTTATTTTAATTACCCACAGGTTGTGGCGCCTATACCACACAGCAAACTCCCATTTTCCCGGAAGTTGAAGTATATCATCTCCTTTTATCTGAAGCGCATGTGTGCGGCACTGTTACTGTAGACAATTCAGCAATATGAGATAATTTAAGGTGCCAGATTATCGCACATCGACTTGAACAGGGAATGTAACTGTAATAGGCAAGTTCCTTTGAGTATGAAGCCTGCTGCTTCCTACCAACCTTTTAATAACGCCACTGTAAAGCAAGGTAAAGTCACTGTCTGTTTGCTTCATCTTGTTCACCTTTGCAACAGTTCCTGCCCACTTAGTAAAATGTGTTACCAGTGTCGTCAGAGATGGCTTCCTCCTCTACAAGTGGACCTGACAGCAAAGAAAAACCAACTTAAACTGATGTCATTCATCATTAGGTCTTCTTTGAAACGTGTAATCCGTATTCATTTAAAAGAAAAAAAAAGTATCAGAGGGAAATCAGTCAGAGACACCTAGGTGTGCTGTTTGAAACGATGGAACAACCTCCACCCACCTGGTCTTACGGGCAAGTTAAAACAAACGCCAGTTTTGAGGCATTTGAAAATGTTTCACTGGCAGGATGCTCAGGGGATTTTTATTGCAAGTGAACTACAAAATCGAAAGTTCTGTGAAACGCAGATTTACTCGGAAAATTGTTATAGTATCACCGCAGTGGAAAGACATTTATTGCGTTAACAGACTCATTTCTATTCAGTGTTGCTTCTCAGCATGTCACGCGCACCGAACGAGGCCCAAAAGTGACATGCGCAAGGTGCTGTCTGCAGGTTTCAAGCGAAGCCATCAAAGCCCTCCCTCAACACACACACACACGCACACACAAATTGCACAGTGCTCAAAGTTTGGAGGAGACCCATAACGACTGAGGAAGTGCTAAAACTCACCTTGCACGTAGACCCATTGAGGAAACTTCTTTAAAAGCTAGTTATCACATTAAACTGTAAACAAATTATAATAGGGAAAAATGTTTGGCACGCCTCAAGGGTCAGTTTTAATCCTTACCTAACCGCACAGCGCCTTCTAGTGGCTACAACAGACTTTTTATTTGGATAAAGAAAAGAAAAAAAAGTCCTGGATGTACTTTTACAAGGTCACACAAGTGGTTTAACAAACTACAGCCCAACACTATAAAGTACAAATCCTTTTAGTCCTACTTCTAGCCCCCACCCCCACTTTAATGATGTGTGTGTGTGTGTGTGTCACTTGTAGAGACTTGCAAGAGATAAACAATCCACCTCATTTAAGATTTCATCACTTATTCTTAACCTCATATTTTGTTGTAACGCAGCTGCAAGAAGAGAGTGTCACACAACACTGTTGTATCAGTGAAGAAGCCACCAGCTCCATGATTTACAACATATTTTCACTTCAATACAAAAAACAAGGCATTGATTTTTCACCACTCCAACACCTTGTTATGGTGAACTTGTATACAGCTGAATTACCACATTTTTTTTCCAAATATTTGTTACAACCTCAGCATAAACACTGAGCTGAAAATATTAAGAAGTTAAAGTAACTGTCACAACAAACTGGGTAAAAACACTGTGAACCTTTATTGACAGCAGCATGTATGCTTTTGTATACATCTGTGATTACTGTGAACATGTGCTGAAGCAGATTAAAAAAAAGAAAGAGGTCTACTTGTGAGTGCCTAGCATTCATAAAAACAAAATATTACACTAAAAACAACGTATAAAAACAGGTTCATAAACAAAGGCCATCGCATCTGATTAGATGATGTAAAAACAACAGCAAACAAAAAGGGAAACGGTTAAGATAATCCTTCATTTACTAGGCACTTAAACGAGCACTGGTGACCTGCAGTCACTCTTTTGACCTCCTTTGTACTTTGTGTTAGCATACCCAGCTGGTTACCAGACTGAACGCACACCGAGATGGACCGTGAGAATGAATACATAGCATAAACTACCTCACAGAAGTACCTTTCTATTACAGTTAAAAAAAACAAAAAACAGGACCTTCATCATAAATAACCAGGCACCTGCATGTCCTTCTACACAACATGATATATATATTTATATATATATATATATAAAAAGGGATAATCTTTTAAGTGAAGTTAGTGCAAGGCTTCTAACATTATGTACACACTGCCTGGTGTGATGGTCCGCTTCGCAGCATTGCACAAAACAGGTGGACCAGGAGAGAAACTGTGATTGGACCTCTGGAGAGAATAAAGCAGGTCAAACGTGGCGGCGGGTTCAATTCCTGTAGCTGAGAGGACACAATGGTGTTCGTGTGGTAAAAATGAATACTCCTACCCATCAGCAGTGACCTGTAAGCACCTCAAAGTTAACAGACAAACAGAGCACACTTATAAAAATGTATAAAGCCCACACTGGCACGATCTCATCTGTTCAACATGTTCCTTGGCTATAAAACATGTTTCTTTGTTGTCGTTGTTCCTGAAGTGTTACCGTAACACGGATTACTTGTTTTCCACAAACCTTCATGCAAAACACCCATTCCTTATCTGTCTGTAGGGACAACAGTTCAGTGCATGTACACACACACTCACTCAAACACACAAAAGCAAACAATTTGGGGGATTGTACCCGGTGGAGAGAGAACAGACACCTGAGGGGTCAGGGTGGCGGACTCGGGATGCAGCTCGATGTAATTGCGAGGGGAACAGACCAGTTTAAACGACCTCACTCGACACACTAGTAAAGTGGCTGATTATCTACAGAGGCTTCATTGCTCCACTGCAGTCCCACTGTGCCCCACTTTCTCTTCGATATCGTCTTTAGATTAATGAGAAAACTCCAAGGAGTTAAGTGGTGACGTGACAATTCAGGCAAATCCTTCGCACTAATCAGAGCCAGCGAATGCACCATCATTCCTACAAAGTTAGAGAGTGCGTGAGTGTGTGCGTGTGTGTGAAGGGGCAGAGGCACTGAGGTTGTGAGGCTCCGTGAAATGAAAACGGCCGCAGACAGGCGGGGTCACAGTGGAACCACAGGCGGAGGCTGGAGGTGGGGGAGGATCGTCCATACTGCGGTGAAGGCAAACTCCTGGCACTGCTCGCACGAAGCCATTCATACAAAGGTGAGTGCAGTTCCACTCATATAGCAAACAAGTCTAATCCACACTCAAAAAATTGTTGAAATGCATAAAAAATTAAAGTTTTTTTTTTCTTTTTTCTTCCCCCTCAACCCTCTTCCCTGAAATGTGTGAGACTAAATAATCCAGCATTCCTCTCTGTATTTTAGGGGAAGGGGGGCGGGGCAGAGTTGGTAACAGTTTCCTTTCTGCTGTGAGATGATTGGTCACTTCAGACTTTGCTGTCAGAGGGCAGCTCTCCCAGGGCGTGGACTATGTCGGTGAACGAGGGGCGCTCTTTGAGGCTCAGCGCCCAGCAGCGGACCATCAGCTTGTAGATTTTAGAGGGGCATCCGTCCGGAAGGGGTAGCTTCAGCTTTCCTGCCTGGAGACCTGCAGAAAAATGGAATGAGATGCCTTTTAAAGAGCGATTCCCTCTTCCTGGGGTAAAGACAGTAATGGTAAATGGTAAATGGCCTGTATTTATACAGCGCTTTACTAGTCCCTAAGAACCCCAAAGCGCTTTACATATCCAGTCATCCACCCATTCACAAACACATTCACACACTGGTGATGGCAAGCTACATTGTAGCCACAGCCACCCTGGGGCGCACTGACAGAGGCGAGGCTGCCGGACACTGGCGCCACCGGGCCCTCTGACCACCACCAGTAGGCAATGGGTGAAGTGTCTTGCCCAAGGACACAACGACCGAGACTGTCTAAGCCGGGGCTCGAACCGGCAACCTTCCGATTACAAGGCGAACTCCCAACTCTTGAGCCACGATCGCCCCCACGATCGTAATGTGTCGCAGCATCAAACTCACCTTCTAACACTTCGTCGTCGCTCAGTTTGGTGTATGGCATTTCCCCGTGACTGAATACTTCCCACATCAACACTCCGAAGGCCCACACGTCCGACTTGGTGGAGAAGTCATCTTCAAACACAGACTCTGTTGGGAGCCAACGCAGCGGGATCCACGCCTGCCTGTAGTGGTAGTACTCACTACACATGTGAACACCAGAGAAATAACAAAGGGATGGAAATATTAACCAGATGATTCTACTCAGAGGAGACTTTATTGTATGTTTTTGAACAGACCTGTTGTAAACGTCCTTGCTGAGGCTGAGTGACGACACTTTGACACGCCTCTGACTGCTGATCAGGCAGTTTCGGGCGGCGAGGTCTTTGTGAACGAAGCGGTGATTGGAAAGATGCTCCATGCCCTGAGCCACCTGAGTGCAGATGGAAACCTGGAGGGGGAAAAAAAAGGGGGGGGGTGTCATGGTAGAGAGACTTTGATAAGAACATAGAAGTTCAAAGTGAGCAAAGTTCAACTTAACAGTGATGAGTGCAGAAGGTTAAAAGTCAAGCTACAATGGCCTGTTTCAGACAGGATGACCAACACGATATTGCAGCAGAGCCCAAAGACAAAAATACAGAGCTCTGTATAACAGTTTATTTCCGTTTATTTCAATGGCTTCTGGTGTGCAGAAGGCTGTTATACGTCACTCATGCTGCACAGATCACTGCTTACTTTGGTCTTGGTGCTGATAGGCTGACTCTTGACTTTGTCATCTTTGCTTTTGGAAATTCTCAGGAACTGCTTTAGATCTCCCTGGCATGAGAAAAGCAGACATAGAGAGCAGTGTGTCAGGTACAAAACAACATTTCTGCACTTCTTGTGTTTGTGTCTGTATGTGTGTTAGTGTGAGATTACCAGGTCATAGTACTCTAGGATCATGTAGTGAGGATCCGCCTCCCTGCAGAGGCCCAGCAGGCGGACGACGTTGGGGTGGCTTAGCTTGGCGAACATTTCTGCTTCCCGGCGGAAGTCGAGTTGGAGCTGCTCATCTCTGGTCTGCAGGCTCTTCACAAGAACCACCGTCTCCTCCTCGCCCTCTTCGATTCCCTTAGCTTTGGATAGCAGCACCTCCCCAAACTCCCCTTTTCCTGAGCAAACATTCACGTGACACACAGCAAAATGTGAGCGCAGAAGCATAATACACTTTTTTTCCACAGAAAACAGAGATGCATAGACTATACCTAAAGTCGTGATGGTCTGTAGGTTTGTCCGGGGAAAGTGGAGCTTATCGTTGTTGACGTGGCTGTGGCGTTTCTCTGTGGTTGCGATGGTACCCATGTTGGTGAGCGCCACCTCTTCCTGGATCTCAGCAGTGGTGTGGCCGTTCTGTTGAACTGCTCCGCCTGATGAACACAACAAATAATCTACTGGGTCAAAGGTCACAGACGTAGTACAAATATGAATAAATCTTTAGAACATGTTTTATATAATATGTTAAAATGCATTGTATATACGGAGGAAACAAACTGATACTTGCTGCTCTGCTCAAAACTTTTTTGCCTTTTTACATGTTAAGTGTAATCAATAAAATGAACACAGGGTGGCAGCAAAGATCTTGAAATAGCATACAGGATTATTGTGTAACTGTACAACCACAACTTTATCAGCAATCATACCATTAAGGCACTCCATCTCGGGCTCCTCTCCATCCTGGCCCTTCTGCATTCTTTGGGCGTTGCGTCTCTTCTTGCAGTAGAACATGAGTCCCAGGACCACAATGATGTAGGCCACAGCCGCTCCCACCGACAGACCGATTGTTTGGATCATCTTGTAAGGAGCCTTTTCATCCTCTTCACTCGGGAAATGCACCGGTTTGTCTGTTTGGCACAGGTGAAAATTGAGGCTGACTAAAACGTGGCTAAGAAGTACACTGTGCATGGATTTAAGTCTTACACACAACATACTGTGTTACCAGTATGCTAAATCTTTCACCACAGTGAAAGACGCAACACAGTCGATGGTAAAAGCATCAACTTTAGTGTAAACACGAACGTAAACGTTTCATTGAACAAGATTTTAAAAATAAGATTTGAACAAGCGGATGATAGAAAAGGTATTTGTGGTGAATTTTAACACAGTTAAAACCACAAACCTACTTACAAACATACATACGGTCCTTCCATTTATCTGAGCTGCCCTGTCACAGTCAATTACTTGTCTTTTACAAGGCATGACAAACATCTAAATTTAATTGTCTCAAAACAAAAAGGCAAAGCTGGGATACCATCCTGCTACTTTGGGAGAAAATGAGGTGATGTGGGACACGAGTGCTAGTGTGTGACTGTAATTTTCAGCTTTTGTCGGCACACAAGGAGCCACAGAGTGCGAAGCTTTATTAGATCCAGCGTCTGCCCGATCCCATCACCTCGGTGACAGCCGTGGCGTCAGAGACGCGCCTGTGGTTATTAACCTGCCCGCACGGATGACAGACAGAGGCTGAAGGTTTAATTAAAGCCTTCACCCTACACTCGTGATTCTGTGCCCATTTGCTCCTGATAAAGCAAAGCCTGTGTATGCAAGTATGTACGAGCGTGCCAAACTCACCCACTACATACAGCTGAGCAACGCGGTCTTTGATGCTGCAGCTGTTTCCGGCCACACAGGTATATTTGCCGGTGTCATCCGTAGTCACGTCCCTGATCACTAGGGAGCCATTGGGCATCGTTTGGAACCTGGAAGAAGGAGCGGGACAGAAAAACACAGAGGTCTCAGTGTCCAATCTGAATCTGATTTTATATCAGCGTCATTAAAAAACATCTTCTGATTTAAAGATAATGGCTATAATTTGTGCAATTCAGGGTCAAGAAATGCAATGCTTCAGAATACATTCATATATTTTGCTAACATTACCAAATTAGACCAATAGGGCTATGATTGGCCCAGCACAGGAAAGTGGGGTAAGCATGTTTAAATAATAGCTTTATTTGCTCTGGCACGTTCTGACGGAGCAAATGAAACGTGAACGCTCATACTCGTTTGTTTCCAAGGTTATAATTCTATGTTAGCACAAGCTAAATCCACAATGAATGTGTGGAGATGGAGCTGTAATCAGTCGTGTAAACTGTGTAATCCTAATCCACGAAGGCTGAGCTGTGGAGAAGACAAATGTGTTTCGTTTACCTTCTGTTATTACTGATGTCCAGCGGCTTGTCTTTACCCACCCAGTGGATGTGAGGCTTGGGATCGCCCGTGGCCTGACAGTGCAGGATCGCAGTGTGACCCTGGTACACCGTCGTGTTGTCTGGTTCCACCTTGAAGCGAACGTGCACTGTTTGTGCACAAAAAGCACACACACAAACACGCACAGAAACAAACAAATCGTATTAATACAACACTTTAACCACATCTGGGGCGACAGCACCTCTTTTACAGCTTGTGCTGATTGTGGTCACTGTCCTCCCAGATAATCTACAACCCAAATGCAATTCATTAACCAGACTGTAAAAAGGCCACCAACTACACAATAAATGCTGCTGTGTTTGAAACTTAATGGCAATGATCAGTGACCGCCTTGCTATAAAACCACCCTCACATGCACCAAGACCACAAGTCCTCCTGATGTGGGGCTGATGACTAATACAGTAGCGTGGACCCTTTCTTTCACTACTCCCTGCTTCCATGACGATGAGACAGTGGTTTACCGGCTACGGTGAGGGTCACAAAGGCCCGGATCTCCCCCTGGAGGCTGTTGGAGGCGATGCAGGTGTAGTTGCCAGCGTCGCTTCGAGTGACTTTGGTGAAACGGAGCTGGCCGTTTTTCTGCTTGACGTGAGGCGGCAGCTCTCCTCCATCTGCAGGGGGAGCCAGAGAGACACACGGGGACAAGAGCTGGTCTGGTTATCCATGTGGGATTCAAGTGGTTAATTAGACTATTATGGCTACTGCAGATGGAGAAGGGAAATGATCTGTGGTGATAAATCGCCCTCACGTTGTGTTTATTCTACACAGGTTGCTACATATTCATGCGGAAATAACATTTGTCATCATAAGCATTGAAGAATTAATGCCTGCTAAAGGGTTCTGGGTGAAATATCGCTCAACAGCCATTCCTTATCAGATCTGAAGCTATAGCAAGTGGAATCAGTGGCAGCAGACCTGCTTTGGACCAGCGGATGGTGGGGGGCTCTCTTCCTTTAGCCGAGCACTGGATGGGGATCTCTTTGTCCAATTCCAAGCACTGGGAAGGCTGCGGGGTCGGGGTGAACTTTAGTTTCTCTGAAACACAAGTAAAAGCACAGCACAAATCACACACGGATGACACCAAGCTCACGCAAATCATGTTCAGACATATTTGGGAAAATGTGTCAACAGGCACGACGAGCACACAGATCTGATGAGCGTAAAAGCTGAGATCTATCAGAGGTTGAGATCATATAAAGCTGTGGCATGTCACACCTTTTATGAGATCAGATAGGAAGTGATCATGGAGATACCACGTTACAAATGGAGGCTAAGCTAAAGCTGCTGTGTGTGAGTCATATTTTATATCTCTGTGGGTGTCCTGCAGGATCCCCAGATCCACAACACAGTTACAGAAAACCACGCACACAAGCCCACAGCCATGACCACATCGCATTTATTTTTCATCTCAGCGCTGTATTGCTCATCATTCCCTCGCTCATTACACATCATCTTTATCTCCGGGAAATATCTTCAAATAGATTTGGAGCAAACAAAGGATAATCCACTGTATCTACTGATCAGCTAAGTGATTCCCACGCATCTTACCAAGCACAGCGACCTTAGCAAATCCCATCAGCTGTCCACCCAGAGTTTTGGTTTGACAGCTGTACACATGTGCATCATAGACCTCCACATTGTTGATCCTGAGGGTCCCGTTAGGGAATATCTTAAACCGGATGTCCTGGTGAGACAAAAAAAAACAAACAAAAAAAGTTTTAGTAAAACTGTGAAGGCACAAACAGACCAGCTTTCTTCTGTATGTCGTTAAAAGAAAAAGACAATGAGGAATGTGAAAACTTACCTCGGGCTGAATGATGTTGCTGCTGCGGAACCATGTGACCTCAGGTTGGAGGTTGGCTTGAGCGTGACAGTGGAGGTAACCGGGTTTACCTTCTTCTAAATGGCTGTCCTTAGGCATGTCCACCCACACTGGCGGAGCTGTGGACATAGAGACAACTCTTGAGCTACATATCGCTGCCCTGAAGGAATATCCAATGTGTCAATCACCTAGGCTCACTGAACAGACAAAATACACATTAGCTTCTGTTAGAGCAGCGGTCCCCAACCTTATTTGCGCTACGGACCGGTTTATGCCCGACATTATTTTCACGGACCGGCCTTTAAGGTGTCGCGGATAAATACAACAAAATAAAACTAGTATCGGTACCGAAAAAAAGAAGATTTATTCATAATACACGTGAAAAGACCCAGGAAAACCGAGTTAACGATAAAAAAACAATAACAAAATAACGCTGAAAACCGATAAAAACCTCGAAAACCATACATTTCACACCTGAGCCTCAACTCTCGGCCCGGTACCAAACGACTCACGGACCGGTACTGGTCCGAGGCCCGGGGGTTGGGGACCGCTGTGTTAGAGGACCCAATGCTCCCAGCATTAATAAACCTACTGTAGGATACATCTGGGATACTGGATGTATCCTGCTAACATTGGCAAGCTTGCGCTCTGCCCTGTTACTTCATGCTCTACGCATCATGCTTCTTAGCTTTTTCAAGCCAGGATCTAAAGGTGTTCACAGTGTTATTACAACAACCTTTAGGGTACTTCAGCAATATTTCAATCCAAAAACACTCTATCCTTTAGCTCCTGTCTTAAATGCCTGCAACACCACAGTTACAATCTAAACTTTGATCATCTCTGTGTATACATACAAACGACATTAAACAACCACTTTAAAAGTACTTTCTGTACTTACTTAAAATGAATTTAGGGTGCATTTAAAGTGGTCTTTGTAGGACTTACTGGCCACAGTGAAGGTGACCTCCTGTATCCTGCGTCCAGCCTTATTCTCGGCCACGCAGGTGTAGGTGCCCGAATCTCCCTTCTCCGTGGGACTGAAGATCAGATATTTCCCATCTTGGTGTACTCGGCCCTCTGTGGGCACCCGCTGACCTTCTCTCTCCCACCACACCACTGGCGGAGGTTTGCCACGTGGGGCGTTGCATTCTACCTGCTGCAGGGTGTCCACTGTGAAAACCTTCGACGCCCGGGGCACCATGTCTTCTATTTCTGTAGCGGGAACCAGAGAGAGCGAGCAAATGTTACGAACTGACTTTGCAATTCAAATGCTGACGCTGATTTATTAGAGGACCGCTAATAATCATCAACCTGTGCTTTAACCTTCTACGAGCCTGAGATCTAAATCAATTAATGAGAAGAAAACACATTTCTCAACAGATGAAAGAGAAGCAGAGCTGCGAGAAGAGGGAGGGCACTGAAATGAATGAGGCAGAGCCACGATGGGAGCGACTGTTTCAACTTGTCCCTAAACACTGACTTCTACTGTGACACAATCCCCTATAATGCCTGCAGGGATTAGCATCAGATTAAGTGAATTAAGGTATTTAAATGGAGCTGTGGTTCACTGGGTTAAAACTGCAGATACAGTTGTACCTTGTTAATCCAAAACCCTTGGGGGGAGAAAATGGGCTGCTGGAGAGGGGAAGGAGAAAAAAAGTGCCCGGGACATTGAAATGCAAAGAAATTTTAGCCCTGAGCTTATTCAAAATATTTGACGTGCGTGCACTTGCATTTCAAAAAGCTGGCTGATTAGTAAGATGAGAAGATACTACAGTCATCTTGTTGTAGTTTCAACCTCAATGAGCTGTTTTAAAGTTGTTTCAAGGGGTTATCTGGGAAGACGCGGCGCAAGGAAACAGCCGGCTTTGTTAGTGCATGCACAATATTAAAACAGCTTCACTGTGTTTGGACTTGTATATAATTTGGTTCCCCTTCCTTTTAACTTCTTCTTTTTTTGCACCACCAAAGACTTTTATTTGTTGTAGTCTTAAAATGTCATTTTCACATTACACTGATTTATTACACTTTAGAAACAGTCATTTCATGCAAGGAAAGCTGCAGCGTGTTTTAATGACGTTCGGCGTTTCACAACCTCCTAATTACACTGCTCATTACCCTGGTTGAGTCACACTGATGAGTTATCTAATGTAACATCTACTGTTTAAGTAAAGCGAGTGCCAGGTGCTGTTCACTTTGGAGGAAACTTGATGGGCTAAAAAAGCTTGGAAAACAGCTGGACGGTAAGAGGAAACAATATGAAGGGGAAGCAGCAAAATGCTTCTGGACAGCGCGTGGTAGTGGATGCAGCTGGGCCGGATGTCAATACAGGAATGTGATTATCATCGGAGAGATCTGGGCACTAAGTGAAAGCGGCAGAAGGAGGAGGAGGAGGGAGGGAGGGAGGGGGGATTAGAGCAGGAGAGATGGAGGGCAGTGTTCATATGTAGCCCGTTCCACTCAGATTATAGGATAACAGCGTTTTCTAATTGTTTACACTCGAGTTTTGTATGTGTGTACGTGTTTGACGTACCAGCTATGAGGAGGGAGGCCTCCAGCGTAACCTGTGATCCTCTGAGGCCGCGACCGACACATTTGTAGGTCCCTGTGTTCCTGGGCTTGACCTGGGTGATCAGCAGAGTCCCGTTGGATAGAAGGAAGACTCTGTAGAAGAAGAGAAAGAAACAATCACTGATCCACAAACAACATTTTGCACATTCTTCGCAGAGAAAAGCACAGCCGAGAGAAGATTTCTGCACAAATACAGCCAACGACCCTCAAATCTTTCTCAGTCTGCATCTGCAAACCTTTCTTAGAGGTTTTGCTTTGACCTGCAAGTCAACTGCCCGAAAATTTGGACTTTCCATTCTAATTTGGCCCAATTCAGTAAACCCAAGCCATCTGCTGCTCTAAATCTGTAGAGGTAAATGCTAAGAATCTGTCCACAGAAAACAAAGAAACAAATGTGTCCTACATTTTGAGTTAATTAAAAAGAAAAAAATCTCGTGCTTCAGGAGGTCTGTCCTGACAGCTGGCCCCTGGAGTCTGTCAGGCCGATGGGAGTATCAGTGTCAGTGATGGACAGAATGAGGAGTAATTAAAGGCAGACCTTAAGCCAGCTTCGGGGATGACAGAAAAGGAGCTGAGCATCCGGCACAGCAAAAACAGAAGATCCCAAGTCACTGCAGAGCTCATGGGAAAAACAAATACTCGGAGAGGAAAAAGGAAAGCCGCTGCAGAATGATCTGCATTCCCTCAGAAGAGTTTTCCAAAAGCGGGGACTCATATAAGAATATCTAGTTCCACAGTGGATTCCCTCAGGAAAAGTGAGATTTCTGTGTCATCCCTTCTTCTTTGTTTAGGAGAAAGAGGGAAATGAGCTTTGGGAGCTGGTGTACATTTCCACCTGAGAGACGGAGAACTAGTCTGTGGAAACAGGCCAAAATAACTAGAAAACAAAATGAGCAAAGAGCGATTTTTAAAGGCAATCACGAGTATGGTTTCACACGTTTGACCCGTGGGGCAGAAACTGGCTGCAAAAAAATAGCCTTAAGCTCCAGATGGTGTGTGTGGTTTTTTTTCTTGGTTTCACACATTTGGAAAAACAGTCTACACTAGTTATTCATTCATTCGCTAGGGGAGGTTATCTAAACAGCCTAAGTGCAGACACAGATGATATCACTGCAGAGAGCTGCGTAACTTAGGGACTATAATCAGCCTAGATCAATAAACCAAATCACACAAAACACCAGGCTGCTGTGGAATAACCTAGCCACAAAGAGGTTAGGCTTCCATGCTTATTACTGAGTCATCATCACTGCCTAGGTGACCAAACCTGCCTCTGACAGGCTCATTACACAATTGACTAACTATTGATATTGGAGTCATTCACCCTGCCTAGCTCAACGGGCACAGTAATCACTTCAAAATAGAAAACCAGGATTGTAACTCTACGAGCGGAACGGGCTCATGTATAAGCATGAGGCGCTATGAAAGCTGGCATGATATATACAGTGGGGCAAAAAAGTATTTAGTCAGCCACCGATTGTGCAAGTTCCCCCACTTAAAATGATGACAGAGGTCAGTAATTTGCACCAGAGGTACACTTCAACTGTGAGAGACAGAATGTGAAAAAAAAAATCCATGAATTCACATGGTAGGATTTGTAAAGAATTTATTCGTAAATCAGGGTGGAAAATAAGTATTTGGTCAATAACAAAAATACAACTCAATACTTTGTAACATAACCTTTGTTGGCAATAACAGAGGTCAAACGTTTACTATAGGTCTTTACCAGGTTTGCACACACAGTAGCTGGTATTTTGGCCCATTCCTCCATGCAGATCTTCTCAAGAGCAGTGATGTTTTGGGGCTGTCGCCGAGCAACACGGACTTTCAACTCCCGCCACAGATTTTCTATGGGGTTGAGGTCTGGAGACTGGCTAGGCCACTCCAGGACTTTCAAATGCTTCTTACGGAGCCACTCCTTTGTTGCCCGGGCGGTGTGTTTTGGATCATTGTCATGTTGGAAGACCCAGCCTCGTTTCATCTTCAAAGTTCTCACTGATGGAAGGAGGTTTTGGCTCAAAATCTCACGATACTTGGCCCCATTCATTCTGTCCTTAACACGGATCAGTCGTCCTGTCCCCTTGGCAGAAAAACAGCCCCATAGCATGATGTTTCCACCCCCATGCTTCACAGTAGGTATGGTGTTCTTGGGATGCAACTCAGTATTCTTCTTCCTCCAAACACGATAAACTCAACTTGGTTGAGTTTATACCAAAAAGTTCTACTTTGGTTTCATCTGACCACATGACATTCTCCCAATCCTCTGCTGTATCATCCATGTGCTCTCTGGCAAACTTCAGACGGGCCTGGACATGCACTGGCTTCAGCAGCGGAACACGTCTGGCACTGCGGGATTTGATTCCCTGCCATTGTAGTGTGTTACTGATGGTGACCTTTGTTACTTTGGTCCCAGCTCTCTGCAGGTCATTCACCAGGTCCCCCCGTGTGGTTCTGGGATCTTTGCTCACCGTTCTCATGATCATTTTGACCCCACGGGATGAGATCTTGCGTGGAGCCCCAGATCGAGGGAGATTATCAGTGGTCTTGTATGTCTTCCATTTTCTGATGATTGCTCCCACAGTTGATTTTTTCACACCAAGCTGCTTGCCTATTGTAGATTCACTCTTCCCAGTCTGGTGCAGGTCTACAATTCTTTTCCTGGTGTCCTTCGAAAGCTCTTTGGTCTTGGCCATGGCGGCGTTTGGAGTCTGACTGGTTGAGGCTGTGGACAGGTGTCTTTTATACAGATGATGAGGTCAAACAGGTGCCATTCATACAGGTAACAAGTGGGGGACAGAAAAGCTTCTTACAGAAGACGTTACAGGTCTGTGAGAGCCAGGGATTTTCCTTGTTTGAGGTGACCAAATACTTATTTTCCACCCTGATTTACGAATAAATTCTTTACAAATCCTACCATGTGAATTCATGGATTTTTTTTTCACATTCTGTCTCTCACAGTTGAAGTGTACCTCTGGTGCAAATTACTGACCTCTGTCATCATTTTAAGTGGGGGAACTTGCACAATCGGTGGCTGACTAAATACTTTTTTGCCCCACTGTAGAAATTTATTATGAAAGTCCTATTTATAAAGACGGGGGATCTACTGGTAATCTGAGTGTAGCTCGAGGGTCTTTTCCTCTCAGAGCGTGGACACTGGAGACCTGCAGGCTTCTCTGATAGGTTATAGAGAATGGGTTTGTTCCAGTGATGTGCAGACTGAAGAAAAAAAAACTTTACCATGCTTTTTTCCCCCAGTAATAACATTCCTCAATGTGCAATTTATCTTGAGCTTTGTGTTGAAACAGCACATAGAGAGGCGAGAGCCCGATGCTGGGGTTCCACCTCATCGGGCTCATAGGAATACCAATTGCTGCACACTCAGATACACAGGAATCATGCTTATATGATGATAAGGAGAAGGAAGAGGGGTGAAAAGGGAGTGGATGCAAGATGGAAGAGGAGGAATCGTAGTTAGGACGTGCAGCGCTGAGCAAAAGCCTTGAGCCACATCTCATTTCTTTATATTTTACTAGAAAAGATATATAATAAGTAGAGTGGTTTAGTTAAACATACATAAGCATCAATGGAAATAAGGTATATAAGGCAAAAACAGTCCAATTTATCAAATTATCAGTCACGGTTTGGTGTGACCACCTTTATTCTTCAACAGGTCTGGGCTCTCGGGAGGCCAATCCATGACTGACTGTGTTCCAGTGTGTGTTCTTCTATCCAGGTGTGCTTTTACTGCATTGGCAGTGTGTTGGGAATCATGCTGCAAAGCCTGTACTCTCTTGTTCAGGCTTTCTTTCACCACATTTTACAGATGGCTGTAGGCACTCACAACAGCCACACTTCCACTGAGGCCATTTCTGATGAGGCGTCAGTAAACAGTAGATGGATCAACAGAAGGGCCAGATGCATTTCTCAAGTCCTGTACATGCCTGTCACTTCTTTCCTCCTTCTGTCCAGTTTCCTCAAATTTGTAAGAACACACATCAAACTGTGCTGTGACAACTTTTAGCCAACAGCTCTTCAAGGATTCACTTTGTTGGTGTGGAAAAACTATTTTATCCCTGAAACTGTCATCATTTTTTTTCTTTGCTCGGTTATCTCTTATATATAAACACTACACTGGTTCATCCCTGGAATTAGGTGTCTTTTGTGTGCATGAATGATTCATATGAGAGTGTTAAGTGGCTTAAGAAACAAACCTTCCTTTGAAAATGGCCATGGACAAGGGAAAAAAGTCAAATAGGAGCCAATGTCGAAAGAAAAATAAAAGTCTGGAGAACTATTGCTCAAGATCACTTTAATAAATTATACCAAGGTCTGGCTCCTTCAAGGAAAAATAATAAAGAAATGAAAAGTGACTCACGACTTTTACACAATACTGTATGATGAGAAACAACAAAGTGACACAGGGGGAAAGATTTAGCACTCAACATACCTGGACTTGTTTGCCATCAGCTCGTTTTCGTGGTACCACTCCAACGTGGGCGCCGGCTCTGCAGTGAACTGGCAGTGGAACACAGCCTCCCCGTTCCTCACTACCACCTGGTCCTCAGGAGTGACCACCGGCCGCGGGAAGCTCTTATCTGTTAGAGAGGTAGAACATCTGTATGATTACAGGCAACGGACCATCAAGTTCCATCTGCGTGGACGCTCGTGCATCACACCAAACTACTCCGGCTTTATTAAAAGCTGCCAACAGCAGCAGGAGGCTGGTGAGCCAGCAGTGTTCAGGTGGCAGTGTGTCAACACCACAGGGGCCCCTAGGACAGACTTAATGAGGTCAGAAAACAGAACCAGCAGCTTCCCTGCCTTTTCTCTCTCTTTTTTTTTTTGCTCTTACAGATCGTAGAATCACACATAAGAGATAATCCTTTTCTTTTCTGCAATGGTCCATAAACTAGTTATTCCTGGAAAACAGGGTTAGAATCAGCTCCACAGGAAAGAAGAAAAACTCAGTGATTGATTTAATATGTAATTTAAAACTGGGGTTTGCGGATTTTGCACTGAGTTTTAAATGACCTGAAAAATGCTTCAGCTGCTGCATTTTTCCTTATGTTCACTTTCATTTGGCCCTTTCTACCAGCCACAAGCAGACCTCTCAGTGTTAGCCAACACTGCTCAGACCTGCCAAAACTTCAGATTAGGTCTGGTACAACCTAAAGGAGGAGTAATAGCTACACAGATTGTACTAAATTGTTACACTCCGGATGCAAAGCAGAAGGACGTCGAGTTAACGCACACGCACTAGAAAGAGATCGGGAAAACACGTGAGTATCAGCAGAGCTGCTGAAGGAATGGTGCCAGTAGCAGTTATAGGACATAACGAGTGGTTCGAGTGAAGATAAAGAAAGGCGTGCATTCAGAGCACACCTGGCCCACCCAGGACGTCGACGGGAAGCCTCAGCCTACGATCTGAGAGCGTGCACTGAAAACCAGTTTAAATCTGTCAGTCTTTTCCTTAAGGTGAAGCCCTATAGAAGAGCAGAGGGTGGTGACACCGTAACCTGAAACTGAACAATTATCCTTTCTTTCTCAACACAGGTGCTAATCCGATGTCTCTGTGTTGCAGGTGGCTATGTGAAGCAGAACGGGGCGTCAGGTTTCTAATGCTGATTGGGTGCTGTGCTGCAAACCTTATACACGGGGGAGAAACAGCAAACAACACGACGAGAGCTTGTAGGAAAGAACCTACCTGTAGAATAAACTGTAGCAGAGATAGTTGTTGTTAGACACACGGAGGAGACCCTGATGCTGAGGGAGCTGCTCTTATTGTTCTTACAAGGCATGTTACAATATTGTTCTGTATGTGTGGGTGGTGTGGGAGGAAGTTGCTAACAGACTTAAAGGTAATCACATTACACGCACTGTAACTTTTTTCTGCTTCCTGCTTTCTCTCACCACTAATGCTCTTTAACCACACACACCTGGTCGTCTCCATTTCCAGGTGCGGAAATGTGGGAAACTCACTACATCCTGAAAACCTTTGATTAGTGAACTACAATCAATTAGTGGATCGAGTAGCACACCTGACTGCAAAGTAAAATCAATATGGTATCATCTTACAGCCCTAATGTTTCTTTATAATATATCATATGTCAGTTTTATATTCTTGCAGAAATGATATTTGTTGCACAACGTCACTCACACACCTATAATGTTAAGAGTGTAGTTGGTGTTACTGCACACGTGCCCAGCTGCATTTTTGGCGCAGCAGTAGTACAGGCCATTATCATCCGGACTGGCATTCTTGAAGGTGAGCGTCCTCTCTTTATTGTTGATCTGATGAGTTTTCTCCGTCAGCTTCACACCGTCCTTGAACCACTGGCATGTCGGCCTGAGAAGCAGCAGGATGAGGAAGAGAAAGAGGAAGAGAAATCGTTCTGAATACCGTCTCATAAACCTGAATTTTGATCTTGAAGTGGGAGGAGACTCACCGGGGATGTCCATCAATATCACAGCGCAACGTGACCAGTGAAGAGTTCTCCATCTCCCTGTCAGAGATGGGCTCCTTCAAAATCACACCTCCGCTCTCCAACCCTGCAGTGATAGAAGAGGCAGAAAATCCCGTAAGTGATGTAAGGGAGCACAAGAGGACAGGGGGAACAGCTGAGGAGAGGGACAGGAGGAAAAATTGAGTTAAGTGGTCGTCCTGTCCTCATGCGACACATGACGACGGTAATGAGCGCAGCAGGGACGAGGGGAGAGCGGAGAACATCGCTGTGACAGCACTATGACTCCACATCTACCACATTAGTGGGTCAGCTTACATCAGCATACCACAGTCCTGGACTCACCACAGTAATTCAAGTCCTTGAGGCGCTTTTCAAATGAAAAGTTCATTAACTGCTAATAGCGACACTCTGCTGTCAGAGCGGCCCATGAAATAAGGCAGCAGTGAACATGTTGTGACAAAGCACCTGCTAGTTATAATTTTAGAAATCCTTCAAATGTGTGCCCATCAAAAAAAACCCAGTTCTTCAAAACTAATTATGTGTGTTTACATTATTGCATCAAGGGAGAAATGAATGCCACAACAACGCGATGAAAGACAAGAAGGCTGATCGCTTGTGTCTTGGTGATAGATGAACAAAAGAACAAAGGAAGAAAAACAGATTGTGGGAAAGTGATCCGCATTAGTCCCATACATGGAAGCAGGCTTTTGCAGGCAGAAACAAAGAGCACATTAAGGATTTCGCCCAGTACACATGTGCAGATAGTGTGTCAAACCTGACATCAACAAAGCTTTCCTTCATCCTGCTCAAGTCCAAGACTCTTCAACATGTTCAGGTTGGCGAGACAGATAAAAAGTTGTTACATAGAAAGACAAAAGCTAGCTAGTGACAGCTTAGATTTAGCTGCAGTACCATCTTAGCACACCTTGCTGGAATTCCCCTTCTCCCACTGTTGACTACACAAACACTTGGTGTTTACACTAAATGAGAACAAGGGCTAATTGTTATTTACGTGACAGTATAAAGGCTGAGGTATGATGTGCAGAGACTGTGTAAACACTGCGGTTAGTGGGTGAACTCACTGAGAGAGCATGTTTGTTTCGGTTGCCCCCGATTTCTACACAAGTCCGTGGGGGTTTTGTATATGTATGCTGTGCGTGTATTAGTGTAAGACATCCCACTAACGCTGCGCCATTCCTATGGCCCTTGGCTGAACAGTGCTGCTGCAGTGTGGATCATATATGAAATATGCATGGTATGAGCCCACCTGAGAGAGCGATGGAGAGGGAGGGAGGGAGGAAGGACGCAGCACCCCTGTGAGGTCACAAGGGGCGCTAGAGGGAAAACTGTCACAATGAATTACTCAGGAACTGGCGGTGCTGTGCAGCCTGAGGGGATCATGGGAAACCATCTCTACAGCAACAGGGCTTCCATTCTCCTCCCTTATATCCCATCTGAGCCGTGCACTGCTCATTACCTCCCTCCTACCACAGACGGCCAACAACAGTGTGTGTGTGTGGAAGCATAGCTCAGCAGTGGAGCAAGTATGTGCGTGTGTTTATACATCTGTTTGTACATGCAATGGTGTATGCGAAACACAGCTGATGATGCTCTGCCCGCGAGCCTGAGTGCATGTGTGCAAGTGTCCTCAAATATCAGACAGTTCAGCAGATGCAAATTAGTTGTGTGTCTCATTCAAGGCCATTCCAGGCAATAGCTCCGCTAACTCGAGGAGGAGGAGGTAATGAAGGGCAACTGCGCTATCGAGGCCTAAGGCCCGATGCTCAGACCTGTTATTAGCGAACTGAAAGCAAAAAGCGACCCACAAAACCAGACGGGGAGACAATGAATCACTGAAGACGAGGGCGTAAGAAAAAGTTTGACGGAATAACAAGTCTTATTAGCGAGGGTGAGTACAAGTGGCAGTCAGATTAAACGTCATCTGCAAACGAAGCATTGTATCGACTCGGCTGGAGGAACAGGAGGGTGGGTTCAGTATCAGGGACGGTGTCATCTGAATTCATGTATCAGATGCTCATTTGCATGTTCAGGAATAAAACAGCGAGCAGCACGAGAAATACCAGACGCGCTGTTTGGCTAATCAGAGCCTTCAACAAAGATTTGTAAACAACAGCAGACAACACACTCTGCCTTGTGTATCTAAAATTTCTACCAGTCCTGACCTATTTTCTTCTCTGGCACGTTAAAACCGATTCTGGCTATCCACTTAATTTTCAGTTTGACCTGGATTTTCTTTCTTTTTAAACCAGCCTCACGTTCTTACCACTCACAGCTCCATTCACAGCTCAGGTTTCTCCAGCTGTCCGCTCGACAAACAGAAGGCACTCTTTCATAACCTATTAGTGGCAAATGCTTCCCCATAATCCCTCTCAGAATGCATGACTAAGTGTTGGAGCGGGCCTGGCAGCTAACGGCATAATTAGGAGCCTATAATTATTATGTTGGAGGCAGAACAGGAAGCGCTATCAACACGGGGATGATAACGGATGAACGTGAGGATATCATCAAGACAGATGATCGGACGGCTCGTTCAGTCATCGCTCTGAAAAGCAGCTGAATGTGTGTCCGTCTCTTTCACTCAGTGAGCTGATTCGTTGCCATAGAGAAGGGTTTCTGCAAAACGGCTGGGGATTTCATTTGATTGACAAAACCACATGGGGATGAAAATAACCAAAGCATATGGCATAGTGTCCTCGTATTGTAAACATCGCTATAAAACCAAAAACCCCCAAAAAACAGTGGTGTGGCAGATTCCAGGGGAAAATTGTTAACTGAGCCAGCTCGGTGTTAGACGAGGTGTCAGATTTTATCAGCTGTGGCTGACAGGGGTCAGCAGGCCAGGCTGCAAACTGCAGGGGAGAGATGCTGCTGCAGCGACAAGACAGAGACAGGAGGAAGGAGGAGGAAAAATGAGACGCTGACACAGGAGCAAAGTCACTCTACAGGAGAGAAGCTGACGGATGGAGCCCGGGTCATTAAACATGAAGAGCTGCGTTTTGTCAGCTCACAAAAGACAGCAAGAAAAAAAAAATCCTTCTGTAGGAACTGTGAGAAACGAAATGGGGAAAAAGTAGAGCTGTACTCATGGTCTGTACGGACTCTTTAAAAATGTGTCTGCTGAACAAATGTAGGTTAAGGACACATGCTGTGTGACTAAGCCAAGACAGCGTGCGCATGCCTACTCATGCGCAAGTGACTGAATAGGGAGGAAAATGTGTTTCTACTCAATCTTCTCCTCATTGCTGCGTGCTGCTGTATGACACTGACATCCAAAAACACCGCCTGTGTGTGTCTTCTGAAAGCTGTGCCTCCAGGAGCAACAAGCATGCTGACGAAAGCGACGCCTGAGCCCGGTCTCGCCATGGAGACCCAGTGACCGGGCGGGACAAAAGGGTGAAGGGGGCGCGGGGGGACTAAAACCTCTATTGGTGAAAACAAGAGGGGGGATAATTACTCTGAATAATTCTCAGCTGGCAGGACTTGCCCACCCACCATTGAAAGGAAAAATAAATTAACCCTCTCTCGTCAGTGGGGGAGGGGCGGACGAATGAACTCCAGAAATGTCCCTGATACAGTACATATGGAAAACCCCACCACCACCACCACCCCCTACAGTCCACATTCACTACCAAGCACGCAAAGTAGCGTACACATGAGTGAGTGCACAGTCAAGATTAATGCCAGAAGACGTCTACTTTAAAGCTTGACCGCTTGTTAAAACTGTATGAGTGGAAATATGACAACAGCCACCATAGCGTGGTCTGATCCACTTAAAGTGAGCCGGACAGCCAAACCGCAGATAATGATGCAGAGGTAAACGTGTTGATACGCACACACAGATGTAGCATCCAAAAATGCTTAGGGATGATTTACTATTGCAGTTTGAGCATCTGGTTGAGAAAAGTGTGCACTAAGCTCTTAAATAACCTTGTTTCATGTTTGTAGATGTTTGTTATCTGAAGCTATGCCTGAGGAATCCACTTATGTGATTTCTTATCAAGCTGACTCAGGCTATTACCATTTTTACAGGAATGGTAATGTGCGGTGCATTAATAACTTCATAACGGTTTCTTAGCTTGTCTGTAAAAAGTGCCTAATATGATGCTCCAACATAAACCACAGAGAATCCATTCATTCATTGTCATCCATGCATCAAATAGAGTGAAAGGGGACACTGTGGACAGGTCACCTATCTGTCACAGGGCCAACATACAGAGATAATCACGCACACGCTCTCATTCACACCTACGGTCAATTTAAAACTCACCAAATAACTTAGCCAAATGCATGTGTTTGGACTCTAGGAGGAAGCCAGAGTGCCCGCAGAGAAACCACACAGACACGGGTGAACATGCAAACCCGACACAGAAAAGGCCCAGACTGGATTCAAACCCAAGACCTCCTTGCTGTGAGGCAACAGTGCCGCAGACACCGCTGTGTCTCTAGTTTTTATTGACTGAACAGCGCCCCCAGTGGCAGTCAACAACAGAAAGTCTCTTATAATGACTCCTGTAACATTCTTAACTTTACATCAAAATCACATGTTTACAGACTGGTACCAACAAAGTCTGTACCCCAATTTTTGTGAGCTAAATTCAGGTCTTTAATTGGTCCGTTGCTCAGCACTCTATGGCAGTTTAGATGTAGCTTGCTAACTTAGCTTGGTAGCATTAGCAGACAACTTAGCAGCCAGCTCTCGCATCCAAACGTACAGACTTCTAGAAAAATCTATTTTGTATGCGGCAAAAAAGCAAACTGATGTTTATTACGATCGATGTGTGTCATGAACCGGGACCAGACTGTGCAGCGTCAGCGATCACGTCAAAGAACGGGCACATTTGTGTGAGCCCGACTGCTATCTACACCGATCAAAAAGGTACGACCACTCTTATATAAACATTTCCACGGTTAAATGAGTTCAGCCTATTTTTATTGCATGCCCTTCCTTTCAAGAAAACTATGCCTTGTTTTTCCAGTGCGTGGGAATGTTAATGGCTTGGCAGATAATGCAGTTTATTCTGCTCTGGAGAACTGGTGCTTCATGTCTAACTTGTTTCTTTTCTATTAAGTCTGTGGGAGTAAGTCGGTTGAGCTTTATTCACACACTAGATCATGTTCAACTGCAACACATGTGAGCGGTTCCCGTCAGATCGGACAGGGTTTGGGAAAACCGATGGGCCTCTTTGGTCTTTTGGCTACAACTGCAAGCACTCAGAGAGAGACGGTGCTCGACATCACATGCCTCAGACATCCACTTGTGGAGACACATCATAGAGAGGGAGTTAAACCGCTGCTCTCTCCCTCCATCCGTCTCTCAGTTTACAACTAGGAGGTCTGGACACTCATCTGTTCTTGTAATCACCCTTTGAACAAGTACCATCACAGCAAAGACAAACCTCCAGGCTGAATGTAGCAAGAGAGGGGAACATATTCCAGATGGAATCATTTTTCGCCCGCTTTGCCTGCTTTTTTTTCCCCTTTCCCTCCTTCTACCATCACTGAAAACTCTGTTTGTATGACACAAAGGCTTTTCAGTAACAACTGGTACCTGAGGGCCTCTGACGAGACCCAAACAAGGTTGTTATTTATCCCAAACAGACCTGTGCAGAATTTCCCGGCTTCCTCTGCTCTGAAACTTAAGCGGGTCACGGAGGTTTGGTTATGAGGCTAAATAACAAAATTAAGACACTAGCGTGCTTCCCCATAATTTGACAACACATTTAAAAGGTGAAGATGTGAAAAGCATGACACAAATAAAAAAGCTCGAGCAGACAGACCTGTGCTAATCTAAACCGAAATAATTATACTGCTTTAAGGTTAACTAGACTGTTCAGTAATTTCCTGACAAAAAGCCCTTTGAGAGTATATGGGAAAGAGAGTGTTACACAACGGAGAGGAAAGACAAGCAACAAAAAAACACATGCTTGGTGGCGCACATATCCAGTTTCCTATAGAGAGAAGCCACAAAGAATAAGGCAACAAGGTGGAAACATTCCTTCAGCTTACACTGCCCCGTCATCTTATACTGCAACTTTTGTTTGGCTTTTTTGATCCAGAAACTGGATGCACACCCTTGTTGCCATTATGAAACCCTGTCAGTTGGTAATTTTCACTTAAGAGGGTTGTTTTATTTCCTCTGTCAAAGGAAGGGAAAATGGCCTGAAACTCAACACTCACACTTGATATTGAAGGAGGCGTTGTTGGAGTGGAGCGCTTCTCCTGTGGCCGTGTTTTCTGCAACGCACTCGAAGTTTCCTGCGTCCAGCCGCCGATCCACGGCGCTGAATTTGAGGTTGCTGCCCTCCTGGAAGCGCCTCTCGCTGTTCTCCAGGGGCTGGCCGTTGTGAAGCCAGCTGTATCTGATGTCGGTCGGATCGCTGACCTCGCAGCGTAGCATGGCGCTGCGGCCGTGCAAGGCATCCTGGGATTTGGGCTCCTTGGTGAACTGAATGGCAGCGGCCTGGATGGACAGAACTGGAAAGGAGGAGAAAAGGGAGAAAGAGGGGAAAGTCAGATTAGAATGGGGCTGCTGTTAACGTTTTACTGCTTTTTCCGTTCATTAAGTGTATGCCATAGCAACCACTTAGCCCTGTGGAGGAATGTGATGTTTAGACAATAATGGCTAGCTGTGAATTATTTTCTCGTAAAATCATCAGCCTCTGCGCCGGGGGAAAATACCTTCCCTGTTAGATAGACTGTGATGTGAGTGGGTGCTCTGACACTCAAACATCACACGCCCACGGTCACATGCTGTCATCGGCTCAGGAAGACGTGTCTCTTAAATTAGACGTGATGTGCTTCGCACACAAAGACACAGCCTCACGTACACTTGAATCTTTTATTGTCCCTCGTGGTGCTGCGGACAAGATTGGTGTGTGAGACATGTTTTATGCTCTACTAATCCACGTCTCAGAAGATTATCGGTCCGTTCAGTTTTGTTTCGTGCTCTCAGTTAAATGTGAAAGTACCGTTGTAGCACAAATCACAAAAGTCTCTGCCAAACAGACGAAGGAAACAGAAGACAAAGCCGACCCACTGTTTGTATACTCTTGTGAAGCATATGTCAAATTTGGATTCATCACTTCATAAGACCTGTTTTCCTCTGATTTTTAGTCCATTTCTTTGTGATTCATCATACAACAGGCTATTCAGTGGTTTCTTCACAGCCACCCTTCCCACTGACGCCATTCCTGATGTGGCTGCAGTCAACGGTGGATGGACCAACACTAAAGGGCCAGAATGATCTCTCATGTCCTGAAACAACATTACTTCCAGATGCTGTTCATCTGCTGCAGATATCTGTAGGTCACCCACTTTCCTGAAATTATTTCTTCAAATTAAGTGTTTTTGTAACATCTGGTTAGTAACAAAATGCCTAAAGATACAAACATTTGTTTAGATTAGCTACAGCTTCTTGTGTCCTCTGCTTGTCCAGCTTCCTCAAATTTTTTTAAGGACATACTGCACACCATTGTTGACATATGCAGACTTTTCAGCCAATAGCTGACCAGCATTTGTCACAGATTAAACCCAAAGAAGAAAGATTAAGTGTTTTTGTAACTGCTGCTAGTAACAAAGTGCCCAAAAATGTTTTTTTGCTTAGTTGATTGTTATGTACTATGTGTAGACACAAGACTTTTTGACAGTACAGTTGGTCAAGTTAAAAAGAACACACTGATACTACATAATATTTTATAATTTTATACAGATTCAGATCACGAAACTTGTGTCCCACAGCTGGTAGTTTCTACCCTCATTTAAATACAGTCATGCATATCCTTACCAGACTATTGTGTCTACCTCAGAGTACCAACATCGTGGGAAGTATTTTTTTCCTCTCATTCAATTCAGTTTTGTTTATACTGTAAATCTCGGTTCACTAATATGTTTTTTTTAATGACAAACTACACTCTTTATTGTTGGCAAGTGTAAACATACAGATGACATTATCAGAGTGCACCTGATTTAAACTCAGCAGCTGCTTACTAGTTTGAACAACCACCATGAAACACTTATCAATAGCCATCTGCAACGGTTGTCGAGGCAGGCCCTCATGAGCCCCGTATAACACAATGTTATCCTGCCTGCCTGGGGTTTGTTATGATAAGTAACGGTCCACCACCAGAGTCGATTAACCATACCTACACCTGTGTGACGGCGTGTGTGTCTGCCTGTGTCTGGCAAGAAAAAAAAAAGGGAGATCTTTCAGTAAAGTTAAATCAAGGAAGATGTTGATAATGAGCCAATGAAATGCTCCCATCTTTGACCCTCTAACATGCCACCGCTCCTGTCCTGCAGGTGGTTAGCGCTGACAGGCAGGTAGGCGGGAAAAGACACAGCGAGGTAGAAAGGATGGTCAAACAAGACTTCCATTCTGGTGAGTCCGCAGTAAGGTTCAGGTTCAGAGTAAATCAGATTGCCTTATATGGCCACAAATATTACTTTACACATTCAAAAGGAAATGACAGGCAGCATTTCAAAGAAAACAGTGTGTCAGCTTAAGTCATGGACTTTTATTTGCATCAGCAAGACCGAAATCAGAAAATTCCATCTAAATGTTACATGAAAGGTGGACAAATAGATCAATTTAAGCCTTCAATTGCTAGGAAGGTTGTGCAAAGCACGCTGGAAAATAAACTTGTCTCTCCAAGGCTCAAGCGTGCCGACTCTGACAAGGTCACGGCACTGCAGAAGATCAGAGAAAAGATTACTCGTAGAAATGCTAAGCAACAGCTCTCAACACTGACATCAAATAAATTGAAGCAGTACTTCTTTAAAATCCAGAGAAAAACAACTGAATATTTGAGACCATTGTATAAACCTTTTCGGTCGCCAGTAAAACCTCGGCTCTGCCTACACCTTTATCAGCTGGTTAAAATAGCGAAGAATGGAGGGCTCAATGACTGTATGCTTTAATTTTGTCATTTTTCATTTGAATAGACTCTTGCTTTTTTATTCTTCTTTGGGGAATCTATTTTTATATAGACGACTTCATCGGTTCTAGCAAAGACACCAATGGCCCGATGATTGGTTTTTACTTTATCTCGAATCAAACCTCGAATCATTCCTCTATGACCAGCTTCTGCATAATTTTCACTCAGTTTTTGATATATGATCACATCTTCTTTTCAGTTTTTTACTCGTGACTTCGTGCCAGACATAATAATCAAAAGAAGTCATGCTCTTATACTATTATTCAGGCAAAAAAATATTATTGAGCAAAAATACTTTTATTGTATTTCTTTCAGCTTCTGAAATGTATGATTTCTTCTTTTTCACTGATTAACAATTAATAATATTTTGACATAGTTAATAAATCATTTCACAGCCTCTGAAACGAGCTCTACCATGAAGGTTCCCCATGATTTATTGCACAAAGGGTTGTAACAACTCCTCGTCTGTATAAGCAAATGGTCTCCAGCAATTCTCCTGTGGGACTGAGAATTTGTTCCATCTGTGCAAAACTGGGATAAAAGGTAGCAGATGGGCTGGAAACACCAGCGAAGTCATCCTCGCCATCCACCTCAGACAATCTATGCTCGCAGACAGCCTTCCGCCTCCATTCCAAGCCTACAGCTGGGGTGCGAGGTAGCATGCCAGCTTCCATCACACCGAACCTCCTCTGCGCAGCAATGTTACAAGCTTTGGTGGAGGCACGCGGTTGATGGTTTCATTTGAGATGCTCGCTGACAAACAGCGCGAGTTTGAGCTTAGAACCACGCAGACGCGGAGGGAACGACTTCCGGAAAAAGTCCCGGCAGATACGGCGCAGACAGATAAGGCGTTTTCATATTCCACGGAGTGACAGACGTGAGAGAGAGGTGGGTAGAGTGAGGCGCGCGAGTCTGCCAAGTTTACAGTACTGAACAAACAGAGAAGGTGCCGTGACCTACATCTATCAAACGCGCTCCAATCCTGCTTCTCTAAACTGGCGCAGAAGAGCAGACTTCAAGGGCACACGTGCACAAACAGTATAAACACAGTCATGCACACAAAGCATCACAACTGCCATCCCTGTTCTTGTCTTTTACCTTCACTTTACTCACTCAGGAACCCAAATTTCACTGAAGTTGTATCAGTCTGGCCAGATCGACACAGATAATTTAGGTCACGCTTTTCAGCGAGTCACAAGAGGGCTGCAGAAAAGAGGAATGCTTGGATATTCGCTGTGTGGCATTTGGGATAGATAAGCAGGGTAAATGCTATCCAAACTCAGACTGAAGGCCCTTCAAAGAGAGAGCAGTTGAAAGGGAGAGTTGCAGATAAAAGGCAAACAGAGAGTGAGACTGAGGAACACAGGACGGGACTGTTCTTATGACAAAAAACATTCAACACAAAGAATGCTGCGACTAGCAATGTGCCATCAGAAGCAGTGAGAAGAAACGTCACACGGTAGCAAACCTGCAAGTAAACAACGCACCACTGTCTTTTGGTCAAGATGCAGTTAGTTGTGGTAGAAATAAATGTTTGTCTACCTTTAAATAAAGTAAAATAATCAGAGTTTTAACAAACCAATATATCCATTAATGATGCATTAATGTGTTATTTTGGTTTAGACCGCTTGTTTGAACAAAAAACTACATTTTATACTCAAGTTTTCATTTTAAAACTTGCTCATCAATAAAAGTTCTTTTCACTCATGAACTCTGTTCAATTTCTGAAAAATAGTTTGGGATATGTTTCCCAAAATTTGTGCAATTTCTGTACAAACAAGCCGGGATGTTCTCAACAAAATTCTTTCTCATATGAATCACACAGAAGGAAATTGTCCACTTCACACATGTTCGCCTTACTGGAAACGTTCTGTGTGCTTCAGCTGAAGGAGCTGCCTGATCAGCAGCACACGTGACATTCACTCACAAACACTGGATGAATATTTGGTGCTCTGTCATCACATCGAGATCACACGTGTCACGCATTTGCGTTGCCATATGACTGGAAAACCTCGAAGCTCAGAAGCTGCAGTTTATGAGTGAAACAAATTCTGCGTGTCCTGACATATGAGAAGCGTAAACAGTGTTGAAAAACTGATACCTAAAGTTTCTACTATTCAAATACTTTTTTTAAAGCTAGAAAGCCATTAAAACAGTGAAATGTCTTTCAGCCCGCATCCACAAAAAAAAACGCCTCGGCTTTCGGTACCAATCAGCAGCCCAAAAAACTTGCAGCACTGTTAATATTTCACGTCAATCACAGCACATGGGTGTTTTTGACACATTTCAAAACAATTCCTCAGAATTCAACTGACGTATCTGGAAATAAGTCGGACGAGACAGAAACTGGGTTAAAGACATAGCAGGAAACTGCTGAGAGGGTGAAATATCTGCACACGGGGATTCGCCTCTTCAGCTCACTGCACTGCCGACCCCATTAAGCCTGGCACGGCTGTCATGGCTGTCAGGTGGGAGTCGCCTTTAAGTCAGCCTGACAGCCAGAACCCACCATAATAGGTTCATCTGAAACTCACCGCCTCCTTTCTTTCTGTCTGTCCCAACTTTGTTTGCTGGCACTGACAGGCAGGGCTGGCCGAGCCGATTCAGTTTTCAAGAACAGATGCAAGATGCAGACGGAGGATGTGTGGGCAAAATCAGTGTTCTAATAACACAATCTAATGAATACAAACAAGATTTCACATTTCTGCATTTAAAAAGAAAAATGAATTCTTTGAGATAAGCAGCATCAGAGATGTTATCAGTGAAAAAACCTGCGATGAGCACTGTGTGTTTCCACCAGGCCATCACACACACCACAATGTTATCTCTGAAAGTTTCCCCAAACATGCCTCTGCAGAGTGACGACATCCAAGGATGACACACGAGCCCGAGGCTCCATGAGGTTAAAGAGAGACACACACAGACAGACACAGGAGCCACAAATACGTGGCACCAGACACACACCCACTGTGGGAGCTCGAATAGCCCCATATGTGTGCGGTTTAACAGCTTCTCAGTGGACCGTGTCAAAGCGAGACAGCTGCGCTGAAATGTTTGCAAATGACAGGACAGCAGAACAAGGAGCCTTGGAGTCGCAGAAATGAGTGCTGCTGACGGAGCGTGAGACAGTGATTGGAGCGTTTGACATTAGACATTAATCTCAATCCTTAAAGTGACACGCATATCGCAGAGTCTCAAACATTCAACTGCAGCTGATACGCTGTATCCAAGCAAAACACTGATAAATATTTAAGACGTTAAAGGTTCTGTAATTCAGCCTGTTTGCTATTAAAATATACAGTGAGGTGAATATCTCCTCAGAAATGTAAAAAAATTAAAAAGATAAACAAAGGTGATCAGCAGGTGATGAATTATTTAGTATTTAAACTATTTTAATTATGCTTTTCTTTCCAAACCTTATTTATGTGCACTCATTTCTTTTAAACACAGCGTGTGAGTCCCAGATGTTTTTGTCTCTCCTCTGCTCTTTCTTTCACCACGTTTGAAAGAAATTAATGGTACCATGTTTGTGTCTGTTTGTGCATTTGGCTACGCAGAGCGAAGGAGTGTGGGCACGCATGTGTGAAGTCTTCAAATAAATAAATCAAATGTGTGCGCAGCCTGATGGTGACACAGAATGTTTAAGATTTTAAGGTTTCAAGCAGGGGACTAAGGCAGAGAAGGGCTGTGTACATAAATAAACTTTATTTGTAATCACATGTATAATAATAATAGTTTTTTTTGTAGGTTGACAGAAGTTTTGGTCAAATAATAAAACTGGACACTTTGTTTTTTCCTCTAAGATTCCAACAAATGCATTAGAGCTTCAAAGTTGGGTTGCCATGGCAATAATTGTGGTCTAAATGTTGAAAAGAAAAAAACCTCCTGTGATTATAATTTTTGCAATATTTGAGCATCCTTTGCAGAGAGCAGAGCACCAGGTGTGCCCAATGCTCGCACTTCTTTACACTACGAGTAACTAATTTAAAGCGCCACTTGGTAACAAAGAGTCCATAACCCATGAAAACGGCACTATCTAAAGTGATCACTCCATTTTCATTACTCCATCCTCTCCCAAATCGCAATATCTACATAACCCAATTAAGGATAAGACCTGCAAGACTGCTGATAACATCAGCCCCCCCAGCTCAAGCAGCACACGCCGACAACAAACAGTGAAACTTCAAAAGAGTACACCAAAAAAAGGGGGGGAAAAATAAAAATAAGACTTCGTCTGTTTAATAATTCATGACTCCAAAAGTTCACATAAGATCTGAAAGTAGGTTTAACATCTTATTCAGTCAATGTCAGTCAGGAGGTAAGACAAGCAGCACTGCAACAAGCACAGACTGGAAAAAGATGTCATCAATTTTTCAGGATGCAAAAGATGGCACGCTGATGCAACTACTCCCTCTTTAAAAGCATCCACTTTAGTAGATTCAGTCCCCGCAGCCCTGCCATGGCTACACGAGCAAATATGGCGATGCTCCACACGGGGTGTCGGGCCTGTGGTCATTTTTACAGGACAAAAAAAAAAAGCAGAATCAAAATCAGAGGTGGATGACTGTCCTCATCTTCATGCTGGGGTTATGAATACAAACCTACAGCAATCCATTAAACCAGCCAGACATGCATGCCAGCAGTGGGGAGAAGACCATACCTTATTTGCTCTGAAATTTAGCAGCTGCTGCAGATTCCTACTGCTTCACTGGAGTGATAAACTAACAAGATTAGCTTTCCTATTAGGCTGTATGTCAAACAGAGCAAAGGAAGAAGATGTTCCTCACTGTTATGAGAAGAAAGACAGATGCAGAGTGTGGCAAACACAAAACAGAAACCTGCATACAGTATCTGGAAAGAGCCTCTGGGCTTGAACCTAAACACCTTTTAAAGTAGGGCTGTGCGATATGACCAAAATCTCATATCCCGCTATAAGAATTCTATTGTCCCGATAACGATATAAATCACAAAAATGTAACATTTTCTGTAAATTCTGTGAATCTCGGGCAGCTCGACTTGCGGGAAGTGTTTCCAGCTGCGCGTCATGTAGCTGGAGTCGAGTGTTTTAACAGATGCATGAAACGATACATTTTTAGACATAAGTTGTAAAGGCCGCCGTTTTCTTTGTGAGTATTTATTACACAGCGTGCTGCGGGGAAAAGCCTGTTCTAACGTTTGAGTGTTTATTTTTTATCACCTGGCGGCTCTTTTTTAATTCTCATCCATAAATAATCTGCTCTTTCACGTTATTCAGTTTATTTTGAAAAGTCTCAACTCAACAGGATCTTGAGCTTTATTGTGAAAGGTTTATGTGGAACATAAACAAGCGGACACGCGATGCTGCTACCGTCGTTGTTGCTAACCACAACGCTTAAAAACAGGCGCTTGTCCGTCCGTAGTGTGGTTATATTAAATATAAGAGAAAGAGAGAACTTTAAGAAATTAATATAGCCACTACAGTGACCATCAAAACGGTGAAAAAATATTGCCGTAAACAGTTTATTTTGCGACACCACAAAACAAACGATACCGTAAAATGAAACGATAGACATTTTTATATCGTCATCCAATATATATCGTTATATCGAACAGCCCTACTTTAAAGTATCTATGGCATCAAGTGATAAAAGTCTACTTTTCCTGAGCATAAGCAAAATACTTGGGAGAAAAATCTGATCTTTAAGAAATCTCAGGTGACCTCATTAATGACTGGCATGCTGGGATCACACATGCTGATAACCATCTATCAGAGTCCAGGCAAGTGTGTTTTTACAAGCTGTAGTAAAACCTCAGATGGAAAAGTGTGATAGCTTCATCCTCGGTTGGGTGGACCGAAATGTCAGAAGGATCAAATGGAAAGGAGAATGAGTGGCAAAGTCATGGGAAGCTCTGACGCCCACTGACAGAACTTTCAATGCCCGTCAACAAATTGCTTGATTTATGTCTATGTGTGTGTGGGTGTGTGTTTTTCAGTTTTCCACTGGCTGCCTGACTTAAAACCGGCTGGCAGAAAATCTTCCCTAAAAACTGACTTTATGGTTTAATAAGTGCTGTGGAAAAAAGGGAAGAGAGAGCATGAAACAGGTAAGGGAGGGTGATTAATATCTTGTGACTTATATCGTGACAGTTTAAATTCCCTGTCTCAGTCATGCATCGCAGGGTTGGAAAATGTTGATCACGGACAAATACCGGCGTTTGTTTGCGGCGATCCAGGAAATTTCAGCTTCAGTGATTTCTTGGCCAATATTTTAACATTTCTGTCTGTCAGCAACAGTTTCGTCTTCTCCAGCGTGAACGACGCAGAGCGATCGCCCGTACACGGAACAGAAACGCTGCCAAACGAAGAGGTCAGGTTGCCTTTTTGAACTCGACAAGAGTGAAGATAAACAAGATCGAGTCAGACCAGGTACGACTTCCCTGTCAGCTCACTGAAACGCGAGTGACACATATGCACGCTTAACTGGGTGTAAATGTCTCGGATTTATTTAATGCAGAAAAATCCAGAAACGAGGACACAAAAAGGTCAACAAGCACAAGAAATATATTCAAGATCTGCTGTGAAGTGACAAAAAACATCTGATTAACTGGACCCTGCAGATAAAGCCGATTTAAATACAAGTTAAGCAGTTTACTTTTCCATAGTGTTTCTCTCAACGTGAACACAATAAACCTCAGAGTGATCACGTTTTCTTAAATGATATCGGAGCCTCTTAAAAGGCAGCTTTCAGTGTTCAACCCCAGTCATTGCAAAGGCTCCCGAACTCCATCAAGTCAAAATGAATCAAAGTAATACAAAAGAATAACACCCTGCTGACTCTTTCCATTAAATCCACAAAACTGACCCCAGGTAGTGTTTTATTCTCTGCAAGGTGCACATCAGCACAGCGCTTTCCTGCGTTTATTCATCTCCTTTAATTGAAAACCATCTTCAAGCAGCCAAGCCAGCCTGCCCTTTTACCGGTGACACTCATATGTACGCGCGCTACCTAAATTCAATCGCTGCCATTATTGTACCGGGTAATTGCCCTGTGGAAAGGGTCTCTCTCTGCAAAGCGGCTTGCTCGTGTGCAGAGAGAGGGCTCATTATAAGGAACCTCGCTGAGATCCCTATCGGTTCGTGTGTGTTTCACTCCATCTCATCGCTGACGGCAGGGAGCAAGCACGGCACCAACTACACAAAGCAACGCGCCCCCCCCCCCCCAACTTATTACCAGGCAACACTGGCATGGCAACCGGGATGCAACCTTGCCAGGTAGACTTGGTTCACTCCTTCCATTATATAAAAAAATAAATAAAGATGAAAAAAAAAAAAGATTCCCATTTTGAAAACTCTCAAATATTTTTTCATCAAATTATTCCAGATGACAGAAATTAATTTGTCTTAGAGAAAAAAAAAAAGAGGGCTTGACAGAAGTATGTCACCTCTCCTATGCAGCAATGAAAAGCTCTCTCATCACTTCTAACGAGGCGCTGCTTGCCAACACAACTCGCTCTTTCAAATGAAGTACTCCATATGGTATCCATGACAGGAGAGAAAAAAAACAACACTCAAATGGCAGTGTGAACAGGAGAGAGGGGGGTGCATGAGCCATAAATCTCTTAATAAGCACACTGGGAGGCGGTCAGCAGCATCAAAGTGTTGGCTATGCCCCACCCAAACATTACTCCAACAGCGTTTTAATAGGCCACACAGCATCACTGCCTCATTATAGTCATACCAGGAGGCCTGAAGCACAATTCAGACTGGGATGGAGGATGCAGACTAGTTTGGGGCATCATGCGGAGCTCCATTTGCAAAAAGAAACCTAATCATGGTTTAAGTAGGAAAAATTATCTGTCTCTGTGCAAAAATCTTGAGCCAGACCTCATTTTGTTATATTTTGCTTCCAAGTAGCCCAATTCTCCCCTGGAAGGGGAATTGGTTCTGTTTGTTTGTCGATCTGTTAGCAGTCTAGCCTCCAAGACACCGTTTAAAATTTGGTGTGATAGTAGATACCAATAACAGCTCGAGCTGATTTCATTTTGGTAAAAGTCAGGTCACGATCAAGGTCACACCGAATGTGAAAAATCAATAAAAATTTTATATTACCCACAATTTTTTTTTTTGATGGATCATTTTCAAACTTCCCAATAATATACTAGGGACATGCAAGTATCGAGGTTGGCTTTGACCTTTATTGCTAGTGCCCAGCTTTGCAACCACTTAAAACCTAAAACACAAACACACAAAAAAGTATACCTGAATTTACAAGCCATTTCAAAACAAGCCACATGTAACACAGATGTTATCATGATTGAAACAGTGTGGGATCATCTTGACAGGACACAAGAAAATGCAACTAACATTCAAAAACCTTTAGGAAGCCTTGAAAACTATTCCTGAAGACTACTTTAATTATAAGAAAGCTGTGCAAAAAGTTCAGGCTGCATTGAAGGTCATAACAACTCTATTTTTGCCTTATATGCTTATTTACTGCCCTTATTATTATTTTCCTAGCAAAACATAAAGAAATGATGGCTAGCTTTGCACAGCACTGCATATTCAGTACAGTTTAGTTCAAGGACTAAAACAAAGTGTTGGAATTCAAAGGCCTGTCTTCTTCCCACTCCACTGCTGAGGTTATTTAAGTATTACCACAGTATAACGTTGTAAAGCGATTCCTCGTTATCATAGGATGTGTAAACAGCCGCAGAATGAGACTGATCGGTTTGCTTTATGGCAGATGCAGCTCCAGTATGCAAAGAAGCCTTTCAAAGATGATGTGTGCCACGTCGCTCATCGCCCCCCTCGACTTCATCCCTCGACACCCGGCTTCATAACTGTCATGCTGCATCTAAAATAGAGACATCTGAGCACAGCCAGCTCTCACCAATTTTCAACACCCACTCATAAAAGGCGGGCTGTTGAAACACAGGCAGCCTAATGCATCTCTGCGTAACCCACACGTTACCGAGGACAGAGCGCGAGCCAGCAGAGACGGAGGGGAAGAAAAGAACGAGCTCTGATAAGATTTTAAACAATCTGTCTGCAACGCCCACACGATGACGACGGGGAAAAACCTTGCAGACAGTTCACAGATCTCGTTGTGACCATGAAAGCGACCTTGGGTGTTATTACCCATGGTGCACAGCGACCTGGAGCCACAGCCGTCCCCTGCAGCTGTGCTCTTAGGAGACAGAAAATATGGGAGCAATTATTAGATTAAGACGGATTAGGCTTTGCCCAGGTAAAGTAGGTTGGGCCGTTTTTCTCTCTTTGGTCCTGAAAAACGCGGCGGTAATCCAGTAAGAACACTTTTAAAAGAAAACTTGAAACGGGCTGGATTTTTTCTACTTTACTTTAAGTACAGAAACACAACAAAAGGCTCTCCACGCAAGCATGTGAAAGCCTACAGCTAATGGTTTACGCAATAAGTGCTCAAACTATCCTGCAGGGGTCATGGGCAACATCACCACAGAGTTATCAAGCGAAACACAAAGCAACGGTAATGTCAAACATCTGGGGTCACCGTCAATTTTTTTCCAGAAGTATGAGCCAAAGATGGAAGATTAAGTCACAGCTGAACAGAGGAGCTCGGCACTTTGCAGCCAGGCTAAACACGCAGGTCTGATAGACGTTGCAGACAAAAAGAGCCTGCTGTTTAGGTGGGAGTTTGAGAACTGAAGCTGGCTTCATGGTTAAATCTGGCTCTGCAGGCCTGTGGATGCAGCCTCTGCAGAGTGATGTGACAGATAGGAGATAAAACAGAGTTTGAAGAAGTGGGATGCTCTTTCCAAGTCTCCATCTTCTGAAATGTGATCTGTGATGAAGGATAACCTCGGCGGATTAAAAACAGAGAAGAGGGGAAAGAAAAAAAAATACCCCCCGACTGTACAGGCCAAAGCCAAACATGCAGACTTGGTGCAGAAATCTTATATAGTGCAGGAACAACACAATATGTCTCCAGATTGACAGGAGCTGCTTTTCACATCAGCCATAATAAACGATGGCTCCCCTTGCTGGCTCCAGCAGCAGATGGGCGCTGAGTTCTCGACTGCCTGTGCCAGCCCCGTCCTCTGCAGGCGGCTCTGGCTGATGCCTGCGCCTCGGCTATGTCCAGACATCCGTGCCAGCCAGGAATGTGGTGGTGGCGCTCTTCGGTACGCTGGCAGACGCCCCAGCGCCGATGAGAGCGAGCTGAGATAAGAAGGCTTTCATGCTAAAAAAGAGAAGATGAGGGCCTGAACGCTTGTTTTCCATCAATCTGCTGACAGTGTATATTATGCCTGGAGTCTTTGGGGACTTTTGGCTTCATAAAGGCGAGAGCACAGAGTCTGCTATAGTCATTACTCTATCTCACTTCGAGGAGGACCGGAGATTGTGTGAGGATATAACCCAGTCCCCTTGATGATTGACGATTTCATTCTAGGTCAATTCAATTTCAGATTCCGCTACGACGTCCAACTGCTAATATGCTAAGCATGACAATTAAAATAAAAAAATAAAAAAGAGGTTTGAAATTAGATTCTTCTGTCATGGCAGCCTCAGTTACATAATCTAATGAGGCAAACTGCAGAGACGAAATGAAGGAATTCTTAATGATAGATGGATGAATGAGCATGCCCAGATTTAAGAGTCGGATTCTTCCAGTCGCTCAATGAGGCTCCAGAGGACAATAACTACTCCATTAAACCTCCGTTTCTCTCCTGTTTTGTTTTGCTGTCTCTCTCCATCACGCTATTACAGCACATTTGCCTTCAGAACTGTATTTTAAAAGCTTCCTGGATACTTCTGGAAAAAGGCTATCTGCATTATCCTCGTGGGTTTTTTTGTTCTAGCACGTGGACTCACATGCCTGAGTGAAGCTGAGAGAGGAAAGAGTGTGTCTACCTTTCTTATTTCATTCACAAAACAGATTTAGGACATGGGTGGGCATGGGCTTCTCTGGATCTTCCTTTCTTTGCTTTCCTTCACACACACACACAGAGATGTTGATGCTGGCAGGAGGGAATCAAACAAACCTGGCAACTAGGCTGTTTCCAGCTAGTTGCCAGTCAGCTTCTGTGGTGTAGGTTTCCTGGCAGAGCTTGGCTGGCGCTCCAGAGCAGGATTAGTGCAGTCACCACAAATTAATTAGCCACAACCTTTCTGGACAGACGTCTACTGTACGTACAGTAACTGGCGTTTCTCGTGCTATAAGAAAAGCCTCTGTGACTCTGGACCACATGGGTGTGAGAATGTGCTTTTTTAGAAATATGTTGACTCAGCAAACACTACAGCAGGAAGTTTTAATGGAAGTCTTTACGAGTGCGCAAAGATGCTTTTGCTTTATTTTCAACACTGATCCCAGAAGTATTTCCACAAATCCAACACTGTAAATGTTGAAGTGCACGAGATAACACCGCTAATCTGAACTTAATCTAAGTTTTTTCAGACTAACAATTTCAAAAATCTCAAAAATACCCCATAACAACAGATCGCTGCAATACAACAACGACTAACATAGTTATGCATAAGCAGTAACAACAAAAAAACACAGTGTTTTCACCTTCCTCTGCCTCACTAATTGAAACCACGCAACCGGGACCGAGAGGAAAGAAGTCGAGCTAAAAGCACACACAGTAAACAAGGAACTAATGGTACACTTAATGAGAACGTGTGTCATCTTAATAAAATCTGACATCAAAAGAATCCCATTATGAGTCGCAAAGAGCTCGTGAGTGTGTTGTTCCAGCATTGATCCCAGTGTTCTTCATGCATCTGCAGCCTAAATTACAATAATTAGGTTGTATAATCTTTTAATTAAGCAAGCCACTCTGTGACATCATGTTTGGAAGCTGGCAGGCGGTCTGCTTGCACCGCCACGAAGAGGAGGAGTGCAGGGGGGCTAGAAAAACCCACTGGTGCACTAAATCTTTGTTTCTTGTGGCTGCTCAGCCTTATTGTCTTCTACACACACGGTGAGACCATCTTAAGTCTGGATGCAAATGACATTTTACTGCAGATCACACCTGGTCACCGAATCCATTTCAACTGTGGCTTAGAGAGCATTTGTTTATAAGGTCCTGTGCTAAAGAAAATACATCACCAGTTCACCAGTACTCCACTTCATGGCTGGTGCAAACATTCAGTTGTATATTTAACAATTCAAATTGGAGTTTATCTTAAAATACAGACAAAAAGAATTCAGACATGATTGGGACAAGGAAGCAGATTTTTATCTAACTTCAAAGAACGATCACATAATAAGTTATGCGAGACTGAATGCATCACCAGTGCACATCTTTGTATGCAGCGAGTTTAAGAAAAACATTCAGAGAGGCTCTTTTGTTAGGTTTCATATACAGTGGAGTGCCTCTAAAGGACACTCAGCTATAAGTGCCACTTTCAAATCTCCTGTGACGACTTTGTAGGAGCCAAAGGGGGGCCGTGACATTTGCAATGACTCTGATTATTTGAATAACAGAGGAATGGGCAGGATCCAGCAGACCCCAGCGAGGCTCGCTTTGAATTTAAAGGCAATGTCAACGTTTTCATTTGCATAGACAGCATTTCAATACAGACGGCAGAAGAAATGTGAGCGACAAAAGCAAACGGTTAATGTGTCCTTCACTGCCAAACAGTTTGAATGAATTTCCAGTGTAGCAGGTCTTTGTATAATCTATGTACCATTTAGTTGAAATCATTAACAGACGCTCAGGTGTGTGCTGCTCATGATGTAAACACAGAGGAGAGCAGCACGTGAATCAAACCGAAGAATAAATTACTGCAATTTTCCAAAAATACAGCGAATCCTGGATACGAGCGCTCTAGATGTCTTGTCGCCCAGCACGGTAGCTTTATTCAAGCACTCACAGCCACCATTAGTACGGAGCGTCACACAGCCGCTAACTGACTGTGTTACTTGGCAACACAAGCCACTTGTCATGTTTCCTCCCACTCAGGTTGAGCTGAACACAGTTCAGGTGATTATGTTATTTCAGCGAACAACTCAACAGCTCAGCACTCGCCCTTCACACCTCTGTGTTAAGAAAAAGAAAAAGAACAGCTCTGTGTTCCCACTGCTGGCACGCAAAAAAATAAGGAGCTGTGTATCAACCAAAACCAGATCACTCTAGGCTCACTGCAGATTAAGGGTCCGGGGACAGGAAATGAAATGTTTAATCTCTCGGCGTCGCGGCTGTGTGAAGTGTTTGTCCAGGTACCGCACCTGTTGATAGGCATCTAGACACGGCGATCTTTAAGCAAAGATCTAAGATATGACAGGAAGTCAGACTTCCTTTGGGATAAGCGTAACCGATAAGTGGCAACACAAAGACACAAAGGGCCTCAGACGACGGAGCCGAGTGGACCAACGTACGACCTCTCAGCTCAAACAGCTTAAAAGGCGCCATTCTGTCAGCAAAGGGTTTATAGAAAGCTATCAACAAACTGAGAGAAAAAAAAAACGTACAAACAACAGACAAGGTTTCCATCTGTCTGCTGCAGAGGTGCAGGACTCCCTTAAGAAGCCCTCAGAGCAGAATTGAGAACTGCAGCTGGCATCCATCGCTACATCTGTTCTACAAATGTTAATGTTGAGTGAGTGTACTGACACTGGCGGAAAAAAAAGATTGATCGAGACAGGAAGAGAGGGAGCCAAAGCTCTGGAGAGAGAGCGAGAAGGATGAATCGACCTCAAGAGAAACAGACAAAACAAAAATGGAAGTGTTTGCCTTTAAGCTTTTCCAGTCTGCCTGTTGGGTCGTGGTTAGGACGCTGGCAGTTTTCTGGGATGATTCAGGGTAGCGCCCCGGGGATCAAATGGACAGCGTGCTCTCAGCTAGATGTACAGTTTCTCCTCAAGGCTCACGTCTGATGAGGATACCAGTGTGTGGAGTTAGAGACCGAGATCCCGACCGGCCAACGCGAGTTCCTTCCAGGCTCAGCAGGGATTCACAACTCCGTTTTCAGACGAGAGCGAAGAAAAATCATCTGAGTCACTTGCTATAAATACATCACATTTGCTTTTTCATTTTCCAAATCTGAAAGTAGTCTAGCAGAGATAACAGGATGGACGGTTTCACGCAGATGTATGTGGTAAACAAGCATGGCACACCGTGAGCCACCTCAGGCTTCAAGTCAATCCATTTCTTCAACTAGACCTCTCTCGTCTCTTTCACATCTCTGAAACATAATATTTCAGCACCCACACAAGCAATTTACATAAAGTACATACATATGGAGGTTGAGAACTCCCATTTATCAGAGGATGATTGAGATGTTATGTTTGTGAGGTGCATCACTACAAACCAGCAGTCAAAAACTGTAGCATTTTTAAAAACTATTCCTTTAAATGTTATTACATTTACACAAGAACCTAAACAGAATCATAGTTTAAAGCATCTAAATGCCTCTTTTCTACAAGATCAGATTTTTATTCCACTTTTTAAACCCTGCCTGTCGCTGCCAGCTATCAGTTAATGCTTTTAAGGGCAGAATTAAATTCCCACACAGTAATCTGTGTCCTGTGTTTTACTCAGTTGAAAAATTAATACAGTTAATGTGAAATATGCGAGAGCTCCGAATCTAAAAGCATTAGTGCCTGCTTTTAATGGTATTAGTGAAGGATTTGTGCTGAGCTTAATTTAGATATCTAATGGTTTATGCAGCCACTTTACTTAAGTAAGAATATCCTAATAATATGTGAGGGAAGCCCTGTAGTCTAATGTCTCCAACAAGACATCTTATCCACAGCTCTCTCTCCTCTCATAATGGAGAGACGTGTTTGCCTCCTGAGTACAGGAAGCACTCCTCTCTATATCATTTCCCGTATATGAAAGAGACAGAATTTGCTCACAAATCCTACTACACAACAAGAAAATGAGGAAATTGCAAGAGCTGCTGAAATATATCATGTTGGAAGGTGGAGGGTGTAGAAACAGGAGGGGGGTTTCTCTAAAACCACAACAAAACTGAAAGTCTTCAAGGTCAGCATGGAGCACTTTATTGTTTTTTACATTTTTATTAAAACATGAAAATAAAGATTCAAGTCCATTAACTTGAAACATAAAAGTTAACTTTCCCACCACTTATGGAATGAGTGTGTTGTGGAGTCTTTAGTAGACACACACACTCACACAGACACACACACAAAGATAACATACTGGTTTCTTCTTGCCCTAAATGTAAACAGCATTAGAAACCAGTCAGGCCTGACTGCCACAATGGCCTCCCTCCGAGTGAACTGTCACTCACACTCTGGGGAGAGACACCTCGCTGCAGGAGGTGGCGCGACCCCCTGAGATTTAACGAAATGACACCTTCAGAGAGACACACACACACACACACTGGAGTAAGTCGCAGACACGCAATTATATGCTATAAGGCCCCTAATTGGCCTGCTTGGCTGTGTGTGAATACTAACTGGGTGCGGGGCAGCAGCTGTTGTTATAGGCACTTCTCTCAAAGGTGAAGGAGGGCGGAAGAGAGGAGGAAGAGGAAGGGAGAGAGTTTGTGTGTGAGAGGAATAAAGAATCTGGTGTCACGCTGCGCTGTCTCCCGTGCCGACAGCCAATTACCTGTGTGAGAAGCCGGAGCCCTCCCTTGTCTTTCTGTCAGAGCTCGTCTCGTCTTTAAGCGCGATTGGACAATGCCGCTTCCTGTCTGCGTTCTCCTGACTTCCTGGGAGACCACGGTCAAACTGCTATCCCATAATCGTTGCCACATCAGTGCATTTGGATCATTTTGTTTCCTTGGCCTCTTTAGTCTGTTTTCATTTCCTTTTACAGAGGAGACAGTTTGTACTATAGTGGAGTTTTGAGTTTCTCCACATACAGACTGAGCTGGGCGAACTTCCCAGATATATTATCGGCCACCTAAGTGTATTCTGACCCCTTTTTAGCAGCGACAGTCTGACATCATGGAAGAGAAAAAGTGCCCTGTGCATGTGTAATATAGGTTTGAATGGTTTTCCTGACCAGAACACATGCAGTTAGTGTGGTTCGGTTAATTGGCGATTCTAAATTGGTCATAGGTGTGAACGCAAATGGTTGTCTGTCTTTCTGTAATAGCCAGGGTGTACCCCGCCTCTCGCCCTTTGATAGCTGGGATGAGGTCCACCACCCTGACAAGGATAAGTGGAAGAGAACAGATGAATGATTTTCCTCACTTAATAGTAAAAACATGTTGCAAAGTTTCTGGGTTTTTGAGTTGTGGGTTTTTCCAAGAATCACCCTCACTAACTTCACATTCACATCTAGTCTTTTTGTTCTGGAAGCAGGTCTTAAATATGAGAGAAATCACATCCAAGGCAGAAAGAGTTAAGCTACACTCCACAGTGCAAAGAAAAAACAGCTCTTTTTAATGATTAGACATGTAGCTGCTAGAAATAAGACTCTGAAGAATTCTTTACAAGTCTTATTAGCGGAGGTGCTAACTGATGAATAACAAATCAACAACTTCTGAGCAAAGACACATAAACAATGATTTGAGTTAGCTGAATTGAAGATCACAGATGGAACAGACTGTCAGAAAGTGTCTTCAGAAAACCCAGAATCAAAACCAAGGACAGATTCACCCCTAGCATCAATACAGATGCTTCATTTGCATATAAAATGTTGCTGCCTCTCATGTCTGTAATTGCTTTGTTTCGCAATGACAAGTGACTTGTTATTGTGTCATCTTATTTACCCAGTTGAGAATATTTTGGCATATAAACCTACTAGGTTTAGTCATTTGCAGAACTATTTTTTTTAAGTTGAATGTTTCGTTTTTATTTTCTTAATTCTTTCTTTGTACTTGCTACATTTTTAGGCATTTTCTTCCTCTTTATGTACGGTAAAGTGGGGGAGAGTCAGGAAATATGAGGGAAGAGAATAAATGAAGAACATGCATGGCGTCCAGCTGAGGACTTACTGCTCAGGGCACTGACACTCTTGTTTTATGCACTTATCCAGTGAGTCACCCTGAGATTAGTTATTGTTTTGTTTTTTAAATCCAGTTTTCTTTAGTCAACATCAACTCTGCAAGTCCAGCAACACTGCCTAAAATCAACAGACTGTATACATAAGATTTACAGGTCTTAAAGCCTGAACCATGAAATAAGTGCCAGAAAACTTACATTTTTGAGTGTTTACTGAACCTTCTTACAAAAAACAAAAAAAAGGGGAATTAAATATCAATTTGCATAATTGAGTTTTACCCAACTTCAAAGAAGGAAAACAGGAATGGCTACTCAGCCGTCAGATCTGCAGCTGTCTGTGTCCATATCAGAGTATAATCCAGGCTTAAAGGGAAACCCATCTATCAGATTCCTGTTATCTAATAAACACTTTAACACTAGCTTCATCTCTTACTAAATTCATCATGTTGTTCATTTGGTAAATTATGGTTACCATTACAATTAAATAGGAGATTAAAATATGTGGGTATACTTTAAGGCGGGGTTACCTTGCAATTGGCAAGTTGTTACCATGTAAACATGTTGTTTGTATTCCTTAATCACCCCAAGTTCAGCCAAGTCGCTCAGCTCAAGGCTTCAAATTAGGCCTTCACTAACCACTGGGTGACATTATGATGACTAAGTCCATCTTTTATTCCCAATCACAGGACACACATCTAATTAGGGTTTTAATCAGCCTAATCATTAACTCATTATATGAAAAAACTCATGATGGACAAACTCATATAATTTGCAAGTAAACAAAGTCGGTACTTCTATTCAAGAGTATGGGAATCCTACTGATCAAGTTCTGCTGGGAAGCAATCAGCTGGCCCTTTCCCATGACCACAAAGTCAGTGTGTTTGGGTTGCAGTACAAAATAAAAGTAGTGGAAATATAGGAATATATTTAAGCTTACCTTTGATGGAAATGCCAACATCAGTCATGTCCAAGCAGACATAAGGAGAGAAGGAAAGAAAACAAGAATGTTAACTGTGGGCTCAATGTCAACACAGACTTAACGGCACAATAAAGAGGTGCTTTCAACCTGCTCGCTTCTACTTTCTCCTCTTGATTTATTTTGTTCGTTTTTGAGGCAACCAGAATATTTTGTGTGTTTTTCAGGCGCTCTCCTGGTTTAGCATGTAGCGTACCATAGTCTCGCCCCTTTCTTTGTCATTGTACCTCTATCAAAAGTACAAAAATATAAAAGCATTCTCGATGTACAGAAACACTGTTATAACAGCGTGAAGCCTCCTGGCACAGAAGCCCCCTGAGCGCCTAAATGGAAAGCAGGACAAAATAAATCAATCCAGGTGTAAACATAAAGCTATCTATTCATCCTTCATCCATTTCCCACAAAACTGAATGGCTGCAATGGATTCACGGTTGATCTTTGCTGGCGGCATAAACCTCGGCAGTAACAACAGGAGTGGTCTCGTGGGCTGAAGCAGAGGGCTTCTGGGTAATGCTTTCAAGGGGTGGTTGATGGGAGGAGGAGGGGGGTGGGGGTGTTTCAGGTCAACACATCTTCCTCTCTTGAGTTCTCTCAGCCTCAAAGGAACGATCTATAAAAAGGTGCACTGACTACGTACTGAAAGCCCCCACAAGCACTGAAACATAAATCCATTTTTTTTCCTCTTCACTGGCTCCGTCTCCACATTTATATTCTCCCCACTGTTTTGGGTTCATCTTGGCTCAGTGTGAACACCACGGGAAGATGGAAAAAGAAAGAAGCACAAGCTACATAACAGATAGCAAATCCAAAAAGTGAGACATGCATGGATATCCATTTTGAAGACTCTTTAAGACCAGACCTTTTGCCACCATGGGAGACCCCATGCCCCTCTGCTCACCCTGTGAACACATTGCTTTATTGCCTGTAAAATAGACACAGTGGCCTATTTATAAGAGGATTAAGTAAAGAAAGACAGACAGCAGGAGGGTTTTTTGGTCTCTGCCAGCACTCACAGCCTGAGGGGGAGGACCTGTTACAGGGACAATGCAGCACATGTATGCAGCCTTACGTGACCTTCACCTTGGATGAAGTCTGGGTAGAGTTCGTTGAAGGCGGTGTACACCGTCCCCAGTTCACCTCTGGTCCCACTCCCCCTGTCTTTACGCATCTATCTTCAAAGAAAGGATGTCTATTACATCTCAGCCAGCTTTTCAAAGGTGAAAAGGAAACTCTTGCTCTCAAGCATCATCACCAGCCTGCTAGCTCCCCACCCCTTGCATCAGTAGCCCAGAGAGCAGCTCTGCCTCTTTTCACATCAATGATGACCGCTGCCTCCAGACCTAGTGATTTAATGATTTTTCTCAGGCTTCAGAGGCTGAGTGAGCTTCAGTAACTGAGCCCTCCCTGGCCTTTTAAATTGCCTGCTGCTACCAAAATGATCTTTCCCAGCAGAAAAACAGCCATGCTTTACCAGCAAATGCCAAACAATAATGGATTGAATTACACAGTAAACACAGGAGTATGTGCATGTTTAAATTCAGCTCTCAAACCTACCCACCTCAGATTGATCCATCTTTCCATCTGGGCTAACCCCAGAAGCCAGCCCACAGGGGCAATAAAGCCCCAGTCTAGTTCTCAGGTGTCAGTCCTATTGAAATAAAGCCAGGCGAGACGGGCCACCGCCTCCTTTCATATTCTGAAACAGATCCAGGACCAGTGGGACAGCAGGGGAGGAGAACAAAACCACCAGGATAGGGATCGTTCAACCCTTGTAGACTTGTACACACAGCCTGTTTGTTTTTATTCTTCATTTCGATGGCATGTATTGATCCGCAACCCCGTGCAGCTGAAGGTCTTGTCTAACAGAGACCCAGACATGCCCTTGCAATGGGTTGAGAGCTTTTGACAAGGATGGGATGTGAGTGGCATTACCAAGAGATGGAAAAGATCCTCCTACCGGCGAACTACCGGTGATAAATTTCCACATAAATACATCATATATGTAGATTCTGCAAGAAAAGACGAGAAGGAGGTGGTGGTAGCAATAAATGTGAACAATGCGTAGCACTCAAAACAGCCCTCATTTATCTGTGTGTGTATTTGTGTCAAATTACATCTTTCAACAGGCGTTTCTATGGCAACTGTGGAGAAGACGCCTCGCCGGAGGTCAAAGGTCAATTAAGGTTAATACATTTTTGCTGAGAAAAATCAATAATCTTTCCATCTTCAACGAGCCACCCTACTAGCATGCTTTCACTTGAAAGGGAGTGTTGATATTCACCAGTGACTGATTTCTTTGGCTGCTGTATTTTGCTGCTTCAATAAAATACAGCAGCATTACCCAGAAGCCCTCTGGTTCAGCAGACTGACTTTTGCTTCAGTGCGCATTTCCCAAATTTCCTTAAAATATGTGCATAATACAATTCTGCTTTCTTAATACTTCCCCAAATTCCCTGTACTACAGACGTTGTAAACGATAGCAGAAAAGGGCAGCTTCTTTTTTTTTCTTTTTTTTACACTGTTAGCCCTCAATCTCCTCTGGGGCATCACCACTTCTTTACCCATTTTATGACAACAGCACTACAAGGACAATCTAACCATGTTCGGTGACCTAAATAAGCCCACAGTCGAAGCGATGCCCACAGGCGTTTCACATATGAGAAATCTACGGCGGTATCGACTGTATGCAGGTTAAGTGTTCACCCACACGGGCATGCCCCATCCAGATGCACTTCTTTAAGGGTTAAAATGCTATTGTGTCAGTGAGGGCCAACAGTAAGACTCCTGGATGCCACATGAATGCTAAGGACGCTTTTAAACAAAGCCGCAGAGCTAAACTGACCTAAAGCCCCGGGCAGAGCAGCCAGCGGCCAACCAGCTCAGTAGGCGACCTGTATGCGAGGCTATTAAACCGCCAGCGCTCAACAGCACATCAAGAAAAATCACAACAGGCACAAATATTTCTGCACGCCCTGCAGGACAATCCACCAACATCATGAGATACTATACAGCTAATTCAGGCAAATGACATTTACTGAGGAGTTATTTAGATGCTATCGGTGGCTCGGGTCTTTGTGCTTAGGGGATTAGCGCCACCGTGCCCAGCGCTGAAAGGCGTCTTTGTGGCTGTAGTCTTTAGCGGGATGGGAGAGGGGCTCAGATGCCTGCGTGGAGGGTGTCAGTTATCAGGGATCCTGCCATGCCTTGCTAATCTCTGGCCCTGCAGAGTTCCTGAACCCCAGCCAGCGTGTCCAACGCCAGCCTCTAGAGTTCCCTCAGACCAGGGGGACAATGATAGGTATTCACAGGGAGAGGCACTGGACCGTCAAGCTCCTCTCCTTGAGTGAGCAGCATAAGAGCAGGAAGACGGCTCAGGCTGTGGTAAGAGAGGTCTAAAGAACCACTTTGGCCGCCATAAGCATTCAATAGAGACACGCTTCCGACATATATATTGGCACCGTGCAGCCACACAAGCACAAATCCCAGCCAGGCAACAAAGCCACAATGTACATCCTTCAGTTAACTGCTTTCAGTCGTCTCCGGCATGGTATTTTTTCAGCATTTCAGCCAAAAAAACCAAACAAAAAACAAGGCAGTCATCTGTTTTTACTGAGTTAGACTAACCTACTGGTGTCTGTTCTGTTTAGATTTTCACAGTTTGCCTCTTTGCTAAGGTGATTAATGTTACAGTAGAAAAAAAAATAAATTAGGCAGCGTTTTATTATCCCGATTTCTAAAAATCTGGAGAGAATTATTAATTTTTCCCACTCCATCTTTTTTAAAGTCATTTTATTTCTCAACAGCAACGCTTCAGCCAAACAGCAGGGAGCTCTCTACAGAAAAAGTCAAAATCCCAACTTTATTCCAAACACGTTAAAAGCTTAATCAGTCTTCTGTCTACAGTATCTATCCAAAAGTAATATAAAAATCCTGCAGGGTATACCAGCTAATGAAAAAGTAGGTCAGAGGACTACAGTGCCATATGTTCCCAAAAGATCAGCACTGTTCACACTCCTAAACTCTTGTCTGTTGTCTCTGATGTTTTAATTAAATGTAGATGAGCAGGAGGAAGACAAAGATATGCAACACTGCAGCAATTTTCGTTCCGGGGGTCCCGGAGCTTTAGGAGTTTGAATAGTTGGAAGGGGTGAAAAAAATAAAAAAAATAAAGGATTGCGTGGGTACAGGAGGAGGTTGATAGAAGAGGGAGTAAAGGGAGGGGGGAGAAAAATAAGGGAGCAGTGGATTAGTGAAACTAAATGAAGAGATGATTCAGTGAAAAGTTGGAATTAATTTGCGGTTGTCAGTTTCTCTTTCACAGTGTAGTGTTCAGGGTATGGGGCGTCTTCCCCCACTGCTCCTTGGATCCCACCGCTTCCTCCACATGCCTTGGCCCAGCGCAGCTTGGCTCCCCTTCAGCCCTGCATGGCCTCCTTTCCACTCCACTGGGAAGCAGACATGCAGAGGACTGTCGTAAATGCTTGGCTGCAAGACTTCACAGACCGCAGTCTCATCTCCTCCTCCTTAGCTCTCCATTGTTCTCTTAACCTGGTTTTACTGTCTGGCGTGATGTGCCGAGACCCCCCTAGTACCAGCTCAATCCTGGTTCAGCACACACCATCTACTTCTTTCAAAGCTGTAAAGAGCTGGGCAGATTTTGGTCCGGGCTTCGTTACAGTAAGCCAAGTCCCTGCAGGCATATATCCAATCATTTCAACAGTTCTCTGGCTTCAAAAAAAAGAGCTATAAGAATTCAGGCAGAACATCAAGCAGTGCACTGCAACAACTGGCCTATAAAGTGAGTTCAGACTCTGTGCTAACTGCTCCGAGGTGAAATACTGTAGAGCAAACATACAGCCCCCGGCCAAAACAGACTTAACTAAGGGATCACAAAGCAGATTGGTCTTGACAGCTCTGAAGAACTGGAGGTCTCTTTCACTAAGCAAAGGGACGCGACACGCTCAGGCAATCAGGGACATCAAGTCTGTGGCGTCCCAACAACAATCCCAAGACCCCCACCCTCTCTCTCTTTCTCTCTCGCTCTCACACACACCTCTCATTTTGGCACTGCAGTGGAATGTAGCTGCTAACGGCTCGGTCCCATCCCGGTGCTCACTGAGAAGCTCAATACAATGTCTCTTTTCAAAGGAGAAGCTCAGATAAAAGCAGGCAACTTAATTGCCTTGGCTACAATAGAAACCTCCCTGTAAGGCTGTCCCATTTCCCCTGGCAATTAGGATTCACTCCCCCCCCAGGTACTTGCGAACGAGCCGTGGGGGCCGACTCTCCTGCGACTGAGCCGTGGCACGAGGACAAGATTCCACCTGTCGTCTGCTAGTTGTCTACAGGGCGTTAGGACATGATGGATTGTTTCCCTGGTACTTACACTACTTGGATACAACGGGAAGTAAAGGAGGCCAATGTTAGTAAGAAAAACAGCTTTGGCAACCTTTGCGCAGCTGATCCAAAGATAATACCATTAGGGAAGTACATATACAAATAATTAAACAATGTTGAATGTTCCCTATAGATTTATTAACACATGCACTGTGACTGCAGGTTTTTGGATAATATCAGACAAATACAAGAACAACAAGATTACTGGATGTAAAAATTATTTGCCATCTGATACCAGCTTGTTTATCTGAGATTTCTGGCACTCTTTCAGAAGACCGAGTGGCTGTAAAACCAAGGGCATCTTGTGCCTTTGCCTCTGACTGAACAATGAACCGCTTATGAGCAATAATTATATGGTGAAGACGCTGCTTAGCCAGCTACAGCGGTAAGGCCTCAACTGTGGAGTTTTTCACTATGATTAAAGCAGAATAATTAGCTCTAATGACTTCCTGCTTCACACACCATCTCCTGCAGGTCATGCTCGCAGAGAATGAACAATGTTTTTGCTTTTTCCCGGGATTCCGTGTCAGCAGCGACGTGATGAAGACGCCGAGGAGCGTGAGATGACCGCACTCCTAAACATGCGTGTGTGAAATGTGCACACTTGAACACAGGAATGACACACAGACGCAGGAACACAGAGGGGCTGTTTGTCAGATTAAACTAAGAAGGAACTGAGTGACAAAACCACCTATTATAGGCTCATTTGTATGTACATCACAGCCTCTCTTTGTATCGGAGTAAGATGTGTTGAGGCGCGCTTCTCGGCTCCTCAATGAGAGAGTGACAGGCTTGCAAAAACCCAGCTACCCCAACCCCCAACCCTAAAAAAACCCCAGTAAAAAACCCGCCTCGAATGAGATCTCTGCAGTGGTTCCGCTAAAATCCGTTCGACATTAGTATGGGCAGCCACTCATTCAGAGTGGGACGGCCAACATACATGACAGAAACAAAACAGCGCAGAGGAAACGAGGCTGGCGAGCACTAATGAAACGGTTCAATTAAACAGCACTCCAGAAACCACCGTCGGTTTGAGTACACACGTAAGATTGTGTGAATAAATTAAAGTTGTAATTACAGAATCAGATCATACGTTCTTATCACCAGTACTGATTAATGAGGGGAAATGTGCTGATGGTTCATTTAAATCCTCATGTATGAAGATGTTCTGCTCACTCACAAATTGCATGTGTGTGTTGCTATGTGAATAATGGGGATTACTAGGGATTATTATACAGCAGCCCATTATTAATGGTCCCACTCTAGTTTAAACCGCACCACCCTTTAGCCACATTAGCTCTGGAGCCCCTTTTCAACTCCTTCAGTCTGTTGAAAACAATGAGACTGACTTATAAGCCCAAATCCAAAAATATTGGGATGCTTTATAAAATATTAATTACAAACACAATGCAAATCTCATAAACCATCTCATATTTTATTCCCGAGGAGATGGTGATTTCTGAATCATGCTGCTTCTATGGATCATAGAGCCTTGACCTGCAGTCGTGGGTGGCGCAGCAAACTGTGTTCACAGGCAAACATTTGTGGAAGTGTTTCCGGAGCCCACGCAGTGATTTCCATGACAGAGTGGTCACTGTTCAGTGCAGCACCGTCTGAGGGTCTGAACATCGTGGGTATCAAATATTGTTGTACAGAGATTTCTCCACCTTCTCTGACTCTTCTGATGACGTTATGAAATGTAGATGATGAGATATTCTTTCCAAACTGCTTGCAATTTTACATTGAGGAACATTATTCTGAAATTTTTCCACAATCTGCAACAGCTTTTTGCAAATTGGTGAGCCTCTGTACTTCTCTGAAACTTTGCCTCTCTTCTTCTGTTCTTCTTTACATTTTATGCAACATTCTGACATGTTTGAATCTAGTATTGCATAGAAAAAAGTATCATGACTTCCATTATGTTTTAGACAGCTAACCCATGTGATGCAACACTGGTAAATCTCTGACCTTTTGCCCCCTTTACTTGTAGTTTTCTCAGAAATATCTTAACACTTATTCGATTGATGGATAGCATTTGGTGCAACATTACATGTAGCACATAATCATCAGGTCACAATCAAAGTGAAATCATTAAACTGTGTCTGAGAGGAGTTTTTATACTGACAGGAACATTCACACTGAGGTAATGTATGAGGTAATATATGTATTTCTGCAAAGGGAATGTGGAAAATGATTACGATGGATCCAAAACAGACAGAACTGAAAAGAAAATATTTTCGGGTGCTCAGGATCTCAGGCCGGAACAAAAGTTAACATTTAACAAGACAGCAGCCCAAAAACAGTGCCTCTGAAAATCTTTGTGAAAGTCCCAGAATAGATCCAAACCTGGTCACCACACAGCACATAGGAAAGACTTAATAACGGCTTTCAACTGACGCTCCCCACAATTCTGCCAAGAAAATCCTCCAAAATAAAGGTGTGCCAAGCTCGTAGGATCACTTCCAAGAAATCTCAAGGTTACATTGATGCAAAAGGAGCTTTAACCAAGTGGAAGGACTTTATACTTAATAAACTTTTTTCCTATGGGGGGGGGGGCAGATTTTACGGCGAGTCTGAAAAAAAACTTTAAAAAATGCTGCTGAAAACTTTGGCTTAGCTCTAGATATCAGTCTCTTTATTCTTCTTCCAGTGAAGAAAGCCCACACTTCCTTTGCATGCATAGCTAAACCCAATAACCTTGCATATTTTCCTATAAGAAGTTTATAATTCAGAGTGGTGATATGCCTGCAACATGCTGTTCTGTTAGTGCAAATGGGATTTACTCACTAAAAGCTCTGATGAGTCAAGGACGGTCCACTTTGGCTAAACTCTCTCTTGGATCTTGTTGGCTGATCAAAGTCTTCTACTAGCTGAGACTGTAATCTTCTAACCTCACAGCTAATATTAATAGGCCCAGGAAACCACTCTCCCACTGGCAAGAATCTCAGACAAACAATGCCTCTATCTCCCACAGCTCCCCCAGATCTCCCAGCTGTATCAGCCACAGGTTAAGTGTTTCATTCTGTCTGTTTTTAATGGCGCGCTGGGGGGTAAACATTCACAGTGACCAAAAAACAAGTCATGGCTTCAGAAAAGGCATTTAAATGAAAATCACTGAATCCTGTGAGTCACACCTCTGTTAAGCTTACATGCATTTCCAAAGACGGATGTAACACCTACGTGTCATGCATTTAGCACATGAAAGCCCGCTGTGAGAACAAACAAATGCTATTCCATGCATGCATGTATGTGCATGCATGGATCACAAAAGGCTTGAGTCCAGGCACTCTTGACACTTGGTAATGAGCCCACACAATCTCCTTACCAGTCATCTGCATCCATCAGTGACACACAGGGGGCGGATTAGATGGACTGCATCCATCACCTGACAATGCACGCTATTCCTACAGGCTTTATTCCATGAAACCAGATCTGGAGCACTCAGTTTCCCTCCTCTGTGTGTACATATGTGAGTGTTTTCTGGGCAGTTGTGAGCATGGGAACTAGAAAATTAGATCTGTGACCCATGAAAAGAGACGCTGTGTACCCAGCCTGTCGCTGCCAAAAAAATAAATGAAAAAAAAAATCCCTATTTCAAATTGTTACTTGGCATAGCAACCATCACCTGCATGAAAGAACATCACATGTATAGTCACCGTGCACAAAAAGCTGCACAGGATGAGCCGAGACAGGGATCAGGCAAATCTCAGAAAGGTCAGCCTTTCCCTGCCCGAATTATTCATTTAAACACACAGAGAGACATCCGCAAAAGACCGATTCTGTTACAAATGTCTGCTTCAACACATCTCCTGCAAGGACCAAGTGGTCCATAATAACTGCCAGTTGTAATGGACGACTTGGCCTCTGCACATTAGGTATTTAAAAGAGGCAAGAGCACTTTTTTTTTGTGTTTTTTTTTTTACTGAGTGACAGATGAAGCTCCTAAGCCCCTGGAATTTCCAGTTCTTCCAAATGGTGTGGCTGTGTGAAAGAAGAAAGGAAAACTGTTCCCAGCTCTATAATCTGTGTCATGTCATTTGATTAGTTAAATTTTTTAAAGGGGATTTCTAAAACAGAATGGGGGGAAGAAAAGTTTTAAAAAGTCATAAATTCAAGCAAAACCTGGCAAGTTTAAGCTCAGCAGCTGTTACAGTGTACATCTCAATTATAGCATGAAAATTTCCCACATTAGGACTCTGGACGCTGTTGATTGTTGAAGGAGAAAAGAAAATGTTATACATTATTAAATTTGGAGCTAGCCAGGTGGTTTTACAGCCTGTGGATGCATTAAAGAGTAGTTTACACTTTATTGCATTTTGGTAATGTTCGGGGTTTGAGCACAGGACACTGAAACAGCTCTTCATGCTGAAATGCACCGATTAGGATATCTTTGACCTGGGCTCTAATTAAATGGTAATCCCCTTTAACAGACAGCAACAGCTACCCAAATCTTTTTCATCCCTCCATGTCACCCCGAGGCGTCCCCCTGTAACATAAATCTCGCTCTCCACCCGTCGCTCTAAGCTGCTGAAAGTCACAGCCCCCAAGAAGCTGGCACCGGCTGCAGAGAGGCAGCTCGCATTTCAAGACAAAGCTCAATCCTCTGTCAGAAAGGAGACACTTTCCAAAGCAGCCCTGCCATTCATCAATCTGGAACCTGTTTTTCTGCCCGTTTCCCCGACTCACACCTCCACGCTGAAAAGCTGCCCAGGAAAGCTGCCTTTCGCCAGGGAGAGACTAACACGTTGCCAGGGATCACGCTCAAACCGAGCTTCTCCACTGGCTGTGCGTGACTGGACAGCGAGTGGACCCCGCCTAAATTCACCTCTGCCTCATTTCCCTCGGCCCTGAGAATGATGTGTTTTATTAACAACGTGATGAAAAGAAAAAGAAGGAAAAAAATCAATTAAAATACCTTCGCAAAGGTATGCAAGGTGACACGGCCTCTGTTTGAGTTTCACACAAACAGAAAGAGATGGGGTCAAGGAGGGCTGACAGCGTTCGTTCTGTAAAGTTTGAATAAACTACAATTTCTGTAGACTTTTGCCCCCCGGCACAAAGAGCCCAAGAATTTACATCCTGAGAGTTATCAACACTCTTACAGTCCGGCTTTTGTCCGAGTACACGCACGATTAAAAGCAGCTGAGACCGTTTTACAGAATAGTGACACTGTGTCAGAATTTAAAATCTCATTAAACACACAACAGGGATGCAGCTTGTTGCAATGGGGTTTCCTGTGTGAAATAACAAGGTGGGGAAGAGGCTAAAAAAATCAGATAATGATCTTGTAAGGAGCAGATTTGCCTCGTTTTAAAGGTCAGAGGTCATCCGATACTACACAGACTCCGACTCTGGCTTACATGTCAGTTATAGTTTGCCGTGGCTTACAGCTGAGGGTCAGGATAATGGTTTTCTCCCGTGCTGTAACAAAGACAAACTAAACTCTGAGGCACACCCAGCCTCCCTGCGTGACTTTCATTAAAAACAGCTTTCTGCCACTTGTGGATTACAACAAGGAAAATATCCGAACTCAATATTCTGAATGTATTCTATTACAAGAACCCGCCTCTTTCCTGGGGCTAAGAAAATGTAAACCTCTTGCAACATCAGTGTTTTGTTGAACGGACAAATTACAAAGAAAACACTTGACATTAAGGAGGGAGGGAAAAAACCCTACAGGCTGGCTGAAAGGTATGTGTGATGCTTTGTTGATTTTGCATGAAGCCATGATTCCATCTGGATTAGCAAAGCTTTCTTGGATTGAGACCAAAAACAAACAAACCAAAAAAAGAAGATCAGCACGCTGGAGATCAGTCTCCTCAAATACCTTCAGTCAGCTTGTTTTCACATTCACGCGGCCACCTGCTCGCTGCTCCGTGTGCTAAACGAGTTAAGAGAAAATGGCATTGCGAGCAATTTGCTGTTGTTTCCGGTCTGAAGACTGGAGCACAGTCAAAGGTGGTTTTGTTGTCTTTGAAAGGATGATAACGACGTTAAGCTGCAGATGAAAAACGTCTGATAAGACCGTGTGCTGCGAGGATGGAAATCACATGAAAACTCCAAGCGCGAGCTAAGAGCAGATGTCTGTGAAGGTCGATGTTCACCTTCACTGGCTCCTTTCAATGTGGAGGAGTAGCAGCTCCGCTCTGAGTCCCTCCCAAATGATTGAGCTTGAGGGTGGAAGGCAGGTTAGCCTCCCGCACCCTGGTGACCCTGAACTGGATAAATGGAAGAAAATGGATGGATGATCCATCCAAACCCAGAGCTCTGACCTGCTGAGACACCAACTCTTTTAAAGACAAAAGCTAAAGCTGCTGAGTTTGGTAGTGTATCCTGTTAGCTTTCAGTTCCTCTTAACTATTTTTACACATGAATGAAATAAAGAACCAAATCTAACAGTTGACACCCGTTTTACTTGTTCATCTGACTCCCCATATGTCCACTTATTAAGGTCGGCTAAATCATTCACCACTGTAACTTCACTGCGCATGCCAGGTTTCAAAAACCATGGAGGTGCACGGCAAGCTTGAGCAGAACCAAAGTGCAGCACACAGCAGCACTGATGACATTTGTGACTGCCGACAGCTCAAACTGCCAGTGAACGGAGCTAAAAGGACACTTAAATCACAAAGTGGAAAAATCAGCAACTGTTTCATGTTCATTCACTGAAGCGTCCTCATATTCCACCATGACATCCTAAAAAAAGGCCCCTGTTTATTAAACGAGTAGTGTGCGCTGGCACTAACTTTAACAAGATCTTTAAAAAAAAATTACCAAAATAAGAAGCATATGGTTTCACATTCAATTACTGCCATTTTCTCTCCAGCTCTCATTTTAAAAGAACCACTTGTTCTCCACTAAACAACATCTTGAGGCATCATCTCACCACAGCCCATAGCGACCTCAGGAACTAGCCACCTTAAAGCAGACCTCATTCGTAAAAACAGACCTTAAAGGGACATCAGACGCACCACAAGATCCTGTGAAACGTAGTGCTTGTGGGCATACAGCAGAAAAAAAATGACTAAAAGAAGAAAAACAATCGTGTAGAAGTCTGACTCACAGCGAGGACAGTCAATCCACTGAGCTCCCTGTAAAAACAGCAATAAATCACAACTGCATTTTACCGTCCAATCCTATTCAAAGTGTCGGCTTACAAATACTTAAATAAAACTGAAACGTGGGATTAGTAACAGATGACTTCCTATGAATGAAAATCTGTTTTTTAACCCACATGTGCTTTAAAACTACTCAATCCTGCGTCTGAAAAGCCGAAGCAAGACCCTGCATGCAAGTTCTACATGAGCGCAGAGTTATAGCGCGCTACCCTGCAACGTGTGGCGATGTCCTCTTTTTACTTACAACAAGTAAACTCGTGCAGCCTCTTGTAATGAACAAATTAGTGCTGTGATTTTATGACGCTGTAACCGCAGAGCAACATGATATCATGGCGACACTAAACATGAAGCTTCTCGTCTTTTACGGTTGAGTTTTCCCCCCTCTTGTAAGTTTCAACAGAGAAAAAGGCAGTGAAAACACCTCGAAGGGGGCTCATTTTATAGCCTGCACTTAACAAATTTAATTGTGAGCACAGAAACACGGGCCCTATCTCTGTCGCATCGCATGACCGTGGAGAAAATCAGATCAGGATCACAGGACGAAGCTGGCGAGTGCCAAGAGGACGATCGCCTCGGCGGAGTGAGTGACTTCCTTTGTTTCCCTCCTAAACTCGGACCCACACACACAGTTCTTCATGGGACTGATTAGGTTAGTTCCCTTTACAGTTCCGTGTTTTTGGGACAGTCCTTGATCGGAGCAAGAACAATCTCTCCTCTATCGTTAGCTCACAGCTGCGCTGACCAGTTGGTCTGCATTTCCTCTGCAGCCCGCCTACCCAAAGAGCGCCCGCTGAAATGTGATGTTTCAGGAAGCCATTTGTAAAACAAAGTGAATCTGGAGCAAGCGGATCCCCCGGTGTGTGACCCCGACCTTTAATCATTCATTACACTTTTTTAAAACTTCCAGAGTGCCACTCGGGAGCTCCCACTTCCATCTGTGGTGGTTTAAAACCTGCAGCTCTTCCTCACTCTGAAGCTGGTTAATGCTCATTAGAGTCCATCTGCATTGAAACCTGAGCAGGTCTTTAGGGGTGCGACCTCGGCTTCTCCCTGACCCTCCACCTTCTCGTGGCCTGATATCCTCCAGCTGGCCAGATTGCCCACACTCCTGCCACAAATTAAAGTCTTCATTAGGACATTTACAGGAGCGCGGTAAAACACTGTCTGAATTTATGGCCTAACGACTAACGCCTTTCACTATGATTCACAGTGATTTCCATGCGTGGCATGAAAAGGAGGAGGAGGTGGCTTTGCTTTGTGGCTGTCTGGTTTTGAAGTGTCAGTTAAAAGGCTCCTCTTGTTATTTCAGAGGTGGGAAAAAACTATATCTAGATTTCCATCAAAATCAGTGCTTTATCCAGCTCTCTGCACAAAATGAGACATATTTAAGCCTTTTGGTTTATGCAACTGTTTGTCAATGTGTTGCCACTAGGTGTAAAAATAAAACCCAAGCCTGCTGGGGGTTTCTGCTACCTTCTCTAAACATTTGTGTAATACATTCATATTTCCAAATGTTGTATACAAGGCTGGACTTAAAATAACTAACCTGAGTGTGGGTTTGTAGATGTGTGTGTTTACTGAAATAAACAGGGCGCACAGACCAGCGGTTCTGAGAGACTTAGGCCCCGTCGTATGGCTTCAATCCACTCAGCATATTCTCTGAACCTCTATTAACGTTTCCTTGCTCTTGGGGAACTCGCTCATGTTTAATGCCTTTTGAAAAGGCGCAGAGTTTTAGGAAGAGTTACAATGCCAGAAAAAAGATCAAACAAAGATGTGAGGTGGAGAAAAAAGCTGCAGGACATCCAGCTCTCCCTCTCTCTCCTAAGAAATGAGAAACATTTGTGTGTCTATGAATAGCTGTGCTTGTTTAATTCATGACTAGCTTCGTTTTTTTTCTGCAAGGTGCAATGTAGTTTGGCCCCGGCAGGCTGAAAATCTGAAGCCTTGATTGTCTAATGAGTGAAGCTGATGTAAAGATAGCTGAGGTTTCATCAGAATACAGTGCGTTTGCCGCGCTTTAACATTTAAAGGAATCAATTTAAAGCGCAACAGTTTGTCAAACCCGACTATTTAAATGGAAAGGTGTGCCAGCTTCCCCTTGAGGTGTTGTATAAATCACCGTGAGGGAGCTGCGATTGCAACATCCCAACAATACTGTACGTGAAAAGGAGCACACAACCGGAAAATACTACAGCTCTGTTTTTTCCACTTTGAAAGATTTCGGCGGGGCGTTTCTGATCGTTCTGTGAGACACCTACAGTAGGAACATGACATTTATTGAAAGCACGCCACGGGATTACTCGCCGTTTTTACATCAAGAGCGTGAGACACGGTTTCAGAGCCCGGCCGGTTTTTATCCCTTGACAGCATGCTGCCGTCCGTGTGAATGTTCAAAGAGCCTGAGCGAGGGATAGCAAAGGAGGTTCACCCAGGGCTCGTGTGTCATCTGACCTCATTTCTGAGATGGACCCGGGAGGTTGCAGGGAAGGCAGAGGTGTAGCTTTCACTACAACCTTTTCTTTTGCTTCCTGCAAAATGACAGGACAGGAGGAGGGAGGGAGGGAGGGAGGGAGGGGGGGATGTGTGCACACAATGGCAGAGTAAGATGTCTGCCTGGAAACCATCCATGGGGAGATGAAAGAGCACCGGTGAAGTCATGGTGCAAAAACGCAACGGGCAGAAATACGCGGCTCCATCTCTGAATAACGAGTGAGAGGAGCATCCGATTACAAAGACAGGGAGAGCAGGAGAAAGCAAAGGGCGCATAATGCCACAACGCAGATTGGATGATATGTTAGTGCATGCACAGCATTCATCATCTGGGCTGGACATTATTAAAAGGTGCAAGGACTGCTGCAAAGGTCTAAAAGATTATTTGAGAACACATCATTTCAGTGCAACAAGAAAAAAAGAGCAAAGTGGGTGTCCAGTGTGAAAACTGCAAGTCTGAACTAAGCTCCTCCGCCGACCTGCTTCAACACAAACAAAGCTCTTGATGTAAACGTACAGATAAATATTCGCAGGTGCACAAGCGACATGAATGCGGTGATGTAAAACACACACTTAAACAAAAAGTCTATTGTCTGTCTTCACATAGTTTAAAAATTCCAGTGGCAGTGGAAACCCCACAGCACACGGTCCCCATCTGCACCACAGGAAGTCAACAGCCAAACAGCCGCTGGCCTTCTCCTGTCACCACGGCTCCTGGCCAGACCCCGTAGGGAGATTGCAGTCTTCGCCCGCCACCCTGACAACACACGCACGCTCAGGCTAAAACCAAAGCCACACAGTGTTCAGCGAGGAAAGAGAGGACCTTGGTCCTTTGTCTGGGTCCTAACCTGGATGAGGACACAGAGCAAAGGTGAAAGCTGCAGCAGGGGACAGAGAGGACTCTACGGAGATCCTCATCCGCTCTGACGCAACACCAGGAGGAAGCAACCACAACAAAACATCTATTTCCTCTGCTATCTGGCACAGACCCGGGACCATTGTCAATTGTCAGACACAACATGGGCATTTCTGTCTATCCTCACCTCTACAGATAAGGACAGGAAACACTGTCCTGCGCTCCATAATCGGCCAGGTTGTGTCGGCTGGCTGCACCTGCACAAAGCAGCCTATTGTCGTGGTGTGTATAATGTTTGTCCTCTGTACGGATTGAGTGGTGTGGGGTTTTTCAGGGCAAATACAGATATTGTTGACTGAGGCTGGTAATAACAATGTCTAGATTTCCATTTTCATTTCACCCACAGACAGCTGACAAACAAGGAACAAAGGAATAGTTGGTGCCAAAATATTTAGTGCATACCTTCTACTAGAACATAACAGCACTGTTTTGCAGGTGTTCATGAAAAACTGGGTGGTTTTGACCTTCTTTAATAACCAAATAAATAAAAGGTGGGAGTCACCAGACACCACATGGTACAATGTTATCACAACACTTCACTCATAATACAATAATATTGGGGTTTTTATCCAAGAGGACAAAGTTATCTTCAATTCTTGTTTTTTCGGTGCAAAATAAGATTGTCATGCATACAACACTGTCACTCGCACTGCTGTCGGTCTCCGATTAAATGGGCACATAATGGTACATTGCAGATTGGATGATTTGTTAGTGCGTGCACAGAATTCATCATGTGGGCTTGACATTATTAAAAGGTGCAAGGACTGCTGCAAAGGTCTGCCATCAGTCTGCGATTAAATGGGGTCAAGTCGGAAATTACATGCTGGTAATTAGATCCATTTCTAATAATAGAGCAATGAACTGTTATAAATCATCAAAAACTGGACATCTGCTGCTGTCCGCATACACAGAAAGTCACACTTAACAGAAACAAGCAACTTCCTGCCCTGTAAAATATAACCAGAACACAACCAGCTGGCAGCCAGTTGACTCGAGTCCCTTCGAGTTGTGTTCATTGACAAACGTTGGCAGTCAGTGTGCATTTATAAACTAGACTTCGATTATTTAAAACAGGATCAAAAATCTCTGAGGGTGACTGTAGTCGGTCCAAGTCAGACTGCAACTGTCTGCGGAAAGGTTGGTTTTTACCAGGCCAGCTGCGCGGTCCAATTCTACTCCTGTGGCTCAGTCTTAGCTCACACTGAATTAGCTTTGCTTTGTCAAGCTAAGCTAATTAAGAAAGTGTGTCCAGTAATGCTGCACTGATTTTTTCCCCCGCCCCTACAAATGATAACTTTAATCCTCTTTTTTCACAGAGATGCATTGACTGCCCATCCAGGGTCAATGCTCAGCGCCCTAGCTAGGACTCTGGCTGACTGAGCGGTCAGTCTCACGCACCTTCTCATCTTCTCATATCTCACGATTGTGAGACGCTAGCAATGTCACAGTCCGTGCACACTAACACCCACATGCCAACATGCTGCTAAAAGACACAAAGTTTGTAATAAGTGCAAGTATTCAAGGAGGGAACTATTTCAAAAACATTCAGGACAACAAATCTAATCATTCACTTAAAACAGCACCAACCAGCTGAATACGCTCAGTTTGAGGAAGCTAAAACATGAAAGTGGCTGTAGCTAAGGAGAGCCAGAGCTCAGAGACAGACAAAGGCCAGCAGGCCCTGCTATCTTCCCTTGATATGAGCACTGATAAGCCCAAAACAATTATGAGGAAAACTTTCAAATTCATGGCCCTACAGAGAAGCTGTTCTCTGTAGTTGGGGGAAAGAAGCTTAAGAAACCAGATTAAATTACATCAGATCAAAGCAGCAATTTTTAAATCTAACTATTTATACATATATAGCATAATGGTGGGTGCACACAGTAACAAACAACTGAGAGAAGATCCTGTAACCTCCTGCAGTTTTGGGGGAAATTGCAAAGTTTAATATTTTCTTTCATCATGAAAATGAAATTAATTGAAGAAATGTTGATTTTACATTGATGTATGTACAGTTATAAGTCCAAAAAAGAAAATCATAGTGACATTTTGTCAAAGCCAGTAATGTTTTGTAGTATTATAGAGAAAAATGAGATTTCAAACCATTTATTTTGGGCTGTGAAATTATAACGGAGCATAAGGGGTACTGTGTTTTTTCAGTACTTACTACCTGTTAAAAAAGGTTTCCGATGCAACTATTAAGACCCCAAGTGTAGATAACCGAGAAGAGATCGACTGAAGTAATTTATGTTGGAAAGCTTTTATGAATTTTTGGTGTATTTGGGAGTAGGGATGAAGAGATTCTGTATACTTCTTATTTTCTCTTAATGCAGCACAATCCCTAAAAAAAAAAAAAAAAAGGGATACTCGGATCAAGTTTGCCCCTCAGGAATTTTATTCTTGGCAGTGGAAAAAACAGCTTTAGACTGGTGAAAAATAGGCATCCAGAGAAACCCAGAAATGTTTTTAATTAATTGAAAACACAAGAATTTTTCATTAAATATACAGTACAACAACAAGACAGAATTAAATGTTAATAAAACTTCAAGAGCTGACCCATTCATCACAAAGTCTGCTCAGTAAAAGCTAGAATAGTGAGGAAGGAAGGAGGGAGTGTAGACTAACAGGAAGGATGTTTCTGCAGCAGATGCTCCAGATTGGTGAAAACAAGTCAGAAAACAAGCGAACCGACTGAATTTTCCGCTCCTGACATGACACCTCGCTGCTGGACAGCCTGGAGGTGTTTTGGTCAGGAGGACATGAGCCAGCGCCCTGAAACAGAGTGAGGAACCAGACGCCTTTGAATCAATACAGACAATTTGTTTGGACAAAAAAAACAACATCCCCAAAGCAGCTGTCTGAATAAAACACAGCTGCATGCTTATTTCAGCTGAGGAAACATCGAACAAAGGCATAGTTTTACAGAGAGGGGGGGAAAAACCCTCATGCTGCAAACCTACTCGGTTATTCTGACTGTGCTGTGCCATCCCTCTGTCGGAATCGATTAAGAAAAAAAGTCTGGCTTAACGTAGACTCGGAGGGAGGTTCAGATAGAGGACAGCAGAAAGGAGGACGGGGGTTTAAAGGGATTTCAGCATTTGGCATAGTTTGTGCGACTGGAAGGAAGAAAAGTGAAAAGGGGCAGAGGAGGGTGAAACGGTACAGCAGCAGAGCAGGAACAAGATGAAGCTGGGGATGCCGTGGAGGTTGTTTAACATAATTAAAAACCACAAAATAACTACGCTTGTTGTGTAATGAGCTTCTCTCACTAGCGGTGACAATTACTGTCTGCTAACACAGAACAATGCGGGCCATAATGTGCAAATGCTGCCTGAGTGTGCACGGCTGCAGGAGGGGATGTACGGCTGTAATTATGCACGCCTGCGTACCGAGACTCCGGTCAGCAGAGGTTTCACTGGCCGATTATGTCGCCATTAAATAAATCTAGTGAACGACCGCCTTCGCTGTAAGGGTCTGATTACGGGGCAAATCCCACGCAAATGAACAAAAGTTAATCGAGTGTGTGCAATCCTGAAACAGAGGCCTTAACAGAGTAAAGATTAAATCTAATTCGAAGTATTTTCACGCTGTTAAGAAGCCCATAGTGTCATACCCACTGAGCACGGCAAAGCAGTGCAAAGAGCAGAGGTTTAATCCTGGTTAAAAGCGTCAACTGCAAGAGGGCAAATGAATGAATTACTCACAGGGCCTGTGGGGTGGAGGGGGGCTGTTCTGATGTTTGGCTTTAAAGCCAACAAAGCTTTCTTACACTTCTGGCTAAAAGTCACCTTTCTTTTGAACACTAGCTAGACTTTATGAGCAAATACAAACCAATTCGTTTCATACTAACACGACACAAACTTAAAGAGGTCAATTACTAAGAAAGAGTTTGTTGCAAAGTTAAACCATAAGCAAATATATTAAGCAGAACTTTGGCTGGAGGTAGAAGATGCAAACAAAGGCAACGACCACTTAGTTTTTCCGCTATCCAGTGCAATATTTAAACCACCTACAGATGGACAGTAATAAGCACACAGAAGTGAGCAGCTGGATTTTTCTTCGCCCTACGCCACAGACTGAAGTCCGCCTGCCAGAAATGTTAATACAAGTCGCGGCAACAAAGACCTCAGTCGGCTTGATTGGTCCACTTGGTAAGCATATTAAATGCGATGCCTCCTTTAATCAAAATAGTCATGTGTAATGGGCTGTAATTGCATCTGGCTTGCACGATGCTAATGCAAGCCATCATCCTGCTAATGTACCCACATGTGTCTCTCTTGCTCCCGTAGCGCTGTGACTGCTCAGTATCGATTAGCTTCAGTGAGATCAGCTCAGTTTCAGTCGCCACTGTTTTACAAAGAAACTCGAACCGGTTGCATTAAAAACCTCAGTGTGTAACAGTAAAGTGCTGAATGACAAAGAGAGAAAAAGCAGTCGAAAGTCGAGCTAACTGTGACAGATGCATGGTAATATAATCTAAATGTCTTCAGCTCTCAAAGACTCAATTAACAAGGACTGCCCTGGTGCACAGGAGTACCAGCTGTCCCTGTTTGTCACTTTAGGTCAATAACTCTTACAGTTAATTGTAAACACGTCTGCACACACACACAAATCTCTAAGTGAGACATCCCCAACTTGGTCCCCATATTTCTTTCACTGCAATATTAAAGAAAACACTTTTGAGAAACGCTGCTGTGTTGAGATATTCTTCTACTCTTCAAAGCTTCGGAGAACATGAGCGGTACTCTGGTTTGCATCTCAAATGTATGAGCGCAGATTCAAAGGAACTGGGGAGCTCTAAAACATTCACAGCCACCCTGCGCCAAGAGCTGATAAAGCCACCAGCTTCACTCATACATTATGCTGGCTACATCAGTAAATCCCAGCTGCTCAGCTTTAGTCAGGTACCGGGTCCAGGAGGTTAACACTGTACAGGCTGCCATGGAGACAGACGTCCTCCTGGAAGCCACGGCAGGAAGATGAAACGGCAACAGCAGGAACACAGACAAAAATAGCAGGAGGAGGCTGGACGATATGAGAAATTAGGATAGAAAACAAAAATATGCAATCTACTCAAAGAAAAGAAAGTCTTGAGAAACAACAACTGGTCTGCCCGCAGGGTCAGTCGGAGCCAGCTGATCTGAAGATCAAACATCGCTAACGGCCTTTCTCAATAAACACCAGTGGCCTTGTCAACCTGTTTAAATCTGCTCCCGTGCCAAGGAGGAGCTGAAGGGTGACTGAGAGCCCGGTGTCACTCTGCCTGTGGCCTATCGCTTTGATGAGTTCATTCAGCCTCAGAACGCAAAGAGTTAATGGCTGCTGGGATTATGCAATGGCGCCCCAGACGCCTTTTCTCCTCTCCTGCCCTCCTTTTTCTTCCCCAACACCCCTTCAAACGGGGCGCAAGCCAAATTAGGCATTCCTGCACGTTTCAATCAGATGCATTTGAATGCGACGTTAGCTCCGCGCATGCTTTGGCACCAATGCGAGAACAAAACAGGGGTTTTGTTTCACTCCGAAGCCTCCCCTCGCCAGGGCCTCGCACCTGCCCTGCAGGGGGAAAAGTTGTAAAGATTTACAACCGTCTGAGCGGGTTACAGCTGCAGTGTGTCAGGCTAGTAAAAACACATGTATTTCATCTTTTAAGGTAAATGTGATACTACAGGTTATCACTAAAAGCAGGAGGGTGATTTCAGCCACGGCAGATTAGACAGGGTGGAGGTGAAGGATGGCAAGAAGATGTCACGCACGTCATCTGATAAGAGAATAATAATGTCACATTAGTGAGACATCAAGTGAACGAGGGAAGAAAACCTGATCTGATTTATTAGATTAGTTAGTTCACGCTTTCACCTTTTCCTTCACAAGTGAGACCGGACCTGGGAAAAGGCTCAGGAGATAAGATAATATACAACACCCCAACGTAAACACCCTCAATGCAATCTCAGGCAGGCCTCATGTGGGCCAAACCTTCAACAAAAAAACAAAAGACCGTGCACATTTTTACTTTTATAAGGTGGATTTTCCAGACTCTGTCACAACAGTGATTACTTTCCCTTTCACTGCAGCGACTGTAAGACAAACAGCACAAAGTTAGCGTTCTTGTTAGAAAGTAACTTTCCAGGAATGTGTGAAGGCATTCGACTGGTTGTGAAAGCTCATTCCAGATGACGCCTAATTATCATAAAAGATGGGAAAAAAAGTGTAGGTGCGTGTGTGCTTGTCCTTTTCAAACTCAAACATTTCTCACCTTAAATCTTTAAAACCTCTAATTTAGATCCAATCCTCTAAAATAAGACATTTTAACAAGTGTTGCTTTGGCTAATCAGACTTACCAGTAGAGCCCAAACAGATGTCTGCTGGTTACGCAAATAAAAGAAGTCAAAATGAGATTCATTTATTACAGGATCTACAACAAGTCAATGGCGACCAATGAAAATAACTCAATTATCCAAAGACTTGCAGTTTATTTTCTGTCTATTGATTGGTGACTAATCACTCATCACTGCTTTCTAGGTGTGTGTGTGTGTGTGTGTGTGTGTGTGTGTGTGTGTGTGTGTGTGTGTGTGTGTGTGTGTGTGTGTGTGTGTGTGTGTGTGTGTGTGTGTGTGTATGAACTAACAAAAAAGCCCATCTGATTGGAAGATTTCACCACTTAGGGCTCTGATAAATTTGCCAACTGGGTAGGCAAGTAATTAAAAACGCTATAGTTTCTGTGCATAACACAAAAAGAGACAGAGCCGTAGAGGCACAGAGTCGATAAACAAGAGCGATCCTTCCACATGAGACGGTCAAGCACGAGAAGCAACAAACCAACTGCAACAGGAAACAAGGAAACGGAGACGGGAGAGCTACAAGGGTTGATTCCAATCACGACCACAGGGCCTTGCAGCAGGAGCCAACGCAACCACACGCATGCACAGCATCACACAGACATGCATGCAGCACTCAGTGGGTCAGTATAAAGAAAATAAACCTGCACATATCAGCAGGTAAGCTTCCTTAGGCGCACATACCAAACATTAAATGTCAGCGCCTGGAAAATAGTAGTCAACACTACATCTCATAAGCTATCACATCCATCTTTCTTTCTTTACTCTCCCTCTGGGGCTGGTGAGAGCGTTGTTTTTGGCAACCACTGATCCATAACTTCAAAATGACTCCAAACAACTCATTTAGCTGGCAGGAAAACTAAAACGAAAAAGAGCTTATTCCCCATAAGAAAAATAACATAAAAAAGAAGGCTTTTATTGACACAAGAGAGACGATGTGCAGAGGCATCACAGTGACATGCATTTGCCAGCTGACAAATCTTCGACAGTGCTGTGTGCCTCCAGTTCCCAGCATCCTTAAAGCTGGCACACCTAGATCGATTTCGGGGTCGCTGGAAGGACGGAAAACCGAGATGATGAAGACACATCAATTTAAAAATCACATGGACCCCAGTGGGCTGCCATGAGTGTAGCCTCTGAGTGCAAGAAGATCCTCCCCCCTGGGAAAAGAGCCTTCCATAATGGGAGTGAATGCAAGCCGGCTTAGGAAAACAGGGGACCGTGGAGTTCAAAAGGCTTCACCTAAACCTGAATAAACATGGCTGATAAATGACCAGAAATAAGAGCCACCGAAGACGCTGAGAAATCCTCCCCCCTTGTTCACACAACCAGTGCTACCAGTTAAAGTCTCCCATATGCACAAACGCGCCGAGACCCCGATCTGTACAGACAAAATCCGCGGAAGACATTTTGATACGAGAGCGTAGATAAACACAGGTGTTACTCATTATATTCATTAAGGCCCGGTAGCTAAATACAGCAGAGCTTTCATTACTTTCATTGCACGCCTTTGTTTACCTACTCTTTAAAGGTCTAAACGGCTGCTGGGACATTCCTCTCCTCTTAGCTTTGTTTTGTAACGCTGGTCTATGCTCTAACAGGAATGGTTTGTGCTATTTCACTGCTTTCAAGGGGTTTTATCAAGTCTGCTTATGGGTCCATTTGTGTATCAATACTTCAGCTGCTCCCTTTCCCCCCTCCCACTCACAGAAAACTGATCGGGAATCATTGAGGCTTCTCGGTGTCAACACAACTGTTTAATTAACAGTAGAAACTGAAAATAGTAGGAAAAAAAGGTGCGAGTATGACTCAGATGAGCAAAAGCTTCACTGTTGTGACACGCCAGCATTTATAACACTTACAGGCATACGAATGTCACAGATTGGACCTGTTCTTGATTCTTGTTCTTATTGACTAACCGGTAAACTGGCTGGGGCTGTATTGTGGCCAATATTAACACGAGGTATTGATAACTGATAACCATCAGCTTATATTGAGACTATATTGCTCAATAAATAACATAAATTGGAGAAGAGAAACCCGGATCGTTTGTCTTTGTCACTGGGGTATTTGGGAGATTCTCAAAAATCAATTACGATAAAAAGAAGACGAACAAATATTTGTGTTTTCTGTGTTTATTTTGCTTTTGCTGATATTTATTTCTGACAGAGTAAAAGAAAATAATATTTTTTGAGTGTTTAATCTTTTCCTCATATCTTACCTAACTGCAAAACTGAAGGCACACAGATAAAGGTCAGCCATGGACACTGGGAAGTTTCAACAGGCTGATCAACAGAGTGTGAACAAGTAAATAAATAACTACACATAATAAACTTTAGGGAACTCTGTGTATTTTAAGTGTGACTGAAAGAAATATCAGTATGGGTCTTAAAAATCCTAAATCGGGGGATCGGACTAAACAAGGCAACCCAGAGACCAAAAGAAAGTCAGCGCCGTTCAACAACAACAGGCCAAATTACCACTGGCAACGCAACTTAATGTTTTTTAAACTTCAAGGAGACCGACTGAAGCACTTTTGTGTAGGCATGACTGATACTGTTAATAGAGATGATAGAAAGCAGGGTAATTACATTACATTAGAAGGCCACCTAAGCAACCGAACTCTGAAACACCCATCAGCTACAAAATGAGGCATGAGGAGTTTTTTATTACTGAAAAGAAAAGTTACCATCAGATCATTAAATAAGAGGAATAATATAACGCGTGTAGAAAGGCTGCTGTTAGGTGATGCATTGCACAGCACAGATGTTCATCGGTCTTTCTCAATATCATCTTATGATGAAATTTCAAAATGCATGAAGACAATCATGCTGCGGTCTGTACTGCAATCCAATCAAATATATATGGATTTATTTATTTTTCACAGTCAATAGCTCAGTTTCAACACAGTTATTAGAAACAGCTGCGCACGCCTCTGATGGTAAACAGACAAATTCCAAATTCAACACAATGCACTTCTGTCTTTGTTTAGTCTACATCCCTCCATCCCCTCTGACTTTAAGCATTCGGAGAATCCGCCTTGTGTGAAGCCAAACAGCCTTCAACCCCAGCAGGGCTAATAAGAGGCAAGCGTATGGATTTTAAAATAGAGCAACGGCAGGTGGGCACGCCAGCGAGGCATCCTCACAGCCACTGGTCGACTTTCCAGGATAGGAGAGCTTTGGAATAATACTGACATCTTGCATCCTTCTACTTGAAACCTTCTTCCCCTTTTTGAGAGATGAACAGATCCAGTGCCGTGCTCTGTGGTTTGCGCAGTGTAGCAACAGCGTTTTGTTTTATAGCAGATTCTGAAAAGCCATCCACACAGTAAACAAAGTCTAAACTCAGAAGTGATTCCCAAGAAGAAGCTGGACAGGATGTGCATTAATCATCGCAAAATGATGATTATTAGCATGATAGAGTGATTTTCTCCAGCTGCCCGAGACAGAGAGAGGGAGAAAGATCAAAGACGAGGGCCTGACAAGGGCCGCTCCTCTGCAACCAGCCCAGTCATTTTTCCACATAAATCTTTCAGGACGGGGAGAGAAACAAAGAGGCAAAGATGATGAAAAATACACCATAGATGAGCAGATAAGAGAGATGCTGCATTAACGTTATGGACATTGACTGGATGAGTGGCTTTCATGTACTCCAGAGGGCTGCCACGTCACGTCGGCTACAAATAGAAACCAGATCAACAGAGCAGCAGAGAGCCGAGCAAAGAGTTATGACTGCCAAGTCAAAATAAAGACAGATCTCAGTAAATATTTGACCGCAGGAACACGGAGTGTTTGGTGTGGACGGCTTCATGTGGGGAGTAAAGATCTCTGTGGCGCTTTCACCCATTCAGAGGCCCCCCTTTTAAAAAAAAAAAATACAAAAATAGGGCATTCCTAAGGTTGGGTTAAAAAAGCACGGCTGTCGTGAAAGTACCTGGCTTGGCTCTATTCATTCATTTTATAAACACAAACCCACTGCCTTGCTTGCCTCCGTCTCCCCTGCTGCTGCCTGCACACAGAGGACACATTCATCCCCCAAAGCGGGCACCATGAGGAGACTGGAAAAGAGGGGGCAGGGAGGGACGGAGTGAGGGAGGGGGGTGGGCACCAGACACACTTCAACTTCAAGGAATTTTTCAGCCACTTTTGACCATCACTGCTGCGCCGACAGAGCGAGCAAAAGCCCAATCTGTGCAGATCAGATAAAACTTGACTCAGTTTTGACACGAGGAACACCGAGTCTCTGATCCCAATCCCCCGGCAGGATAGCAGCATTCCTCTGCACAAACTCGGGAAGGATCTTCTTGCGGCTTTCTTCTCACTCAGCGGCTGAGGTTATGAACTCCGGAGAGGCTTCACGCCGTGGGAGGCCAAAGAGAAGGATCGTAACTATCTTTTTTTAACCCCACTTTTTGTAGCTCCTCTCCACCGGCACCCATGATGCAGTGTGCCAAAGCTGAGAGGCAGCTCAAACACCCAAAACAGAGTTATGAATATGATAATCAAGGAATTGCTTATCCAGTGTGTTGTGTGAGGTTGGAATTATACTCAAGGGAACACATAATGACATGGCAGGGCTGCTTCAGTGATAGATTACAACCAGCTATCATCCCATCATTCCCCTCTGCTGCTGCAGATGAGAAATTTAATCACTGTGTAATTACAGTGATATGCAAACAGAAGAGCTGCAGCATTGTGAGAAAAAGAAAGTGTGTAACATTTTCAAACCTTTCAATTTAAAAGCATTTGTACTCTTCATCCCCCCGCACTCTAACTTCCCTGAATTTTTCTCAGTCCTGGAACAAACTGCCTTTCTATCTCATAAAATCAAGCCCCCCCCCCCCCCCCCCCCCCTTAAAAAACTGGCTCATTGGGGGAGGGGTACCCCCCTTTTCCTCACTGACCACCGCTCCCTGCCCAACAAAATTTAACTTCTTTAAATTTCCACTACGTACAACAAAGACTTTCCTTGCATGAATGAAAAAGTCATCAAGCATCACCTTTGACTCTCTGTAGCAGCCCTTCTTTGCACGGAGTTCCAACAGTGCACCAACTTCAACCAGCTACATAAGTAGTCACAAAAGCATGGAGGTCCATGTTGGCTCCACCAGCACTTATTTATGTTTTTAAACTCCTTCTTCTGGAGTTACAGTATCTGGATGCTCTGGAGTAAATAAAACCCATATGTGCTCTGCTCGTAGTAGGAGTGTAGAGGAGCTTGTTACCAACCTTGGAGGCAGATAAAGCCCACAGCATACATCATATCCACCGGCATTCTCCTCCTGGTAGTCGCAGCGGGGGTTCTCCAGCCTTTCCCCCGCCGGGTCTCGCTCCCTCCTCGTTGATCCATGACCGTCCCGGTGCTCGGCGGCTTCCCGGGTTGCTGTTCTCCGGCGGCTACGGGAGAGCCGCAGCGCGAAACACAGGAGCAGGGGCGGTGAGCGTCAAAGAGATCCGTACGTCACCGTGTGCTTACAGGTAAACCAACACCGCTGCCTGCGCGGCTCCTCCCGGGAAAAGCGAGACGGCCTGCTCACCTGGTTGTTCCGGAGACTAGCGAGAGCACAACAGAAACATGTGGGGCGGACGCTTCGGGTTTCAGCCTGCTCTCACAAAACGAGTGAACGAGTTCAGACTGAGATGCCCCGCCGAAAGTTTGAAGCGAAGTTTAAACTTCCAGGTGGCTCGTAGGGGGAGGGCTGCTGTGAATTTAGGCTGCGGTGGTTCATTACAGCCCGGTCTGTGTTGCCCGCCGTGTGCCCGCTCTTAGAGCTGCTGGACCACCTCGCTCTCCAAAAAGAGGGAGTTTCTCTCCGCCGTGTTTCCAAGTTGGCTTCCTCCCACTCGCCTGGGTGATTTTTTTACTCCAGAGTTAAGTGGGCGGAAACAACATACGATAGTTCCTGTCGGAATTTTCAAAATAAATGTAACAACAAGGACGACTTTAAATACCCAGTTTTCCACAATTTCTCATTTGTATATTTTAACCTTTAATTCATGTATTTTAATTTAGTTTATCAGTCTTTTCATGCTGGATGAGGCCAGTAATAGTCCAATAGATTATTCTTATTATTATTATTACTACTACTACTACATTTATTATTTATTAACTTTACTCATGTTTTTAAATAATTACGTGTGCAAAATTATCGAGACACTGTTTTCTATGCCATTGATGCTGTTAAGTAACCGGCATGGAAAAACAAATGTATAATATTTTGAAATTAAACTTCCCGTATCACTCTGGTTACTTCACTCTCTTGTTCCTCGGGTGCAGCTTCCGGTGGCCGTGCCTGATGTGGGATAAGGAATACAACACCGCGACCCTCTGGTTCAACCTGAGCACTGTTACCTTATACAGAAACCTTACATATCACTCAAATAATACAGATTTTTATTCAAATGTTTTATATTTTCAATATCTTAAAGTTGTTTTTATGCAGAAGATTTACAAAATGAACATAACTGGTCCAAAAGAAACATGTCAGATTTTTTTTCACTCTGTAATTCCTGCACGCTTTTACGTGTTTGCAGATTACTAACCTAATTAATGTTGTACTATCTCTCACTTCGGTGCTATGCATACAAAAAGCACCGATTCACAACAACAGTCGTCTTTATAGCTTAAAGTAAAGACTCTACAATACCGAGGGGACCTCAGCAGGAATGCATGTCCCTGTTAACACCTTCTGTGAGCAGTAGCGGTTTTAGATACGGGCGACACGGGCAGTTGCCCGGGGCGGCATCGTGGTGGGGGGCGGCATCACGGGCATCGGCGAAAAATGAATAAATGCTCGTACTCATGCTGCCCCGACGTCAGCAAGCGCATATTGGGAATGGCACAGGCACCGATCGGTTTTCTATCGCCCATTTGCTGGGAGTAAGGGCGCCCTTCGTTTGCGAGGTGCGCCTGCTGCTTGCGGCGCAGAGACCAGAGGGCGGGGCGGTGGGGGATTCTCTGACCGGCTGGAGCGGCGTCTAATAACCAACTCGCAATAAAACAAAATAAAAACAAACCAACAAACACGAAAACACCAGACATCATGATACAGACTTATAATTTGCACCGATGTTTTTTCCAAATTCTATACACGAAAAGTGAGCGCGAGAGCCCTCGGTGCGCCTGCTCGCTGCTGAAGTCAAAGTAACCTTTATTGTCATCTCCGCTACATACAGTCCAGTTTATAGAGAGACGAGACGACGAGGCTCCAGTTACAGCAGTGCAAGGAAACAAACAATAAATATAAGAAGAGTAAGAAAATAAACATACACTTTAGGACTCGAGGTAAAGGGATCAATAACAATTTAAAATTTAAAATTTACAGTTTGATGATTTAAAGTCTCACACACAACCCGTCGAAAGGGGAGGGGGCTGGCTGCTTCCAAATAGAGCACATTTCCAATGTTTAAATCCAAGCCCATTATGTATTCATGATTTGAATCCAGGGTTGTGTGAAATCTCAGAAATAAACCTTAGACAAAGTGATTCTGTGAACTAAGGTGTAGGCCTGTTAGGTTATGTTGTGCTGATCCTCGGGTTGGGGGATTTGTGTTCATACTGGAGTGCAACATTAAAACCAATGGAAGATGGACAAGAAAAGTTCAAAGCCATCAGATCCTCAGTTTAGAAAAAAGAGAAAAGAAGAGGAGGAGAAACGAGCAAAAGATACAGGTAAGCAGATGTGTGATTGGATAATGGCAGGTCATCCTGAAACAATCAGAATCAGAATACTTTATTAATCCCTAAGGAAATGATGTGGGTTACAGTAATGCTCTAAGAAGAAATGGTAAAAGTAGTAACAGTAACAGACTAAACTCCAAACAATACATTATGTTACAGATTTTAATATTAATTAGTCATTGTCAATTGTTGATTTGTCCTGTTCTCATTGTATGACGAATTATGATGGCTGTTTGGTAGCCGTTTGCATACTATGCATACTCTCTCTCTCTTCGTGTGTGTGTGTGTACAACAGTTTTATGTTAATGTACAATCCGTAATATGTTTTTTGTGTGTGTTTGTGTGTATGTGTGTGTGTGTGTGTGGGGGGGGGGGGGGGCGCCAGAGGGAGTGTTCGCCCAGGGCGCCAAACAGGCTAGGACCGCCACTGTCTGTGAGTTCACATCACTCTGACCACGAGGTGACGGCCCCATGCTGGCACCACCGTTGGGGATATGTGTGGGCCCAGAGCCACGTTGCTGGTCCACTTGGCCCACGGATGACTGTGGCTGACAGAAACACTTTAGAGGATTAATAGAGGGTTAGTAAATCCTTTTCAAGGGGGCAGATATAGAAAACAAGTTCATTCACAAAATGAATTCCTGAGGGAGGAAAGAGAGGCAGTAGTCCCGCTCTTATTTGAAGTGTCTGAGGGCATGGTGTCAGCTCCCATGCACTAATTAACTCTGCTGCTAGTCACTTACCTCTTAGAAACAGGAAAAAAGGGAATCCGGCAGCTCTCAGCAGAACCCAAAACCACGAGTATGGGTTCATATAAAGCTCCACATTAAAGCTCTGACATCCTGAGAGATTAGCAGCGAGCAGACAAACCCCCTCCACGCCGATTTGTACCAGGTGGGAGGAGGAAAACTCAGAAGTCTCACATCTTAGTAAGACATCTATGTTTCCCGAGTTCCCACACTCACACTGGAGTCTGACGTTGTAAGATCTCGCTTGGTGGAAGAGCGTAAGTGGATAAGACGAAGAACTCAATTCTGAGTAGAAAATGGTTTTATTTCTTTTATCAAGATCAGACACCAACTGGGTTCGTTTTAAGTATCAGATCAAAACGGACGCGTGTGCAACTGTCCCCTTAAATGAAACGCGCTTTCTACTTGTTGAAATTTGAGCACTTGATCACATTCTATCCTTTATATTAATTACATAGAATAAAATGAAAACAAAGGCAAAATAAGGGAATTAGAAAAAAAAAGACATTCCAGTTGTTTTTGAGTAGCGACACTAAAAACACAATCAAACACAGAAAACAGTCAAAAATCTTACCATCATCACACATCCCCAATCACAGCATTACAGAAAGATGTGCTCAGAGTTGGCAACTCAAACCTGCAGAGTGGACTAACGTACAGCAGTCAAGTCCTGCATGGCACCAGAGGCTGTTCAGGATGAACAGTTCAGTCCTGATTGGTTTACTTTTTCACACATATATAAGTACATACACAAGTTTTTTTTTTTTTTAAGGAGTGCTTTCCATGGTTTACATGATTACACCTGTGTCTTTCTCCGCAATGCACGAGATCAGCTGTAGTGGTTAAAGCAGCAGCTATAATTTCAGTTACAGTCACGTCAGTAGAATAAACATCTTCACCCTGTTTCCCAAAGTTTGAAGCTACACCCCTAACATCGCAATAAATCTCAACGGGCAAATCATTAAAAGGAAAACGTTACATGACGTCATTTCAAACCCAAAACCTTTTCATCTTTATCTACCTCCGAAGGCAAAAATAAATCTACAGTCTACAAAGTATCTTTTATTTACATGTAAGAAAAACTTAATCTTAACTAAAAATCGGTTATTACTGTCAAAAGGTGGCATTTATGGCGAGAGGCGAACTCAAAGTGCAGAGTCAGTGATTATGAATTAAGGGCAGAGATGAGGTACGGCAGGTTTTCTTGGCCACAATTAGGAGGCACCAAGGCAACAAGACATTAGGACTACGACGAGGGAAATGCAGAAATGTGGCAACGGGAAAAATATCAGACTGGTTACGTAGGTATTCATCCTGATGAGTGGGAATCTAAGAGGGTCTTTGGGTCAGGCGTGTGGACAAAATGCGTGCTGGACTCGACACTGTCCGACGGTTCTGTTGCCGAAGGCCAAAGAGAGGAAGAGGATGGGGAGTAGTGTCTTTGGATGGGTGAACAGAACCGCCTGCTGCTCAGTTTCCAGAGTAGAGATCCACAGTGCTGGAGCTGAGCCCCCGGCTCTCCCTGAAATTACTGCCCCCTCGATTCTGGCAAGGAAACAACACAGGTTCAAGTGGAGCATTCAAAAATAAATAAATACAACAACAAAATGCAAATCTTTACAAAAACTGATCATCACCTGGAACGTTTCATCGCTGGATTTGTTCAGATAGTTCAAGGAAGAGGCTCGCTTCATACTGATGGACAAAGAAAACAAAGATTAGGCATTTGTTTCTTTGAGAGGAGAGCACACACACAAAACCAGGCCTGACCACGTTTGGGGAGTAAATGTCCAATAAACTGTGACCTGCTAATTAAATTCAGTGGAGAGAAATTGCACTAAGAACATATGTTGAAAGGTTTAATGTGGCTTATCATGTAAAGGGCTCTGTGGTGTCATTAAGACTAGAAAAGTCCTCTGAGATCTTGTAGAAGCAGTACATTTCTTTGGAATCATTTATAAAGTAAAACATCCATCACAAGAGAGGATTGCTTGAGTTATTACTTGGTGCTGCGAGGTTCAGGCGGTACGTTGCCCTGCAGTTTCTTCACCAGCATCTCGCTGCTGCGACGCAAAACATCCCTGAGCTTCCCCAGAGAGCCACTGCGATAGAGGGTTCCACTGCCATCCTGCAGACACACACAGATGCTCGTTAGCTCATCCACACTCCCCGCTGCAAACATGCCCGTTCTTATCATTAACCAGTAATCATCAATTATCAAGATGCATGTTTGTGTTTCGCTTGAGTCGTGTAGCACATCACGACGCGTTATAATCGGCTGCTCCCAGCTAAACGACGTGTTCATGGTGCCTCACACAATTAAATTAGGTGTCACCGAGTTGTTCACACGGAGCTGGAAGCATCTATCCAGAATCAGTCAACTTCCATTTACATGCAAGTCTTTATAGCTTGATCCAAAGGTTGTGCTGAGTGCCATATATATATATAGTCATTATTAACACATGGCACATCTTCATTGAGACAATTAGCTTTTGCTGCTTTTCTTGACACCTCATATTCTCGCTGTGCACTTATTACTTCACTCCCACACAGAGATCTGTCGTATCGTTGCTGGTTTGATTCATAAGGAAAGCAAACATGAAACTTCACGTTGGAAGGAAATCGGCAACCTTGCAGTCTGATAAATTGAATAATCCGAAGTTCATTTTCAGCAGAAAGAAAGCAGAGATTGATTTTAAGAAGCTATGTAACCATGGTTACACGAGTGGAGTAGATATGCAGTTTTAGGTTCCTGGGACTCGGTAACACGGCAAACCTCTGATGATCTTCATACCCAAACTGTGACACACTTCTACATAAGCCCAATAGAAACCAGCGTAACCAGTTTAATTTGTCATATTTGCCTTAAATTAATAGCTTTATTTGTAAGATTTACTTAAATATGACTGTTTTATTTTGTCTGTAGCATACTAATAAAAATCCGGATGTTCTATTCAGACACATTTTAAAATGACCTTAAAGTTAATTGCAATAATCCATCCATTCATTCATTTATTAGATTCTCCTGTGCGTGTGTGTCTAAGTGTAATAGCAACCAACTTGTAAAGTGTCTGTTTTAATTTTGAATCAGCAAATACAACATGTACTTGTCTTGCTTTCCCAGTGTGTCCTTTTCTCCTTGAGGCAACTGCTGTTGTGATTTGGTGCAATATAAATAAAACTGAACTTTTTCTATAAAGTGGCTGTCACAATGCACTACTACAGGAGTACCAGCAGAGGGAGCTGTGTGTACAGATGCGATTTCTGTTGCTTGTTTGGCTCAGCAGCTGCCATTAAAACCTCAAAGCAGGAGTGTGTGTGTCTGTTTGCATCAGAAGCAGAGAAAAGACAGACTTCACAAATGGAAAAACTTTATTTGAGAATACCAACAAGTGTCGATGCAATAACCTTCACAATGCATAATGGTAATTATAATGCAATCCTACTTACTAAGTGCGTTATAGACTTTTCCATTTATGTTCTTTAGGAAACTGAAAGTCACACTACATATGTCGAGAACAGACAGTTCAATAAATAAGCATTCCACTAACACAACAATATTGCCATAATTATGTGATGGACACAGTCTTTTATTATTTATTTATTTTGTTCATAGTTGCATTAGAAGTATAGGTGTTCGCATGGAAAGGAATGAAGAATCAAGGCGAGTAGCATGATGAAAAGCCATATAGTGAATGCACTTGTCAACTATAAATACAGCCTACTATTACACTTCCAAGATGTTAAATCATTTACATTCAGTTAGTTAAACATCTGAAATAACGTTGATCTTGAGGAAACACTCGCACTGTACTCCTGGTGTCTAAAAACATGATTCACCGACTGTTTACTTGCAAACAACTGTGTGAGAAAAAGTCCATTAAACTCTGAGTTCAAAATACAGCATCCATAGCCAGAGTGGGCGCTGCGACTGTACCACCCAACATACACATGAATACACACTACAACTACTGTAGGATCCAGGTTTCTGTTGATTTACGATGCTATCCTCTACTCCTACACCAACAGATCAAGGCAATTGTGGGCATTTATGCCCATTTATTAAACTATATAGAGATCACTCAGGTGGCCAGTGTTTGTGCTAGTAGGTCTCTGCTATTGTGTGGGCTTCACAGCGTCAGTCAATGTTGCCAATTCCCTTTGTAAATGCACGTGACTGTAGAGCCTTTGCTAAAGCTTGAAACGGTCACACTGAAGCGAGTAAGCAGAAGCTGAAAATAAATTACCATGGCGACACAACAGCTTGCTGTGATCTGGCTAATCTGCCGTCACGTTTTGGCCTCCATCCTGTTCCGGTCCCGTCACAGCGGGCAACGCAATGTTGACATACTACTGCCTTTATATTGAGCCACATAATAATAAAGTATTTAGAAAATGTAAACAATTTCATACAAAATAAACCAAAACAAAAACAAATTAATAGCAAATATATCTATAAACACAAAAAAACAACAACCCCAAAACAAAATTGGCAACACTCCCTTTACTCTTCCCGCTGACTGTCAACGTGTCAAACTATACAGTACCATTCATTTAAAAACTTGTTAAGCATTTGATCGCAGCCGTTAGTTCAAACTGTCAAATACACACTGGCAAAACCCCCGAAAAAGATACAATTATGGCTAAATACAGGCACCGGGTTGGATGCTAGCTTTGACGTTAGCTGTCATTTGTTGTGCTCAAGGCAAACAAATTTGGAGTGAGAACAATGCAGAGTAACCGTGGAAGTTCATTATCTGTAGCGCTTTATCTGGTTATGTGCTGGAGTGATGTCTGGAGCTATTCTGCTGTTCTGCCTTGTTTCAATAAATGGCTGCTCCTCTTATGAGCCAATAAATAAATCTGCTGTGCCCCCGTGGTAAAGACACACGGGTGTGAATAGAGGAAAAATGTGCGAGTTACTTCCTCACGTGGAAAGATTACACACAATGACTTTTTCTTTTTTTTTTTCTTTTTTGTGACAGAAAGAGTTGAAGTTCCGACATGGGGAAGGGGTGACGCAGGTTAGTGAGAGGGGAGGACAGGGAGAGAGAAAGTAAGGAGGAGAAAACAGAGCAGAGGTGAGAAGACCAAACGTCCCAGCAGCTGTCAGTTGAACAGGGGAGAGAGGTGACAACCAGGAGGGGGGCTTTCTGAGTCTCTGCCGCAGGAGAGGGGGGAGCATCAGGAATGGCAGAGGAGCTGTTGGACAGAGAAGGCCAGAGGGAATGACAACACACATCCTTTTGCTATTGTGTTGGGGAAGGAGAGAAGGATGGAGGAATAGTCTTGATGGCTTAGGCCTGATAAAAGAGAGAAACAGACAAACAGAAAAAGAAAAAAAAGAAGGCACACATCGTAAGATTAAGAGCTCTGGGTTGGGCTTCCTACTCTAGACATCTATGCTTTGATAAATTTCCCATGACTTGCACTAGATTCAGTAACTTACTGCAGATTGGAGGCTGATTATTCTTTTTCTAAACCCTAATTTAGTAAACGGTAAATGATACGGGAGCATCAGGCTCTGATTCTCTCTGAAAGATTACATCTGTCTTAGATGCTACACTAGCAGGTAAGCGAAGCAGTAGGTGCTGGCTGCAGTCACCGTGACTCAGCTGTTTCTCTTTCCTCTTGGGGTACCAGAAAGGCTGAACTTGGCACACAGTGCCCAGCCGGTGACTGTGCACTGCAGACGTGAGACATCTGCAAGCAGCAGCACTGAAGTGGGAATACTTCGATAACTATCACACTGATGGTGGGACATGAATAAACCCAAGTAGTATACATTTCACAGAAGCTGAATCGAACACACGATCCTCCACCTACGTCCTCACCTGACTAACAAACTAATCTATTCTACTCCTCGAGTACCTAAATACCAACCCACCCAAGCTTACTGTGTGGAGAGGGGGAGAGTACAATCCACTGAATGAGAAGAGCAAATTTGACTGACAGGCTGATTGGTTGTCATGGCAAGAGGAATCGACATGGAAGCATGTTATTGACAAACACAAGGGGGGGAGGGGGGGATGGAAAAAAAAAAAAGTCAGAAGGTGAAATCTGGAAAACATGCAGCTAAAAAGGCAGCATATTAAAGCAGACCACACAGGAAGTGGAATCATGCATTTTTAAAAAAAATTTTTTTTAAACAAGAGCCACACATACACGTCAGTAATTAACCTGTACACAAGCACAAACGCGCTGACAAGCTGTCGTCTCATGGTTATTTCCTAGACAAGCGCCACTTTAATAGCAAAACAGGAAGTGCTTTTTCAGACATCTGAAGCATGTAAACAACTTCCACAACGTTAATGACACAGCAGACTGAGTGCAGAAGAAAGAGGAGATGAGACTTTAAGCAAAGGTGAGTGACAGCTCCGTGAACCACATCACCACGCGGCAAGACACAAGTAGACTCTTTCCTACACTAATCTTTGAAAGACAAAATAACCATTTTAAGCTGCGTAAAATGAATGGATGGATGGATGGAATTTGTTATAAATAAAAACAAAACTTGCTTAGTCAAAAAGCAGAAGTAAACATGACTAGAAAATAGTCAGAAAAAGCATGAGAATGTCATGAATATATTTTCTGTTTGAACTGAGTCAGTTTAACTCCTGCTGCTATAGCTACACGCTGGCTAATGAAATGCAGGCGCACAAACACACAAACACACACACACACGGCAATTCTCTGGATGCCAGGCCATGTTTCAAAGACAGACAGGAGCACGCTCAGATGCAGACACACATGCCGTTAACATTTGCTGCAGTGCGCTGTGAAGCAGTGTGGAGTAGCTGTGTTACGCTTATGAACATGTGCAGAGCAGCAGACATCAGGTTAAAGAAAAGACACTTCTCAACCAAGTGAAAACACACTGAACACATGACGTGCGTTAGTGTGTGTTGTTAAGGGGAGGGGACGCCCAGCGGGCTGGCATTGCTGCATGCATGTTTGGACTGGGTTGGCGCAGCGGAGGGCGTGGCTGCACTTAAGTGAGGGGTGAGGCACAGGCTCAGATGAGGCATCCCTGCCAACGCTCTCATGCCTTATGCAAGTCTCATTATTTGGGGGTGAACTGCGCCCCAGCAACAGCGGTGCCAATTTGACTGCATAGAGCATCGTGTTTTATAGCCTATTTTCTCACTGTAAAAGGCCAAAAGTGCAGCTAACAGCCAGAGTGAACATTACAATAAGGCAATAAAGCAGCAGGATGAACTCTTACATATCAGCCACTCTGATTACTGAGCAGAGGGACAAGCAGAGGCACGAGCACCGACGATATCAGGAACCTTGTCAGTTGTGCTTAATGGCAGAAACATGACACATCCTATTAGAGATTTAGACAGGCTATATCTCTGAGCATATGAATGTTTAATGTGTTGCCAGGGTGCCACAGTCTAAACCTGTGCCTCATAGTTACTGCTTCACTTGTGCAAAAGCATCGCCAGAAAAACAGCCTTTATTAAAAAGGTTAACATGGAGTCCAAAACTGAGTTTTGATGCTGTCAAAATAAAGAGTGGGTCAGCATGCCAAGACACTCAATCAGCGTTACACTTTGAACTTGCAGCTAAATCTCATGGTGGTATATTCACAGGGAGATGGTGGACTGGTACAGGTATAGCTCACTGTGTGGAGCCAAAATGTGCTTCGATGTGATGACTCGCATAATTACAAGGTCATCCAGGTGATTTTGTAAAGTCTGGACTCATTGAGGGTTTCCAGCCTGGCTCTGAGCCAGCGGAGTCGGTGTCCTCACTGCACTAAGCTAACAGAAAGGAATCCTCTTGGCTCTCCTTTTAAACACATAACACGTCTTTGTCCTTTATTCTGAGCGTCCTGTACCAGTACACCCTCTCTGTGATATTACCAACACAGCCTCGTTTTTCCAGAGAGGCCAGCGGACACGTTGACTCAACCATAGTGGATTTGTACTCACCCCGTTCCACTCCACGCCCATACTCACTTCCTCGCCGGTCTCAGAGCCGCTCTCATACTTAACGCTGGCGAGACTGTCCCTGCTCTTCCGCCTGTCGCCCTCTGTATCTTTCAGGATCTCCACCACACGTGTCTGGTGGATGGGGTCGATGCCCTGATGGGTGCAACACACAGATGCAAGAAAAAAGAAAAACAAAACAAAATCAAAAGTCAGAAGTAGCACTGATGTAGCCGTCAGCATGTCAATATTGGCAGGAGTGCAAAGTTAAATGGAGGAATTAAACGTGATTTCATGTTTCCTTTCCCCTATTAATGCTTTCAAAGCACTGGGACACGTTTTAAATGACTGTGAGATGAAAGTGATGTTAGGGGAGAGAAGTGGAGGCTCTAGTTAGAGACAAATCAACTTACTGTGTTGCTCTGGATCCATAGCAATGTAGGGAAAGGGAAAGAAATATCATGAGATTCACTGTGCTAACATGGGGAACATATTACTATTTTCACTTAGAAAACTATGCTGACCTGCTTGCGAGACCTCGCAGCGCACTCTTCCAGGGTCTCAGCAGCTTCTAGCTTGCCCTGACGGCGGTACAGAGCCCCCAGGTTCCTCAAGGTGGTGTTTACTGTAGGGCTGGATGCACAGACAAGTTTCGTTATTTGAATCTGAACAAAGCAAATAAAGTTACATAAGTTACACAAGCCTAAAATAATAATTGTTTTACAAAAAAAGCTTCCGATACAAGTTAGTGACATACAAAGCAAATGAAATAATTAATTTCTGCCTTTGTCACGTGACCATGTTGTAAAAAACACTCTTATCAGTCTCTGCCTCACCTATTGACTTTGCAGGCCTTGTACCAGCCTCCGTACTCTCCGTATGGAGTATTGTCTCTGTGCCTGCCCTGGAAGTAAATAAGAGAGAAGAGGAAGAAAAACGTGAAGGGGTGTGGTTCAAATGAATGAGCAATATTGTGTTCACGTTTAACTATCATTTAACTTCCGGGGAGTAGTTCAAGGATTGCATTTCTATTATAACGAAGTGGCATGCTTTCCTCATTTCTCAGCCTTGTGCTAGAAAAGCTGTTTGAAACAGGTTTTGTTTGTTTAGCTTTTGCTCAAATTCACGTGAGGACGGTTACAGAGAGCCGCTCACCTTGCTCTCCTCCCTTTCCTCGGCGTGCATCCAGATGGGCTTGTTGTCAGCTGCAGACAGACAGGAGAGATGGTGTATACATTGGGATTTTAAATAATTAGCTTCATGCCTGGAAAAGTGAAATCAGCTACTGGGTGATAAGGGTTTCCTAATTGGTGCACCAAATCTACCCGTGTGGTGGAAGAGTGAACGTGTGTCGCTTTGGCTAAAGAGTGAATCTGGAAACATGTGACTGAGCCATTTCAGAAGGAGGCAGAGCTGCGAAGGGGTAAAGGAATTATTAAGTATTCAAGTGCTGTACCGCCACCAGTGGGTCAAAAATGAATGTGGGTTCAACAGGTTATTCCAGTTACTACGATAATGGATTTTATAACATTTCTGAGGCTACATATTTTTCCAAGTATTCACCAGAATCCATCTAAGATTTTAGACTGATGTCATAGTAGATCTGACCAAGCATTAAAAAAAGTCAAGCATTTTAACTATTTAAGCCAGGGGTCCCCAATCCCAGTCCATGAGGGCCGGTGTCTCTGCATCTCACCCTGGGTCAACACACCTGAATCACATGATTAGTTCATTACCAGGCCTCTGGAGAACTTCAAAACATGCTGAGAAGGTAATTTATCCATTTAAATCAGCTGTGATGGATCAAGGATGGATCCAAAACCTGCAGGGACACCGGCCCTCGTGGACTGGGATTGGGGACCCCTGATTTAAGCCAACAGAAATGAGAGACTTAACAGGAAGTGAGGTCATGACTCTGAGGAAAGTCTAGCACCCATCTTGCTGACACCCTGGGACAGTTACTTATACCTCTGTACATGTGCGAGCACATCAAATATTGGGCTGATTCGGATTTCCAGGTCAGGTGGTGTAAAGAAGGGAATTTATTTATGACATTTTGTATGACATCTGCACCTGCTTTATGTGCTGGTGGTTTAGTAATAGAGTACGAGTGTAACAGCTTTAATAAATTTACTGCAGATTCATCCCCAAACAAATTACAGACAGTACAAAAGCACCATTAAAATTGTTTTTAATGGTGTAGAGAGAAAGACGATACTACTGTTGAGGTAATAAAGACAAAGAAGATAAAACATGATTATTGCATAAAGTGCTGCCACCTTAAGAAGAAAGAATATTTATCGTTAACTGTTGCTGCTTCAAGTTGCGTCACCTTAACCTTCAAAGCACTTTAGTATTTAAAAAAAAAAAAAAAAAAGCTTACAATATTATCAAGGTAAGTGACACAAAAAGAATAAACCTCTCTGAAAAAGTTGGATGTTTTTGTCAAAAGGCGTCAGAGCGCTGCTTTGTGCCAAGTGACTTTTATTCCTTTTTCAAAGCAGTCAGTCTAATCCATGGAGGAAAGCCAACAAAAAGGCTTACTTTAAACCAAAAGAGAAGAAAATTGCAAGAGTTGATCTTTCAAAGCAAACTCTTTATTTCTTCAGAAAGATTGAGTCCTCTGAACGGTGAAGCTTGGTACCGTGCTTAGACACAAGTCCACTTTTTAACCACCTGTCCATCACTGCTCGCTGGTGTGGCACAAACAGTGGATGGATAAGAAAAGTGAAAAACAACAACAAAATAATGCTGAATTACTGAGCTGCAGTTCTCCTGAGATCATTTTATAGCCATTCACTGGTAAGAATAAAAATTCTCATTTGTACTAATATAATTAAACATTTACTGCTATACATGCACGCTACAGTAGCCATTATATGACCTTACCATCAACAGATCCAAATTCTTTCTCATGAGCACGAGTCAGGATCTCTTTGTAGAGAATCTCCGCCTCCTTGTATTTCCCCTGTTTGAGAAAGCAGGATGCCTGAAGAACAAAGAGGTAAAAGGGGATTTTAGTGTTGAACCAAACGGGCTTACTGGCTCAGATTTTGCCTCCCTCGCTGTACATAAATTCTCTCCATCATCAGTGAGGCAGTGAGAACATAAGTGAAAAGGAAAGCCTTGAAGATGCAGCAGAACAGCAGATAAAAGACTACTAACCTTGTGCTCTTTAAGCAATGCTAAGTGACACGAAACAGTTCTTTAAACACCTTTTGAGGTGACAAATCTTATGCTGCAAGAGTAAATTGATTGCCAACTTTTATAAAAATCTTGTGTTGAAGTAAGTAGTGCCCTTTTGGAAGAAAACAGGAGGGGAAAAAAACATCAGTTGAGTTTAAAAGACATTTCAAGTGGAATCTTTGCAGGCTGGCACCAATATACAAGCTCAACACCCCTGCAGAGACCAAGGCTGACAGAACAAATGATCGAGTCTGTTGGCAACCAAAACAAACTCTGCCTGCGTTTACCTCGTTACACTCACAGCTCAACAGAGACTGCAGTTCTTATCAACAAGTACAGCATTAGAAGTAAAAGGTTTGAAAGGAAGACGAGAAAAAGGACTATGCGAGTGGATTTCGTGTCAACTTCTCGCTCACCAGGTTGTTCTTGGTTTTGGCCACATTTGGATCATCTGGGCCCAGCCTGGACTCGTAGATCTCCAGGGCACGACAGTAGTAATATTCCACCTCCTCATATTTGCCCTGATTCTGACACAGCAGGGCCAGGTTGTTCAGCTGTTTGGCCACATCTGGGTGGTCCTTCCCCAGGACCTGATGGATATCAGAAAAGTATATGTTCAGGTTGTCTTTCTGCCTCAGTGCATCTCTCCTTTCTATAGCTCACATCCTGTTGCTGCTTTCTCTAGGCAGCACGTCAGCCTGCTGCAGGCACTCAGGAGATCTAATAAAAGGCTGGCCGATCAATAGCGAGGCTACAGAATAGAGCTTTCGGGCAAAGAGAGACTCTTTGTACCATGCTGAGCTCGGTAGTTTTGTCATGTCTCCTATCCATCTCCTTCCTCGCTCCCCCAACGCCTGCTATCCATTTTCAGCTGCGCTCTCAATTAAACCCTAATTCCCTGCTGACAAAGGAATGGCCCCCAGTGGAAACTTCACAGACAATTTAAGAAAATCATTTGCTCTTTTTCCTATTTATAGTAGCTGGTATTACACTAGCTTTGACTGACATTTTGGAAATGTTACCACTGTTAATTACTTTATAACAATGGGCTAATTGTTCACTGGTTCAGCCTTGAGATGAGACCTCGATAGCAGTGCCCTGTTGGTGCAATCCAGGGATATGGCCTACCTTTTCTCTGATCTCTAGAGCTCTCTTACACAGAGGCTCTGCCTCCTTGTACTTCCCTCTCTTTCCATACAGCACGGCCAAGTTATTCAGGGTTGCAGCAACCTGGAAAAAATAAAAAATAAAAACCAGAATGACTGTACTGGCAGGTTAGATTTCAAAATTCACTGTTTTCAAGGAATTATCACAGTCCGAAAATGTATGCTGTTCAGTGTTCTCAGAAAAACCTAGATAGTAAGTGCCTTGTGACAAACTGCAAAGACCACAGTGCAGCAGAGCTTTACAGGCTTCCTTTAGGCTTTGTGGGGAGTTTTAATGCTTCGGTGTTAGTAGTCTTAAAAATCTGTGCACAAAAAGGAAACAGTGTCTTTTAACGTTTCCCTTTTGGTTGCTGTATTAAAACTGCAAGGATTCAATGGTTAATGCTGGATGTACAGGCAGACACTGAACACTGATAACTGATCTCTTCAAGCCTGCAGGCACATGGTCAAAAATCCATACTTTAATAGTCGGAAAAATCTATACAGGACGATTGAGTAGGACAGTAAAAAGAAAATTGCCTTCCTATTGAGTCTTTGGGAGTTATGGACAAACAAAAGATAACTAATCTGATCTGTCTAAATATGGATGAGTCCATATGAAGATATGGTAGCCATGGCAACCGTGAAGTCTTACAGCAGGATGGTCCTTGCCCAGGGTTTTCTCACGGATGGATAGAGCGTCGTTGAGCAGATGGGCTGCCTCTTTGTATTTATTCTGATCCCTGTGCAAAGGAGAAACAGAGAACACCATGTGTAGCTCAACAAATAAAACAGGATACACGGCAACGAAAAGCCAAACACAGTATGTTTCCTGACCTATACACCAAAGCCAAGATATTGAGCATGGTGGCCACATCAGGGTGATCATGCCCCGAGGTCTTCTCCAGGTCCTCCAAAGCTTGCTTGCACAGGGGCACGGCCACCTCGTACCTGCCCTGAGAGGCATACTGGATGACCAGGTTGTGCAAGGTTCTCAGACGTGCTGGGATCTCATAGCCTCCCTGCTGGGCTGCAACCACGGCTGCACTGTTATGTTGGTGCTGCACTGTGGGGGAGAAAGGAAACGTGCAAAATCAAAAGGTCAGATTGGCTCCAGTGAGTAGAAAACTGTAACACACACCACTGTCCTGGAATAAGGTAGCCAGGTTATTTTACTCTGAGATCATGCATGACACAATTTATTCAATATTATCCCAACAGCAAACCAAGAAAGACAGCTCTCTCTTATTCAGATAATCAGATGAGTCATTGTTGCTGTTTGTTCTTACTTCCTTGGCCGTGCTCCTCCTCATCGTTGGGGAAGAGGTCATCCAGGGAGTCCTTTGGTGTTTCTCGGTCTTTCTCCTCCTGCTGAGAGGATGAAAACCTGCCGTTCAGACGCCAACAAATAATTCAAGAGTTGCCTTTATCAGACATGTGAAATGTGTTTTAACGTCTAACAGGGAGAGATGAGGCAAGCCTGTTATTTAGAAAAGTGAAGATTTCATTTACATCACAAAGAGTAAATTTCAAAAATGAACAAAACAAATTATTTTAACAAATACAAAAATGGTAATAATCATCATCATCGTCGTCATCATCATAAACAATTAGGATGGGAACATTAAACAGACTATTCAAGAATTATTTCCCCTTGAAAGGATAAATGGGATTTTAAGGATAAACTGCACTCATCCATGTTCACTAAAAGATTTCTTTAATGTGGAAAATGGAAGACAAAAACTTTCCGGCTCTGGCTGGATGGGCCCCTGCTGAGCTAAGCAGTTAGAGGCTGTAATAGCCTGTAGCCACTATCTGTGACTAACAATATGGTAAGAAAATAGAGAGATTTATCCTTGACACCAGATCAATGAGGACCACACCAGAATGGCTCATTCCAGGAAGGAATGCAAAGTTTTCTTGTTTTAACGAAAACAGTGAGTTTTTTTTTCCTTGCGGCCACTTATGCTGACAGTCTCGTGTCCTTCAGAGTTATAATAGCAACAAGAAAAACTAAAGTCTTTTTCCATTTCCTTCTTAGGCTAAATCCAACTTGAATCTATTTAGCTGAAAATGTTCCAGTTAACAAGATAAATAAGGACGAATAGATTTCCTACATGCCTCTTGCAATACAGACCATATACACACACAAATCAGTTATCTTCAAAGTACCAATCTAATCCCACATTAAGGCCTATAATCTTTGTATAATCATTACTTACAGTGGGTGAGACATCTTCATCGTATTTTTTGAGCTGGTTCATGAACTCCAGGTGCTTCTTCTCCTCTTCCAGCTGGGCCACGCTCTGTTCACTCTTCTGCAGCTTCTGCTGGGTGTTGGCCAGCTCATCCCGCAACCACTGGTTCTCCTGGCAAAGCCTCCTCACCTGTGCGCGCAGCTTCTGCTTTTCCGACTCCACCGCGTTCAAGTGGTTGGACAGGGCCATCATCACCTGGGATAGAGACAACATTGAAGAGCGGCAATATTTATCAAGGACAAAATGTAACGATGACAGGGCGGCAGAGTATAAACTGGGTCTGAATTTCAGTGAATCATGATCACAGCACAGGCTCAGTATAGAATGAGGAAGCTTTGAGGAAGCTGTGAGGAAGCAGGAACAACCAAAGAAGAAGATAATAAAACAAATCTACCACTTTAGAAACCTTTCTGTTTGTCTGACAACTCTGATCTTAGAAATTGGAGCCAATTTTATTTCACACACAAATTTTTCTTTCACTCATATCATCAGCGTGGTTAAACTGAATCTCCTCTTTAGGTTCAAACATACAACTCTGTAAATCCTTGTAACTTCTCAGTCATACCTGTGCTTCTCCCAAGCCCAACTCAATCATCTCCACTGACTTGCGGAGAAGATTGGACTTCTCGTGCACCAGGTTGGCCTCTTCATCCTTCTTTAGGCACTTGATGGTCTCCAGGAGGCTGTGAAGGATGGAGTTATGCTCGTTCTTCAGGGCCTCGAGACCCTGGATCACGAGCTTTGTGTTCGAGATGATCTCCTCCTGAGAAAGCTTCTCCAGCTTCTCTTCCCGTGGGTACACCATGGTGGACATCTTTTGAGCTCAGGGAAACCTGTTAAAGATGGGAGGAAAAGCCTAAGACACTGTGGGAAAATTCCAGCAGCAGCTGTAACAATTTCATAATGATGTGTCAAACATACAGCTGTGCTTGCTTAACACAGAACAGAACCTAAGAGCACAGCTGATTTGGCTCAGCTCACTGCAAATGTCAAAACACGTCTCAGTACAGTTCCTCTCTTTAACCAAATGCATCTTTAGTTTTTAATGATCATTTACACAATTAGCACTTAAGGCATTCTCTGATTATGTATGTGCCTAATTCTGACAGATGCCACATCATATCTACTCTGCTAATAAGATCACAACCTCATCCTGCAGCAAGGTGATGGCCATAAAAGGGGAAATGAATGCACGTTTATTGCTACAGCTCAGATTAGAGATTCAAATTTCAAAAAAGAAGTACGTCAGCAGTTGTATAAGCACACAAATTGAGCACAAACAGAATCTATAAAGCTAAACATAAGAAAGAAGGGTGGCTACATAAAACATACATATATATATTATATTGCCTAGCTGAGAGCCATGGGACACATCATGCTGATGGAGCGACTGCTGGGACTTGGCACCTATAATAAGCTCAGGCTGGGAGCAGGGCTGCAGCTCGCTGTGTAACACAGGACACACAGATGCTGCAGTATGGTTTCTCTCTGGTGCCAGCACCCAAACAGAGGCCAGCCATGCTTGGTACATGATTCACTGGCGACTGAAGGAGAGAATGATGTAGCAAAAGCTTCAGCAGCACAGCAGCTGGCCAACTCGACAGATTTTAAAAACACCTCTGCGAGTTAGTAATGTGATGGTCGTTTTTAGAAATGTCAGCCCTCGGGCGAGTCCATGGAACACTTTACCTAAATAACATAAAGATAACTTATGACTCAATGAGCCACATCACTACTGGCTACATCATGCAAATGTCAGTGCAAAACGCAGCCCTGCCCTTCCAGCTGGGGTGCAGCCAGTGTTGGAACTACTGCATTCTGCATTTTAACAGCACTGAGGAGAAATAGTTATGGAAAAAAGGGAGCTTGCAGTAACAAAAACACCAGCTGAGACCCATCCGCCTTAAAAAAATAAATAAATAAAAATACACCATTAGTGAGCCACTCCCTTCTTTACCACTTCCAATTGTCTTTTAAAGCAGCAGAGAAAATAAACAGACTAAAAACAGGCCCAAAGAACTGCAGTGAAGAGCTCTTTAATTTGCACTGTGACAACAGGAAGCATGATGGCGGGGGCGTATTTGGCTTAATTCAGGCACAACCATTAATGAGTTATCAAGATAGTTGCTGATTAATCTCTCTTGGTGGACTAACTGCTGCTTTCTTATGTCCTTAAACCTCCTGTAAAGATGACTATCTGCTTGCATATTCTCAGAGGACTTTGACTCAGCTTTAAATCAAACATGGTAAACAAACCCAGCTGGTTTACAGCTAGTTTTGGGCAATCATGTCCCTCCTGTGCATGTCACATCATGTAACCGCAGCTGGGCTCTGTCATGAGGGTGTTATTCATTATACTAATATATACCACACCGAACAGCCAGCCAGGGGCCAGCTGCTATACTTGCCTAGTGGACAACTGAATGCCAATGAGCCTGTGGAAAGCAACAAAATAAGCAACTGCTGGGGTCTCTGGCTGGGCAGGACAGCAGCAGGGGCCGATAAGAGACGGGTGACCTAACACTATTTTATATGTTATTGGGGGGGGGGGGGGGGGGGGGGGGACACAGAACGGTCTTAATTCTCCCCACCACCCATTTTTCTCTAATTAAAACCTTTGCTAATCCGACAGATTAAATTAATTTGCGAATTCAAAACATACAAAAGAAAAGCAACGTTTTTTGTTTTGTGACAAATTTATCTCTAGGGAGAGAAAGATAAGCTTTTCTGTTAAATGCCTGAACTCTCTGCACAGCCCAGGTAAAGCAGGAATCCATTTGTTTAAGCTGTTAAAACACTTCAACAATGGTATTTAGCAATGCTGAGCTTATTAGCTATGGTACCACGAGGGGAGCACGCTCGACTTCATATATAACCACCCCTCTATGGTTATTCTAATTGGGGAGCAGTACAATGGAAAATTCAAAGAGACAGCCAACCTCTTAAGAGAAGCCCCCTTTTCTATCCAAACTGACTGAACTCTGATTAAAAGTACAAAAGCAATCCTACAGAAATATTAACTCTGTAGTGTTGTATTTGGTGCTGGCTTAGAACTGCTTTCACAATATACAATATATAATATATAATTATATAATACGCATTATAAAATCTAATAATAAGCCGTTAGAAGATAAAGGATTTAGAAGGCGAAAGCAAACATCAAAGCGAACAGAAAAGACTCAAAAGAAAACAAAAACAAAAGAAAAACTCTCAGTTCCATGAAACTCAAATGCCAAAAACAAATCAACTAGAACTTCTATTTGCACGATCAACAGAGATGCCAAAGGACTGAGGCTTCATTAAAGTCAAAGCAAATATTGCAGAGACCCTTACTTTGCATGAAGGCGTGTCAGACAGCTTTATATTTTTCATCTGTGCCTGCAGTCATTTGAAAGTCTGGCTGTGAGACGCCTAACTCCTGTGAGCACGATATGAAATGTTTTCTTTGAAAAATCAACACTGCTCGCAGATCAAACAGCTTATTACCCTGTAGAGCTCCTCCGACTCAGCTGTTTAACACCTGTATGGATGAAAGCCGGGTCTACAAGAGAAGTGCTTTCATGTGAGCCAGCATCTTTACTTTTAATAAAGCACTCCAATTAGGGAGTTTCTTTTCTCAGACGGCTCGAGTTAATATTTCCCCAAGTGTTTTAAAGAGGTATATGAGAAGTCCAGCAGTCCTGTTGTTCTCTGCCCTTGGATTAATCTTTAACATTTACTTTGTTTTATGAGATCATGTGGGAGGGAAATAGCTGATATCATCAAATGGAAACACACAAATGCAGTATGCTAGCAAAATAAATGAAAGACAACATATCTAGTTTATGACCTCTTATACCAACAAAAAGTCCAACGGTGCTTTTACGTGCCCTCGTGACGCACACGTTACCGTGTGCAGCAGTAAACATTCACTCGATGCAGGCTTCAATACAAGTGACCTCATCAATGGGTTCAAGAATGATGAGGGTCAAGTATGACCGAAGGTTCTCCAGCTTGAGTCAGGTTGCTAGAAAATGCATACCAGGAAAGCATTTTGAACAAAACTGCCAGCCCACAGCTACATAACCTGCCATTTCAATAAGCACACGACACGCATTGCTTTAACAGACGTTCATCTCGCTCCATGGTAAAGCAGGAAATGTAGCTTTACAAAAACAGAGGTGGAATATATAGAGGAATAATAGGGCGATGCACGACAAAATCATTAAACAAAGCGACAAATAGCTGCTAAAGGCTAAAAGCCATTCATCGTATTTTCTGCTGCTACAGCTCGAACCAGAAAACAAACCTGGGTTTCAGAAGCAGATCAGAACCTCACAGTTTGGCACAAGGAAAAGCTGGTGAAATAATGTCCTCCTCCTTGAGGAAAAGCGCTACACACCAGCAAACGGCATCATAAACCTGCCCTCCTAATCCAAAGAGAGATCCTTTGTTTTGTTTTTTTTTTAAAAACAAACAAGCAAACAAAAAATAACACAATAAACGTTCAGTGTGAAAATGAAGCGAATGGAAATGAAGCTGGACAGTAATGAGAGTGACGAATGCTAATTTTGGTGAGGACGAGGAGCTGCCTGCGGGATGATGTGACCTTCCCCAGTGCTTCGTCAGAACAACCAGCATCAGCTTGGGTGCACGTCGGGAGACGGGCACGCCCACAGAGGGACAAAAACAGAGGAGTGCAGAGGAGCAGGTCAGATGGGGGAGGGAGTCATCCCGATCTAGAGCCTGCTCCTCTCCTCTATACTCATCACACACAAAGGAAGAGACCTAATGAGGCACAACAGAACAGCCTCAGTGACACAGGCTCAAAATGGTCTGGCATCCTAGGAGCTCTTATATCAATACTGAGCTTATTTACATATAATACTCATCATGGCACTAAGAATGAAATGCCTCACATACTGTTTACCTTCAGCACATCAGAAATATTTACACTGCCATGATAGGTCACTCACATAGTCACCCGAGCGATGTTCATAGGCTGACTCGTGCAGCAGGGGTGTGCAGTTGAGCACTGGACAGTTTGAATACTATGATTAAAGAAAATCATAATTCATAAACTCCAGGACCTCAACAGATGTGATGTGTGGACTTTAAACTGTGACTCACACCAGTTACAGACGCAGCCTAAAAATAATCTGAAAAATAAAAACAGAATAGACATGATTTAGCTCTTGTTACCCAACTTGGACCAGGAAGACAAGTTAGACGTCATTCTTGAAGAAGGCTCAAAGGTCATATAACTGCAATTACAGCACTTCCCACCACGAGGCCAGTATGAGAGAAGGGAACAATGTATTGAATGAAATACAATTTCAACAGAGAGGTCGGCGTACTCCGTATTGACTGGCTCATTCGCCTCTAACCGGTGGAAATCTGGGCCTCGTGCCTTCATCCAGAAGCTACAGCCTTCATTCGTCTCCATCTCCCGGGATGCCTTAAGATTCACATTATTACTTTACTTCTCGGCCAACACCATCCTCACTCCGTCTCTTTTGTCTGTGAGGCAGGGTTAAAAACGCTCATCTTAAGATAATAATCTAGTCTTCTTTAAAATTGTCTGTGTTTAGTTGTAAACAATCCTACTAGCCTACCCTTTTTGAGAAAGGGTGTGATGCATACTGGGAGAGGAAATGGGGGGAAAACAGCAGAGAGGAGTCAGCAAATTCCTAGCCGAGCCAGTGGGACAAACCAAAGCCATCTCCCAAGGGGACGCTTTTCCTGTCCACTTGGTGAAGTTTGACACCACCGGATTAATAATCCTTATTTCCTGCACAATAAAACAGCAATCCAACACAGTGTCGGTATCACTGTGAGAGACACAAAGGAGAGCCAGCCAACCCAGAGGGTGTGGCAGGGCCTGGAAACAACCAGCAGGGAGGTGCCACTGACTGTCCTCAGTCATCCATCACTACACAAAACCAGCAGCTGGAGGGCTGCTTCCCACTAATAGCTGTCTGACAAATGAATATGCCTGCGTATTGCTAGGAAAAAAGAAGAGATGTTCACTTCACCATCGTACCATGCCGAGGAGTATTATTCAGGAAAATCAGACACCTGTGACGAGATCGCAGTTCCCCACAAACAAGCCGAGACGATAATGACGGCAAACAGCTGAAAACAGAGGCGCCATCCTAAAGTCGTGGTAGTTACATGTTAATAGCACTGCACTGCCGCTAATGTGGACAGAAAGCTCTTTGTACATTTTGACATCACTTCAAAGCGCAAAACAGACCAGGTAATCTGACATCTGACGCTTTACTAGAATAACACAATTTCATATAGCTTTAGCCGTCCATGACATTTTCTTCTTTCACCTACCAATTTCGTTATGATCTCCAAGGTCACACTTGAATTTTGATGGGTTTACTGTGGGTTTTTTAATGATCGAAGACTCTTTAGTTTTGAAAGCTCTTACTGCCTACTTGCTGCCCGATCTGTGTAAAGCTCCGCTCAGCGCCCAGCTAGCTCTCAGCTAGCCAGCGATAGCGTCACCACTCCCCGGCTAAATGTCGCAAGTTCATCCTGTTCAAAGCGCAGAGCTGCTCATTTCTATACGCAGCATCTCAAATCCATGCTCCCGAAGCACACAACCACACACAAGCTCACACAACACTAACGTTTCACGGAGGAAATACAGCTTTTCACTTACCGAGAGCTGGGACTGACGGCTAGCTCAGCCCCTTTAAATCCAAAATGTCTCCGACACGGCAGCTACCCAGAAGCCTCTGCGGCTGACCAGACCGAGAGTGACGTCATATTTACTTTTCGTCACTTTTCGTTTATCTATCTAATACATAACAAGATAGGGTCACCCATATAACCCCAGAACAACAAATGGACATAAGTGTGGCTTGTTCGGCTTAATTTTTTACTTACAAAGAAATCCCAGTACGCTATGAAAGCCCATAAATGACTCTACAGCAGAATTCAAATGAGGATGTAGCGCCACCTGGTGGATATGAGCATTTAAACTGTAGCAGTCTGGAAACATTTTCTAGTATATTTTTGGTCAGATGATGAAGCTGAAAATATGAATTTGTTGAGGAAAAAGACACACAGACAGACAAAAAGGATCACAGTATGAAGGATATTGAACACTAGATAGAAATGTGTGCGTTGTCAGGCTGGATGAACAGTTCCTTTCCCAAGCTTTTAGAATAGAATAGAATAGAATAGAATAGAATAGAATAGAATAGAATAGAATAGCCCTTTATTGTCATTGTACATGTACAACAAAATTGTGTTTGCTCCACACCAACTATGTTGGAATTAAATATAATTGGCAGACAGCAAGAATAAGTAGCATAAAGGGGATATACATTCAAGAGGGATATAAAGTTGCAAAGGAGGTAGTGCTTGGAGGTAGTGCAAAGAAAAAGACTTGGCCTGAATAGAGTCCGTGTGTCTGTGAGTGCCCTGAGTGATTAGGTTACTCAGCTCAGATAGGTGAGGTGGGTGGGCAGGGGTGGGGGGAATATCGCACACCCCACAGCCCAGCGGAAGAAGCTGTTAGTGAGTCTGGAGGTGTGGGACCTGACTGACCTGAGGCGTCGACCAGAGGGCAGTGGGTCAAACTGTACGTGGTGCACGGGGTCACCTATGATGGTCCTGGTTTTTCTGAGACAGGAGGATCTGGTGATGGGCTCCAGGTGGCAGAGGGCAGCCATGGAGGTAATGACCCTTCCTGCGTACCAAACACCCAGGCACTGAAGAACAGTGGTAAATGGCCTGTATTTGTATAGCGCTTTTACTAGTCCCTAAGGACCCCAAAGCGCTTTACACAACCAGTCATCCACCCATTCACACACATGGCAACAATGGCAAGCTACATTGTAGCCACAGCCACCCTGGGGCGCACTGACAGAGGCGAGGCTGCCGGACACTGGCGCCACCGGGCCCTCTGACCACCACCAGTAAGCAACAGGTGTCTTGCCCAAGGACACAACGACCGAGACAACGGTCAACAACGGGGCTCGAACTGGCAACCTTCCAACTCTTGAGCCACGATCGCCCCAGTGGAAGGCCAGCAGCAGCACCAACGCCCTTCTTTACCAGCGTGTTGGTGTTGTGGGTCCAGGTGAGATTGGTGGAGAGGTGGGTGCCCAGAAACCTGAAGCTGGAGACCAGCCATTTATAATCAGAGGGGAGTGGACCTGTCTGTGCCTCCTGAAGTCCATTATGAGTTCTTTTGTTTTAAGGATGTTAAGCATCAGGTTATTTTCTGAGCATCAGTGGTACAAGTTCTCTACCTCTGCCTTGTGTGCTGTCTCATCTTCATCAGAGAGGGTGGTGTCATTGGCATACTTGATGATGACGTTGGTTGGTTGGGTTGGTGTACAGGGCTGAGAACGTGGCCCTGCAGGCAGCTGGTGCATAGTGACAGTAGGGGGTAGGGTGGGGGCCAAGTGGGACTGACTGAGGCCAGTTGGTTAGGTAAGGCTTCTGACACCAATGCCAGCTGACATTGTTTGCACTTCTTTGTTGTTCAGAATCTTATTTGTATTGTTAATTCTTGCTTTATTTTTATTTTTTTACTTTATTCTGTTTTTATTTTTGTATATTAGGTGCTTTAAAAAATAAACTTAAAGGCAAGGAATGTCTACTCCATTTTCTTCAGATACAGAGAAATTTATTAATCAAAACTTTGCATATTTGTCATATGGTTTGATATTTGTATGAAGGCAAGCCTGCCCTCTAGAGGCGGAGTTTAATCTAGCTGTCCTTAATGCAAGCTTTTAAACAAGAGAAGCTACAAATGCAACAAAGGGTCAGCTTTAACTTTTAGAAATAGTTAGTCGCTGTAACTGTAAAATAACAATTGGTACAGAGGGGACCCTCCGACTATCTGTTAAAAAGACTTTGAAGGTGAGTTGGGGGCATACGTCATCACTGCGCGACATCGCGTGCAGGACTGCGAAGGACGCAGAAGAGACGCTCGGGATGAAATAAGTTAAAATATAAAGGTTAGTCGAATGCTACGGTTAGATTCGGTAATATCACACACTTGACCTCAGACTAGGGGTTAAATAAGATCTGTTTATTAAAACCGAAAAGAAACGTTACTGAGCAGATGGAGCTGTCTTTGTAGAGAGACGCTAAGCTAGCGGTGGTTCACGTTTGCTTGTCATTTGGTAACTGAAGATATGCTAAGCAGAGCTGAGGCACATATGCAACCACCGATAAAAGTCAGGCGTAGTTTTGAACTATCGATTATGTGACCGATTTGTGTCAGCTACAGTCGGGGCCGAAAGCAGGAGAAATGTTAGCACTTGCTTGATTTTAAACACAGTGTCTCCCTTCATCAGTCAGCAGGTCCTTGTTGTGATGGCGCTGTCGTGTCTAACTCGAGCCCTGCGCTCCCTGACTCTCTCCCAGCCCGCATTGGTCTCCTCTCAGGTAAAAACGCCTCCTGCCTTGGTCCTGTCAGCCATATTTAGACAGTAAACATGACATCAGGAACAATCTGAGCGGCTCTTTTTGGTGTTGACAGGCAGCTGCACGGAGTAAGCTGGGAGCTCAGGTGCCCAGTAGTGCGGTGATCCAGTGCAGAGGCTTCCTCACCACAGCCTCTCTGGAGCAGAACAGGGTGAGATGGAAGCAGAGGGAGAAGTACACCATCAGGCCTATCGGAATGAAAAAGACAGGAGGCAGAGATCACACAGGTAAAGTGCAGTGGTAACAAAAAAAAATAGCTGTATGTTCACAGGATGTTTTTGAGATACAGCCACATAGGGGTTTGTTTCTCCTCTCCATAATGAACCATGGATCTTTCCCTTGTTTTGCGAATATATAAAGCACTACACTATGTAGCCTCTGTGTTTAAAACACAAAGATGCCACTGAAGTCAGAGTTTATGGTGGCATTTAAATGCTGCACATCTTCTAGTTTATCAATGAGGACAGAGAAAGCTTTTTATGGTGAAATGGCCCCTTAATGCCTGCTCCCTCTATACCCAGACATCGGTGGATGCAGGGGGTTCACACTCAGAGTGGAGTGAAAGTCACGGGAATTCAGACTGAGGTCACACTGCAAAAAAAAAGAAGAAAAAAAGACCAAAATTCACATTTGAGTCAGTGCCTGTAGTGTGAATGCACCAAAGGGACCTGTCTTCAAAAGAACAGATTAGATTCAATAGATTTTATTTATTTTTTTGTAGCTACAGGAAAGGTTTTGTTACATTTTGTAAAACACATTTTAATAGAAACCTGCCTGGTGCTATAGTTAAAGTATGAAATTGTGCTCAAGGTAAAAGTTTGAACTCCTGTGTAGCCTCAGAATTCAAGGCTTGTGGCTTTCTTTCAAGCATTTGCCGCCCTACTTCCTTCTACAGGAAGAATACGTACACATGGCATTGGCGGTGGTCATAAACAAAGATACCGGTGGGTAGACTTCCATCGTCTACGGTATGAAGCCAACAGAGAGGGCCAGCCTTTTGAGGAGAAGGTTGTTGAAGTGCGTTACGACCCGTGCAGGTGAGACCACTTGCTGCCCGGAGTCTAATGTGTACGCTCAAAGTACTGAAAACACTAAGCCGGGTTTGTCTGCGTGCAGGTCTGCTGATATCGCCCTGGTAGCTGGAGGTGAGCGAAAAAGATGGATCATTGCAACAGAGAACATGCAGGCTGGAGACATCATTAAAACATCTGGGGTTATTGGACGCATGGCAGGTACAGGATCCAAGTTTTTCAGTTGGAGGTTCGTCGGCCTTCGTAACCTGTATATCTAATGAGAATTGTTTAATTTTGCAGTTTCGGCCAATGAGGGAGATGCTTACCCGCTGGGGGCTCTTCCTGTGGGGACGCTGGTGAACAACCTGGAGGTACGACCTGGGAAGGGATCAGAGTATATCCGGGCTGCAGGTAACCTACTGTACTGTATCCCTCATTATTTAAGCTGCTGGAAGGCGAGGTTGCTCAGAAAAGCTACTAAAGTGAATGCTGTGTTTCATTTGGTTTTCAGGCACGAGCGGCGTTTTGCTTCGTAAAGTAAATGGAACGGCAATCGTTCAGCTTCCTTCAAAGCAGCAGGTTCAGGTGAGGTCATCTGGAATAGGATTACAGCCGCTGTTAAAGACACGTTCAGTTTGGCTAAATGCTGTCTTGTAAACACACACAGGTGCTGGAGACTTGCATGGTCACAGTGGGACGCATCTCCAATGTCGACCACAATAAACGGATCATCGGCAAAGCTGGGCGCAATCGTTGGCTGGGCATCCGCCCTTCCAGCGGCTTGTGGCAGAGGAAGGGAGGCTGGGCAGGGCGCAAGATTAAACCGCTGCCTCCGATGAAGGTCTACATCAACCTGCCCTCAGTCTCAGCGAGCTAACACGGCACATGTTGGACATGTTTAGCTGATTGTAGATTTTTTTTCTTTGATCCCTTGGGATGAAATCTAACATTGTTCTGGGAAATAAATCGAAATAAAGACGAGCCGTTTGTACAGAAGATTAAAAATTTTTATTAAACACAACTGCTTGTGAGAGCATGGAAAGAAACAATATAAAAATCCAAAACATATTTACATCTATAGTAAAACATGCAGAAGTAACCCATATTTTTTTTTTTTTTTTAGATTTTTTTTTAGTGGTAAATTTAAAAATACTGTCATGTCATTTAAAATAGGGTTTGTGCAAAGACACTGGGTGGCATTTCAAGTAACCGGAGCAATGAGATGGCATGATGTAACTTTAGTTAGACCAGGAATAAAAGGATCAACGCTGATGATGCGTTCTTTTATGTTTGCGGTGCTAAATCACGGTGGCAAAGTGAGCATGCCTGCTCATTGATCCAGCCTTGTTTAATGCCCCCATGCTACCTCTGGATTTTGGGCAAAAAAAAAAAAGTCTTGAGGTTACATACATTGAAATACACTTGTTATTTAATATATGAAAAGCTAACCCGCATGACAAATTCCCCTCACATAACTCTGCCGTTGTTAATACTTAATGCTGAAATATTTAAGGTTCAGTTTGCGCTCCTGACTTGAAAGAGGGTGAACTCTTCAAAAAGCAGGAGACGGAATAACTTGACTGTACAAGTCACAGGCAGACACGTGCGGTGGAAGCTGTAAAACACACCTCAACATTTAGTGGCAAAAAGGTTACGTAACAAATGAGCCATGATGGGGTTTTCAGACCAAACATGGCACTTAAAGCCATCAATGTAACACATCATCCCTATGGTTAAAAAAAGAAATCAAGAGCCTTCTCCTGACTACAGGTAGTGGTTTAAATTTCAAAAGTAACACCTAACACTTTACCTTGAGAACCAAAGTATGTCCCAATTTGAGCTACAATGTGTGTAAACCCATATGAAAGTGCATTAGGGAAATGTATATGAGGAAAACATATCTAATAGTGTTTGCATTGTACTTCATAGTTATGAGTTCTGGAAATATATTTGGCATTTATGTCAAGAAATAAAGGTATACTATTTGTGCTTTCAATTTAGTGGAAGAGGGAGGGGAGTTTGTGATTCACAATAGTATATCTTGTACATATTTATATACAATACTAAAAAAAAAAAAAAAGCCAGCCTATCAAAGCTTGTTAAGTCTTCACTTTATAAAAAGCAACAACCTCATAGAGAAGGCCCTTTGTCCAAAGGTTTCCTATTGCAAAAGTTTCACGTAACACTACTCAGGAAGTACCATCGAACATAGAGCACACCTACACAGACACACGGGGGGGCAGTGACTTGGACGTCAGGCAAGACTCCATACACTTGTAGTCATATTTCCAAAGAGAGTCAGTACTTGGCTGTCCCCTCCCTCCGAGTCAGACGGACTCATTTGTAATATTCCCTCCATAGCCTTATGCAATACTGAACCCTTTCAGTAACGTGCACGTCCAACCACAGTGAAGCTGCAGTAAAGGACACAATGGTAATCGCTTAGAAATGTTTCAATTTGGCTAAATGTGGAGCGCTAACTGGTGAATTTGTCTCAGAAATCTTAATACTGATCTCCGCAGGGACCACAAACACATCACATATACAATTTGAGTTTTCACTTTGACATACTATGAAGTTAGGCCTGGCCAAGATACTCCTGCGACTGGACTGTTAAAAAAAAATAAAAGGGCTCGACTTTGGCACACCACTGCACGGTCTAGTTTTTGCTAAGTTACTGCAGGTTTGTGACAGATCTGCTCAGGTAAAGCTGAACACAGGGGCGACCACGTTTAACCACAGAAATGCTGTAATTCCACCTGGAAGGTCGAATTACGTAAAGGTGGAAAGTACGAAAAACAGCACAACAGCTCATGCGATCGCAACTAAATTTGGCATTTCAGCTGTGGGGAAATAAGTAGTTACCCTGCTTCTAAGTGGCTGTTACTGTACAGTTTGCATGTACACCAACAGCAAAGGGAAAACATCTGCATTAATAATAACGAACTGATCTGATATTCTGCTTGCATGTAATAAATGTGTCATAGCTACATTTATTATAGCTACCTTCAAATACATTGCTCGACTTGGGTTTCTTTTTTTTTTGACCTGCTTTAGGTATACAGTGTGCTTCAAAGCAACGAGGCAAAGAACATTCTGTTCCTTCCTATAAAAGCTTTACCTTTCTGAGAAAGTAAAGGGACGAGTAAGAAAACTGAGCAGTGAGTTAAAAGGATTCCATCTAGATTCACAGCAATATTCCAACTTTCAACAACGAAACACAAACACGGTCTCCAACAACCTCACGCACGCCACTGCACATCACCATCACACTCCTCCATTGTCTATAGAGTAACAATAAATGTAGGATTTCACAGAAATAATAAAATGTTAACAAAAACAAAGTGCAAACACAGCTGCCATTATCGAAATGTGGCAAATTGTCAAAAAACCTCAAAATACCTCCGAGGCGGCGCAAATATTACAAATTAGTACTTGTTCTGTTTTGTAGTGTGTAAAAAAAGAAAAGAAAGAAAAGAAAACAACAGCAACACCCAACAACATCAAAAACATCAACATGAAATTTTGTCTTGAACGTGTGAGTCTGTGAGTCAGTAAGATTTCCACAGGAAAACTATTACTGCCGGGAGGAACGAGGAGGATGTCGGTTTTTCTTCTAATTTTCTGCAGCCTCTCGCTGAGTCGGGTAGAGCCGAGAGATTCTGGTGTCGGCCGGGGTCACACGGGCTTTGTGTAACCGAAGATTCCCACCGGGAAGTGCTTGACATGCGTTGGCCACTGGGCAGCGAGCTGGAAAAACTTGACGTCATTCCACTCCACTCCGTCAATAGTTACTAAGGGCAGAAAAGACAGAGCTAAATGCACGAGAAAAATATGATGGCTACGCTGTATTATGGACACAAGGTGGCAGTGGAGCTCCAACAGTGGAGGCAGGGCTATGGCTCTGTCTCACCTCTCAGCATCGTGTGCTGGTGCTTGGCCGTGCAGATCAACCTGCTGATACCATCAATCACTTGGCTCTTAGAGTCCAGCTCTTTTTCCTTCGGCTTCTTGCTGAGAAAAATCACTGGGAAGGGAGAAAGAAGCAAAGTCATATACAAAAGAGCTAAAAAAGACTTTAATAATGAGAAATCCACAAAGTTTGATTTCACAGGTCATGGTCAATGCTGCTGCATTACTTGCACAGAGCCTGCTGGGAGAAGCCTCATAAACCGCCTCAAGCAATGTTGCCTGAGTCAGCATCAGAGAGCGCTGAACACTACAACATTTGGGCCTCTGTAGCCTGCTTCACATCTCTGCTGGAAACCACAAACTTGATTTGACATCAGCTCCTCTTGGTACAACACATCCAAATAAAGCTACGTTCAGCTGCTCCCTTATTTCCCAAGAGTTCGCCACAGTGGATGTGTCCACATGTTTCACTTGGCATAAATTTCAGTCCAGATGCCCTTCTTGACAAAACCCTCCCATTTATCTGGGCTTGTGACCCCCTGAGGCTGATTTGTGTCTCCTCCTCCTTGAACCGCCAATCTTTTTGTGTACAGCACATGTGACTCTGACTCAATATAATTGTATTTTCAGTAATCAAGGCTATAATTTGGAGAAAGAAGCAGAAAATGTGGAATAAATGAGGTAATCTATCTGGTTCTGCCTGCTTTGTTGTTTGTTTTACTGTTCATTGTAACTACAACAAGAGAATGGAGACTAACATTTCAAAGAGTGGACAAAAATAAGCAAATAAAACCAAAAATACAAATTTGAAAAAGATTTTTTAGTAACTTCTATGTGCAACTCCTCCAAGTGTACCTTTTTTGTTCTTCTCCTTAGTAACAACAGTCATAGCCATGCTGGGTGGAGGAGTGAGTTCTCCGCCGCAGGGAAGGCGGCTGACTTGTAGTGAACGGAAGTTACTCTTCAGGGTGTTCTTCAGTCCTATGTCTCTCTTCTCGCCCTCTTTCTTCTTCTCTGGGCCTTGCCATGTCCAGTAGTCCACTTGCAGCCCCATCACCTCACTGCCCGAACATGGAGAGCTACAAAGGGAAACAAACAAGGCCTTGCTTTGGTTTGTTTGTGGTTTGTTCATTTCCACATCCGTTTACCCTGAAAGCTACAGTGATGTGGACAATTATGAGTATTTGTTTTAATAAGAGACTTGGGCTTTTCATACCCAGCTCCAGACAGGGTGGTGGACACAGAGGGGGACTGTGGGGGCGTGCCCCCGATCTCCTTTCCATACGGACCGGCCGATGGAGGCGTCGGGGAGGACAAGATGCTTGTGTTGCCTCCCATGGCATCATCTGAGTCCACTGCAGATTTAGGGGGAAAAAATCACTGTAAGTGAAAACTGTACCTAAAAGATATTTAATGCTTTCCAGATTATGCCAACTCTTACTATAACTGAATTAAGTAGGAAAAGAGTGCTTCTCTCTTTATTTTCCTGGTCAGTATCCTGTGAGTAAAATCCCAATGACACTGATAACACATCGTTAAAAATGTGCTTTTCTTACCTGAGGTCGAGAGGCTTTGTTCCACAATCCCAACTTTCACTACCTGTAAGAAAAATAAGAGCCAGTGTTAAAGAAAATATTCAATATAGAATGAATTAAAAAAAAAAAAAAAGGTGCAGGACATGTTTGCATGGTAAACAAATGTGTTTCTTACCCCAATAAATGGCACAAATTTCTGACAGGAGTCCTCATCAGGGCTGTGAAAAAGAGCGAGAACAAAAAGAATCTGTGAGTTTGACCAACGGTGGGTCTGAAACACTTTCAACACTCCAGAGGTGCACATGAACACTCAATGGTCCTGGAGGGCAGATGGCTGTGGCATGGCCTGCACCATGTCCCATCACAGCGGAAATGGCACATGACTGGCTTGGGTGGAATGGGATCATCTCGGGGAGTCACGATACAATGAGATGAATGAGAGGACCTGCTCCTTACAACCAGAAGAAGACGGGGAGGTGGGGTCTCTCTTGTCAACCAGGACGATAACAACAAGTGTCTGCTTTTAAATACATGACTGTTTTGGATCTGTCCAGTAACTGTGTGGCTGCTCTATGTCCAAGATTACACGCCTATCCAAACAAACAAAAAAACAGGATGACGGTCAACATCCCGTAAAGTTTGAGGCACGCTCAGGCCCACGATCAGAGCGCAAAAGGTTAGCACCATAGTTCTGCAAGTGTCCAACGGTGACACTTTTAAAACAAATCACTGATTCTTCCTTAGTCTTTAATGAGCTTACAAAAATAGTCTGCTGCAACATCAAACAACAAAAGAAGCACTGCTGGTACCCACTCCCATACGCATATGCAGGACAACACTTCCCAGACATTTTAAGGCCTTGCTTCATTACACAGAATTCCAGTAACATTATCGCACAACTACATCAGGACTGAACTGCACCACCTCTTTACTGTGTGTCAGGTCATTCAAAAGATCCTAATAAAAAACATCTTATAAAATATGGACATGCTAAATCTACTTGCACTATTAAAGCTTGAGTGTGTCAACTCGTAAAGACTTTATTTATCTGCCCAACAGAAAGCAACTCGACTGCTAGCACAACATTCAGGTATCTGAGCAGCACTGTGAGCTGTAACAAACTTCCAAAAATAACAATTACAGATTAATCTTAACTGTCAAGCTTTTGCATACAGGCTTTGCTTTACTTTGTTGTGCACACAAAACACATTTGTCAGTAGTTAGTATCATTCATGCAATTCAGAACACTAGCAGTGTTATTAAGAGTTCAGTTTTCGTTTTTCGAATGGGAATGTAATTTAACTTATACTGTGTTGTCTCTGTTCACATCATCAGCATTTTTGGCACATTTTATAGATTTTAAAAGATAATCTGAAACAGTGTTTAGGTGACAAAACAGCTGATCTTGTGACTGATATGGAGTTCTTTTGGTCCTGCAGTAACAGTTGGATCTATAATAAAACAAGGAGTGGTTTTAAGTGTGGCATCATATATACATATATACTGTTAGATATTGTAAGTCAGCGAACCATCCACGCTGTGAATATTTATTTTAAGGTTGTTAGGCAAATCGTCACAGCAACAACACGGAGGACAAAGTAAGAATCAAAGTCATACCAAACCAAAGACACACGCTGGGACAGAGTGCCAAGTGAAGTTACAGTGAGTATCGAAAGTGAAAAGGGAAATGTTAAGACACAGCAAGAGGAGCTCAAGCCAAATGGAGAAGGGAAAATAGGCAAGGGGGGGGGGGAAACGAAACACGAGTTGATTTAGATACCTGATGTAAAAATCAAAATACAAGCTTCTTTTCCTTGAATGCAAATCAAAAAGGGGGGAAAGGGGAGGAGAAGGAATGCAACAGCGTTAAAACTGTGTGGTATTTAGTACCTTCTGACCAATAGGAAGCCACTCTCACAAAGAAGGGGGAAGGGTTTGGTCAAATCTCAGAAAGAAAACAAGCAAATGCACAGAGAAATGCAGTGGACTGTCTCTGTCTGCAGATGTGACTGTGAGACACCTAGACTGGACTTTTTAACATTTTTATCAAATCATACAAAACCTACAAGTCCTGCTTTCATTCAAGTCAAAATAAACAGAAGTGGGTTTAGTGTGGAAACTGAGCTGATGCTCGCTTTGTGTGTTTAATGCATGTTCTTGCAGCTGCATGCTTACATGCACATTCATCTAATTATGTTCCTCATGCAGTTTTAGCTGATATTCACTACAAGTGCTAGTTTATGATGGGCTGTCATTGCAACATTAGTTCAATGATTCATTTTTTGGAAACAGAAGAAAATTAACATCAGAACTACCAGTTACAAATAACTGCAACACAGACTTGCTTAGAGCACAAAAAAGCACAGATGCATGCTCAAATACAGAAAACATTGGATGAATAAACCACAACTTCAACAAGCACGGTCACTTTACCTCTTCTGCTTGTAGGTGAGCATGGCTTCTGAGATGGGAAACTGGTGGGACACGTTGGCACCGGCCAGATACTGAATGATTCGTCCTGCTACATCTATGTTATCTTCAGGGAGCAAAGAGATAGATTGTTAACAACAAGCCTCTCCTGTTTTATGTCTTGCTAACAAGCTGACATTTGATGCAAATGGTAATTTTCACATAGAGCAGTGTGCTAGGGGACTGTGCATTCATCATTCACATTCCACTGAATTAAGGAGATGGGGGCTGCTGAGTGTAAAATGTCATTAAAATGTGGGTGAAGTCGACCGTGTGACACACGGGATAAATTATATGTCAAACAAAATGCATGTGGGGGTCGCTCGTATCCTGGGACGCAATTTTTTTTGGCGACTTGAAATATAGACTTGAGTTTTAATCAATTCATTTTGACCTGTAGCTTCTCGGCACTTAATCGACTGAGAACTATTACAAACTGCCTTCAGTGTCGGGATCACACCTTATGTTAAGAATAAAAGACCTCTGCTCTAGATCTTCTTTGTTTTTTTGTTCAACCCAACTGCTTTGAGATGATTCAACACCATGTGTAACATTGTGACTCTTGCACCTTTGGGGATTAAAGGGAGGGAATTAATAGGTGAGGATGGGCGAAGATTATCAGGCATGTTTGGGCAGAACAAGTGATAATGGAGGAGTTGGATTGGAATAGAGGCTTAAGCATGGATTTATGTGAGCCATTTTATGTAACATTCTCACATGGTGAGAGTGTAAAAAAAAATATATTCAAGGCTTAAAGTTAACAAGAAAATCCTAAAATAAACATCAAACACGCAAATGTCTTCGATTTGGCTGCTTGGATTATTCCTACGGATTCCTACTTTATTGTTTCAGACTAATTAGCTACAACTGGCACACAGCTGGGAGGTTTAAAGCTAAAATCGTTGGAGATGTTGGAAAAAGTTGAAACAAACAAACCCAAAAAGGTTATGATGGTGTGCCTTTTAAAAAACAACAACCTCTGTTTTTAATATTACAATGTGTTAGAAGCTTCGGGGTAAAAATGAGAATAAGACTTCTGACAGTCTGGCGGCCTTCTTAATCAGCAGCAGGCAGTTTAAAGGAAGAAGGAATAATGCCATGATCTCAAACAGGATGTAGCTGTCTTTTGCAATTGGAAGAAATCTCTTTCTCCAATTCATCAGCCCCTGACCTCTGCTCCCACCCAATTTCTTTCCCTTTCAAGTTGGCTGCACATAAGAAATGCAGACACCAGAGCTGCGTGTCCTACCTGAGGCGGGCCGTTCTGTCCTGCAGAACAGCTCCCTCCACGCAGTGTCCATAAAGATGCTGTTGAACCGGCTGTCAAAAGAAGCCACGTGCTTTGCCAGGGGATGAGAGCCTGTGGAGAGGATATTTATATATAAAACAAACGCTAAAAGTACAGAATATGCCTGTATGGATTTCGTATAAATCAATGAATTACCAATGGGGATCACCAGGAAGCGTATGTAAGTCAGCCAGTCAGGAGTCTTGTTGGCTAGCTGCTCCACAAAAAACCTCAGGATGGTGCTGAGGTAACTCTGGTCGCCTGCCACCGCCACCTTCATCGTCGGTGGTGTCTGTGCATTACAGTTACAGCTGCAAGGGATAAAAAAAAAATGGAGACAACAGATGAGTAATTAAGAGGAAGACTAAGATCCAACTTCTTAGAAATATGGGTCAGAGCATGAGTGTGAGAGAAGTGACGGAAGTCTGAAGCAGAGATTTATTTCTCAATAAGATCCGTCTGGTTTAAAACCGGTCTTACCTTTTTGGGAAGCCAAAATACGTCATAGGCTATAATTTATTAGGTACTTGCGAGTATCTACAAGCCTTTTTAGAGCAAATGGCGCAACATTTAGATCCTAAACCAAAGACCAATTCCATCTTTAAATTAAACGACAAAAAAAAGAAAGAAGAATAAATTCAGTTTAGCCAGGAAAAATTCATCAAAAGGGTCTTAAACCCGCAAATAATTTCAAGTTTCACAAAGCTCTTTCTAAAGCAGCAATCAAACCCTGAAAGTACTTACATGCTGTAACATATAATGGATTATCTTAAAGAATTTCTCGTTTTAATCTCTCTCAAGAGAGATTAAAGCAGAAGACAGTGTTGATACATTTGGTATTAAAAAGACAAGAAAGTCGTGTTTACTCCAAGTGACAACATCTCAGAAAACAATCATTCTGTTAGCGGTGGCACAGCACTGAGCAAGCACGTTATCATCAGAGACATGCGCAGCTCTGCGTGACATTGCCCCAGCTGGAGTAAATGCGTTGACTGAGGAGCAGGTGTCTAAAGCGCTAAAAAGTTCAGCTGAATAAGGGAGAAAAACATGTTTGACAGAAGCAGTACAGCAAACCGAGAGAGCCTCGTCTCCCACTGACATGACATCCTGAGGAGATGACAGCCGAGCAGGTGGATCCAGGAAACGGAGAAGGCAGCTGAACTTAAGCTTTTCATGAGGAAACGGCCGTATTTTGATAGAATGGGTTCACACACAGTGAGCGCTTTAGCAGCATGAGCAATACCATCCTGGAATTATCCAGTGAGTAGCCATCAAACACATGTAGTTCGGTGAAGATTGGCTCAAGATAATGAGATAAAAATAAATAAATAAACAATAAAAATCACGCCATCTGATGGGCTGTGTCATTCAGCCAATGCGTGTGTATGTATGCATGTATGTGACTCACAATCTCTGGATGCGAGTAACGATGGTGTTGAAGGCAGCCTGAACATCTGCAGCAGAGCAGGTTGACACAATGGGCTGGCCCTGTTCATGGAGCAACTCAGCTACATACTGCACAGAAACACACATGAGAGGGACACGATGAGTTAATGGATATACCAGAGGCAGGGTTTGGAAAAAAGAAAAAAAAATGCTACTCGGAAGCACACGCACATTTTTTTTTGTATTTTCCTCTTTTTGCAACAATGTAATGTGTGCAGCATGGGTAAAAATAAGCCCTGTTCTGCATGATCCGTGTGGTTCTATCGCATGTATGAACAAATGAAGGTAAAGGAATTCATGATTCGATGCTACTTATAGAAAAACAGACCTGTCCTTGCCACTCTGTAGTGTTGATGAGAATGATGCTCTCTGGTAAGCGTTCGTCAGAGATGAGAATCTGGTTTAGTTGGTCGTAGACGGACTTCCTCGGAACCTTTGACACAAATTAGGAGCGCAAAGTATGGCAATGACACAAGTCAGCACATTTCCACTTGACTGAAGAAAAAAAAGTCTGATGCTCGATCCTGGATGCGTTGTCTACCTGCGCGATGAGTCTTGAGTCTGGGGAGCACTCAGACTCCATGCTGCTGGTCCTGTCGCTTTGGGCCTTGGAATTCTGCCTGTCTTTCATGGAGGTGCTGCGAGGTCGTCTCTGCAGCTTGTTTTCCACTTTACTGAGGAGACAACAAGCGAAGAATAAAATATATGACAGTCAGGAAGAAAAAAAAAAAAGAACCTAATGATCCGGTTTATAAGAAAAGCAAATTAACAATTAAAGCAGACACACATTAGATCTATACTGAATGCTTATTCCCAGATGTAGTCAATAGCACTTTACCTGGGAGACATGTGGTTTTGGGACTCAGTCTTGCAGAGCTTGCCAACGGAGCAGGGCACCCGTTCAATGTTAACATCCCAGCTGCTCACCTCCCCAGGCCCTGGCCCGCTGTCGTCAGTCTCTGGCTCCTGAACCAAAAGGGGGGGAGCAAAGATGAGCCAAGAGGGCTGTAAGAGGACAACGCTAATGTTTATCAAACACAGGCACTGCAGGTTTGCAAATGTTCAAGACAATCAATTTGAGAGAGAAAATCCAACTCAGTCATACCACAAGATTAGTGGAAAACAAAAAATAAAGTGTAAATGAACACAAGTGCATTTAACGTCACGTCTTTTTCAACATTTCAAAACTGTATAAAACAATATGACAGTTCATTTCTATTAACAACGAATATTATCTGGAGTCACGCATTAATAATAAATTAACCATGATCCCAGGCCTACGGAAAACAACAGCTAATTTGTCTCTTCTGTAAGTTACAGAGCTCAGTTAAAATACTTAAAAGACTGAAAAACGAAACCAAAAAATAAAAAATAAAACCCCAGAAGAAAGATGCAAAAGTACGTTTCAGCCTGCAGGGCTGAGTCTAGCCATTTGTCACATTACAATTTGGTTGAAACAGAGCTTTTTCCCAGCAGCCGTTGCAACGTGAAGAGAGCAGGTAAGCATGTGTTGCTAATTAAAGCTTTGTTTATCAACTGTTTCATGTCAAATCGGCTGCTGTCAGAAAAAAGCTCCATATGCACTCCATGGGCCAATGAGCTTCCCAGCAACTGTCTCCTGGCAACCAAAATTTTCACCTAACGTTTTATTTGCGTGTCTACAGTAACGCTTTTCTATGTGTCTGCATAGTAAAGCACACAATTAGAAAGTACTTCAAAGTTTGGATCAAACCACACATTAAAGATGAGTGTCAAAATGTCCAACATACAGTCAAACATATCATTCCTGCATACACACTTCCATGTGCACATTAAAAGATCAAGACCTTTAAAAATTAATATTTCCGATTTTTAATTTTTCTTTTTTAAACACTCGCAGGTATTGCATTGCATCTCCAATTCAAACGGCATCAGTTTCTCTTTCTGTGGTTTTGTGTGTAGCCCTCCTGCTGCCAAAACGAGAGTTGAAAGAGCAGAGGTGGAGGGTGAGGAGGTAGAAAGATACTGGCCTGGTGAATAACTGAGCTCATTTTTTTGAGGTTTGAGATAATGGTGTAAGCCGACCGTGACATACGAGATAAAAAAGTCATGGTCTCTTAGCAGGTGGCTGGGGAAACACTGCTCCTGCAGCTTAGATATTCAGTTTGAACTCACTCAGTGGATTGGGGTGGTGAGTGGCTCAGAGGGGCGGCTGCAGCTCGATGAACAAGGTTAGACCGACCCGACAGCACAAGAACAAAAACAAACACAAACACCCCTCTTTCCATCCTCATCAGTCAAGATTTATCCAGCATGAAGCTGCCTTGCCTGCTCTGCTGATCCATAATGGATGACTATGCTGTTTAGTTTGCATGCCCTTGCACGCTCCCTCCCCTCTTTTCTTTTTCCCGGAAAACAACTAAGACCCACGGGAGCAAAAGGGCACTCAAGTGGAGAGGGTAGGGGGTTGGAAAAGAAAAATGTGAGAAAGGGATGCTCAAGGGTATTAAGTAAAAAAAAAAAAAAAAAAGGAAAGAAAGAAAGAAAGAAGGGGGATAAAAAAACAATGTATGACTGTTTCAAAAACATACCCCAATGGTTGTGTCTGTGACGCTGTCATCCTGATATCGCCCCCCTTGTACTTTACATCTGTCCACAGTGAGAAAGTCTCCACTCTGGGGGGTAAAACACACATGCCAACACATTAGATCATTTAAACCATGAAGCTCACCTTTCTGGTGAAAATAAAAGCTCCAAATGGAAGTGCTCATGTCATAATTAATGAAATGCAAGATTTGTAACCGACCAGTTTCACAGGGTAAGTATATATAAATACCTCACCTATAGTGCCTGTACATTTCACTACTGCTTGGTGTAATATATATAAACCCCAGAAGTGCAAAAGGCACATTCCTATTTTTAATTCTCGTCTTGTTTGAACGTCTCTTGTAAAGTGTGATTTATTTAAATATTAGATTAAATCGTTTACATTCTGGCAGCAAGACATGTTTATGCAGTTCGACTAGAATGTAGTAGCCTGAATTGCTCTGGGCCATTTTATTACACGCCAAAATGGATTCCCTGATATTTATAAACACCTCTCGCTCTCTCGCCATCACACTCAACGTGTCTCTCTTGTTGTTCAGATGGGTCATAAATTTCTGAGTAGGAGTTCAGGATTGCTCCATCCAATCTTCTCTCTGAGCAATGGGAGCATATTTGTGTGCAGTGATGGTGGTGAAAAGGTCATTTTGTGTCAGACCCTATAAATTCTGAAGGACAGCGGGACCCAGTCCTTTTCTGCCAGGGTCCACATGGCGGACATGCTAAGAATATCTTTTCTCTAGTATCCTTGGGAATCCCTGAACCACAATATGGACAGAGGGCTGCCAGGAATTTAAACACTGGGGCAATACAGGGGAAAGTCTTTTACGTAACACTGTTTATAAGGACCTCTAAAATAACTGCGAGGCAGAACTTTGAGTCGCACTGTTTATCTATAAAGGCATCTGTTCATAGAGTTCGTGCTAATCAACTCACAGGGCATGACATCTCTCTCTGCTGACTTTTTTGGCTGTGGATGCTTCCGATTTCTGTCTGCGAGCTGGAGTGAGACATCCCTTCAAAAAACGGCCTAGAAGCAAGAGCAAATATTTGAATTAGACAAGAACAAACAGTTTAAGAAGGGGAAGCCTTCGGACTGATCGAAACTTTGCTTTAAGATGTAGTAAAATGGGCATCAAAGTAAGAAAAAAACATTTTTGAACTAATAAAACTAAATTCATATTGCTCTTGTCCATACTACAGATGTCAAACAATTACAGTATAGTTTAGAAAACTATGAACCTTCAAAGCTACGTGCAGTCAATAGTCCGAAAGCCCAAAGCATATTTATAAATCAATAACATATAAATTGTCAATTCACAAGAATAATCTGTTGATGTCAAACCGCCCCTGTAAACATCGACTATATATATATATATATATATATATAAATATATAAATAAAAAGATTGATGTAGCTTCCAGTTCACAGTTCAAGCCTCACCCCTTTGTTCTTCATTACAGCCTGCAGAGGGCAACTTCTCCGGTTACCGAAAGGCATCCAATTGCATACAAGTCAAATGGGAAACAATGCTACTTCTCACTTTATTTCTGAACTTATGAGTTTATGGTCTTGGATGTAGCTTAAAGGCTTATTTTATACAGCATAAATACTAAAGCAGCATATGACTTAGGACGTGGCAGGTCAGTACCACATGAGCGAGCAGTACTCTCATGTTCTCAGCCAAATCCTTGGAGATGGTGAACATATCTGTTCATAAATAGGGATGATCTCCATGACTGGGCATCATAAAGGACACTGCAGCAGGACAATGACCCTAAACACTGCAGTAAATCTACAACAGAACAGCTTCAAACTAAATCTGCTTTTCAGAATGACCGATTCAGAGCTACTGAAACTACTACTACGTGGAATGACCTAGAGAGAGTCATTCATCCTAGAAATATATTACTGAACTGAAAACAGGTTGCAGAAGAAGAATGATTAAAATGCTGTGCTGGTCTGACCTACAGACACAAAGTATCTGTTATGCTTACTGCTGCTAAAGGTGAAGAATAAGTTCAAGATCAAATCACAGTATAAAAATGAATGGCCGCTTTTTCCCGACAATATATATGCGTACTTTTCGATCATTATTTAACATTCGTAATTTTAAAATGTAACAGTTCACCCTATAACCACATACAAACTTTCAACTATAAACATTTTATCTGGAAAAAAAAATATGAAAGACAGACATACTTGAGTTTGGGCTTAGGAGTGCTCAGGACACTCTCATTGTCCTCCATCTCTGGCCCACTGTCACTCTGATTATACACCTCTAGACTGTCATAGAGTAAGTCCAGATCCTCCTCAACCTCCTGTGTCTGGTCTACTGGGTCAGAGTCCAGGACCTGCCACACAGGATAAACACATCATCAGTATTCTGTAATCAGGGATTTGTAATTATGGCCATGGATTAAATAAGGGCAGGGTGTTACTGGGCGCTGTGCATAAACTAATCACTTTCACAGCTAGAGTAATGGAGCTTCAAGAATGAATGAGAACACTGAAAGCTGTAAAACAAAAATCTGTATGTGATATATACAGTCCTGCCTTAGTTCAAAGAAGAGCTAATAAAAAGTGAGCGTTAGCGAAGTGCTAAGATGCTGAGCCTTGCTCTACCAGCTGCACAGTGGAGATGTATATCATAGGAACTACGCACAGCCAGGCTTGTGGACTAATCAGGTGATTAATGCCACTCCATAAGTGCAGGAGCTGGCAGGGAGCAGACAAACACAGTCTGTCCCCTCTCCTCCTCCCGGCTATGTATTTATAGACCCGCAGACACAAGAAGGAGATTAGCAACAGGGAACGTGATAAAAGATCATCGGGCCACCTGGAGCTTCCAGAACCATCCAGCAAAAAAACCACACACACACACACACACACACACACACACACACACACACACACACACACACACACACACACACACACACACACACACACACACACTGGCAAAAATGCTGGTGAAAGCAGCACTAGGTTAAATATCTCAGACAGAACTTTTTAGATCTTGATCACATATAAACGAATCCCCATTCAGTCTCATGACCCACATAACTTGTTTTTATGAATAGGATTTTTTGAAACATGCTCGCTGATATAGTTTTTGGATTGCTTGCAACCCAAGGAGGAAGAAAGATGAGAAACAAGGCATGTTCCAGGTTTTCCCTATAGATTTCTTACAGTTCAAGGATAATATTTTCATCCAAAGGTCTTAACACAGATTATGCACAAATGGACATGTAGGGGTTGCTGCATACAATTTGTCAATGTCCTCCTGATGACCTGATTACAAAGCATTATGCTGAGAGACATTTATTCATAACAAGAGCGCAAATCTAAATAATACATTTTGTATTGCATTAAGTAGTAAAAAATAAGATGGTTAATGGATTCCAGATATAAATCGCTGCTAATGGAAATGCGCATCTGTGAGGACAAATGTAATGCAGCGTAATGATGCTTGTAACCCTGTTGTGGCAGTGATTTCTCTACTGGTGATTGCCCTCTAGTCAGGAGCACATTAGCAGTGATGTAACAGAATGCTGCTTAGACAGTCAATACTGAGATTATTCCGTCCTGCCTCGAGGGTAATTTACTAAATGCAAGTTTCACAGCTGACCTCCAGAAGATTTCATAAGAGAAGGACAGAAATTCCTGGGGGCACAGCGAGGAGGATGCTGTATCCCTCATTTGCTTTGACATTGAACATGTTCTTATGCGGTGTCAGTTCAAACGAATGCAATTACCTTTTCTTTTTGCAACTCACCTCATCGGTCACCTTGAACCTCTTCAGCAAGGCCACAAATTTCTGCTTAAAGTTAGGTTGCTGCAACAGAAAAACAGAAAAAACCCCCACATGCAGTTACGAGAGAAGGATTAACAGAATAGGAGGATACCAAGTCACAGTTAATTAACCACGATAGCTCGACTCCAGGTAACTGTTCACTGGATTACATATTCAGAGCTGTTCTACGTAAAGGCCATTTTAGCCACTTCACTGGTTTCATTTACACGTCTGTCCACATTGTCTTAATGGCCTGAACAAGGAACACAGTGTGTGCTTTCCCTTAAAACAAGCAAACACAGGTTTTAAGCTATTCACAAAGTGATTGCTGAGCATGGAAAACTGCATACAGTGGAAAAGAAAGCTACTAACCCTAGTCATGGAAGTGGTTCGGATCATTTTCCTGCGGGCCTTCTTGGGCTTCCTGACCTCGTCGTCTTCATCGTAAAGATCCTGAAATAGAGAAATTATTAAAATCTATTTCTCTTATATTTTTATAAACAAAGAAAAAGACATCATTACAAAACCCCTCTACTTCCTGAATAACATTTAATGTAGACTTCTTTTGTTTATATGGGAGATTTTATTTCTTTGTGTATGTACTATACATTTGTCTGGATCTAAACATTCTCTGGCACGAACCTGGCCGTGAACTGCGTCATCACTGGCTTCTTGCTCTGACGAATAGCTGTCGTCATCGTCCTCAGAATAGTTATCCATATCTGGGGAGCGGTCTGAGGTAGCCCAACCACACACACACACACACACACACACACACACACACACACACACACACACACACACACACACACACACACACAAACATATTGAGATATATGTCTAGAGGAATATATCTAGGCTAACATTAGCAGCATTACACCAAAAAGGTTAAAATTTAAAGTTTTGAAAAGACACCTTTTCTAAAAGTTTAAAAGACAGAGATACAAAGTGCGAAACAATAATCCAAGATGACTGCAATATCTAATAAAACAATGGTTCTGGTTCTAAAAATTGTTCTGGTCAGGAATTGATTAAGTGAAACCTCCTAAACTTAATGTTTAACATGGTTTTCTTCACTAAATATTCTTCTTACCCTGCCAGTGCAAAGCACAATGTCTTACACATACCAAATTGCATAATGCTAATAAGATGTAAATCAGGCTGTTATTAAATGTTTAGTCCATTTTTCACACATATCAGGGTGAGGCCAAAGGCAGTTTTACATTTTGTGCGGGGAAGGTTTTTCAATTTTCTGCCTAATGTTCTTCTGTTTGTTAATAGTAGACTGTTTCGGCTACAGGACAAGAATAATGGGCAAAATATATGAGAATACAAAAATGCAGGTCTAATGGTTAATAAATTCTGTGTCATTTGAACTGGACATCATTTTAAAGAGGCAGTTTGTTAGTTTAACAGCTGAGGGCAAATCAGGTGATGGATTATCTTTACTTTTTATTTTTTTGGTAAATGTTAATGCAGACTTCCTTTTGCCCGTCAAACATCCTGTTCTGCGTTCCTAGGTGGGATGGATGCTATTAAAGATCACTGCAGAGGAGAGAAAGACAAACATCTTTTCTTCCCTCAGAGTGACACCAGTTTAATACTTGCTGCATGAGCTCATCTGTTATGTTACAGTGGCCTCCCTAATAACATCCAGAACAGCGACGGATCAGCACAGCGGGATAAAGACACGGAGTCCGAATAGGGCCCAGTATTTCTCCTCAGTCCAGAATTAGAGTTGTGTAAGGTAATAGGCCCTACATCTGTTCAACTCTCAAATCAACATTACAACCATAGCTGAAGAGAATAACATATCCTTGGCCACAGCACAGCCTGGGATTAATAGAGTTTATTCTGTCCTCAGTTGGGAAATAGGAGCCATGTGGAAGGAGGGAAGAAAGAGGCCTGAGTAGGGTGAGCTGGCTAAAATTACAAGCAGAACTTGGCTGGGCAGCATGGGTGCAGGCCTGTCTAACAGACCCAACACAGGCAGGTGAGAGATTGCTGTGCCCACCTGAGGTTTTGGTCTTGCGGCCAGCCTGGCCGCTACCATCCTCGTGGTCGATGGGCTGGCTGGAAAGAGAGTACACGCTGATCTCCGCCACACGCACTGGCGCCTCCTTTACGTTGCTATGGAGACCCAGAATCTGTCCTCCGTCTGTTGGGTGTTGCATCACCTGGACATAGTTCAACATTGAGGCCAGGAATCATTTTCTAGAATCCATTCAAATGACAGGCTGAAAATTGAGGTATAAACCCCCCACTTTAGTCCTTTTTTATCCCTCACTGAAAAGTTCCTTATACCTTTCTTTTTTAAACGTTTTTGCTGAGACTTCATGACTTCGATACTTGCTATGTATATCAATCTTTTGGAGCTACGCTGGAGTAGGAGGGATCAAATATTGAAAATACAAACATTTTTCGCAGCAGACAATCAGGATGGAAGAATTTGTCTCTTTACAGAGCAGATAACGATCCCACAGAGATCAAAATGGCTTCTGCCACACTGCTTTACACCAACTGACTACAAGCAGACAGCTATGCTACCTCTAAATAAATCTTCATTAGCACAAAAAACTGAATGTCTAAAGGAGCCAAGCCAATTTGTGCACATCACCCAGACAAACAGAATAACACAGTTTACATAAACTGTTTTGAATCAGATGAGAAGGAATGAGCTTTCGTTCCGAGCTCCATCTGTGGGGTGCTTTCAATATTTCACTTGATGAATTGCTGTACAGAGAGTGGGCTCATTTTGCTCAAACGCTGACAGGGGTGCACTTTGAATGTTCCATTCAAAGTCCAATAAGCGACTTCCTCCTACACAATGCTTCGATAGTTTCAGAATGAGGGCACGAGAGGGTTCACGCCACAGCAGATGACAACGTAATTACCCAACAGCATCCAATAATGCCCTATCTAGCTTTATTCATAGAGGTCTGGGAGTTGCTTCATTGCAGCAAGCACCAACAGCACAACAGCTGAGTGGTATTTTAAAATACAATAATGCATTAGTCTGTCCATCAATTGCTGTCCTGGGGCTCCTGCTGGAAAATAACTTTGGAGAGGTACATCAGCAGCTGTAATGAGAACTGTCACCTTTTTCTTTCTACAGATAAATGTAGAACTCAATAATTATGTCTAAACCTAAAGGCAGTCTTGAAGACCCCCCTCCCCCCACCACCACCACCAAACAGACCCCAAAACAAAACAAACACCCCAACCATGGAGCACACTCGGCTTTGTACAGTTTTGAGGGGATGACAGTTATTGATCAGTGATCTTTGCTTGTGTGCAGAGAGTGAATACAGTGGAACGACTGCAGCAGAGTTTCAACGTCTGATATCAACACTGATAACAGAAAAACAAATACGGCCGTTTTGAAAGTCAAATATAGCAGTTTGATGGCCGAAGATACGTGCAGGATCCAGCTGAGCTCTGTACTCACATTAAAGGACTGCAATCAAGGCAAAAAAAAATATTCCACTTCAAACAAACATCCAGCTCTCACTCAGGTGTTTCTGCACAGCATGCCTGATTGCACTGTTTTTATACAAGTGCATATGAAGGCAGATCCAGATGGTTCATAATCTCATACGGCAATATGTGTGATGACTGAGTCATCTGAGAAAAAAAAAACGTGAATCACAGGAGGGCCTCTCTCTCTCTGGCAACCAAGACATGATAAACAGAAGCAAATAGCCATGTCAATCACTGTGAAAGAAGAATGCCATCGCAGGCTCCAAGCAAAATGAAATGTTCCTCAAGAACAGCTTACAATGAAACAAAAGTAAGTGAGTGAAACAGCTGCCTTAGTTAAGGCACTGTGCAGTACCTCTGCCATATTGATAACTCCAACAGCCAAAGTCTTGTAGCCCAGGATGGTTCGGTTCTTGTAACGTTTCCTCCTCTGCAGCATAATCTGCAGCCTATTGGCATCCCGCTTCAGAAAATGGGGGTACTGAAAATAAGAAAAATCAAGTAAGACAAGCAAAATAATAAATTCAGTATGTCCTGTAAAACGTAAGAGCTTTTGCTGCATACGTATAAAATAAAACAGTTCTGACTGTTTTTACTTCCAGGCAGTATTTTATCCTGATCTGACAAATGTTTAGATGCCCCACACATAACTGCCATCAAACGCAGCATATACTGTGGCAACGGGCATATTATTAAAGTCATCAGATATATCTGGTATTTTACCAACCACTGTGCTCCTTGGACTGCCATTGAAGAATTTAAATTTTCACAACTAGAGCCCATAAACGCATTTATGAGAAAAATGCGTCACTTTTCCCCCAACCTTTTAGGATGTACTCGCCTCCCTCGGAAGTCACACTGTCCCACATCTTTACATGTCCTCTCCATCTTACCAGCATCAAGCCTTCACTCAACATCACTGTAAAATCACTGTGTTTATGAATATGTCAGGACCTTCCTTTTGTATTCAATTGTACTGGGATGAATGAGGACGTGTTAGTTACTTATTTCATGTGCAGTGATTCCATCCATAATGTCTACTGTGGCGGTTTGTTCGAAAGACACTATGTGGACGCTTGATATTCTGACACACACACGTACACACTGTGATATGGATATATCTATACATTTTTGTTGTGAACTGTTCACACAGTTCTTACTCTTCTGAACTCGTGCATTTTTACCTTTTATACAACGTTATAAAACTCGTTCGCTTAATTTTTTCACCTCTATAAATTGCATTCTACTATTGCAGTCTACAAATGCCTTAAAAATGTCAACGAGAACAACACAGGAGATGCTGCACAACTTCGATCTATAAATGGGGTAGACAACAGATTCCACGCGCTCTCGCTCCTCAAGTAACCGCCATATTTGTGTGAGAATTCACAGTATAATGTCAGAGCGCTTGCCTGCAGTGAGAATGTGAGCTCCAGATCTGTCTCCATCAGTCCACTGGGTGGGAGGACATACTCATTTGATCTCAGAAGACGCTTAGAACCCTGTAAGAGACAAAGCAAAGCAAAATGTCACAAAAATGCTAGACAAAAACTCATCATACCCAGGGACTTCCAGGAGTGACTTACTCTTACTTGAAAACACCATAAGCCTGTTCTAAAAATAAAAATGACAGTGTTTGCTGTTGAAACTGGGAACTGTTACACTCCCAAGCCCTCTTGCGGCGCGACTGTCTGTTCTGCGTTGCGGGGGATCCTTTCCGGAGCTGAGAGAAATTGGTGGAAATTTGAAACACCTGGTCAGTGTTCGGCACAGCTATTTAAACACTGCTTCCCTGTGGACATGTGCTGGGGGCCCTTCTTCATCGCTTAAAACCCCAGCTAGAGTTACAGTCGTGGCCGGTGAGACGGTCATGACCGCGATGTTCCAATGTGACATTGGGAAGGACTAGTGGTCCAATCCCGGCTCAAAAAATATATATCAGGTAATGCTGACAACAGACTGATCAAAACCATTCAATTTGTTTTTTGTTTGCAGCCACACGTTAGAAGCAGCGCACAAGTTCCTAGCAGCAGAGCTAACAGCATGTAGGAGGCAACAGCTTTTCTTTATTTGTTTGCATAGTTTATGATCAACAGCAGTTATGTGAGTTGATAGAAGCTCTGTTGATGACGGCGACGTCTTTTCTGTCTGTTTTGCTGTCAGTGTTTAACTTGTTTGGAAGGATTTATTGTTTTTTCTGTAACGTGACATATCCTCAACTTGACTTGCTTTACAGCTACACTATATAAGTAATGCACATGTGAAGTCGTGCACCCACAGTGAAACTGCGTGGATACAGAATTGGAACTAGTAAGACCATAAATGGCGCAATGAACCGAAATGAGACTTCTGCAAATAAATTAGGTGAAGGACCACAGTGTATTATTTTAACACTGGTATTGGACAGGTACTTGGTACTGACAGATATCCAATACCAAGGCTGAAAGCGCTTGTTTGCTTTTCATCAGGGCAAACAAATAACAGTGGAAAAAAAAAAAGAAAAAGAAAAAAATCACAGACAGGAAATCATTAGATGCTACTTGGTTGATAAATTGACTAAAAATCCTCGACACAAAAATCAATGAAGTAAAAAAACAAAAAAAAAAAATCCCAACAAATCACATATTTTGTGTTTTTTCTTAACCGGTTATCAATGCAGAAAACAGTGAGTGAGTGTGCATACCCTATTTTAGTACCAGCCTCCTTCACATTCACACATTTATGCAGATTCGCGCCTTGTGGTAGCCTAGTACAACAGTCCTCAACTCCTTTGCTTCTACTAGGATAAGTTAAATAGCTTGTGCTAATATATTTAAACCAGCAACTCTCTAATCAAAAGCCTGCTATACTCAACATATTGGAAACAGCTGTGAGCATTCTTAATCATACTTTGAGTGCGATCTCTAGTTCACGCAGAACTAAGAGCATAACACTAAGAAAGTTATTAGTATAAATACATTCACACAGCTATTGTATTACACTTTTTACTTCCACTGATATTCAAGCTACTACTCAAAACCAAAATTAGCTTCATTACCTAATGCTTTTATTCTTGTAGAGAACTGTCTGTTAAGCCGGTTGAGAAAGTCTCATCACCTAAGCTAATACTGGGTTCTGGCACAATGATATGGTGACCTAACATTCTCGGGGGATTGAAATGGCACAGGCTGAATGCCGCCTCTTCCCTAAGTGTAACTGTAAAGACAGCAACACATAGCGTGTCCTCAGATGACCTGTCTCAGCCCTCAGCAGTTCCTTAGATTTCTGTGATATGCCTTGGATTAAAGCCTCTCGTGTTTCTTGCCAAATTACAGATTTCCACAACTAAGCGTCTTTTTCTCCCTCTTATAAACTTAAAAGTGGGAACTAAAGTGTGATTATGAGGAAATAAATAGCATGTCAAGCCTTTGGCTCCTGATGTTTTGCCAGAGTAGCAGTGCTGTGTCATCCCATTGACAGCTATAAAATTTTCATGAATACTCAAAGCTTAGTTCAGGTATGTGCTCTATCTGATGATAGAATTAAATAAGACTTGGTGAGCAGTATGGAGTAGTGAGGATATCCAGTGTCTCTCTTAATACCCAGGAGAGAAACTCATGGAATAGTCCCATGCAGTGGGTACGACATTGGATCTGACTGTTGCAAGAGCTGCCAAATCATGTAACAGATACCAAATAAAATAGTTGAATGTGTGCTGAGGAATCATCACAAGACACCAGAGGGGTCACTTTACACTGCAATATACTTTAGGTGAGATGGCTTGTAAAATCTTGTTCTAAGTGATAATGTGTGGATCTGTCTGTATGTCCTTGTGATTAAGTGGCTTCCTTTTCAAGACATTCTTTGGCAAATTGGACAAATTAAGCTAAACCGGACCTAGCTTTGTCACAGATTCTCTTTGCAGCTTTTAGGCATAAAATGTATAGGCACTGTAGACACTGAAGTAGTTTGCAGCTGATTGTCAAGCAGGTGAAATGACAATTAGCACCTCCGGATCTGATACCACTGCCCTTAGTTACAAAAGGGTGGAATGCCTGCCATATGTTGGGAAAGAGTAGTTGCCTCAAGTCAAGTAGTAAAAGTAATTCACGAGTTTTGTTCACAAGTGGGAAAGAATAGAGTAAGAGACTGACAGAGGGATCTGCAGGTGCTGTAACAGTGAACATAGAGCTGAGCCTAAAACTCACAGTTTAACAGATGAACTATGGAAACATCCTCTCACATAGTCACAACCTGTTAGTAGTGAGAAAGTACCAAGGTTTTAGTACAAGCAGCAGTAACTAGGTTTCTACAAAGAACCTACTTTGACTGTTTCCCTGGCAACCCAGGGAAAAAAAAGAGTAATTAGATGATCGGACTGTTCGTTCATCATTTTAAAGTTTTATCAATATAACGGTGCAGATATGTATCACAACAACACACACGTGCATACACACATATATTGCATTATACACACTTAAACCCTTTTGCTATGTTTCTAGTACTGAGCAATCATGTGAAAATAAAGGGTAATAAACTATTTTTCTATGACACAATGTGGGATGGCAGTAGGAAAACCACTTATGTAAGTATTTAACATATTTAATATGACATTGCCCTGGGGTACAAGAACTCTTTTTCTTTTTTTAGCTTCATAAAATAATTGTTAAGCACTCCACTGTGTCCACATCCAGAACTGGTTTAAGTACTTCTATGTCTTTAAAATTCAGTGCAGCAAGAACACAATGCAATGTTCTAGCTTAACTCAGAAAAGGTGATGGAGAACAATGTGCATTTAAAAAGCAGAAGGTGAGACATTAAAGAACAGATACAAAACTTTAAAGGACTGAGGGTTTAAGGATGTTAACCGTTGCTGACTCTTAACAATCATTCATTTCTTTTTCTATCTAACCTCATGGCACTATATGCTCCAGAGAGGAACGTGCTGCCAGTGCCTCGGCAGTACCTGCAGCTTTTGTTAAGTATGGATATATTTATATAAAACAGTAAGGTCAAATCTCTGTCCAAGTCTGACCTTGTCACTAACTTGAGCTCTACAAAGAGGCCTTATATGCACCCTCATGCTCACCGGTTAGTACAATGATTCAAGGCACAAAAGCAGAACACTCTGAAACTGCATGACATGCATTAACAATACAGAGCCTTGGCAAGGAAAGCTTGTACTGAATGTCCTTTGGCCCTCCCTTTCTCTCATCCTCGCTCCCCTGCTGCACACTTTGACTGTCTTTCTGGGGCCAGATGGGCTATGTTACAGACCTTCTCCCAAGCTTTACAAGCCTGTGAAAACAAGTTCAACTATACACAGTCTCAAGGTTTCCTTTTTAAACATTTTCAATTCCCTTAATTGGACCCCCACCCCCCACCCTTTTTTTTGTTGCAGTAAGGAGAAGGATTAAGGGTAGGGATGAGAGCTCAATGTGAAATTGTATTAAATAGATTTTAAAGGTTTTGAGGCTTCTGCCTTTACCCAACACAGTGCAATTTAGACATGCACAAACACATAATTGGATCATATCTAAGTATACTACAAATGGAAGTCCTTTGGACAACAACTTGCACTAAAATGAGAATTGAATGATGTTCTCCTATCACAATCCAGATGACACTAAGGCCTGCCCACAGCCTCAGTCAATTGTACACAGAAAAGACAGGAAAAAAATTTGGGATCATGGAGTACATACGTAGAAGAAACATATGGAAAAATATGTATTACAAGGTAGCTACTTGAAAAGTAGAAAAATAAAAAAACCCAAAAAAAACAACTTTTTGCAGACTAAAATGCAATGTCATCATTCTTTCTGCTTCAGTTTAAGCAGACGATCCAAATGATTAGTCTTTACATGAGCTCTGTGCGTGCATGCAGACCACTTAACCTAATGAGGCCCAGAGAAAGAATAGAGAAGGCCACAGACCGTGCTGCAGAGACAACCCGATGACATGCAGTAATGAAGCTTTGTCATTTACTGACTGAAAACAAAGCCGTTCCTTTCCTCTGTCATCCTCCCCGACTGTCTCTTTATCCCCTCAACATCTCTGTTCTCTCTAACCAAACCTGCTACAAATTGCATTTAATGCTCCAGTTCCAGAGCCATCGTGAACAGAGCTTCGCTCTGCTGTCCTCCGGGCAGCTCAGCAGAAATGGAGAGATTTCACGCTCTGGAGACGGTGTAGCTCATGGATCAAGCCACATGTGGTTGCTTTCTTTCTCCTTCAGGATGACAGTAAAGAGAGGATGATTTGTTCCTCCTAGAACAGAATTGTCCAGTCCAGTACTACATAGACACATTTTCAATTAAATATATATATTTTAAAAAGAAGGGGGGGTACTTTTGAGAGTGGGATTTTTAAAAAAAGAAAAGTCAAATAACGAAGAGTGGACTTTTTTTTAATAAAGTGTCTTTTATATATATATATATATATATATATATATATATATATATATATATATATGTAAAAATCATACATTTAACTGGAAATAGTAAAAAAAACATGACAGTACAACTTTGTACTTTAATCTCCATGTAAACCCAGGCTTCATCATGTTAAGTGAGGTCTCTGTTGAGGCAATTTGGTCTAAAAACCAAACAAACTCTTGTTCATATTCATATATTTTAGGGGTCGTTGTTTTGACAGAAAATTAATTTGTTTAAAAAAAAACTGTCCAAAACACTCAGCTTTTTTAAACCTGACATTAAAATCACATATAAAGTAACCTCCATACAATATATTGAACGGAAATGTTGGATAACGCCAAGATTAGGCGAGGCATGCATGCACAAGCAATCAATGAAAGATACACAATCCGTCTTAAGGTGCTGATGCTACTGCTTAGCATGGTAATGCCAGTCTGCCATTTAAGGAACCTGAGAGCACGTGACTCACCACAGCTTCCTGTTCACCTAGGGAGGTTTTTCCTTTTTAATCAACCAGCAGGATTACTAGCTTGTCTTCTCAGTGTCTAGGCTTTGCAATTACATTCAACAGCATAAAGTAAAGAGGAAGCAGTGAAGCACAGACTCCAGATGGTGACACACCGCGATCTTACAACTGAGCCTGTTATTCCAATCACACTAGGGAGATTAACCCACCCACCTGTATTTTGACAGCTATAGACAGAGAGTTCAGCTCTTTATCCAGTTCTTTGAGGACGACCAGCTTTTTCAGTGTGAGGGTGCAAAGCCTGTGGAAAAGAAAACAACAGAGGTTGAGAAAAAGACCCGAGTAAAGGCACAAGTACAGGAGCACCTTCATTACTTGATGTGGAATCTCAGTGTTCAAGCCGACTTCTATTCAGCTTTGTGTCCTCTCAGGGAAAAATCTATGGCCTTTTTGTAAACAGATGATGCACAAAAGTGCTGCTGCTTTACAATTCATACTGTCTGGTTAATGGGCAAATTCCTTCTAAAAGATGGCATAGCACAGATGCTTTGACAAGCCACAAAGCAGTAAAGTACCAATAGTGAAGCCTGCAAATGCTGTTTGAGCATGATAATACACATTAAAATGCTGAGCACAGAGGCTTATGGGATTCACTGCCGTGTTTATGATTAAATAAGATGAGGAAAAATTTGTTTGTTTTTTTTTTCTTTTAAGTGGGAGCTGTTAAGCTGTGATCCAGGATGGGTGAAATACAACGAAGCAATCGAACACAGTAACACATAATGTTTAATCAGGAAAAAAACCCCACACAAACACACACAAAGAAAATGCACACAAGCACACACACAAAATTCCTTTCCTCTTTCACGGCTATACAACTATTTCACAATTCTGCTTCCTTTCACCCACACCAGCTCCCCCCCAAACCTCTGCAGTGAGATACTCCACAAAAAAGTCAACAACTCTTAGGCCAAGTTTACTAAACTTCCTCCTGACCCACTTTTCCCACCAGCCCTGTTGGATTAAATTGTGATCAGCTTGAGCCAGAGATGCAGACAAGAAAGAAAAACAAATAACTATCCAATCACTCAATTTTTTTTTCAAGAACCACTTTGCTATACTCACTTCATCCAGGCACTTCCTGCTAGACGACTATGATTCACAAAGACTCATACTGTTCAGTACAAAGAAAAATGCAGTGTTGCAGATGACAAAAATGGAGTGGTTGTTTATTATTCCATGCAGGAGGATGACGAACACTGTTTGTTTTTTTTGTTTTTGTGTTTTTACTGCTGCTAAAGGCTCAAAGATAGCTTTAACAATTAAAATAACAGTTTAAAATAAGATTTTAAAAACAAATTGTATAATAACACTATATTTTATTATACGGCTTTAAATGAGATAAAGACCACTAAATTCCAAGGGAGGTTTTTCCAAGTGTCCCAAAATATTTATACACATTCAATTATGAATTAAAAAATATATCTGAACAGGTCAGGAACTCGGTGTTCCTGTGATGACTCTCTCTAGGCCCACTTAGTGATGACAGTCCACTTGGCTGCATAAAGTACCTCATCTGCCTTGGAATAACAGTTGCAAATCTATTTGAGGTTGGAGTAATTAAATGTTAAATCTTCTAGGTAATGCACGGATTCAGCTTGCCTTCCTGTGAGGATGACTCATCAGTCGGCCATAGCTCTCTGTCGGGACACAAGGAGAGAGAGAGAGACCGAAAGTAGGGCTGATGGTTTAACAACATCTCTATCCCATCACAGCTATCTCTCCTCGCACACACTCATTCTGCAGACTCTGATTCACATGTAATCAAAACAGCTTCAGGCGCTGAAGGGGGTCACCTAGGGTACTGGGGATTTTTTTTATTATTATTATTATTAGAAGTGTTATCACCATTCCTGCCTGCCAGTGTGTTGTGTTGTAAGTGAAACTCATGGCCATCTGTTGTGGCCTGGTGCCAGGCTGGCCCTGTGCTCCTACATAGAGCCAGTTTACTTTGTTACTCAAACTGTGATTTCAGTGACAAACCAGGTGTAGCACAAAAGCACTAATCAGTGTGGTAAAATAAGTAGTATACAATGATTCAAGGACATTTTAACTAGTTTCAGAAAGGATTGTGAAGGGGGGGGGGGGGGGGGCTGCTATTTTTGTGTGGTCTCCCTTCCACTTAGTAGACACTGGCACACACTCAAGATAAAAATAGGGGCTTGCAGGAGCCCTTCACAAGTTGCATTAATCCTCCTTTTTTCTCTTTCCCAACATTCCCACATTCCCAGAGAGACCCTGGGGTGGAATCATAGCACGCCTGTCTGTGCCAAATGGGACCAAAGCAAAACAGTGTTATCAATCCATAAGGAAAGGCAGGGTGAGTGCAGAATTTATAAAACAGTCTCCAATTCAATAGTTCTGTGAACAGGCAGTGGAAAGGAAAGATAAGTGACATATTTTCTGTTTCCCAGTTGATAAGAGCCCATGAAATTCCTTTCAATTTCAATGCTTGTGCTGGTTCAGCCAATAAACCGCCTGCTAAGCTTTTCTGATTGAGTTATCATTGTGATACATTGAGTTTATTTATGTTAGAATCCTGGTTATAAGGTCTTTACAGGCTGAGTTTGAGAGGGGATTACAGCCTGCAAAATGACTGGAAGGTTGAATCGACACCTGCTCAAACAGTTATTTGATAAAAGTTGAATTTTAGGAAGGAATTTATACATTTGTTGTGTATCTACCATAGCAGTGACCTTCACTGGTAGACTAATGAGCCCTGTCACATCACACAAACTGCTCTGAAACAGCTAAAGAAACACAAGAAGAAACTCAAGGTTTTGACCTGGCATTCAAACTCCATACATCACACTCTGATCAACTGTCCTTGCATCACCTACAGCAAATCTTTACCTTCAACAGAGAAGAGTGGACTAAGAATGCTAAGTTCAAATAGTGCTATGCGTAAAGACTGTACAAATCCTAGCAGGACGCTTAAGTTCACCAATGACTTCCTTTCAAATGGCACATCAAAAATGATGTCACAACTGCTGGAGCGTGGTGGCTTTGGTATAATTTTGGCTGCTTCAGCCCGGCTGGTATGTCATCACTCAGCTGCATGAGTAATGCTTCTCCATCTAAGTCCATTAGCGCTCCCAAGTCCCTCACTGCACCATTACTAACTGTTAACCTTTTCTGCCTCTAAAGTAAAGCAAGGTCATTAGATTGCATGGCCATTTCCTCCTTTTAGATCAAGCAGGCGTTCAGATATCATCAAGGAAATCAAAACTATGGAGGTGGCAAATGTTTCCATTTGTGTTAAGCAAGTAAAACTATCCAGACAAGCAAGGAACTGTTCAGACAAGCAGAGGAAAGATAAAGGATTTGCATGGAAATCTCTGTAGCTGAAATAGCAAACACAACAAACCTTGCCAACTATAAACACAACCTCATTTCTCTGGTAGTTTATTGCCAGTCATCAATTTTTTTCTGGAACTAAAACTGTATTACTGCAATGAGAAAAATCAATATAATCAACAATTCTTATGAGACAGAGGGAAGCTGTGAACTGGCAGAAAAAAAATGTACCTTATAGATCAAATGTTTCTTTTTGCTGTATTTGGTTTTAGGTTTAACCAATCTTTTCTAATTTTCCTCGGATGCAAAATAAACTGTGACGTTGCTGTTGTAAAAGACGGTCTGTCTGTAGCTACACTTGAATCCTTTCACTTTTATCTGTGTTGGACAAACAAAACAACTTATCAGGCAGTCCACTCAAACAGTTGTGGCCAAATATTTGGTTCCAGATAAGAGCCCTGTGATTGTGGGTTGTGGAAGGGTTTACATATCATCTTATCTTTTCTCTCTGCTAATAACAAATAAAGGTACAGAAGTAAAAGAAGCATTTGAAGTTTTAAAAGTTCAGTTTTGTACAAGAATAATCCTTTCACCCTGTCCCAGAATAAGGAAACAACAACAGAATTTGCAGAGTCATAGTCAAGCCAATCCATCTCTACCTCTAAAGACTGGATATTTCGGTTCACCCCTTATCAAAGAGATGTATGAACACCAGAGGAAAATCAATTTTGAGAGGTGGATTAAAAGGTGGACAGCAAAGTAGCAGTCAGTCAGACACATATTCTGCACCGCTAATAATTCTTTTTGTTATCTACTCTCTGCAGCCAGGCTGGCTTTCTTTCACGAGGAGGCCTGACACAGGTTCCTCTGGAGTCAGCTCTTTGAGTTTGACACTTTAGTAAAATTATATGACTGTGTGGAGACTGCTTATGTCACATACACTCTATATTTCACTGACTTCAAAAGCTATTTTAAAAAAGAAACTAAAACTGGAACCCCAGGGGCCTTAGCTTCCCATCATAAGACTGGAAATGGACATGCACCTTATGATTGGTCAGTAATCTGATTCCTCGTTTTGATCATTCTTAGAAATCTGCGTAGACTTAATTCATTCCAAAGTCTCCTCTCTTTTTGCAAGAATCTCAGTCAAGGTAGCTGTTGTTCAACATTCATTAGCTTAAACTCAAACACAATCTGTTCAACTCGCCAATTTAGAGTGCAAGTCATCAAAGGATAAATGTTACTAAACTTAAGTCATCAGTCAATTACAGATAAGCTACAGGAATGATTGAGTATGCCGTCTTAGAAAGAAAAACTGAATCACTCAAAATAAAAATACAAAAACTGGAATTAGTGCATGTCTAATGGAAATCTTGGGGCTGAAAGTATTTATTATTTCCACTGTATGCAGTTCCATTGTTAGTGTGACAACAATCAGCTTACTACAGAAAAATACATCGTCACAACATCAGTTAAGTGTATTTCTGGCGTGAACGGGCGTTCATTCTGTCTACATCAACATCTTTGAAAACTGGTTGCCCAACATGTACTGCTCCTTAGGAGTACATGCAGTTACTATCACCAAACTATTCCTGGATATCTGTATTTGCATGTCACAGGTGATAAGAACACTTCTAAATTTCAGAGCCTACAAAGAGCCAGCAGCTAAAGTAATCAAAATTCCAAGAAAAATAAAAGCCCTATTTTGATAACGGTGCTTACGCAGGATGACTCTAGCTGGGTTCTCAGCTTCTTGACATTTTTCCAATGCACATTCGTCTCAGTTGAAATGACAAACACCCGTAGTTCTTCAACAGTTTCTAATTTGGACAGGTTTTTTTCCAGTGACCAAAAAAAGAAGAAGATCTAAACATATACAGGACCATCAAAAGCTTTATTGTGCAAATATGGACATGCTTCTTTACACAAATGAATGTGCAAATGTGCACGGTGCTGAAAGGGAGGCAAACAAACCCTCTGAATTTAACTATATGCTGCCTAAACAAAAACACACTTTTGTAATTCATCCTGTAATCCCTTGGTCAGCATTCTAGTTGATGTTTTGCCAGTTCCATGCCCTCGGATCACTGCACAGCAATTGTCAGTGGCACAAAGCAGAGGGAAGTGGTAGATGGAGGATGAGTGATGTAACAGAGCGCTCAATGAAAAAGACAGTCTATGCTGGATATGTGCTGGGGGGCTTCCAGATAAGGGGGAAAAAAATGCTTTTAGTGGTTTTAACGTATTATTTTACGTATTCTCTGCTGAGATGTAAATGCAGTTGCATTCATTCTAATAAAGCACCGCTGAGCATAATGCGGTGCATGAAATTCTTAAGAAGGCTGCATATGGTACCAGCTTATACATAGGGGACTGACAAAAAGAAAAATTCTCTGCAGTCCATGTCCCTGAAGAGAAAAGCTACAGCACTGCCTTCCTCAACAACACTATTATTTTTTCACATCTGGTTGCATAACTTAACCCAAATAAAAGTTACGCTAGTATAAAAGCTACTTCTACTTAATATTTCATTCACTTACAGCAAAAAACAAGGAAAAGTCTATTCATCAGAGGGCTCGCTTATGGAACGCCTGAGTTTGTCTGAGCCACAAACCAATTATGTTCTCTGTCTTTTTAATATTTTATTCATCATCTTTCAAACTGCAACAAAAGTGAAAAGGCTCAAAACAAAGCCCTGCATTCGCTGATCTAAACTCCAACACACCCACTTAAAAGTTCTGTTTCACATTTGTTAAAGTTTAGACAAACATGACAAAGCAATAGAGGCTGCAAAGCAGTGGCAAACTTAAGTGTGATACGACATTTGAAAGTTGAAGAGTATTTTTTAAATACAAATATAAATTATGATTGATGAGGACTAATACATGAGACCAAATATATCAGTTTAAACAAGTTCAAAAAGTAGAATGTGCCATGAGAGCTTAGCCTGCACTTAGGCTTGCATGCAAAAGCTATTTTAGCCCCCAAATATCTAGTTGTTTGTGCCAGATGGCCATATGCTGGTTGGGCTTTAATTCCCTGAATGAAATCTTCTGATGGTCACAGTGACAGAGCAGGAAAAGGCTTTGACCAGACAAAGGGAACAAGAGAAGCAATTAATCTGGTAAAACCTGATTTCTGTAGTATTTGTGTGAGGAAAAACACACATGGCCATAACAATATAAAATTGGAAGCAAACATATCTTTGATAAGACTGTCTTTTTGTAGGGCGGCGTGTATGGTGCCAAAGAGGTTTTAAAGCTGCAGTCGTAGGCTTTGGGGGACCGTGCTGTCTGTCCATTTTTATACCAGCACATTGCTGAATGTCAAAAGGCCAGAACTGAGTCAGACATTACAGAGATGGCAGCTTATCCCTTAACAGAGGGGTGTACTACAAAGCGAGATTAATGACTTAGTGAGCTATGTCAAGATTAAAGTCAGAGTTTTCTGTGTCACAAAAGCAGCTCTCTTTACCTGGCTAAGTTATGCAGAACATATATCGTGAAGCGCCACATTTTTAATCTTTTTTTTTTTTTAATCCACAACATGTTATAAGTGAATTATAGATTTTTTTTCTGCTGGATGGATGGATGGCTGTTAAGCCGTCCCTTTCTAAAACCACTGCGAGAGGTGCAAACTGTTTTAATTGCACTGTCACAGGAATATGCATGTATACAAATGGTGATGCAGACAATATATTGATCATATTACACTTGACTCTAATCGGCTGCTAAGTATCTTTTACACCCCTGGAACTACTACTAGAACGTAGAACACACACCATGAATACTGCCTCATTAACACTCATTTTAATTTGATCTGCCAACCAACTGAAGTGCTTCCCACATCTTTTATTAGGCGCTGCGACAGTAATATATAATATTTAAATGTATCCAGTTTAACGCTTCAGACTTCTAATGTGCAGCGGTCACCGTAGAAATAAAGAACAGCACCAAGAGACCACTCAGCCATAATATAATTAACTTGAATTTAAATGTTTATTTTACCACTCGGTGTCATAAATCCCAACATAAACAGTCTTGTGCAGAATTAATCTCATCTTATTTATAACAGTGTTGCGTTATATTATGTTAAAGATCTTGATAGAACTTTAATCACACATTTATCATCATCACCATCATCTGCTCAACTGAACATCCCTGATTGGAGCTTGGTGCACTCACAAGGATCGTTTTTCATGTAAGAAGACTCATATAATCTGTGAAACTCCTTTTTTGTAAGTGTGCAAAGGCCCTAAGCAGAAAGCCTGGCTAAACAGAAACATTGATAATTGTTATCTCCAACTGAGAATTTAGGCTTCATCAAGCCAGCTAACACAAAGTAATTCTGGCTCTCTTGACCTTCAGAGTATACCCCTCTGAGGTTACTTCACTAAGTCTGATAGAATGCTTACAATGCAATCAAATGCTTAAATCTTTTCAATATCAAATACTTGAACTTGCAGAGAACAAGTCAACTCCTGTTGTGATTAAATCTACTGCCCAGTTTTTATGGTAGTAAAACATATAACAGCCATAAGTAGGGCTGTTCGATATAACGATATATATCGGATGACGATATAAAAATGTCTATGTTTCATTTTACGCTATCGTTTGTTTCGTGGTGTTGCAAAATAAACTGCTTACGGCAATATTTTTTCATTGTTTTGATGGTCACTGTGGTGGCTATATTAATTTTTTAAAGTTCTCTCTTTCTCTTATATTTTATATAACCACACTACAGACGGACAAGCGCCTGTTTTTATGCGTTATGGTTAGCAACAACGACGGTAGCAGCATCGCGTGTCCGCTTGTTTATGTTCCACGTAAACCTTTCACAATAAATCTCAAGATCCTGTTGAGACTTTTCAAAATAAACCGAATCACGTGAAAGAGCAGATTATTTACAGATGAGAATTAAAAAAGAGCCGCCAGGTGCTAAAAAATAAACCTTAGACTCAAACGTTAGAACAGGCTTTTCCCCGCAGCACGCCGTGTAATAAATACTCACAAAGAAAACGGCGGCCTTTACAACTTATGTCTAAAAATGTATCGTTTCATGCATCGGTTAAAACACTCGACTCCAGCTACATGACGCGCAGCTGGAAACACTTCCCGCAAGACGAGCTGCCCGAGATTCACAGAATATGTTACATTTTTGTGATTTATATCGTTATCTGGACGACAGAATTCTTATAGCGGGATATGAGATTTTGGTCATATCGCACAGCCCTAGCCATAAGTCTGAAAACTAAAACAACTTAATCTTTCTATGAACTGTTCATTAATGTCTTTTGGAAACTGTTAACATAACATGAAGCCAACGTTCAGCTCTGAAGCAAGGTCTGCTCAGTTGTGATGCATACTCCACTATAGGAAGTGCTGATAGCATTGCAACTGTTGATTCACAGGCACTGAGTCTATATGCACGATTTAAGGAATTTGCAAGAAATTCGCTAAAGGACACAAATCAACTTTTCTGCATTTAATTCTATAAATAAAAATAGCAAACCTAAACTTATCAGTAACATAAGCTGACTATGTTTATCAAGCTCCAAGTGAAACATCAAAGACTTGTCTTTGGTTTCTCTCTTCTCCCGCTGCACGCTCCGTTTATTTCAACAAATCATATTTTGACAAACTATGGCTAAGTACACAACTTCCTTGGAATTTTGGAGGAACACGGCCACTGGGAAAACCCCAAGAGACAGGAAATACGTCTTTAAAAAAATCTTACACAGATTCAAACCACAAACAGTGTACAGGTTATAATTAATACTGTGTAAAATAGAAATATTGCCATTTAGGAAGCATTCATATTCAATACATAGTTTAAGTCACTGCTGAATTGAACTTTTACTTTCTAAAGCCAGTTGATGCATGACTTTCCATTGGTTTCATCAGTCAGGTATGAAAGCACCCTGGCAGATGTGATTAAAAAAAACAAAGGTAGGGGAGGGATTGGTCATAACACTCTGTAATTAGGTCTTTATGAAGTTCTTGGTCATGAGGCTACCCTGAGCAGTGGTACAATATGACTGCGGGATTCATTTTAGGTAATTTTACAAGTGAGTGGTACACTGCAGCTCAGTGCTAGATTTTATTTTAGTTTGGTGAGTTAGGCCTTCAGTTCTTTACCTCAAATACTCAGATGAAAAAAGATTTTTGTCTGAGAAGTGTGAATCAGAGGTTTAAGCAGTATGTGCTTGTTGTGAGGACGTTCTGGTAAACTCCTCTGAAAATGATGGGTAGCAAGTTGTATATTCCTGGCTGATATAAATATGGGTCAAAGGGAAAACCATTGCTAGAGGCAAGTCAAAAATGCAAAGCTTGCTGTTAAGTGACAACAGGAAATGCATGCTTACATCTAACCTGGCCCTATATTTTACCACCCAGTAAACCAACTGAGAAAGCCCTTTTCCCAGTTGTACTGGAAATCTACCAAATTACCAAACTGGTCCTAAACTGGGTTAACACAACCCAGTAACATGATTTGTGAGTCAGCAAGTAAGAATCCTTGAAACAAAAGCTTTCAGTTGCAGACACTCCCACTGGGATCTTTCAGGCTACTTTCTTATTCAACTCTCCAGCCTCTTTAATACTAATTAAAAATACAACTCCATGTTGCAGTCACACCTCAGTGATCTGACAGTAATTTTCAGGAGCTCAGTAAATAGTTGTCATCCTTTGTTGTGTTTCTGCAGTGGTAAACAGCTCTTTTGTCTCTGCCCTGAACACATACTGGTGAGGTCAGCAACCCGATGTTTGTAGAGGAAATGCAAGACATGACAAGACCAAACATGGCATGACTACAGGCAATATCAGATCCAAAGATACCAGATCATCATCACATACAGCACATCACAAAATAATATAACAAGGAAGATAGTATCTTGCTAGCATGCAGATGATAGATTATTTTAATAAAAGTAAAAGTGTTTTTAAGTTCCTGTCTGCTGTATTCAATAGCTTCCACGTGACTCTTCATTCACTACTCCAATAGATACAGGTGAATGGTAACTGCCACTGACAATGTTGTGGCTGAATTTTAAAATCCTATTAAAGGTGAATGGTATTCCTGCTAGAAATATTGTTTTTACAATTGTTCTATTGGTTTGATCAAAAGCTTAGTAGCGAAGCCTTCTTCCACTCTTTCTGTCCAGCCTAGTGACCAGGAAAATTCAAGTTTTTGATTTTTAAAGAAGAAACAAAATATTGAAAAAACTCAATGGAGGATTTAAATTTAAAAAAAAGAAGGCAGGGCATACACAGGGCTAACATTAGGTCAGTTTCCTCTAAATCTGGGACCGTTATTTGTTGCCAGAGATAGTTTGATAATTGTAAAACACAATATTACTGGATATCATTTTATTCATTATATAAGTATCACTTTCTGATGCTAGAGTGGATCAGTGAATGTACACAAGGCTCCATAAGGATGTTTTTGTACCCCTCCAACTTGTCATGACTGCTACTATACTAACAAGGACACCAAGTGAGCATGTGCCCTCAAAGGCAAATAGAAAGTAGTATAAGGATGACAATGGATTCCTGGTGACTAAAGCAGTGCATGTGCACATCCACAAAGAAGTATTGTATAGTCATACATACTAAGAAATGTTTGGAATGGCATTAAACAGCATGAATATATTAAAATGTACACAGCCTGTAGGAGACTAGGATTTATAGCATACTGAGCTTATATAAGCCTTTTAAAAAAAAACAACAATGATTCATCTTTAAAAGCCATGATGAATGGGCTGCATTGTGAAAAGATGAAAGTGCAATGAAAGGGCTGGCAAGGGAAAGCCAGCCAGACCGCTGCGTTGACCCTGAGAGCTTTGACACATCCATCGCTCCACGTCAGAATAGACCCCAGCTAAGTTTTCATGATATTGTACAGTAAATCTGAAGTCCTTAGTCATGTTTAATGCAGTCTGACAATCTACCACCTTTAATATGAATATGAATAAGCAGAATCAATTTTCAAAGCTGTAAAGCCTAGCCAGCAAAGATGTATATGGCTGCTGCTATCTCCAATGTAATGACACGGCATTGAAACTGAGTGAACTTGATGATATCTTTCAGTTACATTTAAGCATTGCTGACATTTCATCTAAAGGATCAGTGCAGCTTTACTATACATATTTAATACTGACATATGGTGCCTCTGCTGAGCATCAGACAGGATTAGGTCTGCCCTTTAATTCTTGCATCCACCACACCGAATCTGTCTGCTCTCATTAATGATCTGGGAATTTAGAAACACCCTCAGCTTCCTAAGAAAAGAAACAAGAAGAAATCGGGTTTATTCAGGTTCTACAGATGCTTCGCGTCTGTTTTGAGCTCTATGGTAACTGAACCAGATATGGCAGTATGATAAATCAAGTGTAGAAAATATTGCCTGACGAAGCAAGGTTTGCCTGTTGTCATTGCTAATGATGCTAGAAGGACTTCAGCTGACAAAAACACCCTTCCAAACCTGCACTGACTCGTACCATTTTCTGCAAAGTAGACAAGACTTTCAAGAAAGAAAAATGATCAGGACACTGAACTGGGAATTGTGCAAACAACTATACAACGGTCAGCATCAGCAAATAGTTCACTTTTCCCCCTAAAGTGATTAAAAACCTGACACAACCCCACCCCCCATTTTATACATCCAAATGACTAATGGACTAACTGTTTCCGTGCTCCAGCTTCTTCAGAGATTCTACACACAGATCATGTTTTGCCTTTGTCTCAGTTCAGCAGTAATTTTAACACCAGTGATAGCAAGGTGAGTAAAAATAGAGAGGGGAGGCCAATTAGGCTGATGCTGTTTGCTGCCAAGTAACAAGCACACAGTCATTTTTCCATTAGCACAGATAAGCATGTGAACGCAGTATGATAAATGCCCATTTTTATACCGTGAATCGTTAATTAATGCAGTTTGTGAGATGAAGATGGGAGATGTTGGATCTATGTTAACGATCCATCTTTTTAACATTAATCTTAGAATATGTAATACAAAATTCTCATGTGCAATGTTTTGCGGCACCTAGATTTAAAACAGTAACATCCAATTTCTTGTCCTTAACCAAGTAAGTATTCATATTTAATTTAATTTTACCCCAGTGCAGATCTAACTTAATTCTTTGTTAAAATAAAGCTGCTTGAATTTAATGCACAGAAAAAGAGAAGGTGGCACAACTGCAGTGTGGGTCAACTGATCAAAGGCGCATGGACAGAAACTGGAATCCAGACAGTTCAGACTCCTTAATCTGTGATTAGACAAGCAAGCAAGCAGGGCATCCAACTCCATGTTATCAGAGATTTGTCACTCCAGGGACTGTTATGTCCTCATCCAGACAGAAGATGCTGATTCTTTTCTGGGGCTGTTAGCCAAAACACTGAAAAAATCTTCTATTTATGAGACTCAGTAAGATGAAAGAAATGTTCTTTGAGTATGGCTGACAGTTAAGGTAAAGTGATTTGACTAAGGATAAATATAACTGCACAGCCAGTCTGTGTTTGTTTACAAGAAAAGACTCTGCTAGAAATGTAGTACAGGATTTCAGACTGCCAAGATGACAAATCTTCATGTTTTAAAACGGTCTGTCATGTTTTCTCATTCATCAACATCATAAATGTTTTGTGTCTGAAATAATGGTGTCTGCGTTGCTGCTGGCATATACAGCTCAGGAAATGCCTCACTGGGAGAGGTGGGAAATAAACAGCGCAAGAACAAGAGAGAAAATATGAGTTGAGAGACGCTGTCCCCAGTGTGCTTATTTTGAAAGGATCCTCCCTGTATCAGAGGACACTTTCCTCGCCTCGCTTGCTGGCTCAGGAAGCTGGATCTCTTCACTAGCAGAGACCCCAGTATCCGCCCACAGAAGAATCTGGCCTCGCTCCCATACTGAGGTCCACGCAGGGGGAAACAAACCTTTCTTCCCTTTGTGAGACATTCAACATGAGCATTCAGTGCATGCCTGATCACCATAAAGCTCAAGGCCAATTCAGCAAAACTTTTCAATAGAGTGGACAATCCACAGCTCAAATCCTGGCTCCGTTCCAGAGAGCAGGTTGTTAGTCAACAACAGAAGGGAGAAGGGTACTGAAACCAGACTGAAGGAGGCTGATTTCAGTTGCACCAGCAGCTCTCTAGTTGCCAGGAATGTGTAATGTTTCCCAAGGAAATTCCTCCTCCTCCAGGAAAGCAGGGAAGGAAACCAAGAGAATTTTGACACATATCAAGCAGTGGGAGTAAGCACGAAAAAGAGGGGCGTGAAGGTGCTGATTGGTCTTCTGTCAGCAAAGTGTGTGAACAGCATGGACAGCATGGAGCCAAGTTGAAATCTTATTTGAAGACATGATAAAACAAAAGGGAACTAGTTTAACTATTAATGTGACTAAAATATGAAACATGTCTTAAAAGAAAGCCACATTATGGATTCTTATTTCTCTAACAAGAAAAATAAAAACGTCATGATCCAGTTACATTTGCAATATTGTCACTTTCAGTATCTGCTTTAAAAATAGAGCTGTCATCCCTCTAAATGCGCCTTTGTTCCGAGTTGTTTATATTTTGCATGGGCATACTCTCGCCAAGTATCGTGCCATGAAGTCAAATGTTGCTTCTGTAACAGTGCATTAACAACATGCTCTTTGGAGATGATTCCTCAGCCTAAAAGCTTGCTTCATTTACATCATTCAAAATACCATATGAAATATGAACATTTAGCATCAGGTGTCAAACAAAGATTGTAAACATGGTGCAAACAGATGTGGCGACTGTGTCACAATCCTGAAGGGCACTGGAGGTGGCTGATGTATATGATTCCAAAAGGAAGCAGAGGATTAAGCAGACAGTGTGTGTGCAGCATGAGATTACTAGCTCCTCTTTTCCTGTTATGAAATCAGATTACAGCAGCTCCCCTGCTAAGAGAAACAATACCCATGCCTTGAGATGAAACACTTATTGAGGAGGTGAAAGGGTGAATTTAGATCATATTATCTGACAGTCAGGCGTTCTTTACTTGTACCCAGATTTAATGGTTTCAGCAAAGGGTTAATCACTGAATTTACAGAAAACTGGAAAATAAATCTAAGAGATTAAGGCCATGGATGATAATAGAAACTGCACGCTAACAGTTATGCTGGGATGCATGAGGGATATTTTTACATATCCCTTATGCATCACAGCATAAAGGCATAAGGGATAAGTAAAAAATGTCTTGCTGATGGCTTCATCTCTGCTGACCCAGAACAAATATGACACAATAACGTTGCTCTACTTGAGCCCGGGTTTGTTTTCGTTTACCATCTAGATCTGCCATACACAAAACAAATCTGTTTGATACGCTACAGATTGAGGCAGAAGATACAAACATCTGACCAGAGTCTGCAAAGTACACTCAATTACTATCAAGATAAGGCTCTGCCACTCATGAGGGAGTAAAGCCATCTTGGGACTCGCATGAATCACACAGACAGAAAGAAGGACACACTACTCGGCAGAGATAAACATCAGACGGGAAGAGGAAGACGTTTTTTCGTAGCTTGCGAGCCAACTGAGATGTATTCACTTCTCGGAGTCCAGAGAAATGTAATAGAGAGATCTTTATACGGAGAGGATTTAAAAAAGAAAATCAAGGGCACGCCAACATTTTCAGATCTACAAAACATTTTCCATTTAGCAACCCAAAGAGGATGATGTTTACTCTGAAAGCCAACAAATTGTCAGCTTGAAATTAAGTTAGTTATAGCTTCATAATGCACCTAAAGCTTTGGACACAATGGAGGTTGGAGAGCTTTTATGGACACATTAGCACGCTGCTTGTTCATGTGTAGAGATGATGTTGCAACAGATGTTTGAGCTAGGTGCCACTTTTCAAATAATGTCTGGGCTTGGTTTAGTCTCAGGTAGTATATTTTCAGCTCTTTTAGGGTTTTATCAGTGCAGATGTTTATGAAAAAGTCCTCTGTTTTGAACTTGGCAAGAAGCCAATGCTCTCATCCTGCTGAAAATTCTTTATCAAAACAAGATAAACACAGGACCATATTTTGACCGTCGCATTAGTGCCATTCCTGCAAATACCACATCATTACATCAACAAATTCTTGCCTGTAGACAGCTCAGCTGGATTTTTGAACAGGCCACTAAACTTCTTTAGTTCTGCTGTGTAACCGCAGCTACACCTGTCTCTTTATTATTCTCGTATGCTTAAATAAAGGGGAAAGGATATTGGTAAAAATAAAACCACTCTACCAAAACTGTTAGGGTCAAAACAGCTAAGAAAGCACGTCATCCACCATGCAGAGCACTGACTAAATTATTTTTAAATGTACTCTAGTACAAAAATACCCCAGTTTTTTAAAAGCTTAGTTTTACATGCATAACTTTATATTCAGCACAATTTCCCAAAATATCAATGAGACACTTAAATGTGTCCAGTAGGCAGGTTACATGAAGATGAATAATGTGGGTATTATGTCCCTCAGCTGTCTTTGGTAAATCTGCAACATCACCAAAGCAGTTATCTATTCTTTTAAGAGGGGAAAACAGGTGAGACTTCTGCACTTCCACCCTCCACTGATTTTTGCAATAATTATAAAAACAAGAAAAACAAGGGGAAAAATTATCAGCTTATAAGAAATAACCTGCAATACGAACAGCACGCTGTATTTCACTGGAGGGTGGCAGACTGGCAGACATGGCAATGCTGGAATCAAAACAATGCTTCTCTAACTGTTCCAACAGGCCTGTTAAGGATGGAGATGTCACAACACTACGTCCGACAGGTAGGAGCCAGAATACTGTATGGTGCACTGCAATAAAACTCTATTTGCATTTGGATATACCCAGAATTTAACAAGCGCAAGATTCTAAAATATGAATTTTGTTTCATCCAGCTACACAGTTAGAAACCATAAATCTGTGCTAATATAATAGCATATAAAAGCTAACAACATGTTTTCCATTCTGACAAAAACCTCCTTTCCTGAGCGTGGCTTTCAATGGAGCTGAAGGGCTTAGGATTATTTACCATGTTGTAATTATTAGAAAACAACAGCTGTGCGTGATGTTTTGGAGTACCACAATAAAAAACACTCAGCTGGTAACAGCCCCGTTGCCTCATCTGAAACCGTGCCACTTAGCTGGACACCCACATTTGCTAAAGGCCAGTCGAAGAGCAAACAGCTGCACGCAACATGGCCCAGCCCCTGAAAGAATGCCAAGGCAGAATCCCCAAAACAAGCCTTGGGTTGGGCTTCATACAGGACTTTTCACACTAACTTACAATAAACGGTCAGAAAGCACATAAGGCAGAATAGCCTGTGAGCACTATACCTCAAAGCCACCGCATATAACAATAATTACAATAAGGCTTTTCAGGCTGAATAAATAATTGTGTCATGAATTAATATGCCTAATAAGTTCTTCTCCATACATATCAGATCTAACAAAGTATCCCATTCATCAACAAGAAAGCTGTGGGTCGAGTAACAGTGTACCTTCACTGTAAAACTCATTAATAATTCATTGTGATCCTCACCCATATTCATCTCGGACACAGTGCCTTGTACATCATCCACTTCAGAGAACAGTGTAATGACAGACGTGGGAAATGAATGTACATAGTATGGCGTGTTGTATGAATCCACTGACATGCTGTTTCCTGCAATCCAGTCTTAAAACGAAACAGATACAACTATCCAAAATAATCTCAGGCATTAGTCACTGTGCAGCATTTGTTTGGCCTGTCCAGCGACTAAATAAATAGTGAAATCACATTTTCAGAAACAGGACTACAATGAAAAAGGGCAGGGAGCTGTATAATCTGAAAGCAGTGCTGTCACTTCAAAGACGATTCATTCTCATTCAAGCTGGCTTTAAATCGTTTGAACCATCACAGCCAAACAGAACAATATTCAACATTCACACAGGGATCTGAAAGATCAGGAATTTTCCCACATGCAATGATTCCGTTCGTACATACATGCTCATGCAGGCACTATAGAGACACAGGCACATATACACACATACGGAACATTGACTGTAGAGGAAACCCTCCCCTCCAAGCCCACTTCTATCCCAATGAGTGGAGCAGATCTAGGTCAAAGCTGATTAATGTGCCCACAGCTCCCGAGAGGTTTCTGGTCAGGTGGCAGCAATGCCTGCTCACTGCTGAAGAATACTAACGCAAAGTGTCGCAGAAGATAACTGATAACGCAACAGGAAAACAATAACATTAAAAAATCAAAAGTATTTAATTTCTTGTCATATCCGCTGCTTCGTCATTACTGCGAGCCGCTCTGTTTGTGATTGTTTATTGCTGTCTATGACGGGGTAGTCGACTCCGATCTATAGAGACGTAATCACAACACAACCCACAGCATAAGAACTTAAAAATTCTGGGAATTTCAAATCGCCAGGCAGCTGCAGAACTGCTCGTTTGGTCAGGCAGCTCATGACACATAGGGCTGCAAAAGGATAAAAAGGATGTCTGTTGCTTATGAGACGAACGGCATCCATGCCACTGTATTTATAGATAGTTATGCCGCTATTGGGTGGCAAGCATTCCTTATACCTAATCAACTACAGGCCTATCCGGACATTTATTATGTGCAAAGCTTCATCACCATAAAAAGAACATAAAGGAAACCTAGTAGAATCCCGTCTAACAGATGAACTGGTTAGCTGAACTTTTGTTAGCCAGTTATAACGGTCGAAATACGTTAAAAACACCGAGTGTTAATAAATTATTACAGGCTTGTTAATTCGTCTAAGCTATTAATATACAATTGAAAATTTTAACATTGGTACTTTTGGCCCACTCCACCTTAACGTGGCAAAACAAATGTGCATTTAGCACAAAACATTATAGTAACTTCAAAACATTTGCTAGGTAGCTTTAGCATTAGCCCCCTTGCTAGTTAGCTTGACAGTTAGCTCCCCAACAGTGTTTTGGAAATGTGAGGCAACTCGTCCGTCCTGCCTAACGTTCCACTCAGCGAGGGCGTTGTTAAAGCAAACGTTAGCCAAAGATTTATTAAGCGTTATGGAGGCTTGAAAACATTGTGATTTGTGGTATTTTCAGGCTAACATGCCAATGTTAACGTTACCTTGGGACGCAGCTTGGAGATGATCGGTCTATCTCCCAAGTCGCAAAAAGGTTCATGGGCACAGGCATGCTGCCGGAGCCCGAGCCTAGGACCACAGCCCCGGCCAACGCTCCGGTCGGGAGGCTCGTCGGCGCTGGTCCACCACCGCCACCGCTGCTCGGGTTCAGGAAAGCGGCACGGACGCCCCCTCTCTCTACAGCCGCCGCCATCATCACCACCACTGCTTGGGGAGCAGCCCTAGCTAAGTGTCGGACGAACGCGGGAGCCGCTGAACTCCGTTGCTACCTGCTCCTGCTCCTCCACACTGACTCCCAGCTGCTCCCCACTGACTGGAGATGCTGATAGTCGGGGCGGGGCCTGTCACCACTGATAGAGCACGTCGCTGCGTCCAGGGTGGGACATGCTTGCTATTAAACTGAAATTTAGCATACACACGATAGATACATTTAAAAAAAAATACAAAAATAATAATAAAAATACTAATCTATCTCTGGCCTTGTTTTAGGTGAAATTTAATTAGTATTTCCATTTAGCTGGGTAAAAGTGCTGGCCCACATTAAAGGTTCAGCCTGCACTTTTTTTTAATCCTTTCAGTTAATCCAGTTCTTTACTGTCCTTTATTTATCTATTCTTTTACATTTTCGAAAAACTGCAAATGATGAGTTAAAATAAAGATCAAAATAAACATTCAGCTAGGTAATAGCCTTTTACCTCATTTAATATCTACGGAATCTTAACTAAGCAGGTGACAGCCTAAATACCACCAAAACTGATTAGGTTTGTTTTTTATTTTTATTTTCATGTGAATGTGTTTAAATTATTTACTAATATCAAAGCACTGCGTGTCAATGACACAAACTAAATCTTTTCAGTTATCTTCAGTACTCAAATTTTAATTCAAAATCTGCCCACTACATTCTTTCCTCCTCAAATAACTGTTGAAATGTTATTCAAGATTTATCATCAGTCTTTACCGTGAGTCAGTTATTGCATAATAACACCCGGTACATGATACCTGATTCAGTTATTGTTCTCATAAGGCAGTTGTTGGGAAACGCATTGAGTGTAACTGTGACTAAAGACTCTAGAAACCTGACTTGACATAACATGCTCAGGAGGGTTGGGTAACGAGTGTGACAGCCTGTTTAAAGCACCGGGAAAACGCACGCACGCACGCACACACACACACACACACACACACACACACACACACACGCACACACTCCATTTGTCAAACCTTTCTCTATTTTGAAATATTCTGTGGTCTTTTGTAATATTGACACGTCATTCTGGATTTCCTGATCGATCATTGCTGGCGTGTTCACCTTGGCTTTAATTACTTTTCATAGTCTTTCACTACAACAATGAGCCACTGTCAGAGCTCGCACAGATAAACAAATGTGAAATTTTTTAATGAAAGAACTTCTTCTTTATTGCCTGCAAACCTTAATCACTGCTAGGCACCTTATCACACCTGACAGTAGAAACATCTCTTACTGAGGGTAGCAAACATAAAACAGTGTCAAATATGTTATGGTTCACATGTCAAAATCCTGATCAATTACAATAAAACAGTGTAGAATTAATCTTCTACCCTAAGGCAGTGTGCGTATAGAAATCTGAATAAGAAGAAGGAAAACTAGTAAGCTATTTAGTATCTAAGGAGGTATTCTAAAAAGGGGGGCAGCAGATTCTCAGCAGCATAACAAGGTGTCTGGATATGTATGGAGCAGCCATTAAGAATCTCCAATAAATCCTAATTTCTGTTTCTTACAGTTTTTTTTCCAATTTTCCCTACCCACTGAATAATTTTAAAATTAACATATACAACACATATACAAAAGTTTTTTAAAAAATGCATTACTGAATGAGTGCATCGCCACCTAGTGTTTGAAAATAGCTCTACATCCACCAAAAATCTGGACACTTTAAAAAGCTATGGTTGCAAGTTGAAATTCACCCAATAGATGGCGCACTTTCTGCATTTATGGATCAATATTAAAAGAAAGCTGCGCCTTTTTCTCCTCTTCTTCTTTTTGTCTCGCTCTCTCGATTGAACCTCCTCCTCCTATAAGTGTGAGTGGGTGGATGCATATATTCTGACACTGTGACACTGCTGATGTTTCCACAACACGACAGTCTGACACTTTATTACCAAGCCTCTCACCTTTATTGAGTTACAGCAACAAGAATTACAATGCTCAGCCATTAGACTGTCACACAAACACCTGCTCAGTGGCAGCCGTACAGCCTCAAAATTAAAGGAATTTGTTCCGCTTTTAATATCAGGAGAACAAATATCTGGGAAAGGAGAGATCCTGCAGTGCACTGACAGCTGATAGGCTTTACCAAAGACAGGAAAGTGAACATAGCAATGCACCTCTCTGACATCACCACAATACTGTAGGCAGTGAACAACGTGTTGCCTCTTAGGTAACACTGATTTGTTCCTTGAATAAAAATCACACATCTTTCATAATTCCAGAGCGATAAGAAGCAAAGGCATGTTTCCAAGCACATCTTTATTTTTAGGTGTGTGAGCTATTGTTCTAGACTTGTGACATTGTTTGCGTACCACCTCCACACCATCAAAGTCAGGCATTTTTAATGAACAAGCCTTTCATTAGAAGCTAAAAACAGCACTCGCCTCAATCACTGCACAGGCTCCAGTCACACATGTTCCAGCTTAAATTTAGAACTTCAAGGGCATCAGTCTTTTTTTTCTTTTCTTCCTAGTGTTTGCAAAAACTTGTAAAGTTATTAAGACTTGTAGGAAACTTTGTATCTCTCTCTCCAAGAAACGGGAGCCAGCAGTTTGTTTTGTTGTTGTTGCTGTTTTTCTGTCTAATGAATAGGAGGTTAATAGGAAGTAAGCTAAATATCTGCAACAATCTCACTGCAGTTTGGCTATACAATGCAAAGGAATCAAATCTGATAATGTGGCTATTGTTCCAGAAGAGAGAGAGAGAATATATTAGCACTGTCAATCTGTTCACAAGTGGGTGCCTGTATGCAGCAAAATTTGGACCATATTGGTGCATTAATTAGAAGTGTTTAGGGCCCGCTGAGGGGCATAGAATAAATTCTTGCCAGCCATATGCTGACCCCCGAGGTGCGCAGTGGCGTGGTGCTGCGGAAGAGTATGGATACTCATTTGCAGCACAACATACTGCGTGGGAGCAGCATGATACCTGCAGCAAAGAGTGTTTATTTGAGTTTGTGCCTCTGGAGGCAGAGTCAGCATCTGCCTTCCTACACACTTTATAGTTTGTGCATATAAAGATGTTAACTGGACACAATCAAAAGAGACAGATGAAAAGAGCTCCATCTTTTCTAATTTTAATTGCACCCATGCACATTTCAGAGGTGTTTTGTTCCGTTTAAAAACAGAAAGGATCTGAAAAAAAGGTTGGTTTTAACCGAGTTTGCTATCCGTGCTTTCATTGAAGTGCTCGGTGTAAAGGTCTGCAGAGGAAAAAAGGGTTAACTTTCTGCTCTATCAAAGCCAGCCCATTTAACATTAGTTTAAAGGGGGTCTCGTTGATCAGGGAAGCCGTGCACAGCGTGATGCTTCTCATTTCACACACATATTACAGCCGGCTCCGGTGTCGGCTCGCGGTGATTGGTCTTTGGTGAGCAGTCGGGCCCAATTTAAAGACCTTGTCTATTTGTAATCTGCTGAAAACATTATCGCATGGCCTGACACAGTGTATAGAGCAGATAAAGCCAAAGCATATCTCTTTCGTCTTCATGAGCTCTCTGTACACCTCTCGCTACTAATAACACTTCAAAACACTAACAGCTGCAGATAAGCTGCTGATCTAATTAAGGTTTTGCAATCCCAGCACATTAACGATATTATTTTCTTGGATTACATCCTCCGTTCAAGCACAATTGACGTACAATTTCCAAAATTTTTGATTTATCTCAGGTATTATCACGAATCCTGTGCTTGGTTTGAGTTTGTGTGCTGCAAGCATCTGTAAGGGGGATGAAACTGAAGCCCATCGAGTCTGAAAACAAATGAGAAAATATGACTGAAATCTGTCAACAGCAAGAAAAAAACACACTCACAAAAAGAAAAATCCCTAAAAAAAATAAACTAAAGCACCAGAGGAATTTAAACCTGAGTGGCAAAGCTCATTTAAATCAACATTTCCAAAAATCCACTTTGAATCTATTTCCCATCTTTTTTTTTTCCTTATGAAAATAGGAGTTATTTAGTCTTAGCAGGTAAAACGCAAGGTGATACAGCTGAATGGCTGTTGAACGTCCTTGTAGCGTTATAGCATCATACTATAGCATACTATAGTATGCTTCTTTGAAAACCAGCTGCCTGACTGCATGTGATGTGAATACCTCTCTGTAATCTACAGGAGTTAGGAGTCTCAGGTATTCACGGTACTTTTTTGGACTAGTCTTATGACTGAGTGTAACCCAGTAGAGCAGGTATGTGACTGACTGATTATCCTTCAAAGGAGCCTCAAATGAATGTTTCATCGTTAACATTATTATCTACATTTCACCCTTCTAATTTCCCATATGCTCCCAAGATCTTTGTTGCTGTGCCTTGTCTTTCACTTACGATCTTTGCTTAGGGATTAGCGACAAGAAGGAGGAAAGTAGCCTCTACATTTATTAAGAAAAGAAGCATTTTTCCTTTTTTACAGAGTTAGAGCCTCAACCAGATTTGGATAAATCCAGAGCGATGTGGGAGTCAACATAAGAATTGACAAACACCTCTTTTGTCTTCACTTTCTTCATATGTGCTTTAGGTGTGGTATAGATATCGATTCCTTTGTACACTGTACCTGGCTCTGTATAAAAGTGGCCCCTTCTGGTATGACCTCTGAATTATGTTGAGTATATCACAGGAATCGCTGTTCCTTTAGATCCTGAATTGAGTTTACTGGGAAACTTGACAAAGGTCAGTCGATCTGTGAACAAACACCAAGTAAAATTTATAGAGGTCACCTTATGCGTAGCTAGGAAACATATTGCAACAACATTAAAATCTGCCTCCCCTCTCAACATTATGTACCATTATACTGTATACAGCAAAAGCTGTATTGGTACATTAGCCAAGATTTAAAGATGTGTCCTTGGGTGATGCCAATTTTCCCCCCCTTTTTTTACTGTGTCGTTTTTGCCCCATTATTGTAAAATAGTTTCAAAATAATATATATATATATTCATCCATCCATCCATCCATTCGCTTCCGCTTCTCCTTTTCAGGGTCGCGGGGGGCGCTGGAGCCTATCCCAGCTGTCATAGGGCGAGAGGCGGGGTACACCCTGGACAGGTCGCCAGTCTGTCGCAGGGCCAACACACAGGGACAGACAACCATTCACGCTCACATTCACTCCTAATGACAATTTGGATTTTCCAATTAACCTATCCCCACAATATATATATATATATATATATATATATATATATATATATATATATATATATATATATATATATATATATATAAAGTAACTGTAAACTGAACTATAAGAGTCCCCTGTATGTCCAGTAATGAAACCACTATTGTAGATGCTTTTTTTGAGGGGTTACGCATCCTCATCCTCGGAAAAGAGAACACGTCATCAAATTTACAAAACAGATCTTTGGAACGTCTCAAAAAATGTATTTTAATTTCAGTTGTGAATAAACTGCAACCCAGCGAAAAAAGGGATAGATTCAATACTTCATATTGCCACTTATCACTGAAAAGAAAATCCCATTTGGAGGTTATGAGTGAAATGAGATTCTTTAACACAAGCCCTTCATCATCTTACAAATAAACCAAGGCAAGAATGCATCTGTGAATAGAGGTTCCTAACAGCTCGGTACATTTATTGTGTATTTGCACATGAATAACAGAGACATTCCCATTCCATCTAGCCAAGATGCATTTGTGCTGGTTGTTTATGGAAACCCTCCTTACGCAGGGCGCATTAACATTTCGAGCAGAATAAAGTCGTTTTCTTTCCTCCATTTTTTTCTTCAGAGTGATAACAGTGTACTTAAGAAACAGAGTTATTGTAGGAGATGATAAATGAAGAGAGCTGGCCGAGGGGAAAATGAAAACGTGATCTTGCTGGATCTTACTAACATGCAAATAAGGGGAGACATCATGTGTCGGCTTTAAATCTCATTTCAAAACTCGCAGTACATGAAGTCTCTCAGTGGTTACCGGTGTAGCTTCACTGAATACACAAGCAGACCCCCCCCTCCCAACACATATTGTGTTTCCACTGTGGACAATAGAGCCTAAAAAGACAAGAAAGCAGAGAGCTACAAAATCCATTTGCATCAATATCGGCTGCATAGACAAGCAGGCAAGACAAAAAGCCCTGTCGGAGTGCTTAAGACCTGCAGCATCTCATGCGAGGGCCTTGAAGGTCTGAAGCCAGGTAGCCTTACAAAAGGCAACTCTGGACAATGGCCAACACATGGGGAACTGTTCTGCAGCCATTAAGATTACCATTTAAGTGGAAGCAGGAAATGCATCTGCCATCTTGCTCTCCTTCCCCCTTTCTTCTTAATATGCTCAGATGGGAACCTTTGTTGAAAGGAACCATTTTGCATTTATATTTCCCAGGGTAAAACAAGAGGCACAGGGGGAAACTCCCAACTTGCCGACGTGTTCCTCGCAGAGAAAACATTTCCTAACGAGTCCTTTTAAGCTTCGCTTGATTATTTTTCTGCATTTGAATCATAGCTGGAATTGCTAGCGCGTGTTTTCCATGTTTGTAACCCAGATATCTAAAATGGCAGCCCCGGGGTACATTTGATTGCTCTTCCTCAGTCCTTTGAACTTGCACTGCAATCACACAACCCGCCACCCCCTAAAAAAAACAAACTTCATCTATTTTTTACTGTTAAATAAAAAAGGTATCTGCCTATCACAGCACTCCCTGAAGCAACCTGATGAGAAGAAGCAAACCTTGAAAGAAACAAGTCCTGAAATGCCTTATGCAAACTGCGATGCTAACGGAGGCTATCGCTGCAACCGCTCCCTCTGTCCGACATGCGGTTAACACAGCCAGTGTTGTTTATATGTGTGTGTCTTTGTGTCTTTGCACATTGTTTATCGTGCCCATCCAAAGATAGACTTCAATTCAAAAAATGAGCTGTCAAGATTCATCTAAGATCAATTTCTGTGCAGTATGACTGTTGCCTGTGATGACAGACAGAGTTTCTTTCTGATGCTGGGATGGCAACTTACTCAGAATAAATGTATTTTTCTCGCACATTCCCCCCGAGAACAGCGGCATTTCAATTGTAGTTGTTTAAAGTATGCATTACAAACTACACACTTCAACGGCCTGTCTGATACGTCTAAAAAAAGAGCAACTGCATGGAAACCTTATTTCAAAAGTACAGCGAAAGATTTAAGGTATAAAATCCTTGAAAATACAACTGCAGCTTATTTTGAGAAAGAAAAATAAGGAAGGGGATTTTCTAACTACTCAAGACAACAACTGGGCAGCTTTGAGCCCCTACGTATTTACTGTTGGACAGGATGACAGATGAGGTCAGGCAGGAGTTTGCAGATGACACTGTGATCTAAAATGAGGGTAGAAGAGAGCCTGGAGAGGTGGAGGTATGCTCTGCAGAGAAAAGGCATAAATGTAAGTAGATAAGACAGGATACATGTGTGTGAATGAGAGGGACCGAGGTGAAAAGGTGAACATGCAGAGGATTAGAGGTAGTGAAAGTGGATAAGCTTAAATGCACCCAAAGAAGGGGGCAGTAAAAAAGAGAGGTGAAGAAGAGCATGCATGCAAGGTGGTGTGGGTTGAGGCAAGAGTGAAAGGGAAGATTTACAAGACAGCAATGAGTCCTGCTAAGATGCATGGTTTGGACACACTGTTATTGACAAAGAGACAGGAAACTAAGCTGGAGGTGGCAGAGCTGAAGATGGGGAGTGATCAGGATGGAAACAAGTACATCAGAGGGACAGCTCAGGTTGAGCAGTTTGGAGACAAACCAAGAGACGCAAGGTTCAGATGGCTTAGATATGCAGAGAGGAGGGGTAGTGGATATTCTGAAGATAGAGCCAGGGAGGGGGGAAAGAAGAAGACCAGAGTGGAGATTTATGGATCTAGTGAAGGAGCACATGCAGAGGGTTGGTGCGAGATAAAAGGAAGCTAGAAACAGGATGAGGTGGATACAGATGATCTACTGTGGCAGAAGAAGAAGAAGAAGAAGAAGCTAAGTACCAGCAGACGTTTACTTTGCTTTGTACAAATCACACATCATCAGACTTGGGTTCAGTCCTCAGTTACATGTGCCTTGTTCATGGCTTTGTAGGTCAGAGAACTTGTTACTTTAAGATTTTAGCAACAGGGAGGATGATAACTAACACTGCTGTGTTATTAAACGAATAGTTGATTATGTGTCCATTCTTATTGAACTGTGGAGAAAGGATGGATGGGCACAAGAAGAAAATATCTGTTTTAAAGCCTGATGAGATGCTGTAAATATGATCCGTTTATCCAAGCTGCCAGAAATGAAATAAAAGTGCCACTGTTTCCGAGAGAGTGTGTTGGTCCTTGTTACCAGATGAAGATGTTATTGCACTGCTTGTCCTTGCTTCACGTTGTCCTTCAGCAGGCACTGAGCTGTGACAGGAAGCATGCAGTACCTTCTGAATGTCAGCAGGCCATGCTTTGACCTCAACGTTGCCCTAACCTGTCACTGACGTCTCTCACCGCTCTGCCTGTGGACGGGTTAAGGCAACATGGAAAAACTAGGATATCTAAATTTCACATACAGAGCAGAACAGAAATGGGGAAGGGATCACTTTGCAAACACTACCCCGAGGGCCACAACGGAAAAACAGTACTCGCTTTATCTTGTCGGCGAGCCTTAAATGTCAGGAGCATTTTCCCCGACCCCTGTCAAAACTAAACGCCGTCAAAGTGAAGCGGTGCTTCGGTGTGTGACCTGTAAGCCTCCACATTAGATCCAGGGAAAATAAAAGCACATGTTTAACTAAGAGTTATGTTTTAGGGTGTGTGCCATAGAAAACTGGAAATAAACTGCAGAAATATCTCGTAGCTGTCAAAGTAGACAGTAAAATGGACCACACAGCTAAAGCAATGCTTTTACTTGACATTGCACAATATATGTTATTGCTGTTGGTTCAATCCACACAAAGTTTTATTGAGTGTTTCTTGTTCTGGAACTATTTCTTGGCTGTGCAGTGCACAAAGACTTCCTGGAGTGGTCGACTCCCCTGGCAACCCTCACAGTAATGACAGGTCCTTGGTATTTTGAAGCATCGACTCAACCCCGGTGAAATACAATACAGACAATAAACAATACATAATGCTAAGAGAGTATAGGTGGTCAATACATATATGGTGCCCAAAGCTAATTTTTGCCCAGGCTTGAGTAGAATTTTAAACCAACCCTGCACTTCATGCACATGCCTTCATTCATCACATTAAGTGGAATTTTTTTTCTATTTTTCTACAACATGAATACGATTACGAGTTTAAGACAGCATATGTTGCTATTGTGGAATTGATGAGAAAAAGTCTGGTTTTCTTTGTGTATGTTGTTTAATCTGGAAGTCACATGCACTGACACATATTGTGGCAGGAAGTTGAACAGTGCAAAAACCTGAAAAGGGAGGAACCAAACAGACCAAACAAATCAAAGAACCCTATCTGTCAGAAACCACAGCTTAGGTAGCTTCTCAGTGGGATGTTTGACCTAGATATGAAAACAGAATATCTGAAGCAGCGGGGTATGTCAAGCACGAGTCCCAGGCATTTATTATTTAATCATATTCTGTTAATCCTGCACATAACTGAACTGAAAACTCCTCAGCAGTACAATTTTGAGTGGGTTGTGTCATGGTCCTGGTTGGCCCAGTATTCTTAGTTTTCGTGTATTTTGTTCCTTATTTATGCCTTGGTTCCTAGGTTGTTCTGTTAAGATGTTCCTTATTTGATTACCCCCTGTGTGCCCCTCTATGTATCTGTGAGCCCTCGTTTCCCCTCCTTGTGTTTTATTCCATGTTTTCCCCAGCCCGCTATGTCTGTGCTCAGTCTCTCTCCTCCTGTCTGAACCTCTGTGTACTTCCTGTTTTACTTTGACAGTCTCTCGTCAGTATGCGTCATGTTGTGTTCACTCCTGCCCTGTCTCATTACGATTATCTGTGTCAGCTGTGTTCCCCGTGTGCTCCCACTTCCTTCGTTAACCCTTGGTGTATTTCAGTGTCGTGTTCTCCCTCATGACTGTGCGCCCCGCCGTGTGTTTCCTCGTGAGTCAGTTCCTTTATGACGTCCCAGTTTGGTTTCATATTATTTTGTATCGCCTTAACTTCTGTCAGCAATAAAGCTGTATTTTGAGTTGAGTTTGGGTCCTCATCCTGCCTGCACACAGCCTAATCATGACAGGTTATGTATTTGTTCATAGAGACACCCACGAAATTCATCACATGGTACAATGGAGCTGCAAGGTGGCTGCCTTTCCAGCTGGAGGCTAGATTCTTCTCCCATCAAGGGTAACCGTTCTCGTCTTGATTTATTTTGTGCTGACTTGGTTAGCTCTGACAAATAAAAAGCTCACAATACGGAACAAAACTTTCGCAAAGTTCACCTTCAAGAATGTTTTTACTGTGTGCACCTACACTGCTGGTTAAAATGACTTCAACTTCAGGTTCTTGCTGAAGGCAGTGTATAAATAAGGCAAGCAAGTACAGAGTTGGGAGCTGTGAAAGAAAGAAAGCTATTTCAGATTCTCACAAAACATTCAATGGACTCATCAGAATGTATTTTTTAAGGCAGAGTTATATTTTTTTAACCAAAACATACAGAGGAAAGGGTGTCAAAGTAACAACGAGGAGGTGAGGTTTTGGTTTCCAGATTTGCTTTGAGATACGTCAACTCCGGTTTGAAGTAGCGTCTCGGTTCTCCAGCGGTTTGAAATGACCGAAAATGACCTGAACGCTTCACATTAAACGAGCCTTATTAATTTTCAGAAGTTCTGGGTTGGAGAGGATTAGGAGTTTGTTTATGTGTGGCTGTGCAGATGATTACTAGGATGGCTTTTACTGGCGATGCTGAGGGATTAGAAAAGAATAAACTCAAATGTAAAACGGTCTGTTATCTCATGCCAGGGAGGAGTGTGGGGACCAGATGTTATCTTTATGTGGGTAATGGGTTATCACATCTTGGGTCACAGCTTACAGATTTATTGTCCTTCTCTCTCCCTCTTAGATATTACGGAAGTTTTCATTATCTCTTCCACACACTGTCACCTCAGTGACTCAGCTTCTTCCTCAGCCCAATGCGTAGTCACAAAGCAGCTTAGTTCCCGTCACCTCATTTACCCTCTCGCACCAATCTTCATAACTCCTTATCACCATAAACATATCACTGAATTCCAGCAATGACTTTCCGGTTATTAACTTTCATACTGTAGTTCTAAAGCTGATGGGAAGATGGGGAATTTATCTGGCCGTACTTTGAGGATAAGAAATGGTTAATGGTTGTTTGGCTTTATCTCCTAAATGGGAGATTCTGAATGGTTTGACAGATGCACCTATCAAATAATATAATGGGTAGTGAGTCAGATAAAGCAACAAAGCTGCAAAAACAAACTAAAGGCTTTATTCAGTTTGGTACTTTTAGCTGGGATTTGCCCAAAATGCCATTTAACCACGCTGTCACATAAGAAAGCAAATATCTGACAAATGCGTGCAACCATTAACCCCTTAAATCCCCCAATTATTTAATCAATACAGGCTTCATCAGAGCTGACGACTTAGATAATTCTCAGAGCTGGTGTCGTCTTCTTTTCCGTCCTTGCTCTAGCCACCAGGGGAACAACAAGGGAATAAACTGGGATTAGACTTCTGTATATCCTGGGAGCTGTCGCATAATGCACAAATGTAAATGGGGTCATGTCAAATAAGTAGAGAGCCTGATATTTCTAGTTGGGTAATCATCCCAAAGCGGAAGTCCAAAAATATGGAGTTTTCTGAAAAAGGCAGTCCTATATATAGCAGATATTAATTCTTTGATATCTCCAAGATTTCTGCTGACATGTATTCTATGATTTCAGCAGAACTAAGTGTCCGCAGTCATGCTAGCAGCCCTGTGAGGCTGTACTAAGGCATATAAAAGATAGATGCAACCACTGTGACTGCAGCCATTACTTTGTTACCTTTTGATCTGCACTAGAGCCTGGATGATAAGGGATTTTTGAGACTAATATGGTAATGATATGTGGTGTTTTTAAAGCACAACCTTCCCATACATAAGCACATATCCCAAACATTTGTTATGCATAGTTGTGTCTTTACTTGCTTTTCCTCTGCTTGATTCTACTCAGATCAGCTAGCTGTTGTGTGGTGCCAGCAAGGAAGCTGCAGAGTTCCCTCTGTTGGAGAAACAATGCAAATCAACATTCATGGCTGTTTCTCTCACCTGTTTGCGTTGACTGTTTTCATTTTCATTCATCGGCCATTATAAATGAAGACACCAAAGATAGCTAAATAGCTAATATCCATACAGATAATATCAGTTGGCCAATAAATAATTTGGGCTAGTTTGCACCAGTGGTTTATTTGAAATCAATCAAATTAATCAAATCAGACACGACAATATTTGGAGAAAGAGCGTAGAGCTAGCATGCTACTTTGGTTAGCAAGTTGCATTAATAATTAAAATTATTAAATAAATTAAAGCTGAAAGTTCTTAATCACATAGTGGATATTCGAATGGCCGCCAGTCTACCCCTCATCCTTCTAGTAGACACACTTAAGGCGTGAATTCTCTTGAAATATCACAGTCACAAGATTTAAAGAAAACTTGACCTTTGATCTCCTTCAGAGGTCGATACCGCTAAGATTCTAAATAATCCAAGATTGTTAATAGATACGCTTATAGCACCAATTTGAAAATCCTAGGTGATATCTTCTCGAGTTATCTTATTCAAGAAGATTTTTTAGAAAACTCGACCTTTTCACTGGTATTTAAACTTTTCTGAGATTTTTAGTAGATAAATCTATGGCTTTCTACGTTGCTTTCTTCTTGCGTTATTGTGTTCACAAACCTGGGTGCCTATGCCGCCTGCTGGTGGGGTAAAATTTTTCTACCAGGCTGTGAACACGTTTATTTCTGCTGTAACGTTTCAGGATGGACGTCTGTGGTGATTTAGCTGCTTTAAAAACTATCCTCCAATGGCCTGTGAAGGAAATACTGCTGTTTGGCACTTTTGTGCTGCCTTCAATTCAGCCCCACAGGCTGCCTTTTGCTCAGACACGACAACACTTTGATAATGATCCGGTGTACTGAGAATCTCTTTTGACTATGAAAAGTCAGAGCATCACCAAAAAACCTGTGCGATTCGTTCTCCGAAGACCATGAAACACACAAAGTGAAATGCCAGTGCAGAATTGCCTGGCTATTCATTCAATCTCTAAGTTGTTCAGATATTTCACCCTGTAAATACCAACCAATGAATAGATGGAAAAGAAGAAATAAATAAATAAAAGCCAATGATTTGTCTCTGCATGCTTCACTTCTATTTAGAACAGTTCGCTGTGTCATTTTTGTCAATACAGAAAGTTGAAAACTAAGACGTGAGAGGTGCTGAAGATAAAAACTTTTCTGTTCTTTTGTTCGAGCCAAATATGGCAAAACAAAAGAACCCTTGAATGAAAGCACCAAATTATAGGAATTAAAGTGAAGTGTAGCAGAAGTAACAACAATTTATAGAGAGCTGTGTGAAATACACGGAGGCCCACACGCTACACTAGTGTTTTATTATTGCATGTCTGCTGTTTCAAACTGTTTCAGAGCGGATCACAAATACATTTTTATCCGGTAAAAATGTTGGAAGACCTCAAATAACATAATTTAAGAAAGCAAAAAAACCCCAAAACAAACAAAAGACAGCAACAAAGAACTAGTGTTGTACTGTTGCCCCTCTTTGCGTGTGTGTGTGTGTGTGAATGAGATCAAATACACAGCACCTTTCCATAGGATCTAACAAACCAACACACCATCCCCTGTTGAGCCCCATACTGCACACACCCATCTGCCAGCCCACTTCCCAGCACTCCAGCAGAACCTTTCTATCATCTATTATTGAAGAGAAAGCCTCAGACCTGCAGAGCAGCCACTGGCTGATTGAACTCCTTTGTGTGAACTTGAGGCCAAATGTCTGTCACTGAGACTACATTTGCATTTATTTTATATGAAGGTTTGTAATTAGAGCAGTTTCTTAAAGGTTAAAAAGTTTTTTGTGAGGTTAGGTGAGCTTCAACTTAGAAATGCAGAAAGACTTTTTCTCAAGATGGTCATAAATAGTGATGTCTTCTACCAGTGCTTCACCAATGCTGTGACTCACCAGCAACTTCATTAGTTTCACCTTGCTAGTATGGGGTTGGACTTCCCTTATGCTTTCAGAACTACATTCATTCTTCATGGCATAAACAAGGTGCTGGAAACACTGTGATAGCTTCACATTGTTACTGTAAATTTGCCATCATGGGCATCCATGATGTGAGTCTCTGGATCCACCACAACCTAAAGGTCCTCTATTGGATTGAGATTTGTTGTAGAGCAGTGGTCCCCAACCACCGGGCCATGGACTGGTACCGGTCCGTGAGTCGTTTGGTACCGGGCCGCAAGAGTTGAGACTTGTATGGTTTTCAGGGGTTTTATTGGTTTTTATCGTTATTTTTTAATCGCTTTTATATTTAACTTGGTTCCCCTGGGTGTTTTCCTGTGTGTTATGAATAAATCTCCTGTTTTTTTGGTACCATTACTGGTTTTATTTTGTTGTATTTATCCACGACACCTTAAAGGCCAATCCGTGAAAATCTTGTCGGACATAAACCGGTCCTTTGCGACATGGCACATTATCCTGCACAAAGCAACTATCAGAAGATGGGTACGTCATGGTTATAAAGGAATGTACATGGTCAGCAACAATATTCAGGCAGGCTGTGGTGTTTAAAAGATGCTCAGTTGGTACTAAGGAGACAAAAGCGTCCCGTGAAAAAAAAACCCACATCAGTACAACACAACCAGAGAAAACCATTCATATAAGACAGGACTGATCCATGCTTTCATGTTGTTTATGCCAAATTCTCACATCAACACTCATCAGATCAGGTAATGTTTTTTCCAATCTTCTATAGTCCAACACTGTTGAGCTCCTGTGAACTGTAACTTCAGCAGGTTTTCTTGACCACTTGCCTAAATGCACTGAGTTGCTGCCCCCTTATTGGCTGATTATATATTTGCCTTAAGTAACAGCTGAACAGGTGCACCTACTAAAGTGGCTGGTGAGTATACTTGTCAAGAGTATTTGTCCACAAATCAGAAGTACGGATCCAATAAAAACAAAGTGACTGACTCGACAGTCAAGACTGGGTTACTGAGGAGGCAAATTGGGGAGCTACCCTGGGGCCCATGATCCTCAGGGCTGCCTGAGGCTCAGTTCACCATGTGGCAATTAGTCTGTAATTTTGAAATTTCTGAGGTCCCTTTGTGTAGACCTCCCATTGACTATAAAGCCTTGTTTTAAACCCCCAGTTATTTCAGTTTATACCTAATTAGGTTTGTGCTAAAAAGGTCAGTCTGAAGATTTTACACATGAAGTATCACTTAGCCTGTGAAGAGGGTTTTTACTTTTCTGTAAAGCCAATCATTTACTTTTCAGGCCTTTTGGGCAATTTATATATACTTTACATAAGATCAATATGATCAAAAGATGTTTTGCAGAGAAAAATGATCGTATTCTTTTGCATAACTGTTCAACAGTCTCCAACATTAGTTTGCAGGAATTTTTAACCTCTCCTTCATACAAATTTTCATCGGCTGAATGGTATTTGAGGATTTTCTTGTCCCGCCTGTGCACCATTCATGTAGTCAAACAACTCTATGTTTGATTTGTCCATCTGAGGACATTATTCAAACATTTTGGGCTGCTTATACGTATTTGGCAAATTTTCATTTCGCTCTAATGTTCAGTTCTTCTTTTTCACTGGCCACCTTCTTTGGAGGCCTCAAACCTGTGCTCTCTCTTTCTGATCGTAGACATATAGACTCTGACAGAAACAGGAGTAAGAGTTACCTGCAGATCCAGGATTGAACGTGTGGGTTTCTTCTCACATCAAACATTTTGCTCTTGGCTGAATTTGCTGGGGCTGAACAATCTGTAGTCATTTGGAATCTAATGCAAGATTTTTCTGTCAGTACAAAGATTCGTTAAAAAAAAACCCCCAACCTTCCCAGCCGTACAGCCATACTTTAGAGAGCTCTTGAAATCTTGGCAATATAACACCGCACGCCTCCACTGAAAGGAAAGGAGCGGACACGCAAAAGCTTCAATTAAAACAGGGTTCATCTGTCACTCCCTAATTGCTGGCACAGAATCTGCAACTTCTGACTCAAATTTATGGCTTGACGTTGTGATTAATCTAATGCAGTTGCTTTGTCTGTTTGAATGATTTGCTCATTTGTTTACTTATTTATGAAAATGACTACATAGTGTCAGTCTAATGTGTCATTTAGAAAATTAACTTTATCCTATGGCTCGGTTTTTAAAGAGGATCGAGTATTTGCTTGCTCATATATGCTGAAAAGGCAAACAAACACCATGAGAAATGCTTTTAAATGCTTTTTTTTATGATTATTGTAAATTCAAAAGGGCAGACCTCAAACTACCGTTGGCCCACGATTACAACAATTTAGCCCATCTTTACTTTCAAAGTGCAATCTCAACAAAAATGAAAGACCTCATGGTGCAGGTGAAGCAAATGTGTGCAACACTGGCAGAATTCTCAGTGCTGACATTTCTGAGAGTCCAAATTGAGTGGCAGTGGGGCTGCTGAAAATCCAAAATGTTTCAGCAAAGAGAAACATCTTGGTAAAAGATAAACAGACCATGCAGCACAGTGACTTTCGGAGCACACAGCCTTTTACCGTCTCTGTGTGTGTGTCAGTCTTTGTGCATGTCCCTCGCACAGGCATAGTAACAAGCTTAGCAAAGCTTGTCCCTGTTTGCAGAGCTCAAACCACGGCCTCGTGTGCATATTTTCCCCTTAAAGGGCCTAGCATGTATAACAGAGTGTGTAATTTCTGCCACATGCTATGCTATAGCTCCAGTTTCTCCAAACTTTAAAAAAAAAAAAAAGTTTTCATTTTATCGTTGTCCACATGGAGTCAGATAAGTTCAGATTTTCAAAGGCGGTGACAAAACCACCATATACAGGATCAATACAAATGGCCTGTTATTAGATGTGACTGGAGTGGGTTGTTTGGGGACTTTTCAGCAATTGGATAACTCCCCCTACAGAACTCAGTAATCGATTTGAAATCACCACGCAGCAGATGCATTGAATTCTCCAGCTATTTCTCATTCCACTCTACGATGCCACACTGTGCTGCTGTGCCCGGCCCTCGCAGAGGGAGTCTTAGTTCCACCCTTCAGGCCAAAGATATAAACTTGCTGCTCAGAAACAAAGTAAATCTGCTTTGCCTCCGCAGCTTTAGCAGGCTAAATCTGCACATGTGATCCTTACAGTCCTATGGATATTATGTATTTGGCTTCCAGCTGTCTATGTGTGATCTTATCTCGCATTTGCAGTGCATATCTTTTCTTGTCCCAGCGAGGCAGGTGTTTTGGTTTTCTATTTGTTTTCTCATTCCTAGGAATTCAGTGCACTGGAGCTGCATATTAAGGAGCGCAATCAGACTCTGCACACGCTCATAACCTGAGTGTCATGAGGACAGATGACGGCTCAGACTATACTGGCTCTCAGTAATGGCTGCTACACTATTACATATCGTAACACCTATTCCACTTTGGAAAGGGAAGCGATGAGGGGGTTAGAGAAACTGGAATGTCCTTGTTTGCTTTTGCTGAAAATGTGCACAATATGGAGCATTCAGCGTGACGACCTTGCACCTTTTGATGCACTTTTTCAAGGTCATTAAAAAAAAATTCAAGCTAAGAAGGTTAATCTGGCTACGTACTCTCTCAAAAATATAGCTGTGCTGTGCACCCTTAACAAAATTAATACATTTAATTTAAAGCTGGACAGTAAGAGTATTCTAATATCAAATGAGTTTTCTTGAGCTCACTTTAATATTAAATGCATTTGACATCATAAAGGAAGCCTCTGAGATGAGATGAGAAAAAATGCCTGACCTACTGTGTGTATTTGTACTATGTGATAGTTTAATGATATCAGGGCTTTTGCTGCTCTGTTTATAAGATAATACCAGCTGAATATTAATAAGTAGAAATTGCTGTTTACATCGGTACAAAAAAATCAGTGCAAACAGCAAATTGATACGTGAACTACAGAGCCCCGTTGGGCAGGTTTCTGCTCAGGGGCGTCTAATACATAATCCTTCCTAACACGTAAGATTATCATACTCATAATCAACAAGCTAAAATCCAGAATAAACTAGTGTAACTGATCTTCTTTATCTCAAAGTGTCATCAAGCTCTGTGTGAATAAACAAGCTTGAGCTCATAAATGAAAGCAGCAAAGTCTGACTTTTTTTACTTTAATCAGATCAGTGGAATAAAATGACGATCAGTGCATTTTCTGCTATAGATGCACACAATGAATTTGCATGAATTGCAGTCCAGTGTGATATTGTGTCACTGATCTGCATCTCTTTTTAACTGTTTGCCCCTTGAAAGCTTACTTGGAGAAACCCTTGAAGCCAGTAAGGGTGGTCTCTGCCTATGTACCCTTGGAAATACCCCAAAACTATTCTAATGGTGGTCAAAATGTCGCTAACGGTACAGAGGAGGTCGTCGAGTGTCATCACTGCGGGTGGAAAAGTTAAAGCGCAGCTTCTTTACACACGCTCAAAGCTGTGTTAGTGCTAATGCAGTAAACTCCACGTTTTCAACACCTGCTGCATCACATCAAAAGGCATGGAGAGCCCTCAGTTGTGAAGAAGCCACAGGAAACACAGTGTTTGTCTGTGAGGTTAGCGCCGACTGGGATCATACAGATTGTAGAAACAGCTATAGCAGCTCTCTCGCTTTGTCACCGTCGAGGCTTGCCACAAGTTCTAAACAATTGTTTCTTCACGCCTCCCCCCCGCTGACTTCGAGAGATATTTGTGAATGCTCTGATTACTAAATGTAAATAAATAATATTTTGCTTTTGTCTGTTTTTTCCACCGGCTGGTTCTTCAGGCACTGCAGATTTTATTTTTCAGTGCATTCCTGTGACTTGTCGTCGTTTCTGACCTGCCATAACAACATCATCTCTGTTGTCTGGTACCTCTTAATTTATAAATGAAGCCCCAAGTAAGAATATGGATCATAAGATTAGGAATACAAATGAAAAGCAGATGCTTCGTTGCTCTTTCAATGTCAGAAGGGCTTGGATAATGGAAGAGGAGAGACTTTATTTAATGTAGAGCACTTTATTCCTGATTTTTTTCCCCCAAGATCTGCAAAAAGTAGAGATGTATGACAAAAATAGTATACTCTAAATATTTAAAAGAGCCCTTTCCCCTGGCTCCACTGTATTTTGGAACAGGCTGTGAGGGTGAATCAGCTGTATATGCACTCATCTGCATTCATCATGCAAGCAAGTTAATTGAAAATGGGAATGAATTAGTCATACTAAAACAAATAACATGTATGAATTGTATTTTTGTATGCTGTAGTAAACTGTGATCTTCAGGGTTTTTTAATCCCTTCATGGCTGCTGCTGAGCTCCATATATATTCATCTATCCATCAGTCTTCTTCACTGTAAACAAAGTACACTTTAATTTATTTCTTATTTAAGTTTTAATGTATGAGGAATTAATAAATACGTAAATATTTATATGAATATCATATGTTAATAAAATCAAATACATAAAAAATCATTTGGTTCTCAGCATGTCTTAAAATAAAGTAAATTCAACCTAATAACAACAAAACATGGCACTCTACACTGTGTAAATATCTGTTTAATTAAAAACTATGTGCACCCTTACTGCTTTCACAGCTATTAATAGGGTAAGTAACAGCCAGGCGCTCCTAATTAAATCCCTGATTATCAGTGTGAGTGTGAGCACCTCTATAAAAGCAGAAGTTTTGGCAGTTTGCTGGTCTGCAGCGTTCTGGTGTGTGGAAGCTCAAAGCCTAATAGACAAGACATCTGCCATGAAATCAGAGAGAAGCAACTGGTGCTGCCCATCAACGTGGGAAGGGTTATAAGGCCATTTCCAAACAATTTGAAGTCCATCATTCTTCAGTGAGAAAGATTTTTCACAAGTGGAAAACATTCAAGACAGCTGCCAATCTTCCCAGGAGTGGACATCCCAGCAAATTCCCCCCAAGGTCAGACTGTGCAATTCTAAAAAATGCTGCAAAAACCCAGGGAGATCCATCTCAAACTCTATAGGCCTTATTTAGCATGTTAAATATTAGATCCTGTGATCAGCTGTCAGCGCAGTGGTGGAGGGGTGATAATTTGGGCTTGTTTCACAGCCAAAGGACCTGGATACCTTGCAGTCATTAATCATAGAACAATGATCCCAAGCACAGCAGCCTAACATAACGGCTGAAAAAGAAAAGAACCAAGGTGTTAGACTGGCCCAATTAAATTCCAGACTTTAATCTCACTGAGATACTGTGATGGGACCTTAAGAGAGCTGTGCATAAATGAACGCCTGCAAACCTCAAGAGTGGGCCAAATGTAATCCATGTTGATCTGAGAGACTGATGAAGTCACCGTTACTTCATGTTATTGCTGCTGAAGGTGGTTCTACAAACTACTGAATCATTGGAAATATAGACTGCCTCTGGATTTTTACTTAGTTTTTCTTAAATAAATAATAAAACCATCATGTGTAGTTGTCCATCTGCGGTTGTATTAATTTGATTTTCAGTCCTAATAGCAACCAAATTATTATTTTTTATCATATCCTGATGCATATGTGAAAATTAGCACTGAAAGACGTACTTTTTACTAACTGTATATGTTGCTCACAATTGAGTGAAATGTAGGAATGAAATAATCACATGCACTCAAATGGATTTATCTTATGTGAATGCAATAAAGTTTGGGAACATAAAATGTGGCTTTTTTTCTCCCGTGTGGCTTTTTCCTGGGTGTATGTGTACACAGACACCTGTCATACATTTAACGGCACACTACATTAAAAGCTATGTAGACTGAGCTTGATGAATACATGCACACAACAGCTGATAACATCACTGATGCCATGTTTTGCTGGTGTTTTTATAATACAACAAAATAAATCACTTAACTCCTGAACCATCTGTCACTATCTGTCATTTTGTCTGCTGGTTTTAGAAAAACAGCGCGTCCTGAATGAATATGAGACAATCAGTGGCAGCTGTCATTTGTAATCAAAGCAGGCTACAGTAGCATCCACCGCTAATGCAAAAATGTTTTTTTTCCAAACTTCAAAGAAATGCTTTCACGCCCACATTCTACTGCGAATCAAATAAGAGATAGAATATAATTGCAGCACATGAATAATTCAGTTGTGGGGTTTATGATAAGACGCAATTCTTATCAGGGCTTTCCCTCAAGGTCCTGCAGACTGCTTTCCCCATTTTGTATGGCTGGCTGCTTGTGCAAAGTTCTGAGGTCTCTATCTTCTCGCTCCCCTGCTTGTTCTGATGCTCACCAGGAGAACAAAGTCAGCAGAATTCACACTGACTGACTGACACCGAGTCACTGCCAACATACAGGCGGCTCACTCTGCAACAATGTGGCTCAGTAGAAGACTTCACCCTTCAAAACACACAATACGCGAGGAGACGGGTTTTGCGTTAATTATTCAAGTGTAACGTCTCTCTACCCTTAATAAGCCATGTTTACAGTGATGAGGAGAGTGGGGCAGGAGGTGGAGAGAGCGCAAACAGAGAAGGCGAGGTGGAAACAGTTGGTGATTTGGTGATGCTGTTTGGAATAATCTGTATAGCCGCATTGTTAGCAAGAGCGGAGCGAACAATAGGCACCATCCGTGAAAGACATAATAACAGCCTAGAGTTGCTTCTTTCTTTTTTGTTTTTGAACACGTCTGTCCGGAAAATGGGGATCTGTGAAATCTTTAGCACTTTAAAGCACAACAAGAGTTCTCCCCCGTGTGTGCAGTTTTCCAAAGTGTTGTGCCTGTAAAGCGTTTTTCCCCCCTTCCTCCACTTAATCTATTGTTGAGAAGCTTATACTACAGGGTTTAACAATGACCTCAACAAACTCTTCTCTTTCCCTGGCACTCTGCGACTACTTGGGAGTTTTACCATACTTTGCAGCTTACTTGTACTTCAGAACTGTCTATCCTGGGCTCATATCAAAGGGATAGAGTTTCTTAACTGCTGCCTGATTTTCTCAAAAGAAGAAAAAAAAGAATCCCCCTTACTATTCTCTGCACCAAAAAGTCACCTCCAGATATATCTCATACACATCACAAAAAGAAAAGAAAAACGGAGGTGTATTTCATAAAGGAGGAAAAGAGGGATGTGCTATCGTTAACTCACGTATGTCTATCTTGAATTGATAGATGAGACAGGTCTTCAAATTTAACGTTCAGTGCTTTCTCCTGATATACCAAATCCATCCCTGTCATCTGAAAGTTTGCATTCACCCTGCGATGATGGCCCATGGCTTCAAGGCACTCAGAAGAGATCATAGACAAAGCGGAGTCAAAGCTGGGTATTAAACGGACTCGGAATCCATTTCACTTTTGGCACTGCCTGCCAGACAACTTTGTTCCGATATAGAGAGGTGACCTCGGCTCTTAAGTGCCTGCGATGACTGCGGGGGTCAGCGCTTTTAGAAGTCTTTCTCAGATGTTGCAGGGACCTTTAAGGACATCTATTTTATGTGCAAGAAAGCATTCTTTTGGCCACTTTCCAGCATGCACGTCTTCATAGTACTACAATGGACTGACTGATGGATGAATCCAGTAGGAGTGGGGCCTGTCTACGCTCTGTGATACCTAATTTGTTAGGTATTTTGATAGAAATCACCACAAGGTTCTGAAATATTACATTATTTTTATTTTATGCAGAACTGCCAGTTACAGAAAAATAGTAATGACTTCATGTCCCCCGGCTGATTCCTCTTGACAATTTCTGACTTTCTTCTTTTTGAATCATTGAAGGAACTTGGGCATTTTAAAAAAATGTCATCTTTGTCAGTCAGTAACTTAAAATCTATATAGGTTCATTTCCTGAGTAAAATGTTAATTGATAGAAAAAGACCAAAATACTTTATTTATGATCTGACATATGATATTAATCTTGAGTTCAGTCCAGAAACTCCACAGTAAAGGCACTTTTGGGTTAAGTAAAAATGGAAAGCGTTACCATGCTAAAATTCAGTTATCACATTACAGTTAATTGCAATTATTGCAAGTTATGGTTAATCACCCATCTAATGTTTTACCCTGCTCACTTGTGCTACATTCAGCGGGCTTCTCGTTGCGTGGAAGGAGCAGAAAAGTAGTCAAACCTTACAACTTTTAAGTTGATATGGACTTTACATTCATTTTTATTGCACAAAAGGACGAAGAGCTAAAGGTGAAGCACAGATCTTGCCCAGGCTAGAAACACCTCTCCAGTAACAGGAAATTGAATCTTTGCGAGTATCTGCAGAGACAGCATCCTAACACAAAGCTAGTAGCAAAGAACCGCAGACAAAGCAGGACGGGAAAGCTAAGCTGCTGCTGAGCCCCAAACCAAAGGCTCATTTTCAGCAAGTAAAAAAAAAGGGGGAGAAAGCATTCGTTGGATTGGAGCTATGATTTCCACTGTTAATAATTTGTGAGTTTTCAACTTTAAAGTTTAAACACTAAAAGATCTTGTATATGTCTGCATTGGAATAGAGATTTGTGTGAGGGCTTGGAACAGGCTGTATTGTGGTGTAACAGAAAAGTAATATAACAAACAGTGTATTGAATTACTTTTTGGAAGGATTAAATTACATAGAGCATTACTTTTATAAAATGTAATGAGTAATTAGCTATTATTTCAGTAATAATCACAACATTGGATAAGGCTAGGGAACACACTGTACTCTTACCTTTATCTTAATGAGTAAAAAAAAAGAACCACCTGATTAAGGTCCTTGAGAATTGTACTTGTTTGAAAGGTAAACACTGGGAAAGTGGGAGTGAACAAGAACCTTAAATGACAAAAATCGAAGGTTTTAGTGACAATCCATCTCAACCCAACCCTTCATGCCATTTTTACAGCAGCCACTAGGAGGCGCTGGACTTTTGCTATTGCTATTAATTATGTCTTTATCCGGTTGTTAAGTCTGATCTCACTAGCCGTGTCTGGGCCTAAACTCTGCTGCAGGTCCTTAGAGCACTATGGCATTACTGAGAGTTGAAAAACTGTCTAAAGTCTTTCATCTTTAATAAAATGATCAGGGTTCTGCTCTACCAGGTGTAACAATTGAGTTTAACATCCAGCCATCCATAAAAACGGAATTTATGACATTTAACGGAGTTAGAAGTTAGCAGGAAGTTAGCTCGCTAGCTTCTATCTAAATACAATATAGCATGTCCTGACTGCAGGGTTTTGGAAACAAATTAAAACGTACAGCTCTGTTATCACTTGCTTCTTCTTCTTCTGTTATCACATAAATGAAGACAGAAAACTAAACAGCAGTGACGTTTGTAGGGTTACTGAAGTTTGGCTAGCTGGTATATAATGATGTGCTACGTGACCGCTAGCGACACAGCTATGTTAGCATAATATAAACAAGCTAACCTTTTTAACACTCGATAAAAGTTAACGTGAGTGTTCTCGGTGGTCAGGAACAAATGTAATCGCATGGTAGGATGCTGTAAAAGGACCAAACTTCAGCCAGGAGAACAACTGAGATAATCTATCCACAATACGAGGTTAGTCATTCATATACTGCTGCATGGGCTGGGCTGTAGTTACATCCTAAGGTTTTAAAAACTGAGCTTAAATAAATGATTAGCGGTAGTAAAAGCCGAGGAAGGTCAACAGTGATCACTGACTGTTTTTAAGAGCTTTTTGAGATTAAATAGAAGAAAATACATATCATTAAACATGTTAACAACACAAAAGCCATATAAAACGCAGACAACTTTAGGCCCGGAAGTAGGATTCGTCACGTGATCACTTAATGACCGGATAACAATAAAACAAAACTACCGCCTTGGAAGTGCCAGGCAACCATGACTAGTGACCTCCAACAGAAAGTTGTAATTTTCAGCAGGCCAATCGGGTCAGTGAACCAAATCTAAGGAAATCTATAAATGAATGTTATTGTTATATGATATTGTTGCACTTGTGTGTGTGTGAGAGAGAAAATGTAAGAAATTGTTTGCTCTGCTTACGACCTCTGCGTTTGCCAGGATAGATTCACTGACAATAAAAGTGGTACTGCAGTTTATCTAGCGATAACTTTTTAAGTAGACCAAGATTTAGACTCCCCTCAAACATCATCAGACCAGGACTCACTCCTGCTTATGGTCACCAGAACAGACAGTTCAGGAAGGGTTTTCACACATTCCAGGGCACATCAATTCCTGCTGGAGCAACATGTCAAACTGTTAGTTTTGGCCCCAGGGGCGCTCTTGTGCTGTACAGGATGTCCCACGCCATCAGACAGTTTCAGGCTGCTGTCAGACTCTATATGTTATTCTCATGCTTCTCCTGCCCAAGGCCATAGAGCCAAACGCCTGTGTTTGCTTTTAGCACTTCAAGGTCCTTTGGATCCTCACTAAAAGTGAGAAACTTGAATCTCAAAGTGTTGACCTATAGAGGTCCCTAGATATGCATTCGAAAGCACCTCCTGCCTACACTGTGTAACTCCATGACAGGCCCACTCTGTGGTATTCTGGGCTAGAGACCTTGACAGAAAAGGGCTTGATCTCCCATGACATTCTAGCTTTCATTCTGGCCCAGGTGCTGTACTCTTCACCTGACCCCTTTTACACAGAAGGCTTTAATCCTAAACTTTTCTCTTACTGACTTTACAAAGGCACAAGTCACATTGGAGACATATCTTTTAGTGTTGGGGTAAAGAAGTTCTGTAGAAAGCATACAAAAGCATACAAAATGCAAACCTTACAAAACATGTAGTCTGTATGGATTTTCTCAGGGATTAGATCATTAGAAATTATTATCATGACCACAAAACACTCATTATTTGTCAGTAAATATGGTAGGTTCTCAATATATAATAGGAATATCTTAAGTCATTAACGTGCTTGCTGAGAATTTTCTTTATATAAGATCTTTATTAATGTCATTGAACTCTGTTGCACCCAACTTCTTCATGCCTCTATAGTGAAATGACATTGAGACAGGCTTCTTCAAAGACCTGATAGGCAGCTCAAAGCAGCATATTTATTTGCTAAAGAAATTTGTATTTCTTTGTCAAGACCAAATGTCTCAAGTGAGAAGACTCAAGGAATTGCAGCAAGACACGACTAAAAGGAATATTTGAACGATGAAAAAAAGAAAACAGAGGCCAGATGATAAAAAACAGTTTACTTGGTGAAAACGGTGCAACAAAGCATGAGAAGGAACCTTACACAAAAGACAACAGACGGCAGAGACGCTAAAAAATATCAAACTCAGCTGAAAATCAGACAAAAACCTGAAAAACACTTTTCTCTCTTTATTGTTTCTTTAACCCAACAGTCTCACACTCCTTCAAGCCAAATTTTAACTTCTTTTTGGGACAATTTTTATATTGATTTTACAACAAAGAAAATAGCTAAACATAACTCCAACCCTTGTAAACTTTCTCACTGGATAACAGCGCTCGATTTGTGTGTGCACTGCAAACTAAAACGTGCTCACATTGAATTCAGTCATACAGCGCCTTTGGACTAACAAAAAAGAAAAGGATCCAAGTGTGTGCAGCTCACAGGATAGCTTATTGAAAACAAAACAAAACAACAACAACCAAAAAAACAATAACATTTAATCCAACTTTCAACAAAACTGAGTTATTTCTAGTTCTAGTTCCACAGCATCTTTAGATGAAACCATTTCATGAAGAAATATAATAAAAACACAGTTAAAAAAAACCAACTAATGGCTACTGATGGTACAATAAAAGACTCAAATCAATAGAGGACCACTTCTTGGCGGGAATCCAACACTTAACCACATCACTTGGCTCAAATTGCTCTGACACAAAAAATTATGAGCAGACAGCAGTCTAAAGAGAAAGTTAAGGTCACATCCTATAAACAGAGTATTGGCTTGCACAGAAGAGTGCTTAAACCCGCGGACTTGGGCAGATAACAGAACTGGGTGTCCAGCTTAAGAGGCTTTTTAAATGCACAAGTAATTAATACACAAGGGTTAATGATTATGATGCAAAAGCTGGCATTTATTTGACTCTCACACATAGTAAACCTCTTGAAACACACACACTCACACACAGGAAAGGGGAAAGCTTCAAAACGATTTTACACATGGTGTGAATTGTAAGTCTTGTATTTGGTCTGCAGGGAGCTGTATGACAAACTGCGTGACAACTATTAGCATTTAAGGTGGCAACCACACAAATCACCACTGTTGAACACAGTGGAAACGGATGAGCTCGCTGCATGTTAATGGAAGCTCGGCGGAGGATAAATAATTTAAGACAGCATTACATAATGAATGAACTTCCTTCAAATGAGCATTGTTGAACGGCGGTGGGTTGAAGGAGGATAAGAAGCAGAAAGGCTCAGTGAGAGTTTGACAGTACAGGGGACCCAAGAGACTGCTGTGGCCAAGTGTGCCCAGGGCCTAGAACTGCAGGCATGAGATCAGAAGGAAAAGTCTCTCACATGAAGGAGGGACTGACATGAGAAAAAGGGAGGAAGAGGAAGAGGAGAGTGACTATGGGGAGAAAAGAGAAAGAAACAAAAAGCGGTGTTTAGCTGGGATCTATCTGTCTGGTAGCCGGTTGATTTTTTTTCACCTTGATTAACACAGGAAATTAACAGGGGATGTGTGCAAAGCCTTGAGGCAGAAGAGCCCCTCAGAGACCAGACAGCGTGCCTGAAAATTGAACTAGGCCTCAGGTAAAATGATGATAAAATAAAAAAAATGATGGAAAAAGCTTGCTACATAGCATGTGCAGTTGAATCATTTATTGAAATGTTGCTCCAAGTGGGTTGATTTCTTTTATGGTACATATCTGAAACTAACATGTACAATAATCGGATCATAGATTACATCACCGTTATCTTACAAGGTGCAGTATGTGGCAAATCTGTAAAACCAGGTAAGAGTAGCGATGACAAAAGCATTCCCACTGGCTCTGGTTTTTGACATTCTCTGACATAATATGGTTGCTATGCAGCTGCTAATTAAAGTTATAACTTTGCTTTCATATACTGACACAGATATTTTAACTAGATAGTATTTTAAGTTACACTTAGTAGTTTTTGAGGTTATTTAAAAGAAAAAAGAATATTGCACTCCTAAATATACATTGTGTAATTGCATCGTCCAACAGATTGATGCATTTTCATAAATTTAAAATTACTCAATTTAAAATTCATAGGAGCAGGCACTGGAAGCCACCGTTGAACACAGTGACTGAGGTGGTCATTCAGCCTTGTCATGTGTGGATAAAGACCAGCCACATACTTTGTACGCTCTATAAGCCACTTTTAATTTGAAGATCTTGAAGATCAAATTGCTCTTTAGATATGACCAGTTAACATTTATACTAGTACTGTCAGCGTTAATCTACAGGGTGGGCCATTTACAGTATATGGATACACTGTAATAACATGGGAATGGTTGTTGATATTAAAGTCCTGTTTGTGGCACATTAGTATATGTGAGGGGGCAAACTCCTCAAGATGGGTGGTGACCATGGTGGCTATTTAGAAGTCGGCCATCTTGGATACAACTTTCGTTTTTTTCAATAGTAAGAGGGCCATGTGACACATCAACTTTATTGGTAATGTCACAAGAAAAACAATGGTGTGCGTAGTTTCAATGTAACTTTATTCTTTCATGAGTTATTTACAAGTTTCTCTTTGTTCACAGCCATTGACATGTCGAAGAGGTCAACACGTGAGGAGCGGATCGAAATTGTGTTGATATCTGGTGAATGCAGTAACCGGGTCATTGCAGCAGATTTCAATGCAAGACACCCTACGAGACCACCCATCTCATGCTACAGTTAGCAAACTGCTTGCTAAGTTTTGTGAAACTGGTTCAGTGTTGGATTTGCCAAAATGTGGACGCAAGAAAACTGTCACTAATGAAGAAACATCAGTGGCTGTCCTAGCTTCATTCAGCAAGAGCCCACAGCGTAGCATTCGCCGCATGTCACTGGAGAGTGGCATTAGTCGAACATCCCTTCGGCTCACCCCTCATCTGGGGCTCTCCTCAGCTCTTTCTGGGATAGTGGCGCGGCTGCCCCTCTGTTGGTCTTCCTTGGTCTCTTGTGTTCTGAGGGCCTCTGGATGTCTGGAGTCTTGATCTCCTCCATACCTGCTTCATGCCCTGGAGGACGGGGCTGTGGCTCCCCACACCCTCTAGCAGATCATTACATGAAGGAACCTTTTAAATACAAGTGCGCTCATGCTCACAGGTGTACACACGGGGACTCACACACACAAACTACACCCTTTTTGGCTCCTACCTCAAAGCACACTGTGCACTGTTGATCTTACACAATAATGTTTAATATTTAGCATTTACTGTTACATTCCCATAGATCATCGTGATGTTGTTTATTATGTTGCTCTTTTTTTTCTTCTTCTGCTTGTTTTCTCTTTTTTCTTTCTCAACAGGTGATCCAGGTGATTGGTATATGTATTTTTTGTCTGCTTATTTTGTTGGTTTTTGTTTTTTGCCCTTTATCCCCGTCCCTCTTCCCCGCTGTTTTTCTTTCCCTTTCTTTCTCTCCTTTCTTTTCCTCAGTCAAGTCTGTCCCGTATTTAACAAGTGAAAATAAAATAAAAATAAACAATAAAAGGTGACTCAAATAGACCATTACGGCAAGGCTGGGATGGTCCATTTGGTAAAGTAAATCCGTTGGGCATCTTTCTTCGCCTTTAGACAATGATTCTGATGGCAAAAGAGCCAAACGGGACAGGCAAGAGAAAAAACAAACAAACAAAAAAAAAAACATCCCTCCGGCGGATTTTAGCTACTCACAAATGGCACCCTTACAAACTCCAGCTACTGCAGCATCTCAACGAGGATGACCCAGATCAGTGCAGAGAATTTGCAGAATGGGCAAAACAAAAATTGGAACAGGACCCTCAGTTCACACAGAAGATTTTGTTCAGTGATGAGGCAAACTTTTATGTGAATGGTGAAGTTAACAAACAAAACCACCACTACTGGTCTGACACTAACCCACATTGGATGGATCCCTCCAAGACTGTTGGAACAAAAAAGTGATGGTTTGGTGTGGTATATGGGGTACAACGATAGTGGGTCCATTCTTCATCAATGGAAACCTCAAGGCCACTGGATATTTGAAATTGCTACATGATGATGTGTTTCCCTCTTTATCAGAATCAGAATCTGAATCGTGTTTATTGGCCAAGTATATGTGCAGACACATACAAGGAATTTGGTTCCGGTAGATGGTGACTCTCAAGCACAGCAATGTAAATCACACATACACACACACACACACACACACACACGCAGTTGCAGTCTGGCAGTGGGAGCAGTGTGACAGGTCAACTGTTTAGAAGGGAGATGGCGAGGGGAAAGAAACTGTTCCTATGTCGGGTGGTCCTGGTCTGCAGGCTTCTGTACCGTCTGCCAGAGGGCAGCAGATCAAAAAGTCTGTGTCCTGGGTGTGAGGGGTCTGTGATGATTTTCCCTGCCCGTTTCCTGGTTCTTGAGAGGTGCAGATCATGGATGGAGGGCAGGGGGGTGCCGATGATCCTTTCTGCTGCCCGTACAGTCCAGTGCAGTCTGCGCCTGTCCTGTTTAGTGGCTGCACCATACCAGACTGCCAGCACAGGACAGACTCAATGACTGCAGTGTAGAACTGGATCAGCAGCTCCTGTGGAAGACTGTACTTCCCCAGTTGTCTCAGGAAGTACATCCTCTGCTGGGTCTTTTTGAGGAGTTGGAGTGGAGTTGATGTTGGTCTCCCACTTCAGGTCCTGGGAGATGGTTGTACCCAGGAACTTGAAGATCTCCACAGTCAACACCGGGCTGTCTGATATGGTGAGGGGGAGCAGAGTTGAGGGATGTCTCCTGAAGTCCACTGTCATCTCTACAGTTTTAAGAGTGTTCAGCTCCAGATTGTGCTGACTGCACCAGAGTACCAGCCACTCAACTTCCTGCCGGTATGCAGACTCATCACCATCCTGAATGAGGCCAATGACAGTGGTGTCATCGGCAAACTTTAGGAGTTTAACAGCCGAGTTCTTGGAGGTGCAGTCGTTAGTGTAGAGGGAGAACAGTAGTGGTGAGAGGACACATCCTTGAGGGGCACCAATACTGAGGGACCGAGTTTCAGAGGTGCTCTCCCCCAGCCTCACTTGTTGCTTTCTGTTTGTCAGGAAGCTGGTGATCCACTGACAGGTAGCTGGTGACACGCTGAGCTGGGAGAGTTTGGAGGAGAGAAGTTCAGGCACAATGGTGTTAAAAGCCGAACTAAAGTCCACAAACAGGACCCTGGCATAAGTTCCCGGGCGGTCGAGGTGTTGCAGGATGTAGTGCAGCCCCATGTTCACTGCATCATCCACCGACCTGCTTGCCCGGTAGGCAAACTGCAGAGGGTCCAGCTGGTGGCCTGTAATGTCTTTCAGATGGGCTAACACCAGTCGTTCGAAGGATTTCATGACCACAGACGTCAAGGCGACAGGTCTGTAGTCATTCAGTCCTGTGATGGTGGGTTTCTTGGTGCACGTGTTCTTGGGAACACGTGCACTGAAGCTGGTACGTTCCCTGAGTTTTTCCAGCAAGATGGTGCACCATCACATTATGAGTGCCAGGTCCGAGCATTCCTAGATGAACAGTTTCCTGGAAAGTGGATTGGTCGTTGTGGGCCAGTTCAATGGCCCCCAAGGTCTCCCGATCTGACCCCCTTAGACTTTTATCTTTGGAGTCATCTGAAGGCAATTGTCTGTGGTGTGAAGATACGAGATGTGCAGCACCTGAAACTACAGATACTGGATGCCTGTGCTGGCATTTCTCCTGCGGTGTTGCTATCAGTGTGTGAAGAGTGGGAGAAGAGGGTTGCATTGACAATCCAACACAATGGGCAGCACATTGAACAAATTTTATAAGTCATCAGAAACATGTAAATAACTCATGAAATAATAAAGTTATGTTGAAACCAAGCACACCATTGTTTTTCTTGTGACATTACCAATAGGTTTGATGTGTCACATGGCCCTCTTCCTATTGAAAAAACGAAAGTTGTATCCAAGATGGCCGACTTCTAAATGGCCACCATGGTCACCACCCATCTTGAGGAGTTTGCCCCCTCACATATACTAATGTGCCACAAACAGGACTTTAATATCACCAACCATTCCCATGTTATTACGGTGTATCCATATAAATGGCCCACCCTGTAGATTAAATGACGTTAACGCCATCACTGCATTAGGGAGTTAGCGTGGATTGCCCTGTGCGTGGGGCTGGACGGCGCTAACGCATTGACAGGTCATTTTAGGTCATTTTAATGAGATTAACGCTGACAGCACTAATTTATACATGTATATTCTCATCATCTCTTTCTTATTATGACTCTTAATCTGGCTCCTCCATCACTGCTCTTGCTCCTTCCACATTTCCATCATATACTCTTCCTTTTCACCTCAAGCCTCACCTCCTGAAGTCAGAACTTTAAAACATGAAAACATGTATTGTTGCATTGACTTATTGTAAGCAGATAAGACGCGACTCTCCCATCTGACATCTGGAGAGCTGACAACGAACAACAGCAACAGCTGGTTATAAGCGAACATTACGAAAGCTTATGTTAGACCCAAGTGTCCTAAAAATCGAACTTTCCCTCTGATAAACAGTCTGATTACATTCTTCATTACGAGAGTTTATTTTCTACATGTTTGAGTCAAACAGTGATAGATCCACTTCAAAGAAAGTTTCACTGACGCCAAAAACAGAAGCGCTTACCGACAGAAAAGTTCCAGATATCTTCAAAAACTCAGCTTAGTATCGCGGTCATTGGACAGAAATGAGTTTCGCTGACTCATCGACTAGTATCAGCTTCTTTCGCAAAGTTTTACAGCTTCCTCTAGAATAAATAGGCATGGACACCCATCTGAGGCAAAGCTGTAGACGGCCAGTAAAGCCAGCTGTGGGCTTTACGACACACAGGCTAAATTTAACGTTTTCATCCTCTGTTGGCTTAATAAAGCAAACATACCTTTACAAAGGATTTAGATAGGTAAAAATAGGATGCATCAGCAGGTGAACATCCAGATGGTCACTTGCAGTTATTTTTCAGTGCAAACTGTGTTAAGACTGTGTAATTAAAGTAGAGGATCCAAAGCGTGCCTGAAGTTTGGTTTCTGCGGCTGATGTGATCGCTGCATACTAAGCCCTGGGAAGCTTGACGAGGTGAGCCCGGGCCATTCATCTGGGCATGGTATGCATGTAGCGTAATTGCTAATTGCGCTCAAGCACAGAACTCTGTGAAAATTGCTGTATTAAGTAATTGACAAATCTATAAGGCATGGGTGAGGACAGCGTGTCACTACCCCCCCCCCCCCCAAACCCCCCCCCCTCCAATTACGCCTCTAAATGCATAAAATCATGAACCTTATGCCCTGCAAGAGCACTTTTCAAAAGTGTGAGTGTGTGTACGTGTGTGCAAGAGAGTCGAGATGCTGAGAGAAATTGAAGTGTACTTGGGCGCAGAATGTTAAACGCAGTGTGAGTGCAAGAGGAGGAGTGCACAGGAGGGACAATCATACAAGGCACAGTACAAGGCAACCGAGCCTAGTGTGAGCACACCCTCAACCCAACCTAATAAGTGCATATGAACTGCTGCAGTGGAGTCGTTTCATCTGGTGTAGTTCTTTAATCTGTGTTTGTAATATTATGCAAAGAAGTTGACGATATAACTAAGTTAGAGAGAGAGATCATTCAACAAATCACATGAGCTGCTGCCATAAACTGCGGTTAGCTTTCAATGCTAAAAGATTCATCTTTGAATCATCTTCAACATTTTTTTTTATAGTGAATCTTTTTCATTTCATGGTCACTCAGAATTTACTGTCGCTGGCTAAAGCGTGATACCTTAATCAATCATCATATACTATGTGTAGTAGCATCTCATCAGACCAGCTGTTTGAAGGTTTATTTCAGTGCAGAACCTTCTTGTGTACAGACTTACTTATTTAACACCCAAATTCTAAACTGGGCATCTCTCCACTGTAACTTCACACATTCAACTTTGATGTTATTAATCAAACGGTATGAAAGTGTGGTATGGCTGAAAAGTAAGCCACCTATTTTACTGCAAGGGGGGAGATCTCATTGTCTCCCTGTGATGAGCGGAGCCTTTTCAATGTCATTTCAACACATCTGTGTTAACTGCTCCATCATATCCACTAACACTAACAAAGCTAGAATCAACTAACTGATATCAGCGCAACTAAATAGTTTTATTTAACAATGGGATTCATGCTAAATATCAATCAATATCAATGCTGAGGACCTGTCCAGGGTAAACACCTCTTTGGTTAAGAAAATCAACATACTACATTTAGACTAAAAGTTCTGTTTTCCATCTAGCATTCGATTTAGACATGTACTGGATTTGCAAATGGAGATCGTGCTACATTTAAGTATACCAGCTAGCTTCAATAGCATGCTTAATGCAGGGAGAAATATTTTTGTTTTTATGCTATTTATATATTGTTTGTGTGTTTTGTATGGTCTTAATTTTCCTTGATGTTTTTGCATGCTTTTATTGTGAAGTCTGCTGCTTACCGTGACACCTCACATTTTGTGTAACTGTCAGGGAGGGCATCTTATAGTCATCCTATAGGAGGGACAGTGGCCTCACTGAAGAATGAAAAACAGAGGGGATGACACCATAAACTCTAAAAAGACTTTTAAGAATCAAATCCAAAAGTTGAGCAAAATGTATTTATTTTTATTTAAAAAAATCTAAAACTAAAACCGGACAACTTTTTTTTTTTTTTTTAAATTGACAAGTGGATCTTTTAAATAGTCCGTTGCCTCCAAGTTTATTGACCCATAGAACCAACTGGCATTTCCTTCACTGTGGTCGTTCCCACTGTGAGCAGGTTCTTAAAATGGGGACCACCGACTGCATATAAGTCTGTGGCTTTGTTTGCCATAACACACCCCTGCTGCAGACTTCTTTGTGCTCCAACTGTGCTGCAACTGCTGCTGCTTGTTATGCAACTTTGCCAGGCACTCACCGAACTGCAAAACATCTCCATATAATTCCAGTCACCCTTTATTATTTCTATCCATAATGTCTGCTCCACTCTCACTCGTGCTCTTTTTCTCCCTCCTCTCTCTTTTGTCACTTTTCCATTGTCCCCCATACAGTTTTCCCACCTCCCAGGAATACTAATGTTTCCAGCTTTAGTGAGTGTCTCTTTGGCTGGTAATCACGGGTCTATCATGGGAGCGGACTGAGCAGTTATTACTTGTTTAGGCCCTTAACTGAGGAATCGGGGAGAGGAGATTTAAAATTCTGAACAATTTTCCAATAAGAGCATGTGACAGAAACATTATAAGCATACAAAATATGTAAGAACACTAAAACCTCATAATAAATAAATAAAAACATGCCAAATGGGAAACTGGTTCCACTGGATGACACTATTGGCAGCTTTCCTGTCTAACCAAGTCAAGATGGAGTGTCATAGTTTTTTTTTCTTCCATCTGTTTGAGGAAAATCTTCTTAATCATGCTAGCACCGTTTACATTCTGACCACTGAGAAATGATGATATTATCTGTCACCATCTCCAGTTGGCATCCTTGTTTCCTGTTTTTAATTCCTAGTTAATGTATTTAAATTTGAGTTTCTCCTGAGACTTTCTGTCCTAGTGATGGAAAATATATTTATTTTTGAAATTGCTTTATTAGTTTATTTTGAGATTGATTCCTAGCAATATTACTAAGTCCCCAGCATCCATGTTTGTGTATATGTCTCTTTAGCGATGAATTTAGTTATGTGTTATTTTGCTGGTCATGTCTGTTAATGTCAGTACTCTTGTTTCCATGCTTGTGACCCTCTGTGTCCCTTGTTGTTGCTAATATTCATCCCTGTATGTCTCCTTTGGTTTGTTCATTTCTTTCTTTGAAGGTTAGTTTTCTCTTGTGTCCTCTTCTTCACCGACTCTTTATATATACGGTCATGTGAAAAAAGTTTCACAGAACCATAGTGTAAAAAACTAAGCACGACCCATGATTTACTTGTAGAAGCACATTTTGCAGCAATGACTTGAAGTAATGTTTTTGTCTCTGAGTTTATCAGTCTTTCACATTGCTGTTGAGCAATTTTTGCCCACTCTTCTTTGCAGCGTTGCTTTACTTTATTTGTTTACATATACACTGCGTTTTTAAGGTCCCATTACAGCATTTCCATCAAGTTGAGGTCTGGACTGTGACTGAGCCATTGACCACCTTTATTCTTTAATTTTTAGCCATTCTGTTTTGCTGCTGTGTTTGGGATCAGTGTCCTCTTTCATGATCCAATTCAACGCGATATCACGGCAAAGCGTGTAATAGGGCCTGGCTGAAAACAAGCCCAAATCATCACCCAGCCACCACTGTGCTTAACAGTTGGTATTAGGAGTCTGTGCTGATTTGCGGCTGATATGTAGCTTTTCTGTAATATGGGACTGTGTATTAGGGGCAAACGTCTCTACTTTGGTTGTGTTTGCCTAAAGGACGTTTTTCCAGAAATCCTGTGGTTTGTTCAGACGCAACGTGGCAAACCTAATCTGTGTCAGCATGTTCTTAGAGCAAAGGTAACTTTCTCCTGCTTGTCCGAAAAGCTATACTTGCTCAGTTATTTTGTAAATGTACTGTTGAATGTTAGCATTTAACAGGCCTGTAGAGTCTGAGATGAGTCTGAGATGTAGCTCCTGGGCTTGTTGCAGTTTTTCTAAGCCATGTATGGTCTGACCTTGGGGTGAATTTGTCACCATTTGTCATCATTGTCAAATCTGTTACATATAAAAACATTAGTATTTGTAGTATTAAAGGATTTGTATCATGTATGCATTGACGCATATTAGTGCAAATCTTTTTTTACCTGTTAACAAGATGACGCTTACAGCTACAGATTTTCTTCTGGATTAAAAAATGAAATTGAGGTTTCCCCTTTTTATTACATTCTTTTGAATAAATTACTACAAAATGGTTTCATGCATTTAAACATGCTGATACTCAGCAGCATTACTCATTGTTCGACGAATTATGGAAACAAAAGGAATCATACCTGTCTGCCTAACAGCAAAATGCCTCATAAGGCAGTCTCAACCTTCAACTTTGTCGATGAGCACAAGTCCCACAATGTGCAGATTTAGGAGTAAGAACCTTGAGATCTTTTCCTGCAGTTACTGACAGGATATTCAGAAATAATGCTGGATTGGAACTAATTGGATAGTTTGGCATCAGTACTGACCGGAACTTTTACAGACAACCACAGCTGAGGTGTGATTTCTACAAAGCACGCCGGTGGAATATAAAACATGACGAACCTGACTCGTGAGACACAAAGTACCGAGAAGAGTGTTTATTACACATCACAAGAATAATAGTGAAATCAGGTCAGAATAATTGTCAAAAGAGCCTAGAGGAAGGAGCGGTGCCAGTTTGTCAGGTTGTTTTTCTTTTTTTTTTGATTGTGTTTCTTTCATCATCCTGTCTGTTCTTAATGGGCTTGATACTCGAAAACAACCTGTCCCTGTGGATTTTGCTGCGTGTGATTCTAATATTTAAATTTTGCATCAACTTCATATTTTTTCTCTTTCGGTAGACCGCTCTTCTGCTTAATGGATTTGTTTTATGTCCCTTTTTAATGTGCAGAGTCTTGCTGATGCTGCAGCTTCCAAGAAAAGCCTTCCAAAGAGGCGAAATAAAAGACTGCTTTATGCTCCCATTGCTATCCCACAATCTCTAATATACTTAATGTTACTCCTAAAAGATGTTTTGATTTTAGTAGTATCCAAAAGAAACCTCTTTTCCTCCCTTAAATGCATCTTTGCCTGTTGTAGTCTGCAGTCCTTTTTTTTTATTTAGAAGCCAAGCTGCTTAGCAGAAGAATAAGATCAGTTTCTTAGCCTCCAAATCCATAAATGCCTTTTTTATATTTGGTTACACATTTTGTTTTAATGCAATCAAACGGATGAATGAACCTTCAACAGCCAGTGGAATATGAGCGATCTCACTGGAGCACCACAAAATTTGTTATAATTTCCCAGCGTTAATGCCGTCGCAATGAAGTATTTAAAGTGCACGCCTGTGGTTAAGTTGTCGACAAGTGGTTATTTCGTAGCCCACGGTGTCCAGAGTTATCCTCGTATTGATGCTTGTTGTACAGATGCAGGACGAGTAGTTTTTCTCTCCACAGTCAAATTACCGTGCCAGTGCTTAGTAGTGCATAAATTCCTAATGAGAAGCAAAGCAAACTTGTGCAATGTTTAGTGGAGCATTATTGCTGCAGAACGGAAGAGGTCTGAGAACAACCAAACAAGACATAAAATGTCATCATTCAATTCATTCCCCCGGGGAAGCTAAACCAGAAAAGCAAAACCACAGAAACCATTTCAAAAGGCAGTCATGCCGCTCCTCTGAATGCTCCCTGAAATTTCCCCTGAAGGGGAATGTCAGAGTTCTGCTCCAAAAGCACGTTTCTAATGAACTATAATTACCTTTCAAACCTCTTCTTCATCTCATTTCAGGTGTGGCTTACAATTTCTTTCATTATACCCTCACATTTTCATTCAGCATGTTATATGTAATTTACTCTGACCTCTGCTCTACAGAACAACCTTCAGCTTCCACATACAACCATTAATCCTCTAATTTCTCCATGCCAAGCTCACTGTGTGCAGCCATGTATGGAGCCAGTGGGGAGTGGTGGAAAAATGAATATCCACCAACAGTTTTTTTTTTCCTTTTAAAACCTGACATTATGGGACCTTATGGATTTCTTTGTATTTTTGCTGGAACCACTGAGTACATAGAGGCCTTTGTGATCATTTCTTCCAGACAATGACTCTTTCTGGGCTAATTTTCTTTTTCTACAAAGTCTAGCACACGAAGTCAAAATGATTACTAGCCGTACCTTTGACCTTGACTCTTTGCTTTTTATGCCATTACCTCTGGAACAGTGTCTTCTGCCAGAAAGTAAAGGTGATTGGATTTAATGCATCCCCATCCAAACTGTCTCAGTCAGTTCATGTTAGTAAAATCACTCAATTAAATGTTTCTTTCTGTTTAAAGCATCGTTCTCATTATTTTGGGTCTCTCATTTTCTGTTTTATTTTCAAGCCACTTGACATTTACCTATGACTAATTCAACCATAAAAAACACCTAACTCAAATGATTAATTAGTGCTGTGTCTACACAAAACAGAGACCGTTTTAAATTGTAGCTTTACCTTTGGCACTTTGTTACCATAAAAATGTGATTTGTTCTTATTTCTTTAGTTGATTTCTATAAAAATAGACAACACAAATAGACATAAAACAGTACTTTTGCATCAGCAGGGTTATTTCCAAAGAGCTATTAGGTGAACATTTAGCATATCTCTGTATGGTGTGCAGCAAAATCTGAGGAAACTGGGTAAGTGAAGGATAAAAGAAGAAGGAGATGAGCAAAAAACAACTACACCAATTGAACAGTATCTGAAAGTCATATCCTTAAGAAATAGGAAAACAATCCAGGGAAGACCTGACATGGGACCTTTGAGATGTTTCTCCATCTACTGCTTTCCAAAGCCTCATTAGAGGTAGTCTCAGTTGAAGAGTGACTGCCATGAAGCCATTCTGAAGGAAGAGAATGCCAAATTACACAAGAACAACAGAAAAAAAGTGATTAACTAAATTTGAAATCTTTCCTTTCATCTCATTTCAATACTGTAAAAACAAACCTGGCAAAAAAAACCACTATCAATCATAGATTGGCCTCAACCAGAGCCCAGACATCAACATTATTGAAGCAGAGTGGGATCATCTTAGAAGGGTTTGAAAGAAGCATCCAAAGAAGAGCTTTGAATGTCCTTCAACAAGCTTGGAGAACTATTTCTGACAATTACTTAAAGAAATTACAAGAAAGTGCGTTCAGGCTGTGTTAGAGAATAAAGGTGGTCACATGAAATATTGACTTTAGCATTGTACAGACAGTTTTTGCCTTATATGCTGTATTTCCATGTGTTATTACACGTTTCAATAAATTCCCCAGAAATGGGTTTATAAAAGAATAATAATCAAGAAGTCTAAGAAATCATAGCATTAGTTGCCTTTTGGAGGAAATTCCTGCCTCGTTTGACTTCCTGTATGTTGTCACTGTTTTTGATTAAAAAAGATACGAGCCTACTAATAAGAAAAATGACAAATGCCTTTGGGCATGCTCTTTAAATATGCTGTTTTCTCTTGCTTCAGCTTTTTATGATAACCTAATTCTGCATGCATGTGGTGGGAATGTAATTATATGCAATATTCTCCTGTTTTGTTTGACAGCAGTTATTTTCTTACTTGCAGTTGTACATATTTGGTTGCTTTTTTCAGCACTTGGAGTTGGAGTTGGGGACATAATATAGGTTCATGCTCATTCTGTCTTCAAACTTAGCTTGCAGACATTTGCCATTAGTGGTATGAAGCTACGTTTTCTAACAGTGCCCCACAATGTTTCCCTAAGATACAGGAAGGTTTTGGTGTATGCTGGATGACACATAGAGTCACATGGCTTGAGGAGCCGTGGAGTATTGATCTTCAGGGAGTGTGGAGAATCAGTCTGACGTGCCTGCGAGCCGCACTGTGGGAAAATCAAATGATATTGTTCTGCACATCCCTCTGCTTCACTGGGAGCACAGAGAGGAGTTTGTCTGCAGTTCTTTAGCCGTGCCCTGCGCCTGCTGTGGCACATTGACTGTTTCCTGCAACAACGTGTAGGATAGTCACAATACACGAGTGCTGTGATTGGCAGTTTGATTCCCAGCCTGAGCGATTAGCTGCGTGCAGTTGCGGACTGCATAAATATGTAAAGCCTCACAAACTGAGAATCAATAGAACAATTATGAGACTCTTCCGCCGCATAAACGCTGTTTGCAGTGCGTCAGCTCTTTCAAACAGAGAGAGCCTTTCACAAAAAGGCTAGATGTCACTTCATTCCCACTGATTCTTTGATAAAATTTCAAAAACAAAACACTAATAAGCTCTTGCCCAGTGGGGGATGAGAGTGACTTATTGACAAACACATTACTCAGAAAGAGTAGCTGATCGTGTCAAATGAGTCTAATGTTCCTCACATGAGAAGACCGTGTAGTAATTTCTCTTTGGATTATAACAAAGAGTGCAAAAATGTGTTTCATAGGAAAATTAGGAACATTTCAGAGGTCAAAGTGATTTTCAGGCCAACAGATTTGCAATAACTCATTTCCACATTACAAAGCAGGACAAGCAGAAATAAATGCAACGTCTTCCACCTTCTAAAAAAATGAGCACACGAAAAATGCAGACCCAGTTTCTCAGAGATCCAGACTAATTACACCTGTCCCCCCAGAACACGGTGCTCTCTTTAAAACACAAATCAGATGTGTTTGTCAGATACGAAGCCAGGAAGGCCTCCGAGATCATTCAGCAGCCCAAAGCGGAGAAGGCGGTAAATTTTTCTCTGTCTGTCAGACAGCTACACATTCATTCTTTTAGGCCACATTACAGGTGCGACAAGCAACTTTTAAAATTAAAGCTGACAGTCCGTATTGAGTAAATATACAGTATGTCCCCGTGTGCCAAAACATAAATCCCAAGTCTCTCTTTACTGTTTTTCACGGTGCTCTCTGTGGGAATCCGAGCTCAGAAGCCACATGAATATCAGAATTGCTTCACTTCCCGCAGATCAGCGGTGTTCACAGACAATCCCCGTGGTGCCTTGTTTGATGGCACTTACCTCAGCCTCAGGCTAGATGCATTCATAAGAGAGAGCTTGTCAAAATGAGTGGCACTTGGTAAGGCGGGACATTGACCGGCAGAGAGGGCGGCGGGGCACTGAAGAGCTGCCTCAAGGTGAAAAGATGCTTCTTTAAACTTGTTAAAGCAACAATAAGAACAATACAGGACGTAACTCGTTAACGTTCAGTGATGTAAAGTGGAAGCTCGGCAGATGAAGTAGTAGCTGCTGCTTATTAAAGATGAAGTCACTGAGATTTAATGCGGCTGGAGCTCTAATTAAGTCATGAAGATGTGGCATTTATCGAGCGCACAATGCAGTGAAGGAACAAATAGGCCACAAAGGGAGGTAGAGACACTGCTGCCGGTGGCTTTAATGCGTTGGTTAATGAGCGTGCTTCTCTGGGTGGTCAAAAGAGGACCAAGGTGCGAGCCCCTGTGCACCGCGATATCCAGCAGATGCCTCCGCAATGACAGCTGGTGAGGTAAATGGTCCAGAGTGCAAACATTCAAGGTAATTATGGCATAATTATCCAGCATCACTGCCATATGGAAACCAACTGAGTGTCATACATCTTACTTTCATCCCGATATGGCTCAGTTGTTCATACATCAGGGGGTGGCATCTTCACCGACAGTTTGATGTAGCTGCGATCGGCAAAAAACAGCAGAACCTCTCTCTGTGAAATTTATTTGGTGTAAAATCGTCCAGAAAAATGTGCAGAAAGTTGGGATCGTGTGTTGGTGGCAGTCTTAGGACTGGCACTGTGCTTCATGCCTGAATAGATGAGTCAGTTATGCTAAACAGAAAGCTCCCAGAAGGACAAATTATTCATGTGAGCCTTAAGTTTTGTCGCAGTGGGAGGACACAGGATGTATGGTCATGCTGACAGCAGATTTGTGGCTTCATCAACAGGACGCGGCGGTGAGGTACTGCAGCTAGAAAGAACTACAGACCTTGCGTGTTATGTTAACAAACAGAGTCTTTAATTACTTTTGACACTCTCAATCACAAACCACACCAATGAGTGTTCTCTGCAATTAATCAGCTATTCCCCTTGAACTTTTAACTGCTCTTTCAGTGACCCAAGTCTCTCCCAGGTCCTTTTCTCATGTTTACTAATGAATTTCATTTTTCCCACATCAAAAGTGGGCATAATGAACACACCGCATCAGTGCTGTGATTCATTTTTCACACTTCTAGCAACAAAACCTCCTGTGAGAACAGCTGTAGATGCAACCCCTATCATTGATCTTGGAAGGCGTAGCTCGCTGCGTTTTTGATGTTCCCGTGGTCTCTCCATGCTGCTGAAACGCCTCACCCCCCAATCCCCCCGCCCGCGGGCCCGAGGGATCACCTGCTTCACTGAGAGACCCAATGCATAATCGCTTATCTACACTTGTCATGCTAGTGCTGCTACCTTTGCAGCTATTTGTCTTTAGATCTCCTTGGATATTAGTTATTTGACTGCACTTTTTCACGCTTGCACAAACAAGGCGCATTCACGTTGGTGTGCCGCCTCACACGTTCATTTGCATTTACCGCACGCTGCAAGTGCAAACACACTCGCTTAAAAATGCAACACCCCTTAAGGCCTGGATCTGTGTGTGAAAACACACATCCTGCATTAGGTGGATGAAAAAGATATGAGGTAGAAGCTATGCTTTCTTTTAAAATACCTTTTATTGAAAATGAGCATTTAAAATACAGAAAGAAATAACTCTGTATTTTACAGTCACTGGGAGGTCACTGCTGAAAACGCTGGCTGGAAACATATTTTTGAAAGGTTAACTGGAAGGGGAAAGTGTGGTAGGAAAACGTACACAACCAGCCTTGACAGGAAATCCTAACTTGAGAGCGCTTCACAAGTAGAGGACTGAGGCATTAAGAGCTACCACCCACAGACATCTCCAGGAAGGAGGCTGACAGACTCATTCTCTCTGTCTCTGTCAGTGCGCCCCAGGGCAGCTGTGGCTACAATGTAGCTTGCCATCGCCAGAGTGTGAATGGGTGAATGACTGAATGTAGTGTAAAGCGCTTTGGGGTCCTTAAGGACTAGAAAAGCGCTATACAAATGCAGGCCATTTACCATTTACCATTCTTAGTATCACTCAGCCACTCCAGAACCAGACAAAGCTTCAGAAGCTTCTAACCTGGGGCTGAAGAGATAAAGACTTGGGCTGTTTCTCAGTGGTCCAGAGTCTGCTTTGCAGATGAAAGTAAGCTTTGCGATTCAGCTTCGTTTATTTTTTACATAGGGACAAAAACCAGGCAACACGCCACAGCATTTGCAGCCTAAGCTAGTTTGCATTGCCTGTGTATAATTCGACCTTTAAAGAGACACACACAATAACATCCAGTATCTATATAATAAATACAAACATTAAAACACAAAAATACCATAAGAAAACAGCAAGTTATTCATGGCTGGGTGAATGGAAAAGTGTTTGAGTTAGGTAAGCCAAAATACATGAGCTCCAGCCAGAGCAAGACGCTAACTTCGGTGTCCTCTCTATTAATTAAGGCAGGTAGTGATAAAAAAATGTTTATGTTTTCAAAGTGTTTCTAAATGTCACGTAAGTTGAGTAACAACCGTTACTACTGTTATGATAGTGGCAACCTGCAAATTCGGGAAATGTGTTGTAGAGTTGTTTGAGTGTTAGCCAGGCTGTATTGAGTACAGGCATTAAGGGGAAAGCTGTGAGTTGCTGAGCACGACATTTCCAGTTGTGTGCCCCCATGTTGTGTTACGTTCACGCCATGTTCAAAAGTAATCCGGTCTTTAAGTGATGATTTGATGAATCCTGCTTCCAGGCCCAAACTACTCTGTGTTTAATAAGGCTGTGTTTTTAATATGTTTTAATGCTTTGTATTTTATTCCATTTAATCTCAACAAGCCCTTAAAACAGTCAGTGATCACTGTTGGCCTCTCTCGCTTTTTATTACCGCTAATCATTTTAAAGCTCAGTTTTTAAAACCTTACGATCTAACTACAGCCCAGCCCATGCAGCAGTATATGAATGACTAACCCCGTATTGTGGATGGATTATCTCAGTTGTTCTCCTGAAGTTTGGTCCCTTTACAGCATCCTGCCATGCGCTTGCATTTGTCCCTAACCATTGGGAACCCTCACGTTAACTTTAATCGAGTGGAAAAAAAGTTTGCGTTCATCCTCCGGCTTCACTGTTTATATTATGCTAGCATAGCTGTGTTGCTAGCGATCACGTAGCACATCATTATATAACAGCTAGCCAAACTTCATAACCCTACAAACGTCACTGTTGTTTAGTTTTCTGTCTTCATTTACGTTGGAAGTGATAACAGAGCTGTACGTCTTAATTTGTTTCAGAAATCCCTCAGTCATCACATGGTATATGTTACGTCTCCTCGAGGGCAGGAGGGGATAACATAACTCCGGAAACTCGGTACAGGTGTTATGAAAAAGGTTTAATGGCAGCGCTAACTGCCATTAAACCTTATTAATTAACAAATTAACAAATTAACAAATTTCCCAGAGGAACCCACCCGAGGGATTAATAAAGTTTTATCTAATCTAATCTAATCTCTCACAAAATAAATAACCCAAATTCAAACAACAAATGTGGGGGAGAAAGGGACAGTTAGGTTGTGCCAAAAAAACACCAAAAAGACAAAACCAAAACTTAGCTGAGCTATTATCCTAGAAAAGCAAAAACAAGAGGGAAAGACCCTAAACCTCAACTCAAAACAAGCTCAAAATTACATGGGTGGCACCAACCTACTTACCTAGTGTTTCTAACAAAAAGACTCTATGTGAGTAAGTGTATGGGGTCCCCAAACTTACCTAGTCCACTTTACTCCCACCACAATCATCAAACAAAAGAAAGACAGCAGAGACACTTCACACATGTACCAAACAATTCAAAGGAGGGAAGAGAGCCGCGTCCAGCCACAGGTGAGTCTCCTTATCAAGGTGTGCACTCCTGGATTGTCCAATCAGGGTCTCTCTCCTCTAATTAGTTGGACGTCCCCAGATTGACATCAGCCTGCAGTCTGCGACCTAAGGGAGCGGCAAACAAAAGGAGTGGAAAAGAAAACATGCAGCCTGCAGACACGCAACACCCCCACACTTACAAAAAAAAAAAAAAAAAAGTCCAAACAAAAAGTTTGGATCTTCAAACACAAACAAAAATCCCAAACAGACTACAGGGCACGGGATAGTGCATCAGCCAGGACATTTTCTGTCCCTTTTTTATGGCAGATTTGAAGGTTATACTCTTGAATGATTAAAGACCACCTCATAAGCCGACGATTGTTATTGTACATCCTTGAAAGGAAAACAAGCGGATTGTGGTCTGTAAAGACTTCTATGGGTTCTACACTTAATCCAAGATAAACCTCAAAATGTTGCAAAGCCAACAGAACGGCAAGAGTTTCTTGTTCGATTGTTGAATACCTTCTCTGAGGAAGAGTGAACTTCTTTGAGAAGTAGCACACAGGGTGATCGAGTCCATCCTGATCTTCCTGTAGAAGGACAGCACCTACCCCAACGGCGCTAGCATCGACCTCCAACTTGAATGGTCGGCTGAAGTCTGGGGCGGAGAGAACAGGTGAACATGAAAGCAATCCTTTAAGATTCTCAAAGGCATGTTGGCATTCATTAGACCAGGAAAATGGAACTGATGGACTGGTCAAGACAGTCAACGGGGCAGCTACTGTTGAGAAGTTCTTACAGAACCGCTGATAATATCCAGCCATTCCAAGAAAACGACGTAGCTCCCTTCTTGTAGATGGAACTGGAAAGGTTGAAATGGCATGGATCTTTGCATCCACTGGGCATACCTTTCCTCCGCCAACTTATTGGCCTAGATAGAGAATGGTGCTTTTACCAAACTCACACTTGGCAAGGTTCAAAGTCAGCGAGGCAGCTGAGAGCCGTTCAAACACAGCTGACAAAGTAGCAAGATGCTCTGCCCATTCACTGGAATACACAACTATGTCGTCCAGATACACCCGGCAGTTTGGAACATCACCCAGTACTTTGTTCACTAGCCTCTTAAATGTAGCTGGCGCATTACCTAACCCAAATGGCATGACTGTGTACTGGAGGAAACTGTCTGGAGTTACAAAAGCGGATATCTCTGACGCACTTTTGGTTAAAGGAATCTGCCAGTAACCTTTCAACATATCCAGTTTAGTAATAAATGTGGCAGGTCCGATGTCATCAATGCAATCATCGATGAGGGGCAAGGGGTATGCGTCAGGAACTGTCACAGCATTCACTCTGCGGAAGTCCGTATAGAACCGTGGACTCCCATCAGCTTTAATGTCCAACAAAAAAGGGGAACTCCAGGGGCTGCAACTGGGTATGGCAAGTCCATTCCTAACTAGATACTCTACTTCCTTTTTCATAACCTCCCTTTTGATGGGATTGACTCTGTATGCATGCTGTTTAACGGGTGCAGGATTGGTAAGAACAATGTCATGGGATATCAAACTCGTCTGGGTAGGAATATCCCCAAACATACACCGGAAAGACACAATCAGGTTCTGAATGTCTTCAGCCTGATCAAGTGACAGGTGAGACAAATAGTGGGGCAAGTCAGACAGAATCTCACCATTACTTAGTCTCGTACCCTGTGACGCATCTTTGCGCCGGACCGCATCCTCCTCACTGCTTTCATTGGCTCTCTCTGAAGTTACGCATGCTACAGGAGAGCTAGATGTAACCATGTGCGGAGTGAGGGGATCATCTTCATTCTCTCTCGTAAGATAATGTTTCATCATATTAACATGGCATACTCTGGTCTTGCGACGACGATCAGGTGTTTGAACAACATAATTGGTCTCACTAAGTTTCTTTTCCACAACATATGGTCCCAAAAACTTTGTTCTCAGAGAAGAGCCCAGGATGGGGAGCAAAACTAGAACCTGATCACCAGGTTTAAACTGACGAGCAACTGCTCTCCGATCATAGTGTTTTTTCATCCTTATCTGCCTAGCAGTTAAGGTGTCCCTGGCAATAGCGCAAGCTGATTTAAGGCGCTCTCTAATTTTAGCCACGTACTCAAGGATGCTCTTCAATGTTTTAGTTGGAACAACTAGCTGTTCTTTAAGGATATGCAATGGTCCTCTAACTTCATGTCCAAATACAAGCTGTGCAGGACTAAAGCCTAAGGACTCCTGCACTGCTCCTGACTCCTGCACAATAAGAATGGGATACCCTCATCCCACTTCTTTCCAGTCTCCAGACAGTATTTGCGGAGCATGGACTTTAATGTCTGGTGAAATCTTTCAAGTGCTCCCTGACTTTCAGGATGGTAGGGACTTGATGTAATGTGTTCCACTCCTAATGCCTTCAACGCCTGAGCAAAGGTCCTAGACTTAAAGTTGGTCCCTGATCAGTCTGGACTACCTTTGGAAGACCAAACACAGAGAAGAACCCGACTGGAGCTTTACTGATAACAGGAGCGGTGATTCTTCGCAAGGGCACTGCTTCAGGAAACCTAGTAGAAGCACACATCAACATTTAGGTTGTGCCAAAAAAAACACCAAAAAGACAAAACCAAAACTTAGCTGAGCTATTATCCTAGAAAAGCAAAAACAAGAGGGAAAGACCCTAAACCTCAACTCAAAACAAGCTCAAAATTACATGGGTGGCACCAACCTACTTACCTAGTGTTTCTAACAAAAAGACTCTACGTGAGTAAGTGTATGGGGTCCCCAAACTTACCTAGTCCACTTTACTCCCACCACAATCATCAAACAAACGAAGGACAGCAGACAAACAACACAACACAGTATAATAACTTAGTAATAAAAAAGATAATAAAAGTAATAAAAAAAATAAAAAATGTGAATGATAAATCGGTTATTTTTCTTTTATGCTGCATGCTTTAGCTGTGAGTGTGTGATTTGTATTGCGTATATGTTGAATGAATGAATGAATGAATGGCAGTGCGAAATAAATGAACTCCGGCCTGAGGAAGACCCTAACTTTGGTCTCCTCTCTATTAAACCACAGTTTTTCTCATAATAATTTCCCCTAGGTCTGGCGCTGGTAACAGACTGCTCCAGTAAGATGGGAAATGTTGTTTGTCTTACCAAAAAATTGAGCAGTATTTAAATTACTTACAGCATAATTTGTCTCTTTTTCTTTGTTTCCTGCTAACACCTCTTATGTTAGAGTGCCTACCTTTAAGTATTTGTAGTTAAATATAATAAGATTGTAGTTTAAAATAAAATACATTGACATTCCATTTAGTAACAGGGGGATGAAGCCCTTATATGCACACTATGATTACATTTGAAAATCAAGGTCCGAGTGTGGAAGAAGAGTGGAGAGGCACGATATCACCTGCCCACAGTGCCAAAACTACCACCGAATAGTTGGATAACCATGTTATTACTGTGCTTGATTGGCCAGCCATCTCACCTGACCTGTACTCCACAGAGAATCAAAGGGGGTCAAGAGGAAGATGCGAAACCCCGACACCAAAATACAGATGAGCTGAGAGCCGGTACCAAAGCAACCTGTGTCTCAAAAACACCTGACCAGAGCCTCAAGCTGATTGTTGGCACGCTGCACTGATGCAGTAATCTGAAGTAAACAGGGGTCAACTATGTACTGAGTATTCTGAAGATGCACATTCATGTATTGTAAATCCTTTCAATGCATTTTAGGAGATACTTAATAATGTGAGATGCTGGGTTTTCTCTGATTTTAATGAGCTACATATAAGCCATAATCATCAAAATCAAAACAAATAGTTCACTTTACGTGTAACAAATACAGAATGTATAACCTTTTTGAATTAAATCTGAAAACCATTACATTATGTCTTTGAGATGCAGTATTGGATTTATTTTCCAAAGGTTATGCTCTGTTTAGGAATCTAATCACATTTCCAGATATTCTCTACAAGGGAAGGGCGGAGCTGATAGGACACATTTGTTACAAAGGCTGGAAACAACCTTGACAAATGTCAGAAATTAAAACCATATTTCAACATAATTTATGCTTCAGGAAGCCTACAAATTAAAGCCTCAGTTGACCTGAGCAAACATCTGTCAAATATAGTAAAAGAGCTGATGCAGTGGGAACACCTTGCACAAGCAAAATGAAGTCATCACAGCCAGCCTGACTGTAGGCAACACTGGTGTTTGGTTGGGACCGTGACAGCACTGCTTTGGTTGGTGAAATTGCATTGTGAAACCTTGAGGTGAGCATTTTCACCGCATTTACTTCTGAAATTATATGTAAAGAGCGAGGATTGGATGTGACTGAGAAAAACTGCACGCTCATATAGTAGCGACTTATTCACCACAAGGTAGGCCCATCCTACAGAACATCCTGCTTTATCCTCCACTTTTGCAATTTGAGACCTGGGAGCCGTGTCTGTGTTTGATGTACAACCCATGGTTGCAAATCATAATAGGAAGACAAGATCATATTGTTTATTTGATCATTTTTAAGGATTGTTGGTGTTTTACTAAACATTTACGATCTAATCTTATTCCCCTCTTGAAAGCCTAAATTAGCAGCTTGTTTTTAATTATTTAATTCTCATGAAAACACACATAATTTGCAGGTGTTTACTCGGGAAGTACGTGTACTGCATGCATAGGAAAAAAAATAGCTTTTCCGTTCTTTACTGGCCGGCACTACAAATGGGCTGTCTCACTCATAAACAGGCATATTAAATCTGTAGTCGGCAGCAGGCTGATCCAAATGGAAAATGTTTGGAATGAAAAATAATTTCACCAACCACTCATGACCGTCCTCTTCCTCCCGCAAAGCTTTGATATATTGTAGCGAGCATCTGACATATGAAAAAGGAATCATTCTGTGTTCTCTGAAGCTTTCTTCCTCTGCTTTATCACAAGTGCACTGGAAGATGCCAGACTAGATTGATAACTGCTCATAAAGGATGGAGCCCAAAACAGCCACATAACTTGTTCACCGAGGGAGCCCCGGGAGGACGCTATCTGATTAGTGAAAGAAAGGGGACAAGCTGAGCAACAGAGTGAGTGCAGATAGATCTGGGATGCTGCGGGGTTACTGATGTGCTGAGAAGAAAAAAACACAAACCCCCCAAAACAGGAGGAAGCCTGTTAGGACAAGCTTTAGTGCTTGTCTCCATCTCCTTTAAACTAATCAGTCATAACGACACTTTCAGCCAATTCACTCTGGCTCATAGGATGCTATCACATGTCTGGAAAAAAAAAGGCATAGCTACTGAAGCTAAAAATTAGTACATGAATAGAAAGCGAGCTGTGTGATTTGGATCTTGGGCTTCCTCTCCGGGAAAGGCGTCTCACTTAATATAGAAAGACCCTTGATCTTAAACTGGTAATAATTAAGCAATTAATTCTCATGCTACTCAACTTTAATGCTGAAATGGATATTATATTAAATTCTGGGAGGGAAAATCATTTAATCGAAGGGAACTAGTTGGCTGTCAGGAAGGTGTGGGATCAATCACAGGTTTATAGGAACTGAACTAGAGACGGGAACATTGATCTTGCACCGTTGTGTGAATTAGACTGTAGAGCACAAAAAAGGGCATCAATTATGTTCGCTTCCTTTCTAATGAGCAGTATCACCGTCTGGATCTTCCACCTGTGACAGTATTGGCATCTGATCACTGTTTTATTAACTGGGGAAAGCAAACTATTTCACTCAGGAAACTCAGTGAAACAGATTTTAAGTTATTGATTTTTTTCTTATTACGTAGGGGAAGTGGAACAATGGGAAAACATATATCACACTGACATATTATTTGCCTGTTTCCTGGGGATGTAAAGTGTTATGGAACCTGGTTTTATTCCCAGGGCTTTAAGTTGCTTTGCAGCTTTTGGATTCGTAGTTTTTCCACTGTGTTTCCTGGATGCTTTCACTGCCTTCCTGGTGCTCTACATTTTTTTTTTATTATTGATTTCTTCAGGATATTGTGAGTCTCAGCTCCTGTTTATTTATTGTCACTTTTTTGAGCACTCATAGTTTTACAGATTCGATTAGAGATTAGAGATCACCATGTATGAAATCATAACTGACCAATCAATGCTCCAGAAAATCAATTCCTAGAAGATTTCTCAGAGTAGGAGGATCATAAATATACAAATAAATATAGATTCTTAGATGCCTCTTTATTCCTTGATTTTTCTCCCTCTGTTGACAGCAAACAATTTACAACATTTCTATTGCTTATTGCTTATTTAAGCATTAATATATGTTCCTGAAACAGGACACCTGCACTGTAAATGCAGACCTCATATCAAATTTGAATGTTTGATTTCTTTTTTAAAATGTTTCATCTTTACTCTCAAACCCTGAAAGAGCAAAAATTCAAACTTCTGTGAGTTACGTTCAGAGTTTGGGTTTAAAGCATCATGTTTTTATTGATCCTTTTATTTACAGCATGTTTTAAGTGTATCATAGATTCTGTGCTGAGGGAATATATTTTATATGTGCATGGAGTTAAGCTGTACATTACTAAAACCACTGAATGAAGCACAAACTGTGCCTCATTCTGCTGCTAAGTTTGTGTTACACTGGTGGAACTGCAGCCACACCAAGAATACTTATCCGATCAATAAAGTTGATTTTATTTTGATCTACCGACAAAATAAAGCGATTTCCATCTCTCCTTTATTGGGCTATGGGCCTGTAACCTTTACTGTTTAAAAGGATCACTTTGAAAGTTTCTGAGCTCTAATGTGCAGCCGTCACCTTACAAATAAACAACAGCACAGAGAGTGCACTCACCAATAAAATAATTAACTGGAATTAAAGTGTTTATTTTACTGCTCCGTGGGAAAAATCAGCAGATTAATGATTTTCTGCAGCTGTAATCTCTTTTCCTTTTTGCAACAGTGCTTTTTAATATTCTTTAGAGATTTTTGGTCACCATTTTATCATCATCTAATAATGTTGGTGATTGGAGTATGTCGCCCTCACAGGGATCATTTTCCGAGGACAGAGTCAAATGATGCACTAAATGCTCCTTTTAGATTGGTCAGATGAATATGCAGGAGAAACTCTGGGTTAAATTAGCGAGATGATGAGCAACTTCCTGTGAATGCTTAATCAGATTTACCACTGTTAGGGTAAATTAATCCAGATAACTGAAAGCTACTCTGGGTAAGATGCACTCTCTTCATAGTACACAACACTGTTGGTCTCTCCCTCATCAGCCCTCTGTGTATCTTCCCCTTAGTCTTTATCATAGTTTCTGTTGATGTCCTGTCATGCTACTCCCTCCTGTGTTTTTGCTTCTCTGTCTATTTAACTTTTTGGACTTTTTACTTTTAGACTCTATCCCTTGTTGTTGTTGTGAATAAGCCGCGCCTTTGGGTTCTCTCTACATTCAACCCTGACAGTAAAAGATCTGAAGCTGAGATCTGAATCGCAGTATGAATGTCAACAGTCTTGTGTTGTCTCCCAATGTTGCAATACTCCCCCCCACCCACTGTGGGAAGAGAGGTTGCTCCTGTTTAAGGTGGATTTCCTGAATCAAACGCCTTGCTGATGTTATCCCTGGTTTTGTCTAATCTCCACATCACCCTTACCAGATAAAATTGGTACTAATAAAGGCTACGTCCACACGTACACGGGTATTTTTGAAAACTGAGATTTTTCATTTTAAAAAATAATCCTGTCCACACGTAAACGCAGAAATGAAGGAAAACGCTGCTAGGAACATGCCAAAGCAACAGGTGGCGATATATTTCTAACCGTGTAGAAATGTTGGCCAATCAGAAGTCTAGAAGCCTCGGCGGGAAAAAGTAAACAAGGATGGGGCATAGAAGCAGAACCGAGTCATATGTGTGGAGGGACAGTAACTGTGTGTGTATATGTAAGCATTTAAACACTGCAGAGAGTAAAATTAACAGTAACAGTATTGTAGAAATTCATTTCACCGAAACAATAACGTGGTGCACAGTGTGACGTCAAAAAATGCGCACACCTTTGACGCTGCGTTTTCTCCGTTTTTCTCATCCACACGTAAATGCAAAAACGGAGTTTTTAAAAATCTCCGTTTTCAGTGACCGAAAACGCCGTTTACGTGTGGACAAAAGGTGCAAACGCATAGAAAAATCTGCATTTTCAAAAATACCCAGGTAAGTGTGGACGTAGCCAAAATTGTGTATGAGCAAGACTGTGGGCTTGGAGGATCGTTAAACCCCTTCCATTTTTATTGAACTCATGATCTGAACTACTAGTTACAAGTCTAATTCAAAGATACTTATTTTAAGTTCCTATTTGGAGTGAAAATAGACAAAAAAACAGAATGATTTAGGACTTAGCAGCCTTTTCATTGACAAGTCGCTGCCACAGGAGGATGTAGCGTCGCCAGTTTCTCGATAAGATCCATCACTGGCTTGTGAAGATGCAGAATTCAGGCTTCAAATTGGAACTAACCAATTGCTGACATCATCCCTTGTACATGGTTTTTCTGGACACCTGAAAAAGATGTCCTTAGCTCTTACATTAGTCCTTCTGTTATAACACTCTGCTGTTGTCCTCATGAGATCTCTATGAACAGTAATCATTACATTTTTTACTGTAAACTTTGTTATTGTTTTGATCAGATTGAAAAAAGGTTCACTTGCACAACCAAAATGCTGATAATGCTGCCTTTTCCTTTATCAGCTGGCAAATGTGTCATTTTTTTTTAATTCATTTGGATCAGCAGTCAAACTACCTCCACGGGAATTAATCAAAACCTTCTCGGAGGAGACGAGAGTCAACGAATCAGTCACTCTGGTCCTTCCAAGCACACAAGGACACACAAGGACATCTCCAATTCTTTCACTGGAGAGCAGCTCACTGTTCTGCATGCAGTGATAAACGTGAGACTGTGCTTTTGCTGTGAATGGAGAAATGACTGACAGTCTTTTTTTTTTTTTGGAGTTGCTTTCTTTATGTCGCTGCTTGTTAGCAGAATATGTTTGGAATGTCGATTTCATTATGTCCAAATAATGTTTTTCACATGAAACACATTATTTCTCCTTTTTACTCCTCTGTACTGTTGGCACTGTGGCTCATACCTTTTAGATTAGTTACTTGCATTGTCTCCAGTAAAAGATACGAGGCTTTTCTCCGCACTTCTGCTGTGAAGCCGCATGAGATTTTTAAGATATTTCGCAACACCACTGACAGCTCTGGCACTGCCGGCGCAAGACTTTTTTTGATTGCAATTCTTTTATCATTCAGTTGGTATTTTACACCATATCGCTACTGGAAGTTTTGTGATGCTTTTGAGTTCTTATCAAAACAGGACATGGTAATGTTTAATAACTGGCTCTTTTGTGGTTTGGCTGCTAACAAGTCTCAGGGGCTCAAAGTGGCTGGAAGATTGTTGAAGAGCAGGCAGAAATCACCTCTCTACAGGACAATGGAATTTGACAGAGGCCGCCTGTGACAGCTTTGATAACTCAAGGCTTGTGCTGATTGCCCAGGTGTGTCGAGGTAAGAAAGCAACTTGACTAGGAAGCAGTATTATTTCATTCTTGACTTTCATTTTGACTTTTTTTTGTGCCAAAAGGCATACCTATTCTAATTAAAAATATCTCTCTCTTATTTATTTACTTTACTCAATCTGTAGGTGCATGTCCTAGCAAAATAGTAATGGCTGTATTAATATAGCTCACTAGTACAAAGAGTTGCTCCTTGTGATGAAATTTTAAGACAATTCTTAGAAGTATGAAGTTATTTGGCAATTTTCCCTTTCATATCAGACTAAATCAGAGATATTATAATAGATAAATGAATCCTGAATTGAGAACTACAGAAGCAAGGATGATGGTAAAATATATCTTCTAGGGATAAAAGTGTTTTTTAAAAACTAATTTTGCAACAATGTCACAGTTTCCTTAATTAATTTTTTTGGCCTTTTTTCAGCATTATTTTGATAGAAACAGTGAAAAAAGGACAGGAAAGCAGGGGCAGACATGCGGCAAAGGGCCGCGGGTTAGACTTGAATGCGGGCCAGCCTCTCTCAGCCATGTGGCATGCGGTCGCTAGCTCAAAGCACTGAGCTAAACCAGCAAGCCACACTTTCCTTATTTTATAAAAATTCAGTTTGATATTAATTTAGAGTTAGTTAAGTACATTTAGATAGCGCTTCAAAATAACTGGCCTAAAAAACTCCCAGAGGCATTTCATTATGGCTGCCCAGTGGCAAGACTTCCTTCTACAGGCCAAAGGTGAAACTCTGTTAAGGAATTTTAAGAGAATTTGGGGGATATTGCAGGAAAACAAGGAAATAGCAGAATCATTCTCTCATGCTGAATGACAGCGAGTTAATGAGACACAACGGATTAGCTCGTGCACAGATAATGTTTGCAGTTGATCCCATTAGACATGAGCTCAAATCTCCTGCCCAGTGTAACGGCACCAGAAATGAGATACAAGGTATCTGTCTACTGGAGAAACGCAGCGGTGCAGCAGAGTGATCACATGATACTCTGACACGGCTCGTCTCATCAGGAAAGGTAACAAAAGCTAAGCCAAGTATCAAGTACCGAAAAGATCACATATGAGGAAGAACATCTATCTACAAATGAATATCCAGTCATCTTTTAAAATATTTCCAATTGATTGGACAGATATGTTCATTACATATAATTAGTAATCATTATGTCATATGTGTGCCTGTGGTTTTGCTCTGGGTGCTCTGTTTCCCTCCCACAGTCCAAAAATGTGTACACCAGGTTAACTGGTGACAGTGTCATGGACAGGAAACTGGTCCAGGATGTATCTTGACTAATGGCAACTGTGACTAACCTAAGACATAAATGCAAATTATCTTATGTAATAGCCTTTTACACTGTGCATCCTGTTGATTTAAACAGACGGCGGGTCTGGGCCCAGCGCTGGAAAATAGCTGCTGGGCAGGATGGCTGTGTCTGTATTGGCTTACTTCTCACCTCTTACCCACCCCTGTTGCTTGTGACGTGCTTCATGATGTTGTGATGTGAACATTTATGTGCTCTTTGTGCAGAGGAGTTTTTCTGTTTTCTATTCTCATGCTGTCCTCCCATAGGAGCCCAGCATGAGTAGAGGTCTCTTCCCCACTCTTAGTGTGTATTAACAATGTCCTCCTCTGCAGCTAGCTGATCGACCAACAACAAGGCAAGCAAGGGTACCCCACAGTCCAGTTGCAACACATATTTTTGACACTGTCCCTGAAGGGCAGTCCAAAGCTGTCAGAGGACTGCCAACAAACTACCATCGCTCGGCCGTAATTTCTCTTTGATACGCTGGCGTACTGCACAGCCTCGCTTTTATGGACATCTGAGTTGTTGTCCATAAAAGCGAGGCTGTGTTAACAAGCATTGCACTGTTCATGCATTAATTACGCTGCAGTTTGTGGTGTCTTTTCAAGCAATAAAATAAGTTAGGTTGTGCTGCAGACAAAACTCTACAGCACTGCATGTGATTTCACATCACTTGGGCTACAATCCAAAGTATTCTCAAACAACAGATGATTTCGAGGGATAAGCTCTTCACCTTTGATTTTTGTTGAGTAACTGTGTCTTTTTATGTAGTGTTAGATCCAGACTAGTCCATGAAATCTTAAGCTGCGTGGTGCCTGGAACAGCTGAGACTGATTCATGCAAGCATGTGGTCAGGAGCATGACCTGAGGAGCTTGATTTGCTTTTACTTTGTTCAAACGGCATGCTCCACTATTTAAAACAGAATCTTAGATCGTGATCATTTAATTGTGCAAAGCCAAATTCACAATTAAGACTAAAATTTGATTAAATGGGCAACCCTGTCACAGGCTCGTGAAAGCTGTTGGCTAACAATTAAGACTGTATATAAATGAAAGATGATAAGTAAAGCCAGCGTGTTAAACCTAATTATTTTTACTCTCCAGAGGCGGAGACTCTTCTGGTTGCAAAATGACTTCTTTTTCTGAGACTTGTCTTAGGAAAGGAGCTCTTAGCTGCCTTGCCCTGTGACCTCAGTAAACACTTAATGGGCTCAATTGCAAATTGCAGGTAACAATGAATAAAACATGAAGTTCAGTTTGTAATGTTTATTTCTTGTAAAACCAGCCAGTGATGTTCAGACCACAGACTACCATTGCCTCCACTCTCTTACTGACTGTGATGACATCTTTGATTCTGGGTGGGATGGGGCTCTCTTCTTGACAGATGTGTTCTCAGGTCAGATCAGGCATTAATTTGCAGTCTTCCACAAACAGATACATCCTATAAAGTTATAAATCATCTTAAAACACTCCTTTGATTACCAGCATCTTTCAAGGTTGTTTTTTTTAGCTTTTTGCAACGGTCTCCTTGTCCTCCCTTCGTACGACAGCTGAAAAATGTGATTCGTTTTCAAAATAAGGGCATAACATTTGGAAAGTGAGGAATGTCAGCATGTGGTGAAGTGATCCTAAAGTCATTGGTATTGATCAACAACACTGTCAGCTCCCTTCTAGATTGATGGTGGTCATCCAGAGCTTGGGAGCCAGTAAAAATTTTAGTTATTGCTCTTTAAAATGTGCCCATCTCCTCCCTGGGTCTGGAGCAGAGAAGGGGGGGGAAAGAAAATTCTCATAGAATCGGTGTGACTGTGGGCTGTGGATGTGACAGACAGTGAGTGAGATGTGGATGAATTATGAAAGGAAAGATTGGGGGTTTTAAGTGGGCCTTGACACCATGCTCCCTCGAGGGACATTGTGACCTGGTGTGTCAGGAGGCTGGAGTGGGCGGCGTAATCACCCAGACTTTTTTTCATCCCCCGGTTTGTTCTGCCTTTTGTTAAATGATGGATGATAGATTGCAAAATAGATTCAGGTGTCCTTTTGAGGGTGATGTATTCAGTTATTTTATGAGTTGATCTATACCTGTAATCTTTTATTCTGTCTCATTTACATCTAGTACTTGCCTACCTAGCATCCAGTGATAATTATAGCCTTTAGTGCTGGGTGTCGTTTTATAAGAAACTGTGTGTGTGTGTGTGTGTGTATGAGAGATGGGGGAGGGAGGGGGGATCACACCCCCATGTCATAACCACCAGCAGGACTTCACTGACAAGGGCAGCAGCCTGTAATTTAATCTGATGGCTCCCCCTCCTTCCACACAGCTCTGAAGGTCATCCTCCTCACTGATAAGAAAGCTGAAAGAAAAGCATTTTCGCAAGTGATAATCAACTGCTTATTCCTTCAAATGCCATGTCTGAGAAGTGGCTTGCACAATTTCACCGTAATACAAGCTGTCAGGTGGTTCTGTGTTGCTCGAGGGGGGATTTGCTGCTGTAAGGTTTCATACAGCGGGTGTTGGGCTGACGAGCAGAATTGATTGAGGTGGTTTTGGTTTAAAAGAGCAGCAAAGTGAGACATAAAAGCTGACGAACAATAGCCGAGGAAAGGAGCTGGCGCTTTATGAAAAAGACAAATTGGTAGAAATATATCTCCAGTATTTATGCTGAGGCATTTAAGGCAACAGTCTCTTGGTCAGTTCTGATCCGATGTCACATTTATCATCGCGCTAACAGTATGCCTTTTTGACAAGTTATGAGCTTCAGTCCCATCTAAATATTTATTTATATGTTGCCTGTCTGGAGGAATAACAGCGTATTTGAAGTCTCCTCTGAAGCCGTGCAGTGCCATTCTTTTTTTCTGGACCAAGCTTTTAGTGGGGAGAGCAGAAGACAGGGAATACAACCGTGCGAATTCAGTTTGGGATCGATTGCATTAAAAACGCAAAGCAGCAGAGCAACTTCAAAGAGAAAAAGCAGCTATATTTAGACGATGGGTGAAAAAGAGTTGCAAGAAGAAGTTAACAGGATTCTGTGGATACAGAGAAAACATACAAGTTATTCTAAGTGGGTCCAAGTGGTTGGATTACTTTGACTTCACACACATTAGTCATCCAAGTTTCACAAATACTTTCTTTAAGTTTCTTTAAGCTACGTACAGACATGTGTTCACTTTACTCTGCTGCACTTTTACACGACTACTTCTGGAAACTTTTGTGACGGATGCTGGCACGGACTGAAAGCCCAGTTCACGGCCACCTAGCCGATGTTGCTATGGTGACATTGCCTCTGATGGAAGGAGGAAGAATTCAGCAAGTCATTTGTCAACGCTTTCCAAAATGAGCCACAGTGTTTCAAAAATGGCTCATTAGCATTTTCTGATCTGCTACCCCAATTATACTGGAGGGATCTGTTGAAAAATTAGGCAGCTAAAACGTTTTCAGCAGACAGTGTTGAAAATGTAAAATCTTGACATTATGAAACCAGAAACAAGGCTTCAGATGTTCTTTTGCATTAAATGGTGATATTATCAGCAGTAATCCTGTAGCATAATCTTTGTAATGCCTTTGCACTGCTGCAGAAACAGTCCTTTCATTTTCCCACACCTGAAAGTCTAAAACGGTGGCCATTACTTTGAAATAAAAATGAGTTGCACTTTGCTTAAGCTTAAAGAGTTTTTGAACTTCAGCTTTTGCTTGTTGTTAGGCCCACTGAGCATGCATTAGTGTTTCTAATGTACGTTTCTAGGTATGCTCACACATTTGGCTCAGCCCAAAGATTCTAATCTACTTCTGGCAAACATCTTTCGTCTCTTCCTGCCCAGGGAACCTATGGATGCGAGTAGCATCAGACAGCGGCACTCTTTGAAGTATTTTGCTTTCATTTTTCTTCCAAAGATCAAGCTTGGCAGTGTTATACAGCAGGTGAGAATTGCACAGGTTCTACCTGAGCTCCTAAACATCATTGTCAAAAGTGGAGTTACAAAGGAAGTAAAAAGAAACTCTACACTTCTTTGGACAACTTGTATTTGAATGAATTGTTGAAATGATAGCTAGTTTACGTCGCATTGTGGAATTTGACCAGAGTACTCAGTAGTGGTTTACACATTTCCTTGGTGAGCTGGTTCATTTCCACTCCTTAGACATAAATCTGCTTGGAGAGAGGAAGGATATCCAGCATAACACTCCCCCAAATCAAACATATGGTGCGACCTGCTGGAGTGACTCCTGGTGACAAGCGATGAGTAAAAGTAAAATGCTAATGCTAATGCTAGCAGCAGGAAGTAGCCTCACCGTTCATAAGGGGTTACTTGTTCCAGGACTGCAAATGACTACTGGGAAAACTGGCAGCACAGCTGAGAGGTATTATTATATTCAGCTTCCTTTATAGAGAGTTCTCTTATGAAGTCAGACACACATTGCTTATCAGTTGTCCGTAATATTGGGAATGATAAAAACACTCATCATTAGTGAAATATGTATATTGCCAGACTGGATGGGGGGGGTGGTTGCTAATAGATTGCCATCGTCAGCTGTAGTCTACATGGATGATAGTAGTTGCTACTACTCTGCTATTACTCTCTAACTGCTAGTTAAGTAATAGTAAAACTGAACGAAGAATATTCGTCTTTAAAGTAAAAGTTGTGCGTCAGCAGTGAAACCAACATGTTCCAAAAGGAAAAACTTTTACTTTGAAAGTGAACAGTCTCCATTTGTAGTTTGAGTTTTTACAGTTTCACTACTGCTCCGAGTGTAGTTGGTTGATGAGTGTTTGTAGACGAGGTGTTCGGTTCCATGCAAACTATGGGTGGCCAGTCGTGAGTCCGAGGGATTTTTTTTAGGAACCAGTTGGAATAAACATTTAACCCCTTACAATATGGTGGTTGCTAGATGGCCATTGACTGGTCTCTAGGCCTATGTGACTGTCTAGTTATACTCACTACCATAATCACTTGACCTTAAACTGTCACCATGAATATTGCATGTCCAAAATGGTGGACAAGTTTACATTCTGTGGTTAGTGCTTACGTGTCTGAAAAACGTCAATAAGTACATGGTCCATGGTCTTGTTCTTTTAAAATGCAGTGCATTTGTGAAAAGAACAAACGTGAGCATCAATTAAGAAGTTGTATAATGTAGTCTATCAGGGAATCATAGATCATTTCCCAGGATTTTTTTCTGGAAAGCTGGAACTCTTAAATGCATAACTCTTCGTATCCTTGCAAGATTTCTTTCTTCTTCTCCTTTTTTTTTAAATGTACAGAAATACAGTAGTTATACTCAGGTTAAGAGACAATTAAAAAACAACAACAACAAAAGCTCCATAAATGTTACAGTATATATAATTAAGCAGGGGATGCCAAGAAGCAACATACCATGTCCAAATGGAAATGTCATAGACTAAAGTGAAAAATGTTTGTCCAATTGCAAGTGTAATTCTTCAATGTTACCTTTCATTGTTTAACAAGCATCGCCATGAAAAGTAATGTGAGGAAAATGACACACTGATTAGTACTTGTATGCGCAATCATTAAGATTCTCAGGGGGATTCTACTTACAGTTTAAAAGGCAGGAAAAAGGTCATCACTCTTAATTCTGTGCTTATGTTGCAACTACCTCAGCCTGCTGGAAGAAATCCAACTTGGCTGTCGCTGACATTTTTGCACTAAATAATCTTTATGCTCACTTTGTTCCTGCTGGAATAAGATGCACAGTATGATGGCTAGAGTATGTGCCCCGAAATCAGTCTACATTGAGTTGATGCTCAGTCTGCAGATTGGTAAGACGTTTCAGTCACTTGCGTTACTGAAGATGATTTTTCCTCCTTATTAAGTAAATAAAAGCAGCAAGGCGTGAAGTAAAATTACAGTTTAAAAATAGGCATAATGGTGAAAATGAATCAAAAAATAGAAAGTAAGTAAATGTTCTTATCCACATTGAAAATGCTGCTCTCAGTGGACCCTGACTGTTAGAAGATTTTTATTATTAAGACATTTTATTAATCATTATTGCTGATATACTAAAGCTAAGAGTGTTCATATTTCTGTTTTTACTTAACCACTTGCACAACTGTCTACACTTTGCCTTAAAAAGACTTGTTTTGCTCTCACATTATCTCACAGGAAACCGCCACCCAAAGAGTAAGAAATGACCTTGTAAGAACATAACCTTTTTTGAACATAAGTTCCGAGATCTCACACCTGCCTGTTTGGCTAGGGAATGTTACTTCCTTTCTTGTATGTTTCATGCTGTGTATAAATAAAGCCAGAAAACTGCTCCAGGGTGTGGGCCTCACTTGAGCTCCCACCCGTGCACGTTGAACTGTTACAAGTGTCTGAGTGTTATTTCATTATACCTGATTACTTGATAATATTGTCTCTTATCATTTTTAATGGTCCTTCGAGCCGGAGTGGACATTGATTATTTTCTTTTTCATGCTCCACTAGGAAACCTTCATCAAGTCCTGACGTCGTGAGAAGCCCGCGCTGAAGTCTGTCGACAGCTCCTCTCCAGGCAGAGGATAAAGACCAGAGACGCTATAATTCGATTTCTGGCCAGCGTTCTTATAAAGTGGTCCACGACGTTGGGGGTTGATGGAGCAGACCTAAACAACCACGAAATAAATCAGGTGAATATTTAACACTCACCCACATCTTGCGAAAAATTCGAATAAGAGTTGACGCTGCTCCTACAAGTAAACGCTCGTTCTAAGAGAGGACTGGTAGCTATTATAGGAAGCTCCTACAATGTAAATGCTCGTCCTAAGAGAGGACTGGTAGCTATTATAGGAAACTCTAAATGTAAATGCTCGCCTGAAAGAGGGTTGGTAGCTATTTTAGAGGGAAAAGCGTCATAATAAAAACCTTTAAACGCGCGAAATATTTCTATTTTATTGTTTTGTTGGTGGAATAAGTTACATTTTACAGCACAATAGGGAGGCTGAACTATTCCACCGTATTGTTTGCCGACTGGTGCTCACGTACTGGTGGGACGAGAAAAAGGTTGTGCTTCATCACATAAAATTAACACCGCTTTCAAGGGTAGCTTGAAAGTAGAAGGCTGTGTTAATAACCTCTCTCATCCCTCGTGCCAGAGAAAGCACCACGGCTGTTTGTGTGTGTAAAAGTTAAAAAGCTGTAATTTTCAAGGTACCTAAACATAAAACATTTAAAACAAATTAGTGAAAATGGGTAATAAATCAACAAAACTCACTGCTGACGAGCAGTGGTTAGAGAAAAAATGTCCAGGCGCCGGACAAATTAGTGCAAACAGATGGAGGAATCCAAAAAAGTTTAAATGCCCTGCGTGGGAGGGAAAATGTAATCCCTCTGCAGTGATAACTTTAAAGGAGACCCTCCAAGCAGAATTAAACAATGCAAAAAGTCCTAAAAAGAAAATAAAACGTACTCAAGAGTTAAAATATTTCAAAGCATGGAAAGAGGAGGAAGACAGACGTAGTGAAAAAAGAAAAAAGAAAAAGGAAACAACATTACAAAGCCTACAGCCGCCACTTTATGTACCAGCACCGTCAGCACCAGAGCCACAATCAAAAAATCCCTTCACTAGTCAACCTAATCCTAATCCTTATGCCCAAGCCCGAAGTGCATTAAACTGTATGACAAGAAACCCACAGGAAGACATAGGGAAAGACCCGTCAGGCAGGGACATGGGAGGTATTGTAGATCCTCCAGGACCCTCTGGAATTTTTCCAATGATAGCTGCGCCTAATCCCAGATATGGACAGTTGATAGGTGGTGAGAACGCAGAAAGAGATATAAACCCATTTGTGTATGCTTTTAGACCATGGACCCAAGCTGACAGACAAAATGTCGAAAAAGATGTTCCATCTTTAAATGAAGGCTTTCAACAGTGGAGAGACGCAGTGGAACTAATTAGAACTCAATGGGGCCTAAACGGTCATGAAATGCTTCAAGTAGTGCAAGACCTGCTAGGATTGAGAATGGGGACAGTGAAAGACGGTTTTACAGGTGCAGATGACCAAGGAAGACCTCTTGGCCCAGATTCCCTAGATTTAATGAACACTTTGACAGACTTATATGACCGAATTAGGGTTCGTTTAGCCCCCAGAGCAGATTATTCCAAAATAGGAGAAGTAAAACAAAAGGAAGCCGAAACACCATCAGACTTCCTCGATCGGCTACGCCCGGTTTTCCGACAACATTCAGGCCTAGATTATGAAGACCGCCCTGAAAGACCTTACCAACAGCAGTTAAAAAATGCATTTCTAAATGGTCTCCGTCCCGCAGTCAGAGCCCATGTCGAAAAGCACTGGGTGACAATAAACACAGGAAATCTAGCAGACGCCCTACAATATGCAGAGCATGCAACTAGAGTGCTGAAAAAGAAGGAAAAAGGAGGTGTTTTCACTGTAGATCCCGACACAGGTGTCATAGCATTTTCTGGTAAATACAGAGGACAGGGTCAAGGACAACACAGAGGAAAGGGACAGAAAAGCAGAGGTTACAAAGGTAACAGGAAGCACAGAAATGACAGAGACAACCGTTGTTATAATTGTGGAAAAGAAGGACATTTTGCACGAGACTGCAGAAACAAAAAAGAGAATCATAGTGACAGAGAAAGTATGTGACTAGAGCAAAATACTGAAGCTGAACAAAACATTGAGGATGAAACTGAAATCTATAACATACAACAATTACTTTTAGGCTCTGAACATAAACCCACAGTAATTATTCATGTAAACAACGAACCTATGACTATGCTATGTGACACAGGCGCATGTAAAACTGTGTTAAATCAAAAACCACCGAATCTGAAATACTCCAGTAACACCATGATAGTAAAATCAGCATCAGGGCACACCAGCATTAAGTCTTTAACAGAGAGCCTACTGTTAGTACATACAGACAGTGGACGCAGCTGCAAAAATCAATGTATATATGACCCATCCTGCCCAGTTAACCTTCTAGGGAGAGACTCCTTAGGAAAACTGCAAATAGGTGTATTGCCAGGGCCAGAAGGCATGTATGCTAAGTTAATGTTGAATGAAGAGCAAAACCTCACTGACTGTCAGATTAATGTGTGTGAAGGGCAGGGAGAGCCGCACTACTACTGGACATTAGACCTGCCCTCACTAGAACCTTTGCAACACATAGCAAATCAATATCTGCGAACCCACTCAACACGGCAGAGCTACACAGAGTATCACAACACACTGAGGTTCAAACAAAGCCCAGGTCATGACCCCATGTATGACTTACAGGTGCATAAACTGGGCCCACAAATGCTTACATTGCAGCACCTATATGTCACTCAAAGTGGTAATGCAGTCTGCTCTGTACTTCAGCCAGAAATAGTGCAACGAGTGAACAGGATGCCTAAACCACATGTATCAGTAGCACACAATGACAGCACTGAGTGGAAAGATTTAGGCCGCGTTCTCGCTCAAGTTGAAAGGGACAGATATGAAAAAACTGAAGAAACACATGAGGGATGGCTTCAAGGTCGCAGAACAGGATGCATGAGATACACATTAGGGTGGGTACTCACTACCCACCCAGCCACCCACATGATTGACAGCACTAATGTATACGTGCAGGAAGATAGTGAGAACTGACATGAACTCTCATTAGAATTACACCCAGAACTACAACAACTGCCCACAACACTGTGGTCCGTAGGACCTACAGATGTAGGATTAATTAAAGGAGCAGATCCCGTTGTAGTAAAAACCACCACAACCTACAGGCCAGTCAAACCACAATATCCTTTAACAGCAGAAGCAAAGGCAGGCATCAGGCCAGTAATTGCAGATATGGAGAAAGCAGGCATTTTAGTAAAAACAACCAAAGTGACCTGTAACACTCCGATCTTTCCAGTGAAAAAAGCAAACACAGGAAAGTATCGCCTAGTACATGACCTCAGAGCAATAAATGACGTAACAGAACAAATCCCACCTGTGGTAGCAAATCCACACACAATCCTAAATCAAGTAACACCAAAAGAGCAATGGTTTTCGGTTATAGACCTATCAAATGCATTCTTCTCTGTACCGCTACATTCTGACTCACAGGCTCTGTTCGGTTTCACCTTTGATAATCAGAAGTATACATATACAAGGTTACCTCAGGGTTTCCAGAACAGCCCCACCCTGTATGCAGAAGCTTTAAGGAAATCTATGTCGCTTTGCACTCTCCCTGCCCCAGGACAGTTTCTCCTGTACGTAGATGACATACTGATCACGGGAAACACACAGGCAGACTGCAAAGCGAACACAATAACAGTATTACAACATTTAGCTGAACAAGGCCACAAAGTCTCACAGCACAAATTACAACTGTGGAGCTCAGAGGTCACATACCTTGGCCACAAGCTCACAAGGGAGGGAAGAACACTGTTAGACAGCAGGAAACTAGCAGTACAGAATGCTCCAAAACCGCTCACAAAGCAACAGATGATGAGTTATTTAGGTCTCTGCAACTTTTGCAGATGCTGGATACCTGAATATGCTCTGTTAGCTCAACCTTTGCAAAACTTAATTTATGGAAAAAATCTAGCACTGAAAGATAAAATAGAATGGACACCAGAAGCAGAAAAAGCATTTAATGATTTGAAACTTGCCCTACAAACACGCACAGTCTTAGCCTTGCCAGACTATGACAAATTATTTTATTTGCATGTAGATGGAGGTGCAGGCTATATGAAGGCCGTTCTAACACAAGCATTTGGGGAAAAACAACGACCACTCGCCTTTTACTCGTGTAAATTAGACTCAGTTGCTTCAGGCTTGCCTACGTGCATACAGTCATGTGCAGCCGCAGCAGAGGCAGTAAAAAAGTCTGCCGACATTGTTCTCGGTCATAAATTAATTATCAAAGTTCCCCATGCTGTAACCTCCATCTTACTGCAAGCAAACTTGTCTTATCTTACACATGCAAGACAGCTCTCATATGTAGGCATTCTGCTATCACAGTCACACATTACAATTGAGAAGTGTGGACAACTAAACCCAAGCACACTTCTCCCCACTTCAGCAGACGGAGAAAAACACTGTTGCATGCAAAAATTAGATGAGGAAACGAAACCACGAGCTGACATTCATAGCACACCGCAACTGACCTTCACTAACATTTTTGTAGATGGCTCAGCATCCAAAAATAGTTTGGGGAGAAACTGTGTGGGCTATACAGTAACCACAGCTGACAAGGTTTTAGAAGCTAAACCACTAACTTCCTCACACTCTGCTCAAAGTGCCGAACTAATTGCTGTCATCAGAGCATGTCAACTACATGAGGGACAAAAGATAAACATATACACAGACAGCCAATATGTTTTTGCAGCAGTACATCATTTTGCAAAAATCTGGCAAAACAGAGGTATGGTTACTTCTACCGGTAACCCTGTGCAACACGGAAATCTTTTAAAACAACTACTAGAAGTTATAACTCTGCCAAAGAAGCTGGCATTATGCAAATGTGCTGCACACCAAAAAGATGACTCTGAAATTACTAAAGGCAACAACTTTGCAGACATAGCTGCAAAAAAGGCAGCACATCAGCCAATAGAAACCTTAATGTCTGAAACCACAGAGTTAATACCACTTGATGTACTGAAAGATGAACAGAAAGCCGCACCCACTGCAGAACAAAAGAAGTGGTTAAAATGTGGCGCACAACTGAAAAATGACTTAATGACCTGTAATGGCAAACCAATATTGCCAAAATCTCTACACAAGACAGCAGCATTAGTGACACATGGCTCGACGCACGTGTCAACAGGAGGGATGATAGATATTCTCTCTAAACACTTCTACACTCAAAATTTCGAAAATTCAGCAAAAGAATTTATCAGAACATGCATGATTTGCCAAAAACACAATGCACAGGGAAATCTCAGACCCAAAAGAGGTCATTTTCCCACACCACCTCACCCATTCCATACAATCCACATGGACTTTATCGAATTGAATGAATGCCAAAATTCGAAATATGCTCTAGTAATTATAGATGTATTTTCAAAATGGCCAGAAATCTATCCAGTAAAAAGAGCAGATGCAATTTCAGTAGCAAAATGCTTATGCAATCATTTCATACCCACATATGGCATCCCTAGCCTGATACGGAGTGACAATGGAACACATTTTGTAAATGACATAATTAGCAAGGTCTCTGAAGCCTTAGGATTTAGCATCAAACATCACTGTGCATACCATCCACAAAGTGCCGGACTAGTGGAAAGAACTAACGGTACAATAAAACAAAGATTAAGAAAATGCATGGAAGAAACAGGAAGGCCATGGCCCGAGTGTGTAGGCCTAGTAAAAATGTGGATGAGACTGACGCAAGGCTCTCAGAAGCTCACACCTTTTGAAATCATTCATGGCAGACCATTTCCACTGCCGATCACAAGCGAGCCAATAGACAAATCAGTAAGGGAAACCACCCTAGCTGAATGGATGACTAAACTGCTTGAAAACAAAGAGATTGTGCTAAACAACCAACTGCCGAGTGATTCTTCTCCAGTCTCTTCCAGGTTGAAACCAGGCGATTGGATCCTGATTAAAGTACTCCACAGGAAAAATTGGAGTTCACCGAGGTGGGAGGGCCCCTATCAGGTGCTGCTGACGACCCCAACTGCATGCAAAATAGCAGAACGACCCTCGTGGATTCATCAGAGCCACACAAAGAAAGTGCAGAACGCACCAACTGACTAGACGCCGGTTCCCCCAGGCCAAGGTGATCTAGGAGTGGAGGAAGGGCTGATTGGGCCTAACCCGCCCGCCCTTGACCTTCTCGCTCTTAGTCATCTCACCGGAAGCCCGGGTGTTCCTGGTCTCCACTGAAGACACAGCGAAAACAGCCACCTGGCCCCACCTGCCCGGTAGAAAAACAGGAGATCAATCTAACCTGTAAAACCAGAAGAGCCAAGCAACTGACTTCACTCACGTAAAGTATCAACCACAACAAAAACATGACTGACGCTCTGAACGCTTTGAGAAAGATTAAGGACGCTCAGCAACAAGACTATGTCACAAGCACTGAAGATTGGCTCACATGGTTGCTAAGTGGTTCTTGGAAGTCCCTACTGATTAAAGGACTTGTTTTTGTTGGAATTTTACTTTTACTTTTATGTGTTTTCACAACATGTGTAATACCCTGTCTGAAGAAAATGGTATCAAACATAGTGATGACCTCTATCAATGCTTATGTAACACTGCCTCAAATGGAAGATGTTTTGGAAAAGGATTCATGTGATGATGTTGAAGTCTAATTGAACCCAGGATTGCTCAATGACGTTCTGACCGAAAATGTTTAGGCAAGAGGTTATGAATTGAACCAATAGCAATGCTGTTATTACAGAAATTTGAACAACAAGAGGGGATGTTAGAAGATTTTTATTATTAAGACATTTTATTAATCATTATTGCTGATATACTAAAGCTAAGAGTGTTCATATTTCTGTTTTTACTTAACCACTTGCACAACTGTCTACACTTTGCCTTAAAAAGACTTGTTTTGCTCTCACATTATCTCACAGGAAACCGCCACCCAAAGAGTAAGAAATGACCTTGTAAGAACATAACCTTTTTTGAACATAAGTTCCGAGATCTCACACCTGCCTGTTTGGCTAGGGAATGTTACTTCCTTTCTTGTATGTTTCATGCTGTGTATAAATAAAGCCAGAAAACTGCTCCAGGGTGTGGGCCTCACTTGAGCTCCCACCCGTGCACGTTGAACTGTTACAAGTGTCTGAGTGTTATTTCATTATACCTGATTACTTGATAATATTGTCTCTTATCACTGACTAATACTTTACTGTTGGTTGGGAACAAAAATTGCTTTCAAATGGCATGACAATCCTGGAAGTCATTTACCTGCACAAATAGAAGGTGGAGGGATACATTTGCAAAGGAACTGCATACATTTTGTGTATGACACATCCAGCCTGTCATGAAAATGGTGAAGTAGTTTCCACTGTCCAAAAAAGAAAGCAGCTTTTCTGTCAGCTTATAAATTACAAAAATCGTCAAGAAGTTACATCTGCAGTGATGTGACATGTCATTGCTTATATGAAAATATGAAAACTGATGTAATGGGTGGCCAAACAATGATGCCTCTTCAAATTCCACTAAGATACTTTAAGGAGCTACAGCAGAAACAACAAATCCTCTTTTTGGCTAAAGTAACTGTGTTGGCTCGCCATCAAGTGTTGTAGCAAGTAAGAGCTTGGCAAAGAAATACACATGCACACACGCATACACACACACCACAGGCGCCTAATACAGCTTAAAATGCTGCACCTTGGTCTCCAGTCTCTTCTCACACTAGCTGCAATCTTCTGTAAGACTTTCAGCAAGATGGCCTCAGACCACATATTACTGGCAGCGATCCACGTTGGGCGCTGTGATCCATGGCTCAACTGTTGTCTCGTTTCTGATTATTTCTTACAAATTGTATCTACATCGGCCAAGAACAAAGTAGCAGCCGTGCCTTTAAAGATATATTTCAGATTCATATCAGTGTGTGTCTTACCAAGCTGGTGGGCTCCAGTGACGATGCATGGCAAGTTGTAAAAGTCTAAACTTTCTTAGGATGTCGTGTATAACTGAGCAGACTTTTACAAAGGCTTTTCAGACTTCGACATTCTCCCAGAACTTTGACATAAAGGAGCCTGGGCTGAGTCGTGTCGTCTCAAAGCAGTTTTGTGGAGGCCACTACCCCGCATATACCAAACCAAATCAAGCCTGTCAAATTGGAGCTGCTGGATTCCCAGTCAGCGCAAAGGCTCAGTGTGTCGGCTTCACCTCCCTGCCTTTACGCAGCGCAGCCAGCTTCCCATGTGCTCTAAGCGGTGTCATTACAACAGGGTCAATATAGCGAAAACCCTGTATGCTGCTATGTGGAGCCACCTGGGGCATACTGATCAGTAACCGTGCTGACAAGCACAGCTGTAAATTAAAGTGGGTTCATACGGTAGACAGAGGGGGCTGGGTGTTTACTAGGTTGAAATAGCCTTCAATGGATACTTTTGTCTTGCAGATATTATTGAGTCGCTGTTAGGAAAGGCAAGCCCTTGTGAATGTTCATTTCACGACTCGTGTGTACAGCCTGTCAATGATAATGATCGTTCCTCCCCGGACAGCGTGTGAAACTGTAATTGTCTGCTAAACTTATGTCAAGGTCACAAAGAATCACTGTCAGGAGGAACACTGACGGCACTGATTGAAATTATTGATTCAAGACAGATGAAAAAAGGAGCGAATGCAGTGCACAGGCGGCTCTGTACTCTGTTTAATCTGTTCCACATTGTTCAAGGGACACACCGGCGATGCAGACGCTTTACCGATCTTGTGCAAAATACAGGAACATCTCTCACTAACCTGCAATCCATACAAACACCAAAGCAGTATTAATAACAACATTTAAATCAGAATGATCACCTTTCTGATGTTATAAAAAGCTAAAAATGTGTAGGCTTTGTAAAAGTAGAATATATGTCCCAGCTAGTGTGATATTAAAGGTGTGATACTAATGATATCAGCGGGGGTTCTTGTTGATTTAAATACAGAGTCCTAATTAATTTAATCACTAGCAGCATTTAACTACAACTTGTTGTCAAAATATGTGTTATGAATATTGCATAAAATTACACTGGGTTCTTAATGAAGTTCTTGCTATTTACCTTAGTTAAAAATGTAGTAGCAAAATAATGTAATAGCAAAGAAAAGTAGGCTAATTAAACAAAAAAAAAAAGATTTTCTTTTGACCTAAAACTGTACTACATTTTAAGTTTTTTTTAAAAATATTTATCTCTTGAACTTTGATATGCAAAATCAACTTCATTAAATATGTAGATATTAATTTATATTAACAGCCATTAAATTTGATCTTTGATATGTGCAGTTTTACAGCCTTTCTCAATTTTATGCCTTCAGGTTCACTCATCTCTTTTTCTGCTCAGCAAGCTACACCACGCTTGTCCCTCCAGGGCCAAACTCAGCACTTTCTCGTGCTTTTTTAGTCCAAATTGCACTGCATATAAATAATGAAAGCTTCTGTTTGCAGGCTGTTACTTTTCAGTCAAGTGTATGACATTTTTTCTTACTAGATTTGTGGGGTTGGCTACAACTAAAACTCAACTGGTTGCTGACCATTAGTTGAGGGATTGGTCTAGTGTACTCAGGAGCGCTGAAGTGTGGAGACTTAAAAAGAAAATACAAAAACAAAAGAAACAGGATGAAAAAGACCTGGAAGAACAGAAAACACAGTACTGTGTGAGTACATGATGTACTGTGTGAGTACACAGTACATCATTCGTACTGTGACACGCACACAGCAGTTTTCCTATTGTGACACGCACACAGCAGAACTCGTATTGTGACACGCACACAGTAGAATTCGTAGTGTGACACGCACAGAAGAGAATTCGTATTGTGACACGCACACAGCAGAACTCGTACTGTGACACGCACACAGCAGAATTCGTATTGTGACACGCACACAGCAGTTTTCGTACTGTGACACGCACACAGCAGAACTCGTACTGTGACACGCACACAGCAGTTTTCGTACTGTGACACGCACACAGCAGAATTTATACTGTGACACGCACACAGCAGTTTTCGTACTGTGACACGCACACAGCAGAACTCGTACTGTGACACGCACACAGCAGAATTTATACTGTGACACGCACACAGCAGTTTTCGTACTGTGACACGCACACAGCAGTTTTCGTACTGTGACACGCACACAGCAGAATTCGTATTGTGACACGCACACACGCGCACAGCAGAATTTGTATTGTGACACGCACACACGAGAATTCGTAATGTGACACGCACACACGAGAATTCGTAGTGTGACACGCACACAGCAGAACTCGTACTGTGACACGCACACAGTAGAATTCGTATTGTGACACGCACACAGCAGAACTCGTATTGTGACACGCACACAGCAGTTTTCGTACTGTGACACGCACACACGCGCACAGCAGAATTTGTATTGTGACACGCACACACGAGAATTCGTAGTGTGACACGCACACACGAGAATTCGTAGTGTGACACGCACACAGCAGAACTCGTATTGTGACACGCACACAGCAGAACTCGTACTGTGACACGCACACAGCAGAATTCGTATTGTGACACGCACACAGTAGAACTCGTATTGTGACACGCACACAGCAGAATTTGTACTGTGACACGCACACAGCAGAACTCGTACTGTGACACGCACACAGCAGAACTCGTATTGTGACACGCACACAGCAGAACTCGTACTGTGACACGCACACGGGAGAATTCGTATTGTGACACGCACACAGCAGAATTCGTATTGTGACATGCACACACGCGCACAGCAGTTTTCGTATTGTGACACGCACACAGCAGAACTCGTACTGTGACACGCACACAGTAGAACTCGTATTGTGACACGCACACACGCACACAGCAATACTTAACAATAATATAAAATAATGCAGAAAAGGAATTACTAATGTTAAAAAAAGTGTTTTTATTTATATATGTTTATATATGGCCCCTAGAGACAAAGCACGTACAAACTCTAAAGCATATACAAACTCCAAAACACATTTCTAGCGTTTACTGAACTTCCAAAACAGAGCTACCCAGATCACTTAAATTACACAATTGAAAGCATGTGTGTATTGTTTGTGTATTTATAGACAAGCACTCATATTTATTCAAATAATTAAAAAAAAAGTTCATTTACCTGTTACTACCACACACCAAATCCGGTTGTTGATACTTCCTGGCTTGTGTAGCCACTAGGAAACAAAAGCTCAACACTGCGCCCAGCATCCTGGAGCACTTCTGTTGTCTTTTGTACGTGATTCTGAGTTTGTACGTGCTTTGTCTCTAAGGGCCACCATCAATATACTTTATTTATTCACTCCACATAAAATGTAATAAATAAATCATATAATACAAAAAACAACTATTTACATTTTAAAATTTTAACTATTTAAATTTTCAGCTTTTTCCTTTTAAACAAATTTAACGTGAAACAACACAAAACACTGCAAACCACAACACAATTAAATATAAATTAAAATATTAAAACAAAAACAAGATGCACATTCTCTGTCATATGGGCCTGCATGATTTCTGAATCCTTTATCATCCGCAAATGAAAATAGTGGATGATTAAACGCACACAGCAGAACTCGTATTGTGACACGCACAAAGGAGAATTCGTACTGTGACACGCACACAGCAGAATTCGTATTGTGACACGCACACAGTAGAATTCGTACTGTGACACGCACACAGCAGAATTCGTATTGTGACACGCACACAGCAGTTTTCCTATTGTGACACGCACACAGCAGTTTTCCTATTGTGACACGCACACAGCAGTTTTCGTATTGTGACACGCACACAGCATTTTTCGTATTGTGACACGCGCACAGCAGTTTTCGTATTGTGACACGCACACAGCAGAATTCGTATTGTGACACGCACACAGCATTTTTCGTATTGTGACACGCACAAAGCAGAATTCGTATTGTGACACGCACGCAGGAGAATTCGTATTGTGACACGCGCACAGCAGAATTCGTATTGTGACACGCACGCAGCAGAATTCGTATTGTGACACGCACGCAGGAGAATTCGTATTGTGACACGCACGCAGCAGAATTCGTATTGTGACACGCACACAGCAGAATTCGTTTTGTGACACGCACGCAGCAGAATTCGTTTTGTGACACGCACGCAGGAGAATTCGTATTGTGACACGCACACAGCAGAATTCGTATTGTGACACGCACACAGCAGAATTCGTATTGTGACACGCACGCAGGAGAATTCGTATTGTGACACGCACACAGCAGAATTCGTATTGTGACACGCACACAGCAGAATTCGTATTGTGACACGCACACAGCAGAATTCGTATTGTGACACGCACACAGCAGAATTCGTATTGTGACACGCGCACAGCAGTTTTCGTATTGTGACACGCACACAGCAGAATTCGTACTGTGACACGCACACAGGAGAATTCGTATTGTGACACGCGCACAGGAGAATTCGTATTGTGACACGCACACAGGAGAATTCGTATTGTGACACGCATACAGCAGAATTCGTATTGTGACACACACACAGCAGAATTCGTATTGTGACACGCACACAGCATTTTTCGTATTGTGACACGCGCACAGCAGTTTTCGTATTGTGACACGCACACAGCAGAATTCGTATTGTGACACGCACACAGCATTTTTCGTATTGTGACACGCGCACAGCAGTTTTCGTATTGTGACACGCACAAAGCAGAATTCGTATTGTGACACGCACACAGCAGAATTCGTATTGTGACACGCACACAGCAGAATTCGTATTGTGACACGCGCACAGCAGAATTCGTACTGTGACACGCACACAGCAGAATTCGTATTGTGACACGCACACAGCAGAATTCGTATTGTGACACGCGCACAGCAGAATTCGTATTGTGACACGCACACAGCAGAATTCGTATTGTGACACGCACGCAGGAGAATTCGTATTGTGACACGCACACAGCAGAATTCGTATTGTGACACGCACACAGCAGAATTCGTATTGTGACACGCACACAGCATTTTTCGTATTGTGACACGCACAAAGCAGAATTCGTATTGTGACACGCGCACAGCAGTTTCGTATTGTGACACGCGCACAGCAGAATTCGTATTGTGACACGCACGCAGGAGAATTCGTATTGTGACACGCACACAGCAGAATTCGTATTGTGACACGCGCACAGCAGTTTCGTATTGTGACACGCGCACAGCAGTTTCGTATATTGACACGCACACAGGAGAATTCGTATTGTGACACGCGCACAGCAGTTTCGTATTGTGACACGCGCACAGCAGTTTCGTATATTGACACGCACACAGGAGAATTCGTATTGTGACACGCACGCAGGAGAATTCGTATTGTGACACGCACACAGCAGTTTTCGTATTGTGACACGCACACAGCATTTTTCGTATTGTGACACGCGCACAGCAGTTTTCGTATTGTGACACGCACACAGCAGAATTCGTACTGTGACACGCACACAGGAGAATTCGTATTGTGACACGCGCACAGGAGAATTCGTATTGTGACACGCATACAGCAGAATTCGTATTGTGACACACACACAGCAGAATTCGTATTGTGACACGCACACAGCAGAATTCGTATTGTGACACGCACGCAGCAGAATTCGTATTGTGACACGCACGCAGGAGAATTCGTATTGTGACACGCACACAGGATAATTCGTACTGTGACACGCGCACAGCAGAATTCGTATTGTGACACACGCACAGCAGAATTCGTATTGTGACACGCACACAGCAGTTTTCCTATTGTGACACGCACACAGGAGAATTCAGTTTTCAGTTTCAGTTTTCAGTTTTATTTGTCATATGCAAGTTAGCACAGGGTCAACATTGCAATGAAATGTGTTTTACGAGCAGCAGTCACTCAGCAGCATGATATAGTAGGAGAAAATATAATAAAATATAATAAAATAAAATATAAAAATATAAAAAATAGTAAGGAGCAAAATATTAGAGAGACATGGTAAAAGAGAAAAGATGACTAAATATATATGTATCTATAAATATAAATATATGTACACTAGTGATTAAATAAGAAAATCTTGAAAAGAAATATGACGGGAGGGTAAATGGGATATTGCACAGGAATGAGCAGCAGAAAATTACAGTATTGCACTTTAAATATAAATATCAATGACAATAAAGTGAAGTGACCAGTGTAGATTAAACAGAGTACTTGTGAAGCTGCAGGGTAGCTTCTGAGTGCTGTGTTGTGTGTGTTTAAGTGTTGTGGTTGAGGTGTCGTACGGCTTGGTGGTAAAAACTGTTTTTAAGTCTTGTAGTCCGAGCAGACAGACTCCTGTAACGTCTGCCAGATGGTAACAAGGAGAACAGCTGATGTGCTGGGTGGCTGTGGTCCTTGATGATGCTGTGTGCTTTACGGAGGCATCGCTGGAGGTAAATGTCCTGAATGGCAGGAAGCCTCGTGCCAGTGATGTGCTCTGCTGCCTTCACCACCCTCTGTAGTGCTTTACGGCTGCTGGGAGAGCAGCTTCCGTACCAAATTGTGATGCAGCTCGTCAGCAAGCTCTCGATCGCACACCTGTAGAAATTTGAGGTGATGTTGGCGTTCATGCTAAACTTCCTCAACCTCCCTCAGGAAGTAGAGCGCTGGCGAGCTTTCCTGATAGCAGTGTCTGTGTGAAGGGTCCAGGAGAAGTCCTCGGTGATGTTGACTCCAAGCAACTTGAAGCTGCTGACCCTTTCGACCTTGACACCGTTGATGTGGATGGGCTGGTGTTCTCTGGCTGGTCGTTTCCGGTAGTCCACTATCATCTCTCTAGTTTTGCTGATGTTGAGAGTCAGGTTATTTTCCAGACACCACTCGTACAGTGCCATCACCTCCTCTCTATAGGCCGTCTCATCATTGCCTGTGATGAGGCCTATGATGGTTGTGTCATCAGCAAACTTGATGATGGTGTTGGACTCGTGTTTAGCAACACAGTCGTGTGTGAACAGGGAATATAGGAGGGGGCTAAGCACACAACCCTGTGGCGTACCTGTGTTTAAGATGAGTGATGAGGAGGTGTGCTTACCAACTCTCACCACCTGGGGCCTGTTTGTGAGGAAGTTTAGAATCCATCTGCAGATTGGTGTTCCCAGCCCAAGGTCGACGAGCTTCGTGGCAAGTTTCGAGGGGATGATGGTGTTTGTTGTGGAAGTTTTCCCCAACAGTAAGGCTGTTTTCCCCAACAGCCTTACTGCACCCCCTACCATTTGTCTTACAGTATGAGTGTCAGACATGTTAATACAATAAAATAATGTCATTAATATCTAGGTGAAAGAAATTCCCACCCTTTGATTCTAAAATCAAGAATCACATTAAAACCAGAATTTCTTTCCTGACATTCTGTATATCACATCAACATTATTGTACACTTAAAGGAGTTTCACACTGTGTATCCTCACTTCACTGTTCTCCCACCACCCTTTGTTCATTTTTAATCTTCCCCACAATCTAAGCTCTCACATGCAAATGGAAACACCAATGATACAGAGGAAAGGTCTTCTCCAGGGTGTCAAAGTACTTTGCATGGCAAAGTGAAACAGCATTAGGTGGTCATTCTCTGTCACAGTCATGGCTCCTGGTGTCTGTGCCATTTACAGAGTCATAATTCCAATGCTGATCTTCCTTGCGCTGTCACTTTTGGAGCTTAGCACGCTCTCTCCATCCCTCGATTTCTGTTCCAACGCAGCTGTAGATTTAAGGCAGAGCACGTCGTACACCTTAGTTGTCTTCCTCAGCGTCAACGTCGAAACTCTTTCATTTTATTTTTAAGATTTTGCTGTTCAAAATCTCCTCATGACAATCCTTTGGAAGCCCAGTGGTGCAGCCCACTGTCATTTGTCTGTTGTCCTGGAGATGGTTCCTGCTTCTCACTGGTCCTCTTGAAGTGTTCTCTCCCAGTCATGGTCTGCATCTGCGCCTCAGTCAATCCTTCCATATCCCTCATGTCACGGTTCCTGCAATTTTAAAATGAAAACTTCCCCGGAAAACCCTCTTTTGCCCTCTGTCAGCTTATCACTGTTAGACATGCACAATAAAGTTGTGCATTGTCTCTTAAAAATTCCCAGGGCTTCTCCCCTGGAGTAGCTTCACTCCAGGCCCTGTTGTAAGAAAAAACATTAGCCAGTTGTGTGTCCTGCTGTAAATCATGTGATTAGATCATGTGATTAGCCCTCTGCTGTGGAAAAAGTGATGTAGATGTTAGCGCAGCGCGTCTGCATGCACACTTTCTCACAGTGACCTCTGCACTGTAAACAATACAAGGTCATGAATAACACACCGCTGGTAAATTCACAAAGACACAGAAAGTGGCAATTAAAAGGTTAAGTCAGCACAGCTCAAAAGCCCATGCAACCCAGGATGTTGCTGTCACCTTTCTGCTCCTGTAAAAAGAAACATACATACATCCACCCTTTTTTTTTTTTTTTTTTTTTTTTTTTTTTTTGCCTGTCCCGTTTGGCTCTTTTGCCATCAGAATTATTGTCTAAAGGCGAAGAAAGATGCCCAACGGTTTTTCTTTACCAAATTGACCATCCCAGCTTTGCCGTAATGGTCCATTTGATTCACCTTTTATTCTTTATTTTATTTTCACTTGCTGAATACGGGACAGATTTGACTGGGGGAAAGAAAAGGGAGAAAGAAAGAGGGAAAGAAAGACAGTTGAGAAGAGGGACGGGGGAGAAGGGCAAAAAACAAAAACCAACAGAATAAGCAGAAGAAAAAAAATAAATAAATAAAAAAATAAATACATATATCGATCACCTGGATCACCTGTTGAGAAAGAAAAAAGAAAACAAGCAGAAGAAAACGAGAGTAATACAATAAACCACATCACAATGATATATGGGAATATGACAGTAACTACTAAATATTAAACATTATTGTGCAGCACGTAAGATCGACAGCACAGTGTGCATTGAGGTAGGAGCCAAAAAGGGTGTAGTTTGTGTGTGTGATCACCCGTGTGTACACCTGTGAGCATGGACGCGCTTGTTTTCTTAAAAGGTTCCCTCATGTAATGATCTGCTAGAGGGTGTGGGGGGCCACTGCCCCGTCCTCCAGGGCATGAAGCAGGTATGGAGGAGATCAAAACTCCAGACATCCAGAGGCCCCCAGAACACAAGAGACCAAGGAAGACCAACAGAGGGGCAGCCGCGCCACTGTCCCAGAAAGAGCCGAGGAGAGTCCCAGATGAGGGGTCACCCAGCAGCCACGGAGCAGAAGCCAGGGGGGGCTGCAGTGACGTGCCCGTGAGCTCCGCCGGCAGCCAGCTGTGCCTGAGTGACCGAGCCCCAGGCCGAGAGGCCGGGGGCACCCCACCTCCGAGGTGGCCCAAGCGAGCCCCAGGCTCCAGGCCCCGATAAGCAGCCGCCAAGGAGTGAGCCGGTGTGTACCCGGACGCCCACCCCCGGACACAAAGAACCACCAACGCACCGATGTCTGAGGGAGTCCGCCCCCGGCAGGGGAAGTGGTGGGGGGAGATAGGCCTCCAAACCTTGGAGGGCCTGAGCTGTCCTCAGAGAGGTGGCATCTGATACCCAACCTGACATATAGACACAGACATACAGGCACACACAGATACAAACATCCATTCCCACCCTCATGCTCTCATATGCACTTACTCCACACTCAACCAACGTGGAGACAGACATAAAGAGACGCTGTACACACAATCACACTCCCCAAGCGTACTCTACGAACCGGGTCTAGGTACCCTTGCCCCTGGAGGGGGGAACTGCACCCAGACCCAGGTTGTGTTACCCTTTTCCCTGCGGTGGGGAGAAGCAGACCGCCCCGACTCCGCAGCAGCAGGGAGGCCCCACATTCCGGACCCCAGTCGGACGGCCAACTCCTCCTCCTAGCCCCCCTGCTCCAGCAGGAAGCAGAGAACGAGGGTGAGAGAAGACTCCTAACCTCCCTCCACCCGCTCATTGTAGTGTTGATGTATGTGTGTTCTAAGGTGCATTTAAAACCCAGGAGGGCATGGAGCTACCTGCCAGAGAGCAGCAGGTAAGCGCATAGTCCCTCCTGCTAGCCCTCAATGTCTACGTGTATTTAAAATTGAGAGGTGGGCAACGACGCCGGGGGTGAGGTGTACACCCTGATGGTAATTGGGATTCCGTGTACATACATACATCCACCCTTTTGTTAGGTCAAGGTGGAGGTGCAATCTTGCATAGTCAGTTCCCATTTTTATTTGCCGACAGTAGAACCTCTCGTGACGCAATAAGTTTCTACTGCCAGCAATGACGTCATTTCAAAAAAGGAAAAAAAAGAATTTAGACTGGATTACCTCGCTGAATCCTTTTTGCCAGGGACTTGTTTTCTGATTGTCCCAAATAAGTGGCTTTCTCCCAAGCCCATTTTAATTTTGGAGAAGCTCACTTGCGATTGTTCAACATGTTGTATAGTGCTTTCGATTCCGATCTTGCAGGCCTGCTTGAAAAAGAGAAAATTGCCAAACAAAAATCTCAGTGCACTGTTAAAAATCAAAAAATATGAAGGCCTCCTTTTAGAAGTTGTCTAAGCATACTCTCTTAGAATGATGAAAAAACAAAACTAATTGGCAGGTTCAAAGTGGTACCAAAAGAAAATGCATCAGTAAATCCCCAAAACTTTCATCCACCAGTCACACACACCTCACACAACAGCAATATTCTATTAGAAAATGAGTTTTGTTTTCCCCATGTACCCAGATGTGTGTCATGATAAGACCTCCCTCACACATCAGAAACCAGAAACTCAATAATCTATTAGTCCCCACTCATCTGACCCTCCCGCAGCATTCTGTTCACCCCTGCAATGATTCAGTCATCCTTCCCCAAAAATAATACTAGTTCACTAGTCTATGTATCCCTTCTTAACCCACTAAGTGAACCGGACGAGATGATGGTAACAGAAATGCTTAAAATGCTATTTGATCTTCATGAGCTTCATTGCATGTGTGTTTGTGTTAGTAGGATTAATGCATTTTTCTGTTTGTGTAATTTTTGTGTACCTCTCCTTTTTGCGGTGCTCCAGCCACTTTTCAATTCTCCACGCAAGGCAGTCGTTTTTTCTTCCCAGTTTCCTAAACCCAAATTTCATTCCCACACAACAACAGCCTTCCTCCATGTTGTCCCTGCTCCTTCGACTGTGGTCTCATCTCATCTCTCCCCCTTGCAGCAGTCCAGTGAGAGTCAGTTGTCTTTCAGCTTTGTCCTGTGTTTTCCACTGTCTCATTTTGCCATTTTTGCACCAAAAGTGGCAAATGTCCAACTCAAGCAGTCTTTTCAAAAGTCCATTCACACACAGTGAAGGTGCAGCTCGTTGGAAATGCACATCCATCCATCCAGTCATGATGATGCCATTTTTCTCCTTGCTGTCGCTGTCTTGCACAGCTGTTGCTGCTGGACCTTTTCTTCACTGCTCAGGATACTGCTGTGAGCTCTCGAGATCCATCTCGTTGTTCTGAAACTGCATTTCTAGTCTTCAGGGAGAGATTCTTGGAGCTTGTGTTCTCAGGGTGACAAACACATGGAAGTTAAACTGTAAAACATTTCAGCCAAAACTTGGCTTGAGTGTTTCTAATGGTGTTAACCTATAATTTTCTTCCGACTGCTGCACGTGGAAAATTGATCCGGGTCTGCTCTTCACCTGCAAGTGACACACTGAGACATTTTGATCATTAAACACAAAACCCTTGCCCTAATTTTATTGCTCATTTTCATCAACAATTCTGCTAATTTTGTGTGTGTCCACCCTAGGGGAGCTGGTGGCCTGCAGTACCACCTTCTCCCTCTAGTTGGAAACAACTGTTACACACATTTCTACACTCCTCTCTCTTTTTTTTCTTTCTTATTTTTGTTCCCCATTTCAACATTTTGTAACCCAATTTTTCACTGTTTTTACACACACATCAACGTTTCCCACACAACCATTCTCTGCAATCTTACACACTACACATTTACTCAATTCTTACCATACAGTCACGTATTGAGTTTTGTCTCTGGCCGCCTGGTGGAACGTCTGCCGATCTACTGGATCTAGATCCCATTTTACTACACGAGGCGTCCCCCGTGAGGTCCTTGCCTTCTACGGACCAAGGAACGAACACCGCCACTCCGTGCACTATAGTACGCAGAAATGGATTCCGACAGTGTACTCGAACCGCCGTTCCTGTGGCGTACTTGGACCGAACACAGGTCTGGGCCGGCTTCTCCCCAACAACGTGCGCGAGCCAATGTCCTTGTGATGGACCGTACCCAACACAAGCCTGGGGCCTCAAACCACCAGGTTTTCCTCCCGGAGACTCGAACTCCGGGGTGGGCCAGCGTTCCCCCCTCGGCCAGACAAAAAACTCTCCATGACTGTATACAAGTTAGCTACAACTCACCCATCTGCAGCAGTCCCCTCAAAGTCGATAGTCTCTGTGGTGGCTAAAACACACGGCTCCATGACTCCTCCATTTCCTTTGCTTCAACAGCTGGTAGGACAAAGGTACCTTTTCCTCAGGGATGATCAGCCCGTCCACGGAACCGTTGTTCAGCGACCACACGGACTACCCTGCTCGCAGCGCCATTTTGTTGTGGAAGTTTTCCCACTTAAATAAAGCCTGCAGACGAGCGGTGAGCGGTAGCTAACATTCTTTAATCCAAGCACACAAAGACAACATACAAACAAGCTTGTGGAGCCCTCCATGGCCGCGGGACAGACGGTCAGCAGAGTCTCACTGAGCCTAGCATGGCTCTCAGTTAAATACCTTCTCCAGGAACAAAGGCAGTACACAGCTGTTTCACACCTCAAGGTTCACACTCCCTTGCTACTTCCCAGAGTCCTCGAAGAGACAAAAGACTCTTCCTGTGGAGTTCCTGTTTTTCCCCAACAGCCTTACTGCACCCCCTACCATTTGTCTTACAGTATGAGTGTCAGACATGTTAATACAATAAAATAATGTCATTAATATCTAGGTGAAAGAAATTCCTATACATGTTAAATGCAGAGCTGTAGTCGATGAAGAGCATCCTTGCATATGTATTCCCTTTTTCCAGGTGAGTGAGGGTGGTGTGCGTTGCCAGGGCGATGGCATCCTCTGTGGCTCTGTTTGTCCGATAGGCAAACTGAAGAGGGTCCAGTGTGTCAGGGAGGGAGGAGCAGATGTGACCTTTGACCAGCCGCTCCAGGCACTTCATGATGACTGATGTCAGTGCAACAGGACGGTAGTCATTCAGACAGGAGACCACTGATTTTTTGGGAACGGGAATGATGGTGGATGCTTTGAGGGACGTGGGGACCACTGACTGCCTCAGGGAGAGGTTGAAGATGTTGGTGAACACCTCTGCCAGCTCGTCTGCACACACTCTGAGTAGCCGGCCTGGGATGCCGTCTGGTCCTGGAGCTTTGTGAGGATTTACCTTTTTAAAAGTCCATCTCACAGCTTCTGTTCTCAGAGTTAAAGTTGCAGCCTCACTGTCCTCCTGAGGGTAGAGGATCTGCTCTCTGTTGTCTGCATCAAAACGAGCATAGAAGTTGTTGAGCTCGTCTGCGAGAGAAGCAGTGGGCTGAACACTGACTGTGTTGACCTTCTTGTAGTCAGTGATGCAGCGCAGTCCATTCCACAGTCGCCTGGTGTCAAAGCTGTGGTAGCTGGACTCCATTTTGTCCCTGTAGTCCTTTCTGGCCTTTTTTATGGACTTTCGGAGGTCATACCTGGCTGCTTTATAAGCATCAGCATCCCCGGAGTTAAAGGCAGAGGTCCGCACTTTTAGCTTGGCGCGAACGTCTTTATTTACCCAGGGTTTCTGATTTGGATATATGCGGACAGTGGTTTTTGTGATGATATCATCCAATTCGTATTGTGACACGCACACAGCAGAACTCGTATTGTGACACGCACACAGCAGAATTTGTACTGTGACACGCACACAGCAGAACTCGTATTGTGACACGCACACAGCAGAACTCGTACTGTGACACGCACACAGCAGAACTCGTATTGTGACACGCACACAGCAGAACTAGTACTGTGACACGCACAAAGGAGAATTCGTACTGTGACACGCACACAGCAGAATTCGTATTGTGACACGCACAAAGCAGAATTCGTATTGTGACACGCACACAGCAGAATTCGTATTTTGACACGCACACAGCAGAATTCGTATTGTGACACGCACACAGCAGTTTTCCTATTGTGACACGCACACAGCAGTTTTCGTATTGTGACACGCACACAGCAGAATTCGTACTGTTACACGCACACAGCAGAACTCGTACTGTGACACGCACACAGCAGAATTTGTATTGTGACACGCACACAGCAGTTTTCCTATTGTGACACGCACACAGCAGAATTCGTGCTGTGACACGCACACAGCAAAATTCGTATTGTGACACGCACACAGGAGAATTCGTATTGTGACACGCACACAGCAGAATTCGTATTGTGATACGCACACAGCAGAATTTGTATTGTGACACGCACACAGCAGTTTTCGTATTGTGACATGCACACAGCAGATTTCGTATTGTGACATGCACACAGCAGATTTCGCATTGTGACATGCACAAAGGAGAATTCGGATTGTGACATGCACACAGCAGATTTCGCATTGTGACATGCACAAAGGAGAATTCGGATTGTGACATGCACACAGCAGATTTCGTATTGTGACATGCACACAGCAGATTTCGCATTGTGACATGCACAAAGGAGAATTCGGATTGTGACATGCACACAGCAGATTTCGCATTGTGACATGCACAAAGGAGAATTCGGATTGTGACACGCACACAGCAGAATTTGTATTGTGACACGCACACAGCAGTTTTCCTATTGTGACACGCACACAGCAGTTTTCGTATTGTGACACGCACACAGCAGAACTCGTACTGTGACACGCACACAGCAGATTTCGTATTGTGACATGCACAAAGGAGAATTCGTATTGTGACACGCACACACGCACACAGAAATACTTAACAATAATATAAAATAATGCAGAAAAGGAATTACTAATGTTAAAAAAAGTGGTTTTATTTATATATGTTTATATATGGCCCCTAGAGACAAAGCACGTACAAACTCTAAAGCATATACAAACTCCAAAACACATTTCTAGCGTTTACTGAACTTCCAAAACAGAGCTAACCAGATCACTTAAATTACACAATTGAAAGCATGTGTGTATTGTTTGTGTATTTATAGACAAGTACTCATATTTATTCAAATAATTAAAAAAAAAAGTTCATTTACCTGTTACTACCACACACCAAATCCGGTTGTTGATACTTCCTGGCTTGTGTAGCCACTAGGAAACAAAAGCTCAACATTGCGCCCTGCATCCTGGAGCACTTCTGTTGTCTTTTGTACGTGATTCTGAGTTTGTACGTGCTTTGTCTCTAAGGGCCACCATCAATATACTTTATTTATTCACTCCACATAAAATGTAATAAATAAATCATATAATACAAAAAACAACTATTTACATTATAAATTTTTAACTATTTAAATTTTAAGCTTTTTCCTTTTAAACAAATTTAACGTGAAACAACACAAAACACTGCAAACCACAACACAATTAAATATAATTTAAAATATTAAAACAAAAAGAAGATGCACATTCTCTGTCATATGGGCCTGCATGATTTCTGAATCCTTTATCATCCGCAACTGAAAATAGTGGATGATTACTATACCTTTCTAATGTGAGGTTGTTGTCCCTCGCTCTCTTTCTCTCTGGATCTGTTCCTGTGCTACTGAGAGTGTAACTAACGGCCCTCCCCCCTCTGCCCAGCGCAGAGTACAGGCCGCGCGTGCGGAGTTTAGCGGAAAAAAGGGCGAGAGAGAGGGTGAGAGAAAGAAAAAAAAAAACAAACCCTCACGGCTCCCAATAAGGAGCCGGAATGCGTCGTTCACTTCAAAGAGCCGGCTCTAAGAGCCATTTCGTTCGCGAACGACCCATCACTGCAGAATTCGTACTGTGACACGCACACACGCACACAGCAGAATTCGTATTGTGACACGCACACAGCAGAATTCGTATTGTGACACGCACACAGCAGTTTTCGTATTGTGACACGCACACAGCAGAACTCGTACTGTGACACGCACACAGCAGAACTCGTATTGTGACACGCACACAGCAGAACTCGTACTGTGACACGCACACAGCAGAATTCGTACTGTGACACGCACACAGCAGAACTCGTACTGTGACACGCACACAGCAGAACTCGTATTGTGACACGCACACAGCAGAACTCGTATTGTGACACGCACAAAGGAAAATTCGTACTGTGACACGCACACAGCAGAATTCGTATTGTGACACGCACACAGCAGAATTCGTATTGTGACACGCACACAGCAGTTTTCGTATTGTGACACGCACACAGCAGAATTCGTACTGTTACACGCACACAGCAGAACTCGTACTGTGACACGCACACAGCAGAATTCGTATTGTAACACGCACACAGCAGTTTTCCTATTGTGACACGCACACAGCAGAATTCGTATTGTGACACGCACACAGGAGAATTCGTATTGTGACACGCGCACAGCAGTTTCGTATAGTGACACGCACACAGGAGAATTCGTATTGTGACACGCACACAGGAGAATTCGTATTGTGACACGCACGCAGGAGAATTCGTATTGTGACACGCACACAGCAGTTTTCGTATTGTGACACGCACACAGGAGAATTCGTATTGTGACACGCACACAGCAGTTTTCCTATTGTGACACGCACACAGCAGAATTCGTATTGTGACACGCACACAGCAGAATTCGTATTGTGACACGCGCACAGCAGTTTCGTATAGTGACACGCACACAGGAGAATTCGTATTGTGACACGCACACAGCAGTTTTCCTATTGTGACACGCACACAGCAGAATTCGTATTGTGACACGCACACAGGAGAATTTGTATTGTGACACGCACACAGCAGTTTTCGTATTGTGACACGCGCACAGCAGTTTTGTATTGTGACACGCGCATAGCAGAATTCGTATTGTGACACGCACACAGCAGTTTTCGTATTGTGACACGCGCACAGCAGTTTTGTATTGTGACACGCGCATAGCAGAATTCGTATTGTGACACGCACACAGCAGAATTCGTATTGTGACACGCGCACAGCAGTTTTCGTATTGTGACACGCGCACAGCAGTTTTGTATTGTGACACGCGCATAGCAGAATTCGTATTGTGACACGCACACAGCAGTTTTCGTATTGTGACACGCGCACAGCAGTTTTGTATTGTGACACGCGCACAGCAGTTTTCGTATTGTGACACGCACACAGCAGTTTTCGTATTGTGACACGCGCACAGCAGTTTTGTATTGTGACACGCGCACAGCAGTTTTCGTATTGTGACACGCACAAAGCAGAATTCGTACTGTGACACGCGCACAGCAGAATTCGTATTGTGACACGCACACAGCAGTTTTCGTATTGTGACACGCACACAGCATTTTTCGTATTGTGACACGCACAAAGCAGAATTCGTATTGTGACACGCACGCAGGAGAATTCGTATTGTGACACGCACGCAGGAGAATTCGTATTGTGACACGCACACAGCAGTTTTCGTATTGTGACACGCACACAGCAGAATTCGTATTGTGACACGCGCACAGCAGTTTCGTATTGTGACACGCACACAGCAGTTTTCGTATTGTGACACGCACACAGCAGAATTCGTATTGTGACACGCGCACAGCAGTTTCGTATTGTGACACGCACAGAGCAGTTTCGTATTGTGACACGCACACAGCAGAATTCGTATTGTGACACGCACACAGCAGAATTCGTATTGTGACACGCGCACAGCAGTTTCGTATTGTGACACGCGCACAGCAGAATTCGTATTGTGACACGCACACAGCAGAATTCGTATTGTGACACGCACACAGGAGAATTCGTATTGTGACACGCACACAGCAGTTTCGTATTGTGACACGCGCACAGCAGTTTCGTATTGTGACACGCGCACAGCAGTTTCGTATTGTGACACGCACAGAGCAGTTTCGTATTGTGACACGCACACAGCAGAATTCGTATTGTGACACGCACACAGCAGAATTCGTATTGTGACACGCGCACAGCAGTTTCGTATTGTGACACGCGCACAGCAGAATTCGTATTGTGACACGCACACAGCAGAATTCGTATTGTGACACGCACACAGGAGAATTCGTATTGTGACGCGCACAGCAGTTTTCGTATTGTGACACGCGCACAGCAGTTTTCGTATTGTGACACGCACACAGCAGAATTCGTATTGTGACAGGCACACAGCAGTTTCGTATTGTGACACGCACACAGCAGTTTTCGTATTGTGACACGCACACAGCAGAATTCGTACTGTGACAGGCACACAGCAGTTTCGTATTGTGACACGCACACAGGAGAATTCGTATTGTGACACGCACACAGCAGAATTCGTATTGTGACAAGCACACAGCAGAATTCGTATTGTGACACGCACACAGCAGAATTCGTATTGTGACACGCACACAGGAGAATTCGTATTGTGACACGCACACAGCAGAATTCGTATTGTGACACGCACACAGGAGAATTCGTATTGTGACACGCACACAGCAGAATTCGTACTGTGACACGCACACAGCAGTTTTGTATTGTGACACGCACACAGCAGTTTCGTATTGTGACACGCACACAGCAGAATTCGTATTGTGACACGCGCACAGCAGTTTCGTATTGTGACACGCACACAGCAGTTTTCGTATTGTGACACGCACACAGCAGAATTCGTATTGTGACACGCGCACAGCAGTTTCGTATTGTGACACGCACACAGCAGAATTCGTATTGTGACACGCGCACAGCAGTTTCGTATTGTGACACGCGCACAGCAGAATTTGTATTGTGACACGCACACAGCAGTTTTCGTATTGTGACATGCACACAGCAGAATTCGTATTGTGACACGCACAAAGGAGAATTCGTATTGTGACACGCACACACGCACACAGAAATACTTAACAATAATATAAAATAATGCAGAAAAGGAATTACTAATGTTAAAAAAAGTGGTTTTATTTATATATGTTTATATATGGCCCCTAGAGACAAAGCACGTACAAACTCTAAAGCATATACAAACTCCAAAACACATTTCTAGCGTTTACTGAACTTCCAAAACAGAGCTAACCAGATCACTTAAATTACACAATTGAAAGCATGTGTGTATTGTTTGTGTATTTATAGACAAGTACTCATATTTATTCAAATAATTAAAAAAAAAAGTTCATTTACCTGTTACTACCACACACCAAATCCGGTTGTTGATACTTCCTGGCTTGTGTAGCCACTAGGAAACAAAAGCTCAACACTGCGCCCAGCATCCTGGAGCACTTCTGTTGTCTATTGTACGTGATTCTGAGTTTGTACGTGCTTTGTCTCTAAGGGCCACCATCAATATACTTTATTTATTCACTCCACATAAAATGTAATAAATAAATCATATAATACAAAAAACAACTATTTACATTATAAATTTTTAACTATTTAAATTTTCAGCTTTTTCCTTTTAAACAAATTTAACGTGAAACAACACAAAACACTGCAAACCACAACACAATTAAATATAATTTAAAATATTAAAACAAAAAGAAGATGCACATTCTCTGTCATATGGGCCTGCATGATTTCTGAATCCTTTATCATCCGCAACTGAAAATAGTGGATGATTACTATACCTTTCTAATGTGAGGTTGTTGTCCCTCGCTCTCTTTCTCTCTGGATCTGTTCCTGTGCTACTGAGAGTGTAACTAACGGCCCTCCCCTCTCTGCCCAGCGCAGAGTACAGGCCGCGCGTGCGGAGTTTAGCGGAAAAAAAGGGCGAGAGAGGGTGAGAGAAAAAAAACAAAACAAACCCTCACGGCTCCCAATAAGGAACCGGAATGCGTCGTTCACTTCAAAGAGCCGGCTCTAAGAGCCATTTCGTTCGCGAACGACCCATCACTGCAGAATTCGTACTGTGACACGCACACAGCAGAATTCGTATTGTGACACGCACACAGCAGTTTTCGTATTGTGACACGCACACAGCAGAATTCGTACTGTGACACGCACACAGCAGAACTCGTATTGTGACACGCACACAGCAGAACTCGTACTGTGACACACACAAAGGAGAATTCGTACTGTGACACGCACACAGCAGAATTCGTACTGTGACACGCACACAGCAGAATTCGTATTGTGACACGCACACAGCAGAATTCGTATTGTGACACGCACACAGCAGAATTCGTACTGTGACACGCACACAGGAGAATTCGTATTGTGACACGCACACAGCAGAATTCGTACTGTGACACGCACACAGGAGAATTCGTAGTGTGACACACACACAGCAGAATTCGAAGTGTGACACGCACACAGCAGTTTTCGTATTGTGACACGCACACAGCAGAATTCGTATTGTGACACGCACACAGCAGAATTCGTACTGTGACACGCACAAAGGAGAATTCGTATTGTGACACGCACACAGCAGAATTCGTATTGTGACACGCACAAAGGAGAATTCGTATTGTGACACGCACACAGCAGTTTTCGTATTGTGACACGCACACAGCAGAACTCGTACTGTGACACGCACACAGCAGAACTCGTATTGTGACACGCACACAGCAGAACTCGTACTGTGACACGCACACAGCAGAATTCGTACTGTGACACGCACACAGCAGAACTCGTACTGTGACACGCACACAGCAGAACTCGTACTGTGACACGCACACAGCAGAACTCGTATTGTGACACGCACACAGCAGAACTCGTACTGTGACACGCACACAGCAGAACTCGTATTGTGACACGCACACAGCAGAACTAGTACTGTGACACGCACAAAGGAGAATTCGTACTGTGACACGCACACAGCAGAATTCGTATTGTGACACGCACAAAGCAGAATTCGTATTGTGACACGCACACAGCAGAATTCGTATTGTGACACGCACACAGCAGTTTTCCTATTGTGACACGCACACAGCAGTTTTCGTATTGTGACACGCACACAGCAGAATTCGTACTGTTACACGCACACAGCAGAACTCGTACTGTGACACGCACACAGCAGAATTTGCATTGTGACACGCACACAGCAGTTTTCCTATTGTGACACGCACACAGCAGAATTCGTGCTGTGACACGCACACAGCAAAATTTGTACTGTGACACGCACACAGCAAAATTCGTACTGTGACACGCACACACGCACACAGCAGAATTCGTATTGTGACACGCACACAGCAGAATTCGTATTGTGACACGCACACAGCAGTTTTCGTATTGTGACACGCACACAGCAGAACTCGTACTGTGACACGCACACAGCAGAACTCGTATTGTGACACGCACACAGCAGAACTCGTACTGTGACACGCACACAGCAGAATTCGTACTGTGACACGCACACAGCAGAACTCGTACTGTGACACGCACACAGCAGTTTTCGTATTGTGACACGCACACAGCAGAACTCGTACTGTGACACGCACACAGCAGAACTCGTATTGTGACACGCACACAGCAGAATTCGTACTGTGACACGCACAAAGGAGAATTCGTATTGTGACACGCACACAGCAGAATTCGTATTGTGACACGCACAAAGGAGAATTCGTATTGTGACACGCACACAGCAGTTTTCCTATTGTGACACGCACACAGCAGAATTCGTATTGTGACACGCACACAGGAGAATTCGTATTGTGACACGCGCACAGCAGTTTCGTATAGTGACACGCACACAGGAGAATTCGTATTGTGACACGCACACAGGAGAATTCGTATTGTGACACGCACGCAGGAGAATTCGTATTGTGACACGCACACAGCAGTTTTCGTATTGTGACACGCACACAGCAGAATTCGTATTGTGACACGCGCACAGCAGTTTCGTATAGTGACACGCACACAGGAGAATTCGTATTGTGACACGCACACAGCAGTTTTCCTATTGTGACACGCACACAGCAGAATTCGTATTGTGACACGCACACAGGAGAATTTGTATTGTGACACGCACACAGCAGTTTTCGTATTGTGACACGCGCACAGCAGTTTTGTATTGTGACACGCGCATAGCAGAATTCGTATTGTGACACGCACACAGCAGTTTTCGTATTGTGACACGCGCACAGCAGTTTTGTATTGTGACACGCGCATAGCAGAATTCGTATTGTGACACGCACACAGCAGAATTCGTATTGTGACACGCGCACAGCAGTTTTCGTATTGTGACACGCGCACAGCAGTTTTGTATTGTGACACGCGCATAGCAGAATTCGTATTGTGACACGCACACAGCAGTTTTCGTATTGTGACACGCGCACAGCAGTTTTGTATTGTGACACGCGCACAGCAGTTTTCGTATTGTGACACGCACACAGCAGTTTTCGTATTGTGACACGCGCACAGCAGTTTTGTATTGTGACACGCGCACAGCAGTTTTCGTATTGTGACACGCACAAAGCAGAATTCGTACTGTGACACGCACACAGCAGTTTTCGTATTGTGACACGCACACAGCAGAATTCGTATTGTGACACGCACACAGCAGTTTTCGTATTGTGACACGCACACAGCATTTTTCGTATTGTGACACGCACACAGCATTTTTCGTATTGTGACACGCACAAAGCAGAATTCGTATTGTGACACGCACGCAGGAGAATTCGTATTGTGACACGCACGCAGGAGAATTCGTATTGTGACACGCACACAGCAGTTTTCGTATTGTGACACGCACACAGCAGAATTCGTATTGTGACACGCGCACAGCAGTTTCGTATTGTGACACGCACACAGCAGTTTTCGTATTGTGACACGCACACAGCAGAATTCGTATTGTAACACGCACAGAGCAGTTTCGTATTGTGACACGCACACAGCAGAATTCGTATTGTGACACGCACACAGCAGAATTCGTATTGTGACACGCGCACAGCAGTTTCGTATTGTGACACGCGCACAGCAGAATTCGTATTGTGACACGCACACAGCAGAATTCGTATTGTGACACGCACACAGGAGAATTCGTATTGTGACACGCACACAGCAGATTTCGTATTGTGACACGCGCACAGCAGTTTCGTATTGTGACACGCGCACAGCAGTTTCGTATTGTGACACGCACACAGCAGAATTCGTATTGTGACACGCACACAGCAGAATTCGTATTGTGACACGCACACAGGAGAATTCGTATTGTGACGCGCACAGCAGTTTTCGTATTGTGACACGCGCACAGCAGTTTTCGTATTGTGACACGCACACAGGAGAATTCGTATTGTGACACGCACACAGCAGAATTCGTATTGTGACAAGCACACAGCAGAATTCGTATTGTGACACGCACACAGCAGAATTCGTATTGTGACACGCACACAGGAGAATTCGTATTGTGACACGCACACAGCAGAATTCGTATTGTGACACGCACACAGGAGAATTCGTATTGTGACACGCACACAGCAGAATTCGTACTGTGACACGCACACAGCAGTTTTGTATTGTGACACGCACACAGCAGTTTCGTATTGTGACACGCACACAGCAGAATTCGTATTGTGACACGCGCACAGCAGTTTCGTATTGTGACACGCACACAGCAGTTTTCGTATTGTGACACGCACACAGCAGAATTCGTATTGTGACACGCGCACAGCAGAATTCGTATTGTGACACGCACACAGCAGAATTCGTATTGTGACACGCGCACAGCAGATTTCGTATTGTGACACGCGCACAGCAGAATTTGTATTGTGACACGCACACAGCAGATTTTCGTATTGTGACATGCACACAGCAGAATTCGTATTGTGACACGCACAAAGGAGAATTCGTATTGTGACACGCACACACGCACACAGAAATACTTAACAATAATATAAAATAATGCAGAAAAGGAATTACTAATGTTAAAAAAAGTGGTTTTATTTATATATGTTTATATATGGCCCCTAGAGACAAAGCACGTACAAACTCTAAAGCATATACAAACTCCAAAACACATTTCTAGCGTTTACTGAACTTCCAAAACAGAGCTAACCAGATCACTTAAATTACACAATTGAAAGCATGTGTGTATTGTTTGTGTATTTATAGACAAGTACTCATATTTATTCAAATAATTAAAAAAAAAAGTTCATTTACCTGTTACTACCACACACCAAATCCGGTTGTTGATACTTCCTGGCTTGTGTAGCCACTAGGAAACAAAAGCTCAACACTGCGCCCAGCATCCTGGAGCACTTCTGTTGTCTATTGTACGTGATTCTGAGTTTGTACGTGTTTGGAGTTTGTACGTGCTTTGTCTCTAAGGGCCACCATCAATATACTTTATTTATTCACTCCACATAAAATGTAATAAATAAATCATATAATACAAAAAAAAACTATTTACATTATAAATTTTTAACTATTTAAATTTTCAGCTTTTTCCTTTTAAACAAATTTAACGTGAAACAACACAAAACACTGCAAACCACAACACAATTAAATATAAATTAAAATATTAAAACAAAAAGAAGATGCACATTCTCTGTCATATGGGCCTGCATGATTTCTGAATCCTTTATCATCCGCAACTGAAAATAGTGGATGATTACTATACCTTTCTAATGTGAGGTTGTTGTCCCTCGCTCTCTTTCTCTCTGGATCTGTTCCTGTGCTACTGAGAGTGTAACTAACGGCCCTCCCCTCTCTGCCCAGCGCAGAGTACAGGCCGCGCGTGCGGAGTTTAGCGGAAAAAAAGGGCGAGAGAGGGTGAGAGAAAAAAAACAAAACAAACCCTCACGGCTCCCAATAAGGAACCGGAATGCGTCGTTCACTTCAAAGAGCCGGCTCTAAGAGCCATTTCGTTCGCGAACGACCCATCACTGCAGAATTCGTACTGTGACACGCACACAGCAGAATTCGTATTGTGACACGCACACAGCAGTTTTCGTATTGTGACACGCACACAGCAGAATTCGTACTGTGACACGCACACAGCAGAACTCGTATTGTGACACGCACACAGCAGAACTCGTACTGTGACACGCACACAGCAGAATTCGTATTGTGACACGCACACAGCAGAATTCGTATTGTGACACGCACACAGCAGAATTCGTACTGTGACACGCACACAGGAGAATTCGTATTGTGACACGCACACAGCAGAATTCGTACTGTGACACGCACACAGGAGAATTCGTAGTGTGACACACACACAGCAGAATTCGAAGTGTGACACGCACACAGCAGTTTTCGTATTGTGACACGCACACAGCAGTTTTCCTATTGTGACACGCACACAGCAGTTTTCGTATTGTGACACGCACACAGCAGAACTCGTACTGTGACACGCACACAGTAGAATTCGTAGTGTGACACGCACACAGTAGAATTTGTATTGTGACACGCACACAGCAGTTTTCGTACTGTGACACGCACACAGCAGAATTCGTATTGTGACATGCACACAGTAGAATTCGTTTTGTGACACGCACACAGTAGAACTCGTATTGTGACACGCACACAGTAGAATTCGTAGTGTGACACGCACACACGAGAATTCGTACTGTGACACGCACACAGCAGAACTCGTACTGTGACACGCAAACAGCAGAATTTGTACTGTGACACGCACACAGCAGAATTCGTACTGTGACACGCAAACAGCAGAACTCGTACTGTGACACGCAAACAGCAGAATTTGTACTGTGACACGCACACACGCGCACAGCAGAATTTGTATTGTGACACGCACACACGCACACAGAAATACTTAACAATAATATAAAATAATGCAGAAAAGGAATTACTAATGTTAAAAAAAGTGGTTTTATTTATATATGTTTATATATGGCCCCTAGAGACAAAGCACGTACAAACTCTAAAGCATATACAAACTCCAAAACACATTTCTAGCGTTTACTGAACTTCCAAAACAGAGCTACCCAGATCACTTAAATTACACAATTGAAAGCATGTGTGTATTGTTTGTGTATTTATAGACAAGTACTCATATTTATTCAAATAATTAAAAAAAAAAGTTCATTTACCTGTTACTACCACACACCAAATCCGGTTGTTGATACTTCCTGGCTTGTGTAGCCACTAGGAAACAAAAGCTCAACATTGCGCCCTAGCATCCTGGTGCACTTCTGTTGTCTTTTGTACGTGATTCTGAGTTTGTACGTGCTTTGTCTCTAAGGGCCACCATCAATATACTTTATTTATTCACTCCACATAAAATGTAATAAATAAATCATATAATACAAAAAAAAACTTTTTACATTTTAAATTTTTAACTATTTAAATTTTCAGCTTTTTCCTTTTAAACAAATTTAACGTGAAACAACACAAAACACTGCAAACCACAACACAACTAAACATAAATTAAAATATTAAAACAAAAAGAAGATGCACATTCTCTGTCATATGGGCCTGCATGATTTCTGAATCCTTTATCATCCGCAACTGAAAATAGTGGATGATTACTATACCTTTCTAATGTGAGGTTGTTGTCCCTCGCTCTCTTTCTCTCTGGATCTGTTCCTGTGCTACTGAGACTGTAACTAACGGCCCTCCCCCCTCTGCCCAGCGCAGAGTACAGGCCGCGCGTGCGGAGTTTAGCGGAAAAAAGGGCGAGAGAGAGGGTGAGAGAAAGAAAAAAAAAAACAAACCCTCACGGCTCCCAATAAGGAGCCGGAATGCGTCGTTCACTTCAAAGAGCCGGATCTAAGAGCCATTTCGTTCGCGAACGACCCATCACTGCAGAATTCGTACTGTGACACGCACACAGCAGAATTCGTATTGTGACACGCACACAGCAGAATTCGTATTGTGACACGCACACAGCAGTTTTCCTATTGTGACACGCACACAGCAGTTTTCGTATTGTGACACGCACACAGGAGAATTCGTATTGTGACACGCACACAGCAGAATTCGTATTGTGACACGCACACAGCAGAACTCGTATTGTGACACGCACACACCAGAACTCGTACTGTGACACGCACACAGCAGAATTCGTATTGTGACACGCACACAGCAGAATTCGTATTGTGACACGCACACAGCAGAATTCGTATTGTGACACGCACACAGCAGTTTTCCTATTGTGACACGCACACAGCAGTTTTCCTATTGTGACACGCATACAGCAGAATTCGTATTGTGACACGCACACAGCAGTTTTCCTATTGTGACACGCATACAGCAGAATTCGTACTGTGACACGCACACAGCAGAATTCGTATTGTGACAAGCACACAGCAGAATTCGTATTGTGACACGCACACAGCAGAATTCGTATTGTGACACGCACACAGGAGAATTCGTATTGTGACACGCACACAGCAGAATTCGTATTGTGACACGCACACAGGAGAATTCGTATTGTGACACGCACACAGCAGAATTCGTACTGTGACACGCACACAGGAGAATTCGTATTGTGACATGCACACAGCAGATTTCGCATTGTGACATGCACAAAGGAGAATTCGTATTGTGACACGCACACACGCACACAGAAATACTTAACAATAATATAAAATAATGCAGAAAAGGAATTACTAATGTTAAAAAAAGTGCTTTTATTTATATATGTTTATATATGGCCCCTAGAGACAAAGCACGTACAAACTCTAAAGCATATACAAACTCCAAAACACATTTCTAGCGTTTACTGAACTTCCAAAACAGAGCTACCCAGATCACTTAAATTACACAATTGAAAGCATGTGTGTATTGTTTGTGTATTTATAGACAAGTACTCATATTTATTCAAATAATTAAAAAAAAAAGTTCATTTACCTGTTACTACCACACACCAAATCCGCTTGTTGATACTTCCTGGCTTGTGTAGCCACTAGGAAACAAAAGCTCAACATTGCGCCCTGCATCCTGGAGCACTTCTGTTGTCTTTTGTACGTGATTCTGAGTTTGTACGTGCTTCTGAGTTTGTACGTGTTTTGGAGTTTGTACGTGCTTTGTCTCTAAGGGCCACCATCAATATACTTTATTTATTCACTCCACATAAAATGTAATAAATAAATCATATAATACAAAAAAAAACTTTTTACATTTTAAATTTTTAACTATTTAAATTTTCAGCTTTTTCCTTTTAAACAAATTTAACGTGAAACAACACAAAACACTGCAAACCACAACACAATTAAATATAAATTAAAATATTAAAACAAAAAGAAGATGCACATTCTCTGTCATATGGGCCTGCATGATTTCTGAATCCTTTATCATCCGCAACTGAAAATAGTGGATGATTACTATACCTTTCTAATGTGAGGTTGTTGTCCCTCGCTCTCTTTCTCTCTGGATCTGTTCCTGTGCTACTGAGAGTGTAACTAACGGCCCTCCCCCCTCTGCCCAGGGCAGAGTACAGGCCGCGCGTGCGGAGTTTATCGGAAAAAAAGGGCGAGAGAGGGTGAGAGAAAAAAAACAAAACAAACCCTCACGGCTCCCAATAAGGAGCCGGAATGCGTCGTTCACTTTAAAGAGCCGGCTCTAAGAGCCATTTCGTTCGCGAACGACCCATCACTGCAGAATTCGTACTGTGACACGCGCACAGCAGTTTTCGTATTGTGACACGCACACAGCAGTTTTCGTATTGTGACACGCACACAGCAGTTTTCGTATTGTGACACGCACACAGCAGAACTCGTACTGTGACACGCACACAGCAGAACTCGTACTGTGACACGCACACAGCAGAACTCGTATTGTGACACGCACACAGTAGAATTTGTATTGTGACACGCACACAGCAGAATTCGTACTGTGACACGCACACAGCAGAATTCGTATTGTGACACGCACACAGCAGTTTTCCTATTGTGACACGCACACAGCAGAATTCGTATAGTGACACGCACACAGGAGAATTCGTACTGTGACACGCACACAGCAGAATTCGTATTGTGACACGCACACAGCAGTTTTACTATTGTGACACGCACACAGCAGTTTCGTATAGTGACACGCACACAGGAGAATTCGTACTGTGACACGCACACAGGAGAATTCGTATTGTGACACGCACACAGGAGAATTCGTATTGTGACACGCGCACAGCAGTTTCGTATAGTGACACGCACACAGGAGAATTCGTATTGTGACACGCACACAGGAGAATTCGTATTGTGACACGCACACAGCAGTTTTCCTATTGTGACACGCACACAGCAGTTTTCGTATTGTGACACGCACACAGCAGAATTCGTATTGTGACACGCACACAGCATTTTTCGTATTGTGACACGCGCACAGCAGAATTCGTATTGTGACACGCACACAGCAGTTTTCGTATTGTGACACGCACACAGCATTTTTCGTATTGTGACACGCACAAAGCAGAATTCGTATTGTGACACGCACACAGGAGAATTCGTATTGTGACACGCACGCAGGAGAATTCGTATTGTGACACGCACACAGCAGTTTTCGTATTGTGACACGCACACAGCAGAATTCGTATTGTGACACGCACACAGCAGAATTCGTATTGTGACACGCACGCAGGAGAATTCGTATTGTGACACGCACACAGCAGTTTTCGTATTGTGACACGCACACAGCAGAATTCGTATTGTGACACGCACACAGCAGAATTCGTATTGTGACACGCACAGAGCAGAATTCGTATTGTGACACGCACACAGCAGAATTCGTATTGTGACACGCACGCAGGAGAATTCGTATTGTGACACGCACACAGCAGTTTTCGTATTGTGACACGCGCACAGCAGTTTCGTATTGTGACACGCGCACAGCAGTTTCGTATTGTGACACGCACACAGCAGAATTCGTATTGTGACACGCACACAGCAGAATTCGTATTGTGACACGCACACAACAGAATTCGCATTGTGACACGCACACAGCAGTTTCGTATTGTGACACGCGCACAGCAGTTTCGTATTGTGACACGCACACAGCAGAATTCGTATTGTGACACGCACACAGCAGAATTCGTATTGTGACACGCACACAGGAGAATTCGTATTGTGACACGCACACAGCAGAATTCGTATTGTGACAAGCACACACCAGAATTCGTACTGTGACACGCACACAGGAGAATTCGTATTGTGACACGCACACAGCAGAATTCGTATTGTGACACGCACACAGGAGAATTCGTATTGTGACACGCACACAGCAGAATTCGTACTGTGACACGCACACAGCAGAATTCGTATTGTGACAAGCACACAGCAGAATTCGTATTGTGACACGCACACAGCAGAATTCGTATTGTGACACGCACACAGCAGTTTTCGTATTGTGACACGCACCCAGCAGAATTCGTATTGTGACACGCACACAGCAGAATTCGTATTGTGATACGCACACAGCAGAATTTGTATTGTGACATGCACACAGCAGTTTTCGTATTGTGACATGCACACAGCAGATTTCGTATTGTGACATGCACACAGCAGATTTCGCATTGTGACATGCACAAAGGAGAATTCGTATTGTGACACGCACACACGCACACAGAAATACTTAACAATAATATAAAATAATGCAGAAAAGGAATTACTAATGTTAAAAAAAGTGGTTTTATTTATATATGTTTATATATGGCCCCTAGAGACAAAGCACGTACAAACTCTAAAGCATATACAAACTCCAAAACACATTTCTAGCGTTTACTGAACTTCCAAAACAGAGCTACCCAGATCACTTAAATTACACAATTGAAAGCATGTGTGTATTGTTTGTGTATTTATAGACAAGTACTCATATTTATTCAAATAATTTAAAAAAAAAGTTCATTTACCTGTTACTACCACACACCAAATCCGGTTGTTGATACTTCCTGGCTTGTGTAGCCACTAGGAAACAAAAGCTCAACATTGCGCCCTGCATCCTGGAGCACTTCTGTTGTCTTTTGTACGTGATTCTGAGTTTGTACGTGCTTCTGAGTTTGTACGTGTTTTGGAGTTTGTACGTGCTTTGTCTCTAAGGGCCACCATCAATATACTTTATTTATTCACTCCACATAAAATGTAATAAATAAATCATATAATACAAAAAAAAACTTTTTACATTTTAAATTTTTAACTATTTAAATTTTCAGCTTTTTCCTTTTAAACAAATTTAACGTGAAACAACACAAAACACTGCAAACCACAACACAATTAAATATAAATTAAAATATTAAAACAAAAAGAAGATGCACATTCTCTGTCATATGGGCCTGCATGATTTCTGAATCCTTTATCATCCGCAACTGAAAATAGTGGATGATTACTATACCTTTCTAATGTGAGGTTGTTGTCCCTCGCTCTCTTTCTCTCTGGATCTGTTCCTGTGCTACTGAGAGTGTAACTAACGGCCCTCCCCCCTCTGCCCAGCGCAGAGTACAGGCCGCGCGTGCGGAGTTTAGCGGAAAAAAGGGCGAGAGAGGGTGAGAGAAAAAAAACAAAACAAACCCTCACGGCTCCCAATAAGGAGCCGGAATGCGTCGTTCACTTCAAAGAGCCGGCTCTAAGAGCCATTTCGTTCGCGAACGACCCATCACTGCAGAATTCGTACTGTGACACGCGCACAGCAGTTTTCGTATTGTGACACGCACACAGCAGAACTCGTACTGTGACACGCACACACGCACACAGCAGAACTCGTATTGTGACACGCACACAGCAGAACTCGTACTGTGACACGCACACAGCAGAATTCGTACTGTGACACGCACACAGCAGAACTCGTATTGTGACACGCGCACAGGAGAATTCGTATTGTGACACGCACACAGCAGAATTCGTACTGTGACACGCACACAGCAGAACTCGTATTGTGACACGCACACAGCAGAATTCGTATTGTGACACGCACACAGCAGTTTTCGTATTGTGACACGCGCACAGCAGTTTCGTATTGTGACACGCACACAGCAGAATTCGTACTGTGACACGCACACAGCAGAATTCGTATTGTGACACGCACACAGCAGTTTTCGTATTGTGACACGCACACAGCAGTTTTCGTATTGTGACACGCACACAGCAGTTTTCCTATTGTGACACGCACACAGCAGAATTCGTATTGTGACACGCACACAGCAGTTTTCGTATTGTGACACGCACACAGCAGTTTTCGTATTGTGACACGCACACAGCAGTTTTCCTATTGTGACACGCACACAGGAGAATTCAGTTTTCAGTTTCAGTTTTCAGTTTTATTTGTCATATGCAAGTTAGCACAGGGTCAACATTGCAATGAAATGTGTTTTACGAGCAGCAGTCACTCAGCAGCATGATATAGTAGGAGAAAATATAATAAAATATAATAAAATAAAATATTAAAATATTAAAAAATAGTAAGGAGCAAAATATTAGAGAGACATGGTAAAAGAGAAAAGATGACTAAATATATATGTATCTATAAATATAAATATATGTACACTAGTGATTAAATAAGAAAATCTTGAAAAGAAATATGACGGGAGGGTAGATGGGATATTGCACAGGAATGAGCAGCAGAAAATTACAGTATTGCACTTTAAATATAAATATCAATGACAATAAAGTGAAGTGACCAGTGTAGATTAAACAGAGTACTTGTGAAGCTGCAGGGTAGCTTCTGAGTGCTGTGTTGTGTGTGTTTAAGTGTTGTGGTTGAGGTGTCGTACGGCTTGGTGGTAAAAACTGTTTTTAAGTCTTGTAGTCCGAGCAGACAGACTCCTGTAACGTCTGCCAGATGGTAACAAGGAGAACAGCTGATGTGCTGGGTGGCTGTGGTCCTTGATGATGCTGTGTGCTTTACGGAGGCATCGCTGGAGGTAAATGTCCTGAATGGCAGGAAGCCTCGTGCCAGTGATGTGCTCTGCTGCCTTCACCACCCTCTGTAGTGCTTTACGGCTGCTGGGAGAGCAGCTTCCGTACCAAATTGTGATGCAGCTCGTCAGCAAGCTCTCGATCGCACACCTGTAGAAATTTGAGGTGATGTTGGCGTTCATGCTAAACTTCCTCAGCCTCCTCAGGAAGTAGAGCCGCTGGCGAGCTTTCCTGATAGCAGTGTCTGTGTGAAGGGTCCAGGAGAAGTCCTCGGTGATGTTGACTCCAAGCAACTTGAAGCTGCTGACCCTTTCGACCTTGACACCGTTGATGTGGATGGGCTGGTGTTCTCTGACTGGTCGTTTCCGGTAGTCCACTATCATCTCTCTAGTTTTGCTGATGTTGAGAGTCAGGTTATTTTCAGACACCACTCGTACAGTGCCATCACCTCCTCTCTATAGGCCGTCTCATCATTGCCTGTGATGAGGCCTATGATGGTTGTGTCATCAGCAAACTTGATGATGGTGTTGGACTCGTGTTTAGCAACACAGTCGTGTGTGAACAGGGAATATAGGAGGGGGCTAAGCACACAACCCTGTGGCGTACCTGTGTTTAAGATGAGTGATGAGGTGTGCTTACCAACTCTCACCACCTGGGGCCTGTTTGTGAGGAAGTTTAGAATCCATCTGCAGATTGGTGTTCCCAGCCCAAGGTCGACGAGCTTCGTGGCAAGTTTCGAGGGGATGATGGTGTTTGTTGTGGAAGTTTTCCCACTTAAATAAAGCCTGCAGACGAGCGGTGAGCGGTAGCTAACATTCTTTAATCCAAGCACACAAAGACAACATACAAACAAGCTTGTGGAGCCCCCATGGCCGCGGGACAGACGGTCAGCAGAGTCTCACTGAGCCTAGCATGGCTCTCAGTTAAATACCTTCTCCAGGAACAAAGGCAGTACACAGCTGTTTCACACCTCAAGGTTCACACTCCCTTGCTACTTCCCAGAGTCCTCGAAGAGACAAAAGACTCTTCCTGTGGAGTTCCTGTTTTTCCCCAACAGCCTTACTGCACCCCCTACCATTTGTCTTACAGTATGAGTGTCAGACATGTTAATACAATAAAATAATGTCATTAATATCTAGGTGAAAGAAATTCCTATACATGTTAAATGCAGAGCTGTAGTCGATGAAGAGCATCCTTGCATATGTATTCCCTTTTTCCAGGTGAGTGAGGGTGGTGTGCGTTGCCAGGGCGATGGCATCCTCTGTGGCTCTGTTTGTCCGATAGGCAAACTGAAGAGGGTCCAGTGTGTCAGGGAGGGAGGAGCAGATGTGACCTTTGACCAGCCGCTCCAGGCACTTCATGATGACTGATGTCAGTGCAACAGGACGGTAGTCATTCAGACAGGAGACCACTGATTTTTTGGGAACGGGAATGATGGTGGATGCTTTGAGGGACGTGGGGACCACTGACTGCCTCAGGGAGAGGTTGAAGATGTTGGTGAACACCTCTGCCAGCTCGTCTGCACACACTCTGAGTAGCCGGCCTGGGATGCCGTCTGGTCCTGGAGCTTTGTGAGGATTTACCTTTTTAAAGGTCCATCTCACAGCTTCTGTTCTCAGAGTTAAAGTTGCAGCCTCACTGTCCTCCTGAGGGTAGAGGATCTGCTCTCTGTTGTCTGCATCAAAACGAGCATAGAAGTTGTTGAGCTCGTCTGCGAGAGAAGCAGTGGGCTGAACACTGACTGTGTTGACCTTCTTGTAGTCAGTGATGCAGCGCAGTCCATTCCACAGTCGCCTGGTGTCAAAGCTGTGGTAGCTGGACTCCATTTTGTCCCTGTAGTCCTTTCTGGCCTTTTTTATGGACTTTCGGAGGTCATACCTGGCTGCTTTATAAGCATCAGCATCCCCGGAGTTAAAGGCAGAGGTCCGCACTTTTAGCTTGGCGCGAACGTCTTTATTTACCCAGGGTTTCTGATTTGGATATATGCGGACAGTGGTTTTTGTGATGATATCATCCAATTCGTATTGTGACACGCACACAGCAGAACTCGTATTGTGACACGCACACAGCAGAACTCGTATTGTGACACGCACACAGCAGAATTTGTATTGTGACACGCACACAGCAGAACTCGTATTGTGACACGCACACAGCAGAATTTGTATTGTGACACGCACACAGCAGTTTTCGTATTGTGACACGCACACAGCAGAACTCGTATTGTGACACGCACACAGCAGAACTCGTATTGTGACACGCACACAGCAGAATTTGTATTGTGACACGCACACAGCAGTTTTCGTATTGTGACACGCACACAGCAGAACTCGTATTGTGACACGCACACAGCAGAACTCGTACTGTGACACGCACACAGCAGTTTTCGTATTGTGACACGCACACAGCAGAATTCGTATTGTGACACACACACACAGTAGAATTCGTATTGTGACACGCACACAGCAGTTTTCGTATTGTGACACGCACACAGGAGAATTCGTATTGTGACACGCACACAGCAGAACTCGTATTGTGACACGCACACAGCAGAATTCGTATTGTGACACGCACACAGGAGAATTCGTATTGTGACACACACACACAGCAGAACTCGTATTGTGACACGCACACAGCAGTTTTCGTATTGTGACACGCACACAGCAGAATTCGTATTGTGACACGCACACAGTAGAATTCGTACTGCGACACGCACACAGTAGATTTCGTATTGTGACACGCACAAAGGAGAATTCGGATTGTGACACGCACACACGCACACAGCAATACTTAACAATAATATAAAATAATGCAGAAAAGGAATTACTAATGTTAAAAAAAGTGGTTTTATTTATATATGTTTATATATGGCCCCTAGAGACAAAGGACGTACAAACTCTAAAGCATATACAAACTCCAAAACACATTTCTAGCGTTTACTGAACTTCCAAAACAGAGCTACCCAGATCACTTAAATTACACAATTGAAAGCATGTGTGTATTGTTTGTGTATTTATAGACAAGTACTCATATTTATTCAAATAATTAAAAAAAAAAGTTCATTTACCTGTTACTACCACACACCAAATCCGGTTGTTGATACTTCCTGGCTTGTGTAGCCACTAGGAAACAAAAGCTCAACACTGCGCCCAGCATCCTGGAGCACTTCTGTTGTCTATTGTACGTGATTCTGAGTTTGTACGTGCTTTGTCTCTAAGGGCCACCATCAATATACTTTATTTATTCACTCCACATAAAATGTAATAAATAAATCATATAATACAAAAAACAACTATTTACATTATAAATTTTTAACTATTTAAATTTTCAGCTTTTTCCTTTTAAACAAATTTAACGTGAAACAACACAAAACACTGCAAACCACAACACAATTAAATATAAATTAAAATATTAAAACAAAAAGAAGATGCACATTCTCTGTCATATGGGCCTGCATGATTTCTGAATCCTTTATCATCCGCAACTGAAAATAGTGGATGATTACTATACCTTTCTAATGTGAGGTTGTTGTCCCTCGCTCTCTTTCTCTCTGGATCTGTTCCTGTGCTACTGAGAGTGTAACTAACGGCCCTCCCCCCTCTGCCCAGCGCAGAGTACAGGCCGCGCGTGCGGAGTTTAGCGGAAAAAAAGGGCGAGAGAGAGGGTGAGAGAAAGAAAAAAAAAACAAACCCTCACGGCTCCCAATAAGGAGCCGGAATGCGTCGTTCACTTCAAAGAGCCGGATCTAAGAGCCATTTCGTTCGCGAACGATCCATCACTGCAGAATTCGTACTGTGACACGCACACACGCACACAGCAGAACTCGTATTGTGACACGCACACAGCAGAATTCCTATTGTGACACGCACACAGCAGAATTCGTACTGTGACACGCACACAGCAGAATTCGTACTGTGACACGCACACAGCAGAATTCGTATTGTGACACGCACACAGCAGAATTCGTATTGTGACACGCACACAGCAGAATTCGTATTGTGACACGCACACAGCAGAATTCGTACTGTGACACGCACACAGCAGAATTCGTACTGTGACACGCACACAGCAGAATTCGTATTGTGACACGCACACAGCAGAATTCGTATTGTGACACGCACACAGCAGTTTTCGTATTGTGACACGCACACAGCAGTTTTCGTACTGTGACACGCACACAGCAGTTTTCGTATTGTGACACGCACACAGCAGAACTCGTATTGTGACACGCACACAGCAGTTTTCGTATTGTGACACGCACACAGCAGAACTCGTACTGTGACACGCACACAGCAGTTTTCGTATTGTGACACGCACACAACAGAATTCGTATTGTGACACGCACACAGCAGTTTTCGTATTGTGACACGCACACAGCAGAACTCGTACTGTGACACGCACACAGCAGTTTTCGTATTGTGACACGCACACAACAGAATTCGTATTGTGACACGCACACAGCAGTTTTCGTATTGTGACACGCACACAACAGAATTCGTACTGTGACACGCACACAGCAGTTTTCGTATTGTGACATGCACACAGCAGAACTCGTACTGTGACACGCACACAGCAGTTTTCGTACTGTGACACGCACACAGCAGTTTTTGTATTGTGACACGCACACAGCAGAATTCGTACTGTGACACGCACACAGCAGTTTTCGTATTGTGACACGCACACAGCAGAACTCGTACTGTGACACGCACACAACAGAATTCGTATTGTGACACGCACACAGCAGTTTTCGTATTGTGACACGCACACAGCAGAACTCGTACTGTGACACGCACACAGCAGTTTTCGTATTGTGACACGCACACAGCAGAATTCGTATTGTGACACGCACACAGCAGAATTCGTATTGTGACACGCACACAGCAGTTTTCGTATTGTGACACGCACACAACAGAATTCGTACTGTGACACGCACACAGGAGAATTCGTATTGTGACACGCACACAGCAGAATTCGTATTGTGACACGCAATTCAATTCAATTCAATTTTATTTATATAGCGCCAAATCACAACAAATGTCGCCTCAAGGTGCTTCATAGATACAGAGAAAAGCCCAACAATCATATGACCCCCTATGAGCAAGCACTTTGGCGACAGTGGGAAGGAAAAACTCCCTTTTAACAGGAAGAAACCTCCGGCAGAACCAGGCTCAGGGAGGGGCGGCCATCTGCTGCGACCGGTTGGGGTGAGAGAAGGAAGACAGGATAAAAGACATGCTGTGGAAGAGAGACAGAGATTAATAACAGATATGATTCAATACAGAGAGGTCTGTTAATACATAGTGAGTGAGAAAGGTGACTGGAAAGGAAAAACTCAATGCATCATGGGTATCCCCCGGCAGCCTACATCTATTGCAGCATAACTAAGGGAGGATTCAGGGTCACCTGGTCCAGCCCTAACTATATGCTTTAGCAAAAAGGAACGTTTTAAGCCTAATCTTAAAAGTAGAGATAGTGTCTGTCTCCTGAATCCAAACTGGAAGCTGGTTCCACAGAAGAGGGGCCTGAAAACTGAAACACGCACACAGCAGAATTCGTACTGTGACACGCACACAGGAGAATTCGTATTGTGACACGCACACAGCAGTTTTCCTATTTTGACACGCACACAGCAGAATTCGTACTGTGACACGCACACAGCAGAATTCGTATTGTGACACGCACACAGTTTTCCTATTGTGACACGCACACAGCAGAATTCGTACTGTGACACGCACACAGCAGTTTTCGTATTGTGACACGCACACAGCAGTTTTCGTATTGTGACACGCACACAGCAGTTTTCGTATTGTGACACGCACACAGCAGTTTTCGTATTGTGACACGCACACAGCAGAACTCGTACTGTGACACGCACACAGCAGTTTTCGTACTGTGACACGCACACAGCAGAATTCGTATTGTGACACGCACACAGCAGAATTCGTATTGTGACACGCACACAGCAGAATTCGTATTGTGACACGCACACAGCAGAATTCGTATTGTGACACGCACACAGCAGAATTCGTACTGTGACACGCACACAGGAGAATTCGTATTGTGACACGCACACAGCAGAATTCGTATTGTGACACGTGTTACAGGTACCGGGTGGCAGCACCTGTAGACAGCTATATATGTGTCCTGTAAACAGGAAAGAAATGATCAGACAGAGAGACGTGGCTTGCCGTTTCCTGAATACTCCGCCATTATTTATTCAAATTCACAATTATGCACTCCTTTTATTACTTTTACAGTATTACAACTGTGTATTTACTTATTTTTAACATAGCTCACACATTCTCCATATATGTTACCAACTGTTACCAACTAGACTAAAGGGAATTAACACATTCCAATGTCATAAACATGACCAATTTTCTTGTAAGAATTGGTTCAAAATGAATTTCAACAGGACAAATCTATAAATCTCAAATAGTTTGAAAGAATGGTGTAATCAGCACCATCTTGACATGTGCACTGAATTCACGGAAACACTTTATGGCAGAAAACAAGATACTAAAACAATACAGAATAACGGTGGAGCCGATCGCTAACATCACAGAGCATAGGAGGTGTGCGACCCAAACTAACATGCTAACCATAGCATGCTGCTAAACCGTAAACAAATACTTACAAAAGTCTAATTTACTGTAGTACACAATGTTGTACGCTTTCACTTTCCAACCGTAATGGTTAATCTATGCTATATAATGGATGTAATTGCTATTATATTCTATTTTGGGCACGATACGTGGCTTGCTGTTTCCTGAATACTCCGCCATTATGAGAAAACGGCGCGGAGCATGCCCTTCAGGCTGCTAACAACAGGCCAAACCATGGTCTCATACTGCCACCTACTGGTATAAAAATGGAGCGTCCGCTACAAATATCCCAGGGTAATTACCAAGTTTCCTGTTAAAATTACAGTAGTTATTTAGGGCATTCCCAAAAAGGAGATATCACTTACATTGAAAGTGAAATTACTTAAATTAATTCACATAAATGTGATCACACATTAGTGGGTATCACACACTCCCTGACAAAAATAAAATGGCTCCCAACATTCACAAAATCATGACATTCTTAACTTTTGCTTCTCAAACTCTCTTATTAACTCTTATCAGTCCAAGAACTAATTATGAAACAAGCAGTGGGGGTGGTGTGTATGCAGATGGGGTCAGTGATGCATGATACTGGTATGGTGAGTATGGTATTGGGGTGCAGTACATTGGTGACTGTGACATACACACTAGGGTTGGGTTTTTATAATCGATTTATCGATTAAAATCGATTCTGGCTTGGATTACGTAAAATCGATTCATTAAAATCCTGAATCGATTTTTTAATATAAATTTATTTTGCCCGAAATGCCAGAATCTCTGGTGAAATCTCACAAAATTTAAACAACCACCAAACAGCTAAGACAGTAAATGAGAGCAGGAACACGGATTCTGCACAAAGACTTAAACACACAGCGCAACCCGTGGATCAGAATCAGTTAGATGTCGCCTTTCTCACGGTCGGGGCTGAAAGCCGACAGCTCGCTGATTCTGATCTGTCGGCGGTCCGCGCTTTGTGTTCACGCCCTTTTTGCACTGATTCTAAAGCTGTTAGTTTGATGTCTCTCCAAACAATATTGACCGAACCAGCAGCAAAAGCAGATCCAAACTACACTTCACATAAACATCGTCATGAATTCACTCTTACTTTTACTGTTTTGCTTCGACCATGATGCACAGCTCTCTCTCTCTCTCTCTGTACTGTTTTCTGCATTATTTGCTTGCTTGTTACGCACAAGTCTACCGTTGTTTACAGCGCTGTTGGCCGACGTTTTTTTTTCTTTTTCGTTTTATATACTTCCGAAAAGAAAACCTAATTTCTGCCGTTCAATACTGAACAAATTTAAACTTTTTAAAATTATGCAAAATGCAAAACGCTTAGCCCTGTCTATAATAAAACCGCAGTAACTTCAGAGGTGATGTTCATATGTTCATTAATGGTTTTCTTTTGTTTTTGATGTACTGCAGAATATTTGTATAAAATCCCAGGCCAGGAAAATCGCCTTCATGTTTTTCTGTGTTTTATCTTCAGCTACTTTGACACAAAGGCATCTGCTGTGATGCTCACACCTTTGATAAAGTCTTGCGTGTGTCAGCTTCCTTTTTATAGCTACAAAAATATGTAAATGTACTGATCTGAATTATAATATATCTGACTGTCCAAATTTCCCAGATTCAAATCGAAGTGAATCGAATCGAATCGAATTAAATCGAATTGTGGATCGAATCGATTCGGGACCTTGTGAATCGGAATTGAATCAATTCTAGAAATCAGTGACGATACCCAGCCCTAATACACACAGGCGGCACAATTGCCAATGGTGGGTATGGAAATACAGTGTATGATGGTATGGTTGTGGCAGGTAACTGTGGTGCTGTGCGTTCCCCAACTAGATTAACTGCTGCATGTGACTGCACTGAGGGTTTACCCAGTGATTCATAAGTCAGAAACTGTCGTGGCTTCCTGTGACGGGTAGACCTTCTAATGTCCGTACAAGTATATCCCGGTGGTTGAACCTGTAAGTTAGACTGTGAACGAGTTTCACACTCCTCACCAGACCCTCTGGGTTCAGATAGGTTGTCACTACCCACTTGCATTTCTTCCATCTCCTCTCTCAGAGAACATGGCAGATGTGAGCATTCTCTCCCAGTTTCCTCTTCAAATTGTTCAATGCTGACGGATGATGAATGCTCAGGCATAGTCAGTATGTCTTCCATCATCTGCACAGGTGAATGTCCATTTTTTGTGTTTGTTGTCACTCTAATAGGTTCTTTGGCCTGGTAAGACTGAAATGCAGGGTGTTGCTCATGGTCCAGGTCCCTTCTCACAGTCCTTTCAACAGGTGCTCTTAGCCAGTACCCCGAGCAATCACTCTCAGAACCGCTGTCAGAGTTATCTCACATGTCTGTTTGTCTTTGTGCATCTGTAGATCTTTCCATCCTTCGTCTGTTGCGTGTTGTCTTTCCAACCGCAGGCTTTGCCAGGGGGGGAGTGACTTGAACAGGTAAGTTATTTACAAGTAACAGCAGATTGCGATGCAATGTTCGGGTTCTTTTTGGGTCTCCAGCTTCAGGATGGACTACGTAAACTGGGCTATCTGCTAGCTGCTCTTTTACTATATAAATAGTCCTCTCCCAATATGATCTCAACTTGCCAGGTCCTCCCCGCTCACTGAGGTTTCTGACCAGAACTCTGTCTCCTGGCTGAAGCATGACTCCTTTTGCCTTTTTATCATATGTTATTTTGCCTCTTGCACTAGACTTCTTGCTATTTTCACTAGCAATCCGATAAGCTTCCGACATTCTTTCGGCCCATTTCTTGGCATATCCTGTAGGTGAGTATGTTTCATTCTCCCCCTTCAATCCAAACAGCAGATCAACTGGTAAACGCGGGTGTCGTCCATAGAGGAGATAGAATGGTGAGTAGCCGGTGGACTCATGTCGAGTACAGTTGTACGCATGTACAAGATGTGGGAGGTGGTCTTTCCACTGTACTTTTTCCTTTTCTGTTAATGTTCTCAACATCTGGAGTATTGTCCTGTTGAGACGTTCTGAAGGGTTACTTTGAGGATGGTAAGGTGATGTTCTGGAATGTCCGACACCAGATAATTTCTGTAGTGTCCTGAACAGCTCATTCTCAAATTCACGACCCTGGTCATGATGTAGTTTGGATGGATATCCAAATCTGGGTATGAAATCCTGGAAAATCCGTTCAGCAGCTGTTTTTCCACTCTTGTTCCTTGTGGGGTATGCTTGAGCAAATCTAGTGAAATGGTCAATTACCACTAGAATATACTCATACCCTCCACGGCTGGCTTCCAAATGCAAAAAGTCAATACACACCAGTTCTAAAGGGTAGTCCGATGTTATACTACCCATAGGAGCCCTGACGTGTGTTACTGGTTTCTTGGACATGATACAGGGACATTTCTGGGTCACATAGGCTTCAATGTCCTTAGCCATAAAGGGCCAATAGAATCTATCCCTTGCGAGATGTAGCACTCGGTCTGTCCCAACATGACCCATCGTGTCATGTAAATGTCTTAATGCTAAAGTCCTGTACTTGGCAGGAAGCACTAATTGTCTTCTGTCACTGGTACATCTATACAAGAGGTCATTTTCAAGATGTAACTTACCCCACTCATGGAGGAGTTTATGGGCAGTTCCTCTTACCATCTTGCGTATTTCATCTGTCAGTTTTGCTCCATCTAGTTTCAGCTTGAGGATTTGGCCAATGGCTGGATCCTCTCTTTGAGCTTTAACCAGATCATCATGGCTGATGCTCAGCGAGTTGATATGAGGCTGCTGATGGGGGTCCAGAGAAGAGATATTGAGCATGGCTACCCAAGCAACATCTTTCTGTCTGGCCACCTGGCTTCCATCCCAGACTGCCTGCACTGCCTCATCTGGAAATCCCTCTGTACAAGCAGTTTCATATTTCTCTATATCCAAGGGGAGACGAGAAAGAGTGTCTGCGTCTACATTTGACTTTCCTGGCCTGTATCTGATGTCGAACCGGAAATCTGAGAGCTCTCCAACCCACCTATGTCCCACTGCGTTTAGCTTTGCGGTACTCATTACATAGGTTAGGGGGTTGTTATCTGTATAAACTGTGAAGTGTGGGGCATAGTACAGGTAGTCACGGAATTTTTCACATACAGCCCATTTCAATGCAAGGAACTCTAATTTTCCACTATGCAGGTGGTAGTTGCATTCTGCTTGTGTCAGAGTCCTAGATCCATAGCCAATTACTCTCAATTTCCCATGTTGACGCTGATACAGGACAGCTCCTAAGCCCTGGTCAGATGCATCTGTATGCAATGTGAAAGGCAGGCTAAAATCGGGATATGTCAGAACAGGGGGGTTGGTGAGGAGGGTCACCAACTGTTCTAACGCTCTCTGGTGTTTCAAGGTCCACTCAATGTGCTCTCGAGAGGACAGCTGTGGGTGTTTGCTGTTTCTCACAGATTTTGGACACTGAGTTTTGCCTGGCTTGGTCTGAAGGAGTTCATAGATTGGTTTAGCTATCCGGGAAAAATCCTGGATATACGAGCGATAGTAGCTTAGAAAGCCTGCCAGCTTCCTCACATCACCAACTGTTTGAGGTGTCTTAGATGTCAGGGTTTTGACAGCCTCCAGGTCTGCCGGGTCTATTTTGACTCCTTCAGCGGACACAAGCCGACCCACATATCTAACTTCTTGTTTGAAGAGATCACATTTCTCCGGTCTCAATTTTACTCCATGTTCTTGGAGTGCCTGGAGAACTTTGCGGAGGGTCTCAACATGGTCGTCAAATGTTTTTGCATAGCAAAGTACATTGTCGAGGTATGGGATGCAACATTCATCTCTAAGAGAGCCAAGCATCTCTTCCATGCTCCGCTGAAAAGCAGCTGGGGCATTTGTGAGACCAAATGGGATGCGAACCCATTCATAAAGACCCCATGGTGTTACGAAGGCAGTGAGGTGGCGAGAGCCCTCGGCTACAAAACCCTGGTGGTAAGCTTTTCCTTGGTCTAAGATGCTAAACCACGAGTACCCACCCAGAGTATCAATCAGATCCTGTATCCTGGGCAGTGGGTGTCGATCGGGAACAGTCTTTTTGTTCAGAAGGCGATAGTCTATGCATAAGCGTAAACTGCCATCTTTCTTTCTGACACAGACGACTGGGGCGGCATATGGGGACTGAGACTTTACTATCCAGCCTTTTACCAAAAGTTCTTGTATGTACTCTTTAACCTCTTTAAAAAGTGGCTTAGGGATGGATGAGTAGGTTTTCTGAACAGGGATGTCATCTTTCAAGTTGATTGCCATTTGCAAACTGGGTATGCATCCTATATCAGTACTGTCACGAGCAAAAGCCCCAGCCTCCTCGCAAAGCATTTTGTTAACTTTTGCCTGTTGTTCCTCATTAAGATGGCTGATGTCGACAGGAGGCTGCCATAGGGGTAAGTTGGTATGAGTAGATGTAGAGGTGGCACTATTGGCTGTCACTGTGGGCTTAGATTCTCCAAGTGAGTCCAATGTAATCACCTTCTCAACAGAATGAATACTGCCAAGGGCTGTTTTCCTTGGTAGTGTGATGTTATGTTTTGTGTTGTTGCCCACAGGTACCTCTACAAAGGGCCTCTTGGTGCTTTGCACTTCAAGCAGTCCTTCACAGACATCTAGCTCAGCAAGCTGTGTGTTGTTATCATCAGGCTCAAAGAGGAAAACAGATTCGGACAGGTTCATGGCAGGTGAGACTGGACACTTAACCCAAATCACCTGACCCGCTGGAATGAGGGTGTCATACCTGCCAGTCCGCAGACGTCCACATTGTGCAGGGGCTTCATCAGCCTTGATGAGGTTTACCAGGAGCTCTGCCTTTTCTGTTGGTATTGACATGGCATTGCAAAGCAGGGTGACGAGAGTTGGCATGAACCGTCCTGGTTGTTCCTGCACAAGCTCCTCCATCACATTGAAACCCAGCAGCGGTCTCTCCAAAACAAAACTGCTTACAAGAAAAGGCACAGTTATTGACAAATTAGGGTCTTCATTCCCTCTCAAATTAACTGTGATTGGCACCCAGCCATCAAATGGGAGAGTGTCACCATTCACAGCACGGACTTTTAACTCTTCTTCATTATCAACAACTTCATCAAGTGACCTTACAGGTGTATCTGGTAGGTATTTATTTTTCCACTCTCTGTCAATCATGCTCACTTGAGCTCCCGTGTCCAACAAAGCACTAACTGCTAAACCATTTAGATGGCGCTGGGTGAGAGCTTTTCTTCCAATTAGTTTGGCTAATTTTTCACTTTTACTGTTGGGTGAACTGCCAAGAAGTATAGCAGATTTATTTTCTTGGTTATTCTGTCTCTGGGTTGGCACTACATTATGTTTGGTGTCAGCTTCACATTTTGCCAAACTTACAGCAACAGTCTCACTAGTACTACATAGGTCAGATTGGGACGGAGAGTGGGACACGGTCACTGTTTGTCCCGTGACAGGGACCGGCTCCCGTTTCCCTGACGTATTGTTTTCTTCATGCAGCCAACTGCGCGGTGGCCTTCCTCACCACAGTGAAAACAGTGGGGACAGTCAGGGCGGTTCTATGCACTTTTCACAACCATACTTTCTTTCTCTGTGGTGATCGGTTTTGATTTTCTTGTAATGGCTGCTCTGTTCGGCTGTTATTTGTAGTGACTGTGTCATTTGTTCAACAATGCTTGCAAGTTTTTCGACTTTCTCTGACAGCTGCTGGATCATATCCACCTTAGGTCTTTTTCCTGCATTTTCCTCTTTCAATACAGGACACTGCGTACCGTTAATCTCAACTTGTGTGCTGTGCACATTGGTGTTTCTCTGACGGGTGACTGATCCTAGACGACGCTGTCTTTCACTTTCAATTCAATTCAATTCAATTCAATTTTATTTATATAGCGCCAAATCACAACAAAAGTCGCCTCAAGGCGCTTCATAGATACAGAGAAAAGCCCAACAATCATATGACCCCCTATGAGCAAGCACTTTGGCGACAGTGGGAAGGAAAAACTCCCTTTTAACAGGAAGAAACCTCCGGCAGAACCAGGCTCAGGGAGGGGCGGCCATCTGCTGCGACCGGTTGGGGTGAGAGAAGGAAGACAGGATAAAAGACATGCTGTGGAAGAGAGACAGAGATTAATAACAGGTATGATTCAATACAGAGAGGTCTGTTAACACATAGTGAGTGAGAAAGGTGACTGGAAAGGAAAAACTCAATGCATCATGGGTATCCCCCGGCAGCCTACATCTATTGCAGCATAACTAAGGGAGGATTCAGGGTCACCTGGTCCAGCCCTAACTATATGCTTTAGCAAAAAGGAACGTTTTAAGCCTAATCTTAAAAGTAGAGATAGTGTCTGTCTCCCGAATCCAAACTGGAAGCTGGTTCCACAGAAGAGGGGCCTGAAAACTGAAGGCTCTCCCTCCCATTCTACTTTTAAATACTCTAGGAACAACAAGTAGGCCTGCAGAGCGGGAGCAAAGTGCTCTAATAGGGTAATATGGTACTACAAGGTCATTAAGATAAGATGGGGCCTGATTATTTAAGACCTTGTATGTGAGGAGCAGGATTTTGAATTCAATTCTGGATTTAACAGGAAGCCAATGAAGGGAAGCCAAAACAGGAGAAATATGCTCTCTCTTTCTAGTCCCTGTCAGTACTCTTGCTGCAGCATTTTGGATCATCACTCATTACTTTCTTCATTTGTTTAAGGATAGTCTCATCTGTGACATTGGCATCTGCAAGGAGTGGCTTTAACTCTCTACGAATGTCACTATGTTTGTGGCCCAGTCCTTGATACACAGTATGAAGAAATACATCCTGAACTGTACTGGCTGAGTACTTTACATCTGAGTTGGTATGCTTTGAGGTGAGCAAGATCTTTTGTTTGAGACCTATGACTCGATACAGAAACTGTTGTGGTGTCTCACTGTCACTTTGTTTGGTGCACATGAGTTCCTGGAAAAGTTCTGTGTTGTTTTGCTCACCAAGGTGAGAATGGAGGAAGTCTTTAAGCTCCTCTACTGTCAGTTCATCCTTGTTCATTAGCATGTCTTTGAAATTACCAGGTTTGATAACTCTCATGACAGCCCTCACAATTTCGGCATCATTAAACTGTTCTTTGAGACCCTCTTCAATCTGGCGACAGATGCTGTTATAACTGATGTCTGATCCCTGGTCTCCAATCTGGCCCCCATGAATCTTAAACTCCCTGCGATGGAGGTAAGACAAGTCTCTTAGGGACACCACCTTGTCAAGTCTCATGGGTGTGTGAGTTTCAACTAAGCCATCATTGTGTGGTGTGCTTCTACAATGAGCCTGTGATGGTGTCTGAGAGGTGAGTTGAGAACCTGATGTGGGCATGTACTGCTTAATTTTCTTGGAGAGCTCTTCGTAACTGAAGAGTATTTTTTGTAGTTCTATATCATGTTGGGAAACAGCTGTAGAGTTGGTATTCTGGGTCACACTGTCAGTTACTTCTGTACCACTATTATGACCATCTTCTAAAAACATTGCATTAGTTGGACTCACTTCAACACTGATATCATGAGGCTGAGCATTTGGACATAGATCACATGAATCATTACCAGTGGCAGCCTGTATCTGCAAATCAGAAACATGACCCTGGGTAACAGCATCAACAACATCTTTCAGTGACAATAAGTGTGACATGCCCTGATCTTCTGACTCTAATAAAGCCTTACTGCACATGAAACCACTGATGTACTCGAAGCAGCTGTCTTCATCCCCTGACTTAAGGCAAGACTGATCCACTCCTGGCACTGGACCCAGTGGCTTGGCAATCTGGAACAGTTCATCAGCAGAGAGGGTGAGAAGGTCTTTCTTGATGGCCCACACCAAGCTCCTCCTCTCACCGCCATGGTTGCTTCCCTATCCCTTGCAGTGGGTCACACAATGTCAGCTTTCCTACAGTTTTTGCCTTGATGGGCGATGGTCCGAGCACCAAGCAGCACCAAGCAGTCCTTATTTGTCTTTTTCTTACTTCTTGTCCATTACGCTAGTTGTGACACATGGCCAATGCATTTCCTGCACAATCAGTAGCATCTATTCTCCATCAGGCATCAGCAGGAGGTGTAGGTAACAACCAGCAGACTGGAGTTGTTGGTGTTTTCTTGCCACTCTTGGCCCAAAGTACCGGTATTACTGGATCAGCTCCCAGCCTCAAAGGCAGGACTGATCCCGGACGAGCCCCCAGAAAACTGTTACAGGTACCGGGTGGCAGCACCTGTAGACAGCTATATATGTGTCCTGTAAACAGGAAAGAAATGATCAGACAGAGAGACGTGGCTTGCCGTTTCCTGAATACTCCGCCATTATTTATTCAAATTCACAATTATGCACTCCTTTTATTACTTTTACAGTATTACAACTGTGTATTTACTTATTTTTAACATAGCTCACACATTCTCCATATACGTTACCAACTGTTACCAACTAGACTAAAGGGAATTAACACATTCCAATGTCATAAACATGACCAATTTTCTTGTAAGACTTGGTTCAAAATGAATTTCAACAGGACAAATCTATAAATCTCAAATAGTTTGAAAGAATGGTGCAATCAGCACCATCTTGACATGTGCACTGAATTCACGGAAACACTTTATGGCAGAAAACAAGATACTAAAACAATACAGAATAACGGTGGAGCCGATCGCTAACATCACAGAGCATAGGAGGTGTGCGACCCAAACTAACATGCTAACCATAGCATGCTGCTAAACCGTAAACAAATACTTACAAAAGTCTAATTTACTGTAGTACACAATGTTGTACGCTTTCACTTTCCAACCGTAATGGTTAATCTATGCTATATAATGGATGTGATTGCTATTATATTCTATTTTGGGTACGATACGAACCTGTAAACAGGAAAGAAATGATCAGACAGAGAGACGTGGCTTGCCGTTTCCTGAATACTCCGCCATTATGAGAAAACGGCGCGGAGCACGCGCTTCAGGCTGCTAACAACAGGCCAAACCATGGTCTCATACTGCCACCTACTGGTATAAAAATGGAGCGTCCGCTACAAATATCCCAGGGTAATTACCAAATTTCCTGTTAAAATTGCAGTAGTTATTTAGGGCATTCCCAAAAAGGAGATATCACTTACATTGAAAGTGAAATTACTTAAATTAATTCACATAAATGTGATCACACATTAGAGGGTATCACACACGCACACAGCAGTTTTCGTATTGTGACACGCACACAGCAGAATTCGTATTGTGACACGCACACAGCAGAATTTGTACTGTGACACGCACACAGCAGAATTCGTACTGTGACACGCACACAGCAGAATTCGTAGTGTGACACGCACACAGCAGTTTTCGTAGTGTGACACGCACACAGCAGAATTCGTAGTGTGACACGCACACAGCAGTTTTCGTAGTGTGACACGCACACAGCAGAATTCGTATTGTGACACACACAAAGGAGAATTCGTATTGTGACACACACAAAGGAGAATTCGTATTGTGACACACACAAAGGAGAATTCGTATTGTGACACGCACACAGCAGAATTCGTATTGTGACACACACAAAGGAGAATTCGTATTGTGACACACACAAAGGAGAATTCGTATTGTGACACGCACACAGTAGAATTTGTACTGTGACACGCACACAGTAGAATTCGTATTGTGACACGCACACAGTAGAATTCGTACTGTGACACGCACACAGGAGAATTCGTATTGTGACACGCACACAGCAGAATTCGTACTGTGACACGCACACAGCAGAATTCGTATTGTGACACGCACACAGCAGTTTTCGTATTGTGACACGCACACAGGAGAATTCGTAGTGTGACACGCACACAGCAGAATTCGTAGTGTGACACGCACACAGCAGTTTTCGTATTGTGACACGCACACAGCAGAATTTGTACTGTGACACGCACACAGCAGAATTCGTACTGTGACACGCACACAGCAGAATTCGTACTGTGACACGCACACAGCAGAATTCGTATTGTGACACGCACACAGTAGAATTCGTACTGTGACACGCACACAGGAGAATTCGTATTGTGACACGCACACAGCAGTTTTCGTATTGTGACACGCACACAGCAGAATTCGTATTGTGACACGCACACAGCAGTTTTCGTATTGTGACACGCACACAGTAGAATTCGTACTGTGACACGCACACAGCAGAATTCGTATTGTGACACGCACACAGTAGAATTCGTACTGTGACACGCACACAGGAGAATTCGTATTGTGACACGCACACAGCAGTTTTCGTATTGTGACACGCACACAGCAGAATTCGTACTGTGACACGCACACAGGAGAATTCGTATTGTGACACGCACACAGCAGAATTCGTACTGTGACACGCACACAGCAGAATTCGTAGTGTGACACGCACACAGCAGTTTTCGTATTGTGACACGCACACAGCAGAATTTGTATTGTGACACGCACACAGGAGAATTCGTAGTGTGACACGCACACAGCAGAATTCGTAGTGTGACACGCACACAGCAGTTTTCGTATTGTGACACGCACACAGCAGAATTTGTACTGTGACACGCACACAGCAGAATTCGTACTGTGACACGCACACAGCAGAATTCGTACTGTGACACGCACACAGGAGAATTCGTAGTGTGACACGCACACAGCAGTTTTCGTATTGTGACACGCACACAGCAGAATTCGTAGTGTGACACGCACACAGCAGTTTTCGTATTGTGACACGCACACAGCAGAATTCGTAGTGTGACACGCACACAGCAGTTTTCGTACTGTGACACGCACACAGCAGAATTCGTAGTGTGACACGCACACAGCAGTTTTCGTATTGTGACACGCACACACGCACACAGAAATACTTAACAATAATATAAAATAATGCAGAAAAGGAATTACTAATGTTAAAAAAAGTGCTTTTATTTATATATGTTTATATATGGCCCCTAGAGACAAAGCACGTACAAACTCTAAAGCATATACAAACTCCAAAACACATTTCTAGCGTTTACTGAACTTCCAAAACAGAGCTACCCAGATTACTTAAATTACACAATTGAAAGCATGTGTGTATTGTTTGTGTATTTATAGACAAGCACTCATATTTATTCAAATAATTAAAAAAAAAAAGTTCATTTACCTGTTACTACCACACACCAAATCCGGTTGTTGATACTTCCTGGCTTGTGTAGCCACTAGGAAACAAAAGCTCAACATTGCGCCCAGCATCCTGGAGCACTTCTGTTGTCTTTTGTACGTGATTCTGAGTTTGTATGTGATTCTGAGTTTGTACTGCTTTGTCTCTAAGGGCCACCATCAATATACTTTATTTATTCACTCCACATAAAATGTAATAAATAAATCATATAATACAAAAAACAACTATTTACATTTTAAATTTTTAACTATTTAAATTTTCAGCTTTTTCCTTTTAAACAAATTTAACGTGAAACAACACAAAACACTGCAAACCACAACACAATTAAATATAAATTAAAATATTAAAACAAAAAGAAGATGCACATTCTCTGTCATATGGGCCTGCATGATTTCTGAATCCTTTATCATCCGCAACTGAAAATAGTGGATGATTACTATACCTTTCTAATGTGAGGTTGTTGTCCCTCGCTCTCTTTCTCTCTGGATCTGTTCCTGTGCTACTGAGAGTGTAACTAACGGCCCTCCCCCCTCTGCCCAGGGCAGAGTACAGGCCGCGCGTGCGGAGTTTAGCGGAAAAAAAGGGCGAGAGAGGGTGAGAGAAAAAAAACAAAACAAACCCTCACGGCTCCCAATAAGGAGCCGGAATGCGTCGTTCACTTCAAAGAGCCGGCTCTAAGAGCCATTTCGTTCGCGAACGACCCATCACTGCAGAATTCGTACTGTGACACGCACACAGCAGAATTCGTATTGTGACACGCACACAACAGAATTCGCATTGTGACACGCACACAGCAGTTTCGTATTGTGACACGCGCACAGCAGTTTCGTATTGTGACACGCACACAGCAGAACTCGTATTGTGACACGCACACAGCAGAATTCGTACTGTGACACGCACACAGCAGAATTTGTATTGTGACACGCACACAGCAGTTTTCGTATTGTGACACGCACACAGCAGAACTCGTACTGTGACACGCACACAGCAGAACTCGTACTGTGACACGCACACAGCAGAATTCGTATTGTGACACGCACACAGCAGAATTCGTATTGTGACACGCACACAGCAGAATTCGTACTGTGACACGCACACAGCAGAATTTGTATTGTGACACGCACACAGCAGTTTTCGTATTGTGACACGCACACAGCAGAACTCGTACTGTGACACGCACACAGCAGAACTCGTACTGTGACACGCACACAGCAGAACTCGTATTGTGACACGCACACAGCAGAACTCGTACTGTGACACGCACACAGTAGAATTCGAATTGTGACACGCACACACGAGAATTCGTACTGTGACACGCACACAGCAGAACTCGTACTGTGACACGCACACAGCAGAACTCGTATTGTGACACGCACACAGCAGTTTTCGTATTGTGACACGCACAAAGGAGAATTCGTATTGTGACACGCACACAGCAGTTTTCGTATTGTGACACGCACAAAGGAGAATTCGTATTGTGACACGCACACAGCAGTTTTCGTATTGTGACACGCACACAGCAGTTTTCCTATTGTGACACGCACACAGCAGTTTTCGTACTGTGACACGCACACAGCAGAACTAGTACTGTGACACACACACAGCAGAACTCGTATTGTGACACGCACACAGTAGAATTCGTATTGTGACACGCACACAACAGTTTTCGTATTGTGACACGCACACAGCAGAATTCGTATTGTGACACGCACACAGCAGAACTCGTATTGTGACACGCACACAGCAGAACTCGTATTGTGACACGCACACAGCAGAACTCGTATTGTGACACGCACACAGCAGAACTCGTACTGTGACACGCACACACGCACACAGCAGAACTCGTATTGTGACACGCACACACGCACACAGTAGAATTCGTATTGTGACACGCACACAGCAGTTTTCCTATTGTGACACGCACACAGCAGTTTTCGTACTGTGACACGCACACAGCAGAACTCGTATTGTGACACGCACACAGTAGAATTCGTATTGTGACACGCACACAGTAGAATTCGTATTGTGACACGCACACAGCAGTTTTCGTATTGTGACACGCACACAGCAGTTTTCGTATTGTGACACGCACACACGCACACAGAAATACTTAACAATAATATAAAATAATGCAGAAAAGGAATTACTAATGTTAAAAAAAGTGGTTTTATTTATATATTTTTATATATGGCCCCTAGAGACAAATCACGTACAAACTCTAAAGCATATACAAACTCCAAAACACATTTCTAGCGTTTACTGAACTTCCAAAACAGAGCTACCCAGATCACTTAAATTACACAATTGAAAGCATGTGTGTATTGTTTGTGTATTTATAGACAAGTACTCATATTTATTCAAATAATTTAAAAAAAAGGTTCATTTACCTGTTACTACCACACACCAAATCCGGTTGTTGATACTTCCTGGCTTGTGTAGCCACTAGGAAACAAAAGCTCAACATTGCGCCCTGCATCCTGGAGCACTTCTGTTGTCTTTTGTACGTGATTCTGAGTTTGTATGTGATTCTGAGTTTGTACGTGCTTTGTCTCTAAGGGCCACCATCAATATACTTTATTTATTCACTCCACATAAAATGTAATAAATAAATCATATAATACAAAAAACAACTATTTACATTTTAAATTTTTAACTATTTAAATTTTCAGCTTTTTCCTTTTAAACAAATTTAACGTGAAACAACACAAAACACTGCAAACCACAACACAATTAAATATAAATTAAAATATTAAAACAAAAAGAAGATGCACATTCTCTGTCATATGGGCCTGCATGATTTCTGAATCCTTTATCATCCGCAACTGAAAATAGTGGATGATTACTATACCTTTCTAATGTGAGGTTGTTGTCCCTCGCTCTCTTTCTCTCTGGATCTGTTCCTGTGCTACTGAGAGTGTAACTAACGGCCCTCCCCCCTCTGCCCAGCGCAGAGTACAGGCCGCGCGTGCGGAGTTTAGCGGAAAAAAAGGGCGAGAGAGGGTGAGAGAAAAAAAAAAAAACCAAACCCTCACGGCTCCCAATAAGGAGCCGGAATGCGTCGTTCACTTCAAAGAGCCGGCTCTAAGAGCCATTTCGTTCGCGAACGACCCATCACTGCAGAATTCGTACTGTGACACGCACACAGCAGAACTCGTATTGTGACACGCACACAGCAGAATTCGTACTGTGACACGCACACAGCAGAATTCGTATTGTGACACGCACACAGCAGTTTTCGTATTGTGACACGCACAAAGGAGAATTCGTATTGTGACACGCACACAGCAGTTTTCGTATTGTGACACGCACACAGCAGTTTTCGTATTGTGACACGCACAAAGGAGAATTCGTATTGTGACACGCACACAGCAGTTTTCGTATTGTGACACGCACACAGCAGTTTTCGTATTGTGACACGCACACAGCAGAATTCGTATTGTGACACGCACACAGCAGAACTCGTACTGTGACACGCACACAGCAGAACTCGTATTGTGACACGCACACAGCAGTTTTCGTATTGTGACACGCACACAGCAGAACTCGTATTGTGACACGCACGCAGGAGACTTCGTATTGTGACACACACACAGCAGTTTTCGTATTGTGACACGCACACAGCAGTTTTCGTATTGTGACACGCACACAGCAGAATTCGTATTGTGACACGCACACAGCAGTTTTCGTATTGTGACACGCACACAGCAGTTTTCGTATTGTGACACGCACACAGCAGAATTTGTATTGTGACACGCACACAGCAGTTTTCGTATTGTGACACGCACACAGCAGAATTTGTATTGTGACACGCACACAGCAGTTTTCGTATTGTGACACGCACGCAGGAGACTTCGTATTGTGACACGCACACAGCAGAATTCGTATTGTGACACGCGCACAGGAGAATTCGTATTGTGACACACACACAGCAGTTTTCGTATTGTGACACGCACACAGCAGAATTCGTATTGTGACACGCACACAGCAGTTTTCGTATTGTGACACGCACACAGCAGTTTTCGTATTGTGACACGCACGCAGCAGAATTCGTATTGTGACACGCGCACAGGAGAATTCGTATTGTGACACACACACAGCAGTTTTCGTATTGTGACACGCACACAGCAGAATTCGTATTGTGACACGCACACAGCAGAATTCGTATTGTGACACGCACACAGGAGAATTCGTATTGTGACACACACACAGCAGTTTTCGTATTGTGACACACACACAGCAGTTTTCGTATTGTGACACGCACACAGCAGAATTCGTATTGTGACACGCACACAGGAGAATTCGTATTGTGACACGCGCACAGCAGTTTTGTATTGTGACACGCACACAGCAGTTTTCCTATTGTGACACGCACACAGCAGTTTTCCTATTGTGACACGCACACAGGAGAATTCGTACTGTGACACGCACACAGCAGAATTCGTATTGTTACACGCACACAGCAGAATTCGTATTGTGACACACGCACAGCAGAATTCGTATTGTGACACGCACACAGGAGAATTCAGTTTTCAGTTTCAGTTTTTAGTTTTATTTGTCATATGCAAGTTAGCACAGGGTCAACATTGCAATGAAATGTGTTTTACGAGCAGCAGTCACTCAGCAGCATGATATAGTAGGAGAAAATATAATAAAATATAATAAAATAAAATATAAAAATATAAAAAATAGTAAGGAGCAAAATATTAGAGAGACATGGTAAAAGAGAAAAGATGACTAAATATATATGTATCTATAAATATAAATATATGTACACTAGTGATTAAACAAGAAAATCTTGAAAAGAAATATGACGGGAGGGTAGATGGGATATTGCACAGGAATGAGCAGCAGAAAATTACAGTATTGCACTTTAAATATAAATATCAATGACAATAAAGTGAAGTGACCAGTGTAGATTAAACAGAGTACTTGTGAAGCTGCAGGGTAGCTTCTGAGTGCTGTGTTGTGTGTGTTTAAGTGTTGTGGTTGAGGTGTCGTACGGCTTGGTGGTAAAAACTGTTTTTAAGTCTTGTAGTCCGAGCAGACAGACTCCTGTAACGTCTGCCAGATGGTAACAAGGAGAACAGCTGATGTGCTGGGTGGCTGTGGTCCTTGATGATGCTGTGTGCTTTACGGAGGCATCGCTGGAGGTAAATGTCCTGAATGGCAGGAAGCCTCGTGCCAGTGATGTGCTCTGCTGCCTTCACCACCCTCTGTAGTGCTTTACGGCTGCTGGGAGAGCAGCTTCCGTACCAAATTGTGATGCAGCTCGTCAGCAAGCTCTCGATCGCACACCTGTAGAAATTTGAGGTGATGTTGGCGTTCATGCTAAACTTCCTCAGCCTCCTCAGGAAGTAGAGCCGCTGGCGAGCTTTCCTGATAGCAGTGTCTGTGTGAAGGGTCCAGGAGAAGTCCTCGGTGATGTTGACTCCAAGCAACTTGAAGCTGCTGACCCTTTCGACCTTGACACCGTTGATGTGGATGGGCTGGTGTTCTCTGACTGGTCGTTTCCGGTAGTCCACTATCATCTCTCTAGTTTTGCTGATGTTGAGAGTCAGGTTATTTTCCAGACACCACTCGTACAGTGCCATCACCTCCTCTCTATAGGCCGTCTCATCATTGCTTGTGATGAGGCCTATGATGGTTGTGTCATCAGCAAACTTGATGATGGTGTTGGACTCGTGTTTAGCAACACAGTCGTGTGTGAACAGGGAATATAGGAGGGGGCTAAGCACACAACCCTGTGGCGTACCTGTGTTTAAGATGAGTGATGAGGTGTGCTTACCAACTCTCACCACCTGGGGCCTGTTTGTGAGGAAGTTTAGAATCCATCTGCAGATTGGTGTTCCCAGCCCAAGGTCGACGAGCTTCGTGGCAAGTTTCGAGGGGATGATGGTGTTTGTTGTGGAAGTTTTCCCACTTAAATAAAGCCTGCAGACGAGCGGTGAGCGGTAGCTAACATTCTTTAATCCAAGCACACAAAGACAACATACAAACAAGCTTGTGGAGCCCCCATGGCCGCGGGACAGACGGTCAGCAGAGTCTCACTGAGCCTAGCATGGCTCTCAGTTAAATACCTTCTCCAGGAACAAAGGCAGTACACAGCTGTTTCACACCTCAAGGTTCACACTCCCTTGCTACTTCCCAGAGTCCTCGAAGAGACAAAAGACTCTTCCTGTGGAGTTCCTGTTTTTCCCCAACAGCCTTACTGCACCCCCTACCATTTGTCTTACAGTATGAGTGTCAGACATGTTAATACAATAAAATAATGTCATTAATATCTAGGTGAAAGAAATTCCCACCCTTTGATTCTAAAATCAAGAATCACATTAAAACCAGAATTTCTTTCCTGACATTCTGTATATCACATCAACATTATTGTACACTTAAAGGAGTTTCACACTGTGTATCCTCACTTCACTGTTCTCCCACCACCCTTTGTTCATCTTTAATCTTCCCCACAATCTAAGCTCTCACATGCAAATGGAAACACCAATGATACAGAGGAAAGGTCTTCTCCAGGGTGTCAAAGTACTTTGCATGGCAAAGTGAAACAGCATTAGGTGGTCATTCTCTGTCACAGTCATGGCTCCTGGTGTCTGTGCCATTTACAGAGTCATAATTCCAATGCTGATCTTCCTTGCGCTGTCACTTTTGGAGCTTAGCACGCTCTCTCCATCCCTCGATTTCTGTTCCAACGCAGCTGTAGATTTAAGGCAGAGCACGTCGTACACCTTAGTTGTCTTCCTCAGCGTCAACGTCGAAACTCTTTCATTTTATTTTTAAGATTTTGCTGTTCAAAATCTCCTCATGACAATCCTTTGGAAGCCCAGTGGTGCAGCCCACTGTCGTTTGTCTGTTGTCCTGGAGATGGTTCCTGCTTCTCACTGGTCCTCTTGAAGTGTTCTCTCCCAGTCATGGTCTGCATCTGCGCCTCAGTCAATCCTTCCATATCCCTCATGTCACGGTTCCTGCAATTTTAAAATGAAAACTTCCCCGGAAAACCCTCTTTTGCCCTCTGTCAGCTTATCACTGTTAGACATGCACAATAAAGTTGTGCATTGTCTCTTAAAAATTCCCAGGGCTTCTCCCCTGGAGTAGCTTCACTCCAGGCCCTGTTGTAAGAAAAAACATTAGCCAGTTGTGTCCTGCTGTAAATCATGTGATTAGATCATGTGATTAGCCCTCTGCTGTGGAAAAAGTGATGTAGATGTTAGCGCAGCGCGTCTGCATGCACACTTTCTCACAGTGACCTCTGCACTGTAAACAATACAAGGTCATGAATAACACACCGCTGGTAAATTCACAAAGACACAGAAAGTGGCAATTAAAAGGTTAAGTCAGCACAGCTCAAAAGCCCATGCAACCCAGGATGTTGCTGTCACCTTTCTGCTCCTGTAAAAAGAAACATACATACATCCACCCTTTTGTTAGGTCAAGGTGGAGGTGCAATCTTGCATAGTCAGTTCCCATTTTTATTTGCCGACAGTAGAACCTCTCGTGACGCAATAAGTTTCTACTGCCAGCAATGACGTCATTTCAAAAAAGGAAAAAAAAGAATTTAGACTGGATTACCTCGCTGAATCCTTTTTGCCAGGGACTTGTTTTCTGATTGTCCCAAATAAGTGGCTTTCTCCCAAGCCCATTTTAATTTTGGAGAAGCTCACTTGCGATTGTTCAACATGTTGTATAGCGCTTTCGATTCCGATCTTGCAGGCCTGCTTGAAAAAGAGAAAATTGCCAAACAAAAATCTCAGTGCACTGTTAAAAATCAAAAAATATGAAGGCCTCCTTTTAGAAGTTGTCTAAGCATACTCTCTTAGAATGATAAAAAAACAAAACTAATTGGCAGGTTCAAAGTGGTACCAAAAGAAAATGCATCAGTAAATCCCCAAAACTTTCATCCACCAGTCACACACACCTCACACAACAGCAATATTCTATTAGAAAATGAGTTTTGTTTTCCCCATGTACCCAGATGTGTGTCATGATAAGACCTCCCTCACACATCAGAAACCAGAAACTCAATAATCTATTAGTCCCCACTCATCTGACCCTCCCGCAGCATTCTGTTCACCCCTGCAATGATTCAATCATCCTTCCCCAAAAATAATACTAGTTCACTAGTCTATGTATCCCTTCTTAACCCACTAAGTGAACCGGACGAGATGATGGTAACAGAAATGCTTAAAATGCTATTTGGTCTTCATGAGCTTCATTGCATGTGTGTTTGTGTTAGTAGGATTAATGCATTTTTCTGTTTGTGTAATTTTTGTGTACCTCTCCTTTTTGCGGTGCTCCAGCCACTTTTCAATTCTCCACGCAAGGCAGTCGTTTTTTCTTCCCAGTTTCCTAAACCCAAATTTCATTCCCACACTACAACAGCCTTCCTCCATGTTGTCCCCTGCTCCTTCGACTGTGGTCTCATCTCATCTCTCCCCCTTGCAGCAGTCCAGTGAGAGTCAGTTGTTTTTCAGCTTTGTCCTGTGTTTTCCACTGTGTCATTTTGCCATTTTTGCACCAAAAGTGGCAAATGTCCAACTCAAGCAGTCTTTTCAAAAGTCCATTCACACACAGTGAAGGTGCAGCTCGTTGGAAATGCACATCCATCCATCCAGTCATGATGATGCCATTTTTCTCCTTGCTGTCGCTGTCTTGCACAGCTGTTGCTGCTGGACCTTTTCTTCACTGCTCAGGATACTGCTGTGAGCTCTCGAGATCCATCTCGTTGTTCTGAAACTGCATTTCTAGTCTTCAGGGAGAGATTCTTGGAGCTTGTGTTCTCAGGGTGACAAACACATGGAAGTTAAACTGTAAAACATTTCAGCCAAAACTTGGCTTGAGTGTTTCTAATGGTGTTAACCTATAATTTTCTTCCGACTGCTGCACGTGGAAAATTGATCCGGGTCTGCTCTTCACCTGCAAGTGACACACTGAGACATTTTGATCATTAAACACAAAACCCTTGCCCTAATTTTATTGCTCATTTTCATCAACAATTCTGCTAATTTTGTGTGTGTCCACCCTAGGGGAGCTGGTGGCCTGCAGTACCACCTTCTCCCTCTAGTTGGAAACAACTGTTACACACATTTCTACACTCCTCTCTCTTTTTTTTTCTTTCTTATTTTTGTTCCCCATTTCAACATTTTGTAACCCAATTTTTCACTGTTTTTACACACACATCAACGTTTCCCACACAACCATTCTCTGCAATCTTACACACTACACATTTACTCAATTCTTACCATACAGTCACGTATTGAGTTTTGTCTCTGGCCGCCTGGTGGAACGTCTGCCGATCTACTGGATCTAGATCCCATTTTACTACACGAGGCGTCCCCCGTGAGGTCCTTGCCTTCTACGGACCAAGGAACGAACACCGCCACTCCGTGCACTATAGTACGCAGAAATGGATTCCGACAGTGTACTCGAACCGCCGTTCCTGTGGCGTACTTGGACCGAACACAGGTCTGGGCCGGCTTCTCCCCAACAACGTGCGCGAGCCAATGTCCTTGTGATGGACCGTACCCAACACAAGCCTGGGGCCTCAAACCACCAGGTTTTCCTCCCGGAGACTCGAACTCCGGGGTGGGCCAGCGTTCCCCCCTCGGCCAGACAAAAAACTCTCCATGACTGTATACAAGTTAGCTACAACTCACCCATCTGCAGCAGTCCCCTCAAAGTCGATAGTCTCTGTGGTGGCTAAAACACACGGCTCCATGACTCCTCCATTTCCTTTGCTTCAACAGCTGGTAGGACAAAGGTACCTTTTCCTCAGGGATGATCAGCCCGTCCACGGAACCGTTGTTCAGCGACCACACGGACTACCCTGCTCGCAGCGCCATTTTGTTGTGGAAGTTTTCCCACTTAAATAAAGCCTGCAGACGAGCGGTGAGCGGTAGCTAACATTCTTTAATCCAAGCACACAAAGACAACATACAAACAAGCTTGTGGAGCCCTCCATGGCCGCGGGACAGACGGTCAGCAGAGTCTCACTGAGCCTAGCATGGCTCTCAGTTAAATACCTTCTCCAGGAACAAAGGCAGTACACAGCTGTTTCACACCTCAAGGTTCACACTCCCTTGCTACTTCCCAGAGTCCTCGAAGAGACAAAAGACTCTTCCTGTGGAGTTCCTGTTTTTCCCCAACAGCCTTACTGCACCCCCTACCATTTGTCTTACAGTATGAGTGTCAGACATGTTAATACAATAAAATAATGTCATTAATATCTAGGTGAAAGAAATTCCTATACATGTTAAATGCAGAGCTGTAGTCGATGAAGAGCATCCTTGCATATGTATTCCCTTTTTCCAGGTGAGTGAGGGTGGTGTGCGTTGCCAGGGCGATGGCATCCTCTGTGGCTCTGTTTGTCCGATAGGCAAACTGAAGAGGGTCCAGTGTGTCAGGGAGGGAGGAGCAGATGTGACCTTTGACCAGCCGCTCCAGGCACTTCATGATGACTGATGTCAGTGCAACAGGACGGTAGTCATTCAGACAGGAGACCACTGATTTTTTGGGAACGGGAATGATGGTGGATGCTTTGAGGGACGTGGGGACCACTGACTGCCTCAGGGAGAGGTTGAAGATGTTGGTGAACACCTCTGCCAGCTCGTCTGCACACACTCTGAGTAGCCGGCCTGGGATGCCGTCTGGTCCTGGAGCTTTGTGAGGATTTACCTTTTTAAAGGTCCATCTCACAGCTTCTGTTCTCAGAGTTAAAGTTGCAGCCTCACTGTCCTCCTGAGGGTAGAGGATCTGCTCTCTGTTGTCTGCATCAAAACGAGCATAGAAGTTGTTGAGCTCGTCTGCGAGAGAAGCAGTGGGCTGAACACTGACTGTGTTGACCTTCTTGTAGTCAGTGATGCAGCGCAGTCCATTCCACAGTCGCCTGGTGTCAAAGCTGTGGTAGCTGGACTCCATTTTGTCCCTGTAGTCCTTTCTGGCCTTTTTTATGGACTTTCGGAGGTCATACCTGGCTGCTTTATAAGCATCAGCATCCCCGGAGTTAAAGGCAGAGGTCCGCACTTTTAGCTTGGCGCGAACGTCTTTATTTACCCAGGGTTTCTGATTTGGATATATGCGGACAGTGGTTTTTGTGATGATATCATCCAATTCGTATTGTGACACGCACACAGCAGAACTCGTATTGTGACACGCACACAGCAGAATTTGTATTGTGACACGCACACAGCAGTTTTCGTATTGTGACACGCACACAGCAGAACTCGTATTGTGACACGCACACAGCAGAATTTGTATTGTGACACGCACACAGCAGTTTTCGTATTGTGACACGCACACAGTAGAATTCGTATTGTGACACGCACACAGTAGAATTCGTATTGTGACACACACACACAGTAGAATTCGTATTGTGACACGCACACAGCAGAATTCGTATTGTGACACACACACACAGTAGAATTCGTATTGTGACACGCACACAGCAGTTTTCGTATTGTGACACGCACACAGTAGAATTCGTATTGTGACACGCACACAGTAGAATTCGTATTGTGACACGCACACAGCAGTTTTCGTATTGTGACACGCACACAGCAGAATTCGTATTGTGACACGCACACAGTAGAATTCGTACTGTGACACGCACACAGTAGAATTCGTATTGTGACATGCACACAGCAGATTTCGTATTGTGACACGCACACACGCACACAGCAATACTTAACAATAATATAAAATAATGCAGAAAAGGAATTACTAATGTTAAAAAAAGTGGTTTTATTTATATATGTTTATATATGGCCCCTAGAGACAAAGCACGTACAAACTCTAAAGCATATACAAACTCCAAAACACATTTCTAGCGTTTACTGAACTTCCAAAACAGAGCTACCCAGATCACTTAAATTACACAATTGAAAGCATGTGTGTATTGTTTGTGTATTTATAGACAAGCACTCATATTTATTCAAATAATTTAAAAAAAAAATTCATTTACCTGTTACTACCACACACCAAATCCGGTTGTTGATACTTCCTGGCTTGTGTAGCCACTAGGAAACAAAAGCTCAACACTGCGCCCTGCATCCTGGAGCACTTCTGTTGTCTATTGTACGTGATTCTGAGTTTGTACGTGCTTTGTCTCTAAGGGCCACCATCAATATACTTTATTTATTCACTCCACATAAAATGTAATAAATAAATCATATAATACAAAAAACAACTATTTACATTTTAAATTTTAACTATTTAAATTTTCAGCTTTTTCCTTTTAAACAAATTTAACGTGAAACAACACAAAACACTGCAAACCACAACACAATTAAATATAAATTAAAATATTAAAACAAAAACAAGATGCACATTCTCTGTCATATGGGCCTGCATGATTTCTGAATCCTTTATCATCCGCAACTGAAAATAGTGGATGATTACTATACCTTTCTAATGTGAGGTTGTTGTCCCTCGCTCTCTTTCTCTCTGGATCTGTTCCTGTGCTACTGAGAGTGTAACTAACGGCCCTCCCCCCTCTGCCCAGCGCAGAGTACAGGCCGCGCGTGCGGAGTTTAGCGGAAAAAAAGGGCGAGAGAGAGGGTGAGAGAAAGAAAAAAAAAACAAACCCTCACGGCTCCCAATAAGGAGCCGGAATGCGTCGTTCACTTCAAAGAGCCGGCTCTAAGAGCCATTTCGTTCGCGAACGATCCATCACTGCAGAATTCGTACTGTGACACGCACACAGCAGAACTCGTATTGTGACACGCACACAGCAGTTTTCCTATTGTGACACGCACACAGCAGAATTCGTACTGTGACACGCACACAGCAGAATTCGTATTGTGACACGCACACAGCAGAATTCGTATTGTGACACGCACACAGCAGAATTCGTATTGTGACACGCACACAGCAGAATTCGTATTGTGACACGCACACAGCAGAATTCGTATTGTGACACGCACACAGCAGTTTTCGTATTGTGACACGCACACAACAGAATTCGTATTGTGACACGCACACAGCAGTTTTCCTATTGTGACACGCACACAACAGAATTCGTATTGTGACACGCACACAGCAGTTTTCGTATTGTGACACGCACACAGCAGTTTTCGTACTGTGACACGCACACAGCAGTTTTCGTATTGTGACACGCACACAGCAGTTTTCGTATTGTGACACGCACACAGCAGAACTCGTACTGTGACACGCACACAACAGAATTCGTATTGTGACACGCACACAGCAGAATTCGTATTGTGACACGCACACAGCAGAATTCGTATTGTGACACGCACACAGCAGAATTCGTATTGTGACACGCACACAGCAGAATTCGTATTGTGACACGCACACAGCAGTTTTCGTATTGTGACACGCACACAACAGAATTCGTATTGTGACACGCACACAGCAGTTTTCCTATTGTGACACGCACACAACAGAATTCGTATTGTGACACGCACACAGCAGTTTTCGTATTGTGACACGCACACAGCAGTTTTCGTACTGTGACACGCACACAGCAGTTTTCGTATTGTGACACGCACACAGCAGTTTTCGTATTGTGACACGCACACAGCAGAACTCGTACTGTGACACGCACACAACAGAATTCGTATTGTGACACGCACACAGCAGAATTCGTATTGTGACACGCACACAGCAGTTTTCGTATTGTGACACGCACACAACAGAATTCGTATTGTGACACGCACACAGCAGTTTTCCTATTGTGACACGCACACAACAGAATTCGTATTGTGACACGCACACAGCAGTTTTCGTATTGTGACACGCACACAGCAGTTTTCGTACTGTGACACGCACACAGCAGTTTTCGTATTGTGACACGCACACAGCAGTTTTCGTATTGTGACACGCACACAGCAGAACTCGTACTGTGACACGCACACAACAGAATTCGTATTGTGACACGCACACAGCAGTTTTCGTATTGTGACACGCACACAGCAGAACTCGTACTGTGACACGCACACAGCAGTTTTCGTACTGTGACACGCACACAGCAGAATTCGTATTGTGACACGCACACAGCAGTTTTCGTATTGTGACACGCACACAACAGAATTCGTACTGTGACACGCACACAGGAGAATTCGTATTGTGACACGCACACAGCAGTTTTCCTATTGTGACACGCACACAGCAGAATTCGTATTGTGACACGCACACAGCAGTTTTCCTATTGTGACACGCAATTCAATTCAATTCAATTTTATTTATATAGCGCCAAATCACAACAAATGTCGCCTCAAGGCGCTTCATAGATACAGAGAAAAGCCCAACAATCATATGACCCCCTATGAGCAAGCACTTTGGCGACAGTGGGAAGGAAAAACTCCCTTTTAACAGGAAGAAACCTCCGGCAGAACCAGGCTCAGGGAGGGGCGGCCATCTGCTGCGACCGGTTGGGGTGAGAGAAGGAAGACAGGATAAAAGACATGCTGTGGAAGAGAGACAGAGATTAATAACAGGTATGATTCAATACAGAGAGGTCTATTAACACATAGTGAGTGAGAAAGGTGACTGGAAAGGAAAAACTCAATGCATCATGGGTATCCCCCGGCAGCCTACATCTATTGCAGCATAACTAAGGGAGGATTCAGGGTCACCTGGTCCAGCCCTAACTATATGCTTTAGCAAAAAGGAACGTTTTAAGCCTAATCTTAAAAGTAGAGATAGTGTCTGTCTCCCGAATCCAAACTGGAAGCTGGTTCCACAGAAGAGGGGCCTGAAAACTGAAGGCTCTCCCTCCCATTCTACTTTTAAATACTCTAGGAACAACAAGTAGGCCTGCAGAGCGGGAGCAAAGTGCTCTAATAGGGTAATATGGTACTACAAGGTCATTAAGATAAGATGGGGCCTGATTATTTAAGACCTTGTATGTGAGGAGCAGGATTTTGAATTCAATTCTGGATTTAACAGGAAGCCAATGAAGGGAAGCCAAAACAGGAGAAATATGCTCTCTCTTTCTAGTCCCTGTCAGTACTCTTGCTGCAGCATTTTGGATCATCACTCATTACTTTCTTCATTTGTTTAAGGATAGTCTCATCTGTGACATTGGCATCTGCAAGGAGTGGCTTTAACTCTCTACGAATGTCACTATGTTTGTGGCCCAGTCCTTGATACACAGTATGAAGAAATACATCTTGAACTGTACTGGCTGAGTACTTTACATCTGAGTTGGTATGCTTTGAGGTGAGCAAGATCTTTTGTTTGAGACCTATGACTCGATACAGAAACTGTTGTGGTGTCTCACTGTCACTTTGTTTGGTGCACATGAGTTCCTGGAAAAGTTCTGTGTTGTTTTGCTCACCAAGGTGAGAATGGAGGAAGTCTTTAAGCTCCTCTACTGTCAGTTCATCCTTGTTCATTAGCATGTCTTTGAAATTACCAGGTTTGATAACTCTCATGACAGCCCTCACAATTTCGGCATCATTAAACTGTTCTTTGAGACCCTCTTCAATCTGGCGACAGATGCTGTTATAACTGATGTCTGATCCCTGGTCTCCAATCTGGCCCCCATGAATCTTAAACTCCCTGCGATGGAGGTAAGACAAGTCTCTTAGGGACACCACCTTGTCAAGTCTCATGGGTGTGTGAGTTTCAACTAAGCCATCATTGTGTGGTGTGCTTCTACAATGAGCCTGTGATGGTGTCTGAGAGGTGAGTTGAGAACCTGATGTGGGCATGTACTGCTTAATTTTCTTGGAGAGCTCTTCGTAACTGAAGAGTATTTTTTGTAGTTCTATATCATGTTGGGAAACAGCTGTAGAGTTGGTATTCTGGGTCACACTGTCAGTTACTTCTGTACCACTATTATGACCATCTTCTAAAAACATTGCATTAGTTGGACTCACTTCAACACTGATATCATGAGGCTGAGCATTTGGACATAGATCACATGAATCATTACCAGTGGCAGCCTGTATCTGCAAATCAATTACCAAGTTTCCTGTTAAAATTACAGTAGTTATTTAGGGCATTCCCAAAAAGGAGATATCACTTACATTGAAAGTGAAATTACTTAAATTAATTCACATAAATGTGATCACACATTAGTGGGTATCACACACGCACACAGCAGAATTCGTATTGTGACACGCACACAGCAGAATTCGTACTGTGACACGCACACAGCAGAATTCGTAGTGTGACACGCACACAGCAGTTTTCGTACTGTTATGCTGAGTGAACGGACTCTATGGCAGAACACACAGAAGCGCAGAAAATGCAAGGAGTGCTCTTTATTTGTGGTGTCAAAATTATATGAAATTATACAAAGGGACAAACAGAGGGAAACCAGGGGAGGACGCTGACACGTATTCGGAGGGAAAGGGGTTACCCGCGCACGCAGGGTGGATCTATAAGAAAAAGAAAAACGAAACTTTAGGGGGAGATGCCAAACCACCGGTAAGAAACAGCAACAAACATGGGGAGAGTTGGAGAGCTCACTTGTCACACTGGCTGTACGGGCTCGGGCGGGGATTCTCGGGATGTGGGAGAAACGCTGTAAATGATCTCCGTAGTGATCCCGGAAATGCGGCTTCACAAACAGCTGACAGGTAAGCGGGTGATGGATCCGGCTGAAGATACAAGACAACAGGTAAGCAAACAAAATCCCAGACATAGGTTGGCCGTAATGCACACCGCGGAGAATTAAACACGTTACCACTCGAGGAGGTGGCAATACTCCGACACCAGACGTCAGTCGCGCTGCTCCTAAGTAACGCTCCATCAAATGACGTCTGATGCACCGCCGGTGTGTCAGCATCCCGTGACACACCACCCCGCCTACCTGAGCTGAAAACAGAAGCAGACCCCGTGACACCACACCAGAGAAACCCCACCAACTCCTAACACGTACTGTGACACGCACACAGCAGAATTCGTACTGTGACACGCACACAGCAGAATTCGTATTGTGACACGCACACAGCAGAATTTGTACTGTGACACGCACACAGTAGAATTCGTACTGTGACACGCACACAGCAGAATTTGTATTGTGACACGCACACAGCAGAATTCGTACTGTGACACGCACACAGGAGAATTCGTACTGTGACACGCACACAGGAGAATTCATATTGTGACACGCACACAGCAGAATTCGTATTGTGACACGCACACAGCAGTTTTCGTATTGTGACACGCACACAGCAGTTTTCGTATTGTGACACGCACACAGCAGAATTCGTATTGTGACACGCACACAGAAGAATTCGTATTGTGACACGCACACAGCAGTTTTCGTACTGTGACACGCACACAGGAGAATTCGTATTGTGACACGCACACAGCAATTTTCGTATTGTGACACGCACACAGGAGAATTCGTATTGTGACACGCACAAAGGAGAATTCGTATTGTGACACGCACACACGCACACAGCAATACTTAACAATAATATAAAATAATGCAGAAAAGGAATTACTAATGTTAAAAAAAGTGGTTTTATTTATATATGTTTATATATGGCCCCTAGAGACAAAGGACGTACAAACTCTAAAGCATATACAAACTCCAAAACACATTTCTAGCGTTTACTGAACTTCCAAAACAGAGCTACCCAGATCACTTAAATTACACAATTGAAAGCATGTGTGTATTGTTTGTGTATTTATAGACAAGTACTCATATTTATTCAAATAATTTTAAAAAAAAGTTCATTTACCTGTTACTACCACACACCAAATCCGGTTGTTGATACTTCCTGGCTTGTGTAGCCACTAGGAAACAAAAGCTCAACATTGCGCCCAGCATCCTGGTGCACTTCTGTTGTCTTTTGTACGTGATTCTGAGTTTGTACGTGCTTCTGAGTTTGTACGTGTTTTGGAGTTTGTACGTGCTTTGTCTCTAAGGGCCACCATCAATATACTTTATTTATTCACTCCACATAAAATGTAATAAATAAATCATATAATACAAAAAAAACCTTTTTACATTTTAAATTTTTAACTATTTAAATTTTCAGCTTTTTCCTTTTAAACAAATTTAACGTGAAACAACACAAAACACTGCAAACCACAACACAATTAAATATAAATTAAAATATTAAAACAAAAAGAAGATGCACATTCTCTGTCATATGGGCCTGCATGATTTCTGAATCCTTTATCATCCGCAACTGAAAATAGTGGATGATTACTATACCTTTCTAATGTGAGGTTGTTGTCCCTCGCTCTCTTTCTCTCTGGATCTGTTCCTGTGCTACTGAGAGTGTAACTAACGGCCCTCCCCCCTCTGCCCAGCGCAGAGTACAGGCCGCGCGTGCGGAGTTTAGCGGAAAAAAAGGGCGAGAGAGGGTGAGAGAAAAAAAACAAAACAAACCCTCACGGCTCCCAATAAGGAGCCGGAATGCGTCGTTCACTTCAAAGAGCCGGCTCTAAGAGCCATTTCGTTCGCGAACGACCCATCACTGCAGAATTCGTACTGTGACACGCACACAGCAGAATTCGTATTGTGACACGCACACAGCAGAATTCGTATTGTGACACGCACACAGCAGAATTCGTACTGTGACACGCACACAGCAGAACTCGTATTGTGACACGCACACAGCAGAACTCGTATTGTGACACGCACACAGCAGAATTCGTATTGTGACACGCACACAGCAGTTTTCGTATTGTGACACGCACACAGCAGAATTCGTACTGTGACACGCACACAGCAGTTTTCGTATTGTGACACGCACACAGCAGAATTCGTACTGTGACACGCACACAGCAGAACTCGTATTGTGACACGCACACAGCAGAACTCGTATTGTGACACGCACACAGCAGAATTCGTATTGTGACACGCACACAGCAGAATTCGTATTGTGACACGCACACAGCAGTTTTCGTATTGTGACACGCACACAGCAGAATTCGTACTGTGACACGCACACAGCAGAACTCGTATTGTGACACGCACACAGCAGAACTCGTACTGTGACACGCACACAGCAGAATTCGTATTGTGACACGCACACAGCAGTTTTCGTATTGTGACACGCACACAGCAGAATTCGTATTGTGACACGCACACAGCAGAATTCGTATTGTGACACGCACACAGCAGTTTTCGTATTGTGACACGCACACAGCAGAATTCGTACTGTGACACGCACACAGCAGAACTCGTATTGTGACACGCACACAGCAGAACTCGTACTGTGACACGCACACAGCAGAACTCGTATTGTGACACGCACACAGCAGAATTCGTATTGTGACACGCACACAGCAGAATTCGTATTGTGACACGCACACAGCAGTTTTCGTATTGTGACACGCACACAGCAGAATTCGTACTGTGACACGCACACAGCAGAATTCGTATTGTGACACGCACACAGCAGTTTTCGTACTGTTACACGCACACAGCAGAACTCGTACTGTGACACGCACACAGCAGAACTCGTATTGTGACACGCACACAGCAGAACTCGTATTGTGACACGCACACAGCAGAATTTGTATTGTGACACGCACACAGCAGTTTTCGTATTGTGACACGCACACAGCAGAATTCGTATTGTGACACGCACACAGCAGTTTTCGTACTGTTACACGCACACAGCAGAACTCGTATTGTGACACGCACACAGCAGAACTCGTATTGTGACACGCACACAGCAGAACTCGTATTGTGACACGCACACAGCAGAATTCGTATTGTGACACGCACACAGCAGTTTTCGTACTGTTACACGCACACAGCAGAACTCGTATTGTGACATGCACACAGCAGAACTCGTATTGTGACACGCACACAGCAGAACTCGTATTGTGACACGCACACAGCAGAATTCGTACTGTGACACGCACACAGCAGTTTTCGTATTGTGACACGCACACAGGAGAATTCGTATTGTGACACGCACACAGGAGAATTCGTATTGTGACACGCGCACAGCAGTTTTCCTATTGTGACACGCACACAGCAGAATTTGTATTGTGACACGCGCACAGCAGTTTCGTATAGTGACACGCACACAGGAGAATTCGTATTGTGACACGCACGCAGGAGAATTCGTATTGTGACACGCACACAGGAGAATTCGTATTGTGACACGCGCACAGGAGAATTCGTATTGTGACACGCACACAGCAGAATTCGTATTGTGACACGCACACAGGAGAATTCGTATTGTGACACGCACACAGCAGAATTCGTATTGTGACACGCGCACAGCAGTTTTCGTATTGTGACACGCACAAAGCAGAATTCGTATTGTGACACGCACACAGCAGTTTTCGTATTGTGACACGCACACAGCAGAACTCGTACTGTGACACGCACACAGCAGAACTCGTATTGTGACACGCACACAGCAGAACTCGTATTGTGACACGCACACAGCAGAATTCGTACTGTGACACGCACACAGCAGATTTCGTATTGTGACACGCACACAGCAGAACTCGTATTGTGACATGCACACAGCAGATTTCGTATTGTGACATGCACAAAGGAGAATTCGTATTGTGACACGCACACACGCACACAGAAATACTTAACAATAATATAAAATAATACAGAAAAGGAATTACTAATGTTAAAAAAAGTGGTTTTATTTATATATGTTTATATATGGCCCCTAGAGACAAAGCACGTACAAACTCTAAAGCATATACAAACTCCAAAACACATTTCTAGCGTTTACTGAACTTCCAAAACAGAGCTACCCAGATCACTTAAATTACACAATTGAAAGCATGTGTGTATTGTTTGTGTATTTATAGACAAGTACTCATATTTATTCAAATAATTAAAAAAAAAAGTTCATTTACCTGTTACTACCACACACCAAATCCGGTTGTTGATACTTCCTGGCTTGTGTAGCCACTAGGAAACAAAAGCTCAACACTGCGCCCAGCATCCTGGAGCACTTCTGTTGTCTTTTGTACGTGATTCTGAGTTTGTACGTGTTTTGTAGTTTGTACGTGCTTCTGAGTTTGTACGTGCTTTGTCTCTAAGGGCCACCATCAATATACTTTATTTATTCACTCCACATAAAATGTAATAAATAAATCATATAATACAAAAAACAACTATTTACATTTTAAATTTTTAACTATTTAAATTTTCAGCTTTTTCCTTTTAAACAAATTTAACGTGAAACAACACAAAACACTGCAAACCACAACACAATTAAATATAAATTAAAATATTAAAACAAAAACAAGATGCACATTCTCTGTCATATGGGCCTGCATGATTTCTGAATCCTTTATCATCCGCAACTGAAAATAGTGGATGATTACTATACCTTTCTAATGTGAGGTTGTTGTCCCTCGCTCTCTTTCTCTCTGGATCTGTTCCTGTGCTACTGAGAGTGTAACTAACGGCCCTCCCCCCTCTGCCCAGCGCAGAGTACAGGCCGCGCGTGCGGAGTTTAGCGGAAAAAAAGGGCGAGAGAGGGTGAGAGAAAAAAAAAAAAAACCAAACCCTCACGGCTCCCAATAAGGAGCCGGATTGCGTCGTTCACTTCAAAGAGCCGGCTCTAAGAGCCATTTCGTTCGCGAACGACCCATCACTGCAGAATTCGTACTGTGACACGCACACAGCAGAACTCGTACTGTGACACGCACACAGCAGTTTTCGTATTGTGACACGCACACAGCAGTTTTCCTATTGTGACACGCACACAGCAGTTTTCCTATTGTGACACGCACACAGCAGTTTTCCTATTGTGACACGCACACAGCAGAATTCGTACTGTGACACGCACACAGCAGTTTTCCTATTGTGACACGCACACAGCAGTTTTCGTATTGTGACACGCACACAGCAGATTTCGTACTGTGACACGCACACAGCAGAATTCGTATTGTGACACGCACACAGCAGTTTTCGTATTGTGACACGCACACAGCAGAACTCGTACTGTGACACGCACACAGCAGAATTCGTACTGTGACACGCACACAACAGAATTCGTATTGTGACACGCACACAGCAGTTTTCGTATTGTGACACGCACACAGCAGAATTCGTATTGTGACACGCACACAGCAGTTTTCGTATTGTGACACGCACACAGCAGAACTCGTACTGTGACACGCACACAACAGAATTCGTATTGTGACACGCACACAGCAGATTTCGTACTGTGACACGCACACAGCAGAATTCGTATTGTGACACGCACACAGCAGTTTTCGTATTGTGACACGCACACAGCAGAACTCGTACTGTGACACGCACACAACAGAATTCGTATTGTGACACGCACACAGCAGTTTTCCTATTGTGACACGCACACAACAGAATTCGTATTGTGACACGCACACAGCAGTTTTCCTATTGTGACACGCACACAGCAGTTTTCCTATTGTGACACGCACACAGCAGAATTCGTACTGTGACACGCACACAGCAGTTTTCCTATTGTGACACGCACACAGCAGATTTCGTACTGTGACACGCACACAGCAGAATTCGTATTGTGACACGCACACAGCAGTTTTCGTATTGTGACACGCACACAGCAGATTTCGTACTGTGACACGCACACAGCAGAATTCGTATTGTGACACGCACACAGCAGTTTTCGTATTGTGACACGCACACAGCAGTTTTCGTACTGTGACACGCACACAGCAGAATTCGTATTGTGACACGCACACAGCAGTTTTCGTATTGTGACACGCACACAGCAGTTTTCGTATTGTGACACGCACACAGCAGAATTCGTATTGTGACACGCACACAGCAGTTTTCGTATTGTGACACGCACACAGCAGATTTCGTACTGTGACACGCACACAGCAGAATTCGTATTGTGACACGCACACAGCAGTTTTCGTACTGTGACACGCACACAGCAGAATTCGTATTGTGACACGCACACAGCAGATTTCGTACTGTGACACGCACACAGCAGAATTCGTATTGTGACACGCACACAGCAGTTTTCGTATTGTGACACGCACACAGCAGTTTTCGTACTGTGACACGCACACAGCAGAATTCGTATTGTGACACGCACACAGCAGTTTTCGTATTGTGACACGCACACAGCAGATTTCGTACTGTGACACGCACACAGCAGAATTCGTACTGTGACACGCACACAGCAGTTTTCGTATTGTGACACGCACACAGCAGATTTCGTATTGTGACACGCACACAGCAGTTTTCGTATTGTGACACGCACACAGCAGTTTTCGTATTGTGACACGCACACAGCAGAATTCGTATTGTGACACGCACACAGCAGAATTCGTATTGTGACACGCACACAACAGAATTCGTATTGTGACACGCACACAGCAGAATTCGTACTGTGACACGCACACAGCAGTTTTCGTATTGTGACACGCACACAGCAGTTTTCGTATTGTGACACGCACACAGCAGAATTCGTATTGTGACACGCACACAGCAGAATTCGTACTGTGACACGCACACAGCAGTTTTCGTATTGTGACACGCACACAGCAGTGTTCGTACTGTGACACGCACACAGCAGTTTTCGTATTGTGACACGCACACAGCAGTTTTCGTACTGTGACACGCACACAGCAGTTTTCGTATTGTGACACGCACACAGCAGAATTCGTACTGTGACACGCACACAGCAGAATTCGTATTGTGACACGCACACAGCAGTGTTCGTACTGTGACACGCACACAGCAGTTTTCGTATTGTGACACGCACACAGCAGTGTTCGTACTGTGACACGCACACAGCAGTTTTCGTATTGTGACACGCACACAGCAGTTTTCGTACTGTGACACGCACACAGCAGTTTTCGTATTGTGACACGCACACAGCAGTGTTCGTACTGTGACACGCACACAGCAGTTTTCGTATTGTGACACGCACACAGCAGAATTCGTACTGTGACACGCACACAGCAGAATTCGTATTGTGACACGCACACAGCAGAACTCGTATTGTGACACGCACACAGCAGAATTCGTATTGTGACACGCACACAGCAGTTTTCGTATTGTGACACGCACACAGCAGAATTCGTATTGTGACACGCACACAGCAGTGTTCGTACTGTGACACGCACACAGCAGTTTTCGTATTGTGACACACACACAGTAGAATTCGTATTGTGACACACACACAGTAGAATTCGTACTGTGACACGCAGACAGCAGAATTCGTACTGTGACACGCACACAGCAGAATTCGTACTGTGACACGCACACAGCAGAATTTGTATTGTGACACGCACACAGCAGAATTCGTACTGTGACACGCACACAGGAGAATTCGTATTGTGACACGCACACAGCAGAATTCGTATTGTGACACGCACACAGCAGAATTTGTATTGTGACACGCACACAGCAGAATTCGTACTGTGACACGCACACAGCAGAATTTGTATTGTGACACGCACACAGCAGAATTCGTACTGTGACACGCACACAGGAGAATTCGTATTGTGACACGCACACAGCAGAATTCGTATTGTGACACGCACACAGCAGAATTCGTACTGTGACACGCACACAGCAGTTTTCGTATTGTGACACGCACACAGCAGTTTTCGTATTGTGACACGCACACAGTAGAATTCGTACTGTGACACGCACACAGTAGAATTCGTACTGTGACACGCACACAGCAGAATTCGTACTGTGACACGCACACAGCAGAATTCGTACTGTGACACGCACACAGCAGTTTTCGTATTGTGACACGCACACAGCAGTTTTCGTATTGTGACACGCACACAGCAGTTTTCGTATTGTGACACGCACACAACAGAATTCGTATTGTGACACGCACACAGCAGTTTTCGTATTGTGACACGCACACAGCAGAATTCGTACTGTGACACGCACACAGCAGAATTCGTACTGTGACACGCACACAGCAGAATTCGTACTGTGACACGCACACAGCAGTTTTCCTATTGTGACACGCACACAGCAGAATTCGTATTGTGACACGCACACAGCAGTTTTCCTATTGTGACACGCACACAGCAGAATTCGTATTGTGACACGCACACAGCAGAATTCGTATTGTGACACGCACACAGCAGTTTTCCTATTGTGACACGCACACAACAGAATTCGTATTGTGACACGCACACAGCAGTTTTCGTATTGTGACACGCACACAGCAGAATTCGTACTGTGACACGCACACAGCAGAATTCGTACTGTGACACGCACACAGCAGAATTCGTACTGTGACACGCACACAGCAGAATTCGTATTGTGACACGCACACAGCAGAATTCGTATTGTGACACGCACACAGCAGTTTTCCTATTGTGACACGCACACAACAGAATTCGTATTGTGACACGCACACAGCAGAATTCGTATTGTGACACGCACACAGCAGTTTTCCTATTGTGACACGCACACAGGAGAATTCGTATTGTGACACGCACACAGGAGAATTCGTATTGTGACACGCGCACAGCAGTTTTCCTATTGTGACACGCACACAGCAGAATTTGTATTGTGACACGCGCACAGCAGTTTCGTATAGTGACACGCACACAGGAGAATTCGTATTGTGACACGCACGCAGGAGAATTCGTATTGTGACACGCACACAGCAGAATTCGTATTGTGACACGCACACAGCAGAATTCGTACTGTGACACGCACACAGCAGTTTTCGTATTGTGACACGCACACAGCAGTTTTCGTATTGTGACACGCACACAGTAGAATTCGTACTGTGACACGCACACAGTAGAATTCGTACTGTGACACGCACACAGCAGAATTCGTACTGTGACACGCACACAGCAGAATTCGTACTGTGACACGCACACAGCAGTTTTCGTATTGTGACACGCACACAGCAGTTTTCGTATTGTGACACGCACACAGCAGTTTTCGTATTGTGACACGCACACAACAGAATTCGTATTGTGACACGCACACAGCAGTTTTCGTATTGTGACACGCACACAGCAGAATTCGTACTGTGACACGCACACAGCAGAATTCGTACTGTGACACGCACACAGCAGAATTCGTACTGTGACACGCACACAGCAGTTTTCCTATTGTGACACGCACACAGCAGAATTCGTATTGTGACACGCACACAGCAGTTTTCCTATTGTGACACGCACACAGCAGAATTCGTATTGTGACACGCACACAGCAGAATTCGTATTGTGACACGCACACAGCAGTTTTCCTATTGTGACACGCACACAACAGAATTCGTATTGTGACACGCACACAGCAGTTTTCGTATTGTGACACGCACACAGCAGAATTCGTACTGTGACACGCACACAGCAGAATTCGTACTGTGACACGCACACAGCAGAATTCGTACTGTGACACGCACACAGCAGAATTCGTATTGTGACACGCACACAGCAGAATTCGTATTGTGACACGCACACAGCAGTTTTCCTATTGTGACACGCACACAACAGAATTCGTATTGTGACACGCACACAGCAGAATTCGTATTGTGACACGCACACAGCAGTTTTCCTATTGTGACACGCACACAGGAGAATTCGTATTGTGACACGCACACAGGAGAATTCGTATTGTGACACGCGCACAGCAGTTTTCCTATTGTGACACGCGCACAGCAGTTTCGTATAGTGACACGCACACAGGAGAATTCGTATTGTGACACGCACGCAGGAGAATTCGTATTGTGACACGCACACAGGAGAATTCGTATTGTGACACGCACACAGCATTTTTCGTATTGTGACACGCACACAGCAGAATTCGTATTGTGACACGCACACAGCAGAATTCGTATTGTGACACGCGCACAGCATTTTTCGTATTGTGACACGCGCACAGCAGTTTTCGTATTGTGACACGCACAAAGCAGAATTCGTATTGTGACACGCACACAGCAGTTTTCGTATTGTGACACGCACACAGCAGAACTCGTACTGTGACACGCACACAGCAGAACTCGTATTGTGACACGCACACAGCAGAACTCGTATTGTGACACGCACACAGCAGAATTCGTACTGTGACACGCACACAGCAGATTTCGTATTGTGACATGCACAAAGGAGAATTCGTATTGTGACACGCACACACGCACACAGCAGAATTTGTATTGTGACACGCACACAGCAGAACTCGTATTGTGACACGCACACAGCAGAACTCGTATTGTGACACGCACAAAGGAGAATTCGTACTGTGACACGCACACAGCAGAATTCGTATTGTGACACGCACACAGGAGAATTCGTATTGTGACACGCACACAGCAGAATTCGTATTGTGACACGCGCACAGCAGTTTTCGTATTGTGACACGCACAAAGCAGAATTCGTATTGTGACACGCACACAGCAGTTTTCGTATTGTGACACGCACACAGCAGAACTCGTACTGTGACACGCACACAGCAGAACTCGTATTGTGACACGCACACAGCAGAACTCGTATTGTGACACGCACACAGCAGAATTCGTACTGTGACACGCACACAGCAGATTTCGTATTGTGACACGCACACAGCAGAACTCGTATTGTGACATGCACACAGCAGATTTCGTATTGTGACATGCACAAAGGAGAATTCGTATTGTGACACGCACACACGCACACAGAAATACTTAACAATAATATAAAATAATGCAGAAAAGGAATTACTAATGTTAAAAAAAGTGGTTTTATTTATATATGTTTATATATGGCCCCTAGAGACAAAGCACGTACAAACTCTAAAGCATATACAAACTCCAAAACACATTTCTAGCGTTTACTGAACTTCCAAAACAGAGCTACCCAGATCACTTAAATTACACAATTGAAAGCATGTGTGTATTGTTTGTGTATTTATAGACAAGTACTCATATTTATTCAAATAATTAAAAAAAAAAGTTCATTTACCTGTTACTACCACACACCAAATCCGGTTGTTGATACTTCCTGGCTTGTGTAGCCACTAGGAAACAAAAGCTCAACACTGCGCCCAGCATCCTGGAGCACTTCTGTTGTCTATTGTACGTGATTCTGAGTTTGTACGTGTTTTGTAGTTTGTACGTGCTTCTGAGTTTGTACGTGCTTTGTCTCTAAGGGCCACCATCAATATACTTTATTTATTCACTCCACATAAAATGTAATAAATAAATCATATAATACAAAAAACAACTATTTACATTTTAAATTTTTAACTATTTAAATTTTCAGCTTTTTCCTTTTAAACAAATTTAACGTGAAACAACACAAAACACTGCAAACCACAACACAATTAAATATAAATTAAAATATTAAAACAAAAACAAGATGCACATTCTCTGTCATATGGGCCTGCATGATTTCTGAATCCTTTATCATCCGCAACTGAAAATAGTGGATGATTACTATACCTTTCTAATGTGAGGTTGTTGTCCCTCGCTCTCTTTCTCTCTGGATCTGTTCCTGTGCTACTGAGAGTGTAACTAACGGCCCTCCCCCCTCTGCCCAGCGCAGAGTACAGGCCGCGCGTGCGGAGTTTAGCGGAAAAAAAGGGCGAGAGAGGGTGAGAGAAAAAAAAAAAAACCAAACCCTCACGGCTCCCAATAAGGAGCCGGATTGCGTCGTTCACTTCAAAGAGCCGGCTCTAAGAGCCATTTCGTTCGCGAACGACCCATCACTGCAGAATTCGTACTGTGACACGCACACAGCAGAACTCGTACTGTGACACGCACACAGCAGTTTTCGTATTGTGACACGCACACAGCAGTTTTCCTATTGTGACACGCACACAGCAGTTTTCCTATTGTGACACGCACACAGCAGTTTTCCTATTGTGACACGCACACAGCAGAATTCGTACTGTGACACGCACACAGCAGTTTTCCTATTGTGACACGCACACAGCAGTTTTCGTATTGTGACACGCACACAGCAGATTTCGTACTGTGACACGCACACAGCAGAATTCGTATTGTGACACGCACACAGCAGTTTTCGTATTGTGACACGCACACAGCAGAACTCGTACTGTGACACGCACACAGCAGAATTCGTACTGTGACACGCACACAACAGAATTCGTATTGTGACACGCACACAGCAGTTTTCGTATTGTGACACGCACACAGCAGAATTCGTATTGTGACACGCACACAGCAGTTTTCGTATTGTGACACGCACACAGCAGAACTCGTACTGTGACACGCACACAACAGAATTCGTATTGTGACACGCACACAGCAGATTTCGTACTGTGACACGCACACAGCAGAATTCGTATTGTGACACGCACACAGCAGTTTTCGTATTGTGACACGCACACAGCAGAACTCGTACTGTGACACGCACACAACAGAATTCGTATTGTGACACGCACACAGCAGTTTTCCTATTGTGACACGCACACAACAGAATTCGTATTGTGACACGCACACAGCAGTTTTCCTATTGTGACACGCACACAGCAGTTTTCCTATTGTGACACGCACACAGCAGAATTCGTACTGTGACACGCACACAGCAGTTTTCCTATTGTGACACGCACACAGCAGATTTCGTACTGTGACACGCACACAGCAGAATTCGTATTGTGACACGCACACAGCAGTTTTCGTATTGTGACACGCACACAGCAGATTTCGTACTGTGACACGCACACAGCAGAATTCGTATTGTGACACGCACACAGCAGTTTTCGTATTGTGACACGCACACAGCAGTTTTCGTACTGTGACACGCACACAGCAGAATTCGTATTGTGACACGCACACAGCAGTTTTCGTATTGTGACACGCACACAGCAGTTTTCGTATTGTGACACGCACACAGCAGAATTCGTATTGTGACACGCACACAGCAGTTTTCGTATTGTGACACGCACACAGCAGTTTTCGTACTGTGACACGCACACAGCAGAATTCGTATTGTGACACGCACACAGCAGTTTTCGTATTGTGACACGCACACAGCAGTTTTCGTACTGTGACACGCACACAGCAGAATTCGTATTGTGACACGCACACAGCAGTTTTCGTATTGTGACACGCACACAGCAGATTTCGTACTGTGACACGCACACAGCAGAATTCGTACTGTGACACGCACACAGCAGTTTTCGTATTGTGACACGCACACAGCAGATTTCGTATTGTGACACGCACACAGCAGTTTTCGTATTGTGACACGCACACAGCAGTTTTCGTATTGTGACACGCACACAGCAGAATTCGTATTGTGACACGCACACAGCAGAATTCGTATTGTGACACGCACACAACAGAATTCGTATTGTGACACGCACACAGCAGTTTTCGTATTGTGACACGCACACAGCAGAATTCGTACTGTGACACGCACACAGTAGAATTCGTATTGTGACACGCACACAGCAGAATTCGTACTGTGACACGCACACAGCAGTTTTCGTATTGTGACACGCACACAGCAGTGTTCGTACTGTGACACGCACACAGCAGTTTTCGTATTGTGACACGCACACAGCAGTTTTCGTACTGTGACACGCACACAGCAGTTTTCGTATTGTGACACGCACACAGCAGAATTCGTACTGTGACACGCACACAGCAGAATTCGTATTGTGACACGCACACAGCAGTGTTCGTACTGTGACACGCACACAGCAGTTTTCGTATTGTGACACGCACACAGCAGTGTTCGTACTGTGACACGCACACAGCAGTTTTCGTATTGTGACACGCACACAGCAGTTTTCGTACTGTGACACGCACACAGCAGTTTTCGTATTGTGACACGCACACAGCAGTGTTCGTACTGTGACACGCACACAGCAGTTTTCGTATTGTGACACGCACACAGCAGAATTCGTACTGTGACACGCACACAGCAGAATTCGTATTGTGACACGCACACAGCAGAACTCGTATTGTGACACGCACACAGCAGAATTCGTATTGTGACACGCACACAGCAGTTTTCGTATTGTGACACGCACACAGCAGAATTCGTATTGTGACACGCACACAGCAGTGTTCGTACTGTGACACGCACACAGCAGTTTTTCGTATTGTGACACACACACAGTAGAATTCGTATTGTGACACACACACAGTAGAATTCGTACTGTGACACGCAGACAGCAGAATTCGTACTGTGACACGCACACAGCAGAATTCGTACTGTGACACGCACACAGCAGAATTTGTATTGTGACACGCACACAGCAGAATTCGTACTGTGACACGCACACAGGAGAATTCGTATTGTGACACGCACACAGCAGAATTCGTATTGTGACACGCACACAGCAGAATTTGTATTGTGACACGCACACAGCAGAATTCGTACTGTGACACGCACACAGCAGAATTCGTATTGTGACACGCACACAGCAGAATTCGTACTGTGACACGCACACAGGAGAATTCGTATTGTGACACGCACACAGCAGAATTCGTATTGTGACACGCACACAGCAGAATTCGTACTGTGACACGCACACAGCAGTTTTCGTATTGTGACACGCACACAGCAGTTTTCGTATTGTGACACGCACACAGTAGAATTCGTACTGTGACACGCACACAGTAGAATTCGTACTGTGACACGCACACAGCAGAATTCGTACTGTGACACGCACACAGCAGAATTCGTACTGTGACACGCACACAGCAGTTTTCGTATTGTGACACGCACACAGCAGTTTTCGTATTGTGACACGCACACAGCAGTTTTCGTATTGTGACACGCACACAGCAGTTTTCGTATTGTGACACGCACACAACAGAATTCGTATTGTGACACGCACACAGCAGTTTTCGTATTGTGACACGCACACAGCAGAATTCGTACTGTGACACGCACACAGCAGAATTCGTACTGTGACACGCACACAGCAGAATTCGTACTGTGACACGCACACAGCAGTTTTCCTATTGTGACACGCACACAGCAGAATTCGTATTGTGACACGCACACAGCAGTTTTCCTATTGTGACACGCACACAGCAGAATTCGTATTGTGACACGCACACAGCAGAATTCGTATTGTGACACGCACACAGCAGTTTTCCTATTGTGACACGCACACAACAGAATTCGTATTGTGACACGCACACAGCAGTTTTCGTATTGTGACACGCACACAGCAGAATTCGTACTGTGACACGCACACAGCAGAATTCGTACTGTGACACGCACACAGCAGAATTCGTACTGTGACACGCACACAGCAGAATTCGTATTGTGACACGCACACAACAGAATTCGTATTGTGACACGCACACAGCAGTTTTCCTATTGTGACACGCACACAACAGAATTCGTATTGTGACACGCACACAGCAGAATTCGTATTGTGACACGCACACAGCAGTTTTCCTATTGTGACACGCACACAGGAGAATTCGTATTGTGACACGCACACAGGAGAATTCGTATTGTGACACGCGCACAGCAGTTTTCCTATTGTGACACGCACACAGCAGAATTTGTATTGTGACACGCGCACAGCAGTTTCGTATAGTGACACGCACACAGGAGAATTCGTATTGTGACACGCACGCAGGAGAATTCGTATTGTGACACGCACACAGGAGAATTCGTATTGTGACACGCACACAGCATTTTTCGTATTGTGACACGCACACAGCAGAATTCGTATTGTGACACGCACACAGCAGAATTCGTATTGTGACACGCGCACAGCATTTTTCGTATTGTGACACGCGCACAGCAGTTTTCGTATTGTGACACGCACAAAGCAGAATTCGTATTGTGACACGCGCACAGCAGTTTTCGTATTGTGACACGCACACAGCAGAACTCGTACTGTGACACGCACACAGCAGAACTCGTATTGTGACACGCACACAGCAGAACTCGTATTGTGACACGCACACAGCAGAATTCGTACTGTGACACGCACACAGCAGATTTCGTATTGTGACATGCACAAAGGAGAATTCGTATTGTGACACGCACACACGCACACAGCAGAATTTGTATTGTGACACGCACACAGCAGAACTCGTATTGTGACACGCACACAGCAGAACTCGTATTGTGACACGCACAAAGGAGAATTCGTACTGTGACACGCACACAGCAGAATTCGTATTGTGACACGCACACAGCAGAACTCGTATTGTGACATGCACACAGCAGATTTCGTATTGTGACATGCACAAAGGAGAATTCGTATTGTGACACGCACACACGCACACAGAAATACTTAACAATAATATAAAATAATACAGAAAAGGAATTACTAATGTTAAAAAAAGTGGTTTTATTTATATATGTTTATATATGGCCCCTAGAGACAAAGCACGTACAAACTCTAAAGCATATACAAACTCCAAAACACATTTCTAGCGTTTACTGAACTTCCAAAACAGAGCTACCCAGATCACTTAAATTACACAATTGAAAGCATGTGTGTATTGTTTGTGTATTTATAGACAAGTACTCATATTTATTCAAATAATTAAAAAAAAAAGTTCATTTACCTGTTACTACCACACACCAAATCCGGTTGTTGATACTTCCTGGCTTGTGTAGCCACTAGGAAACAAAAGCTCAACACTGCGCCCAGCATCCTGGAGCACTTCTGTTGTCTATTGTACGTGATTCTGAGTTTGTACGTGTTTTGTAGTTTGTACGTGCTTCTGAGTTTGTACGTGCTTTGTCTCTAAGGGCCACCATCAATATACTTTATTTATTCACTCCACATAAAATGTAATAAATAAATCATATAATACAAAAAACAACTATTTACATTTTAAATTTTTAACTATTTAAATTTTCAGCTTTTTCCTTTTAAACAAATTTAACGTGAAACAACACAAAACACTGCAAACCACAACACAATTAAATATAAATTAAAATATTAAAACAAAAACAAGATGCACATTCTCTGTCATATGGGCCTGCATGATTTCTGAATCCTTTATCATCCGCAACTGAAAATAGTGGATGATTACTATACCTTTCTAATGTGAGGTTGTTGTCCCTCGCTCTCTTTCTCTCTGGATCTGTTCCTGTGCTACTGAGAGTGTAAGTAACGGCCCTCCCCCCTCTGCCCAGCGCAGAGTACAGGCCGCGCGTGCGGAGTTTAGCGGAAAAAAAGGGCGAGAGAGAGGGTGAGAGAAAGAAAAAAAAAACAAACCCTCACGGCTCCCAATAAGGAGCCGGAATGCGTCGTTCACTTCAAAGAGCCGGCTCTAAGAGCCATTTCGTTCGCGAACGACCCATCACTGCAGAATTCGTACTGTGACACGCACACAGCAGAACTCGTACTGTGACACGCACACAGCAGTATTCGTATTGTGACACGCACACAGCAGAATTCGTACTGTGACACGCACACAGCAGAATTCGTACTGTGACACGCACACAGCAGTTTTCGTATTGTGACACGCACACAGCAGTTTTCCTATTGTGACACGCACACAGCAGTTTTCCTATTGTGACACGCACACAGCAGTTTTCCTATTGTGACACGCACACAGCAGAATTCGTACTGTGACACGCACACAGCAGTTTTCCTATTGTGACACGCACACAGCAGTTTTCGTATTGTGACACGCACACAGCAGATTTCGTACTGTGACACGCACACAGCAGAATTCGTATTGTGACACGCACACAGCAGTTTTCGTATTGTGACACGCACACAGCAGAACTCGTACTGTGACACGCACACAACAGAATTCGTATTGTGACACGCACACAGCAGTTTTCGTATTGTGACACGCACACAGCAGAATTCGTATTGTGACACGCACACAGCAGTTTTCGTATTGTGACACGCACACAGCAGAACTCGTACTGTGACACGCACACAACAGAATTCGTATTGTGACACGCACACAGCAGATTTCGTACTGTGACACGCACACAGCAGAATTCGTATTGTGACACGCACACAGCAGTTTTCGTATTGTGACACGCACACAACAGAATTCGTATTGTGACACGCACACAGCAGTTTTCCTATTGTGACACGCACACAACAGAATTCGTATTGTGACACGCACACAGCAGTTTTCCTATTGTGACACGCACACAGCAGAATTCGTATTGTGACACGCACACAGCAGTTTTCCTATTGTGACACGCACACAACAGAATTCGTATTGTGACACGCACACAGCAGTTTTCCTATTGTGACACGCACACAGCAGTTTTCCTATTGTGACACGCACACAGCAGAATTCGTACTGTGACACGCACACAGCAGTTTTCCTATTGTGACACGCACACAGCAGATTTCGTACTGTGACACGCACACAGCAGAATTCGTACTGTGACACGCACACAGCAGAATTCGTATTGTGACACGCACACAGCAGTTTTCGTATTGTGACACGCACACAGCAGTTTTCGTACTGTGACACGCACACAGCAGAATTCGTATTGTGACACGCACACAGCAGTTTTCGTATTGTGACACGCACACAGCAGTTTTCGTATTGTGACACGCACACAGCAGAATTCGTATTGTGACACGCACACAGCAGTTTTCGTATTGTGACACGCACACAGCAGTTTTCGTACTGTGACACGCACACAGCAGAATTCGTATTGTGACACGCACACAGCAGATTTCGTACTGTGACACGCACACAGCAGAATTCGTATTGTGACACGCACACAGCAGTTTTCGTATTGTGACACGCACACAGCAGTTTTCGTACTGTGACACGCACACAGCAGAATTCGTATTGTGACACGCACACAGCAGTTTTCGTATTGTGACACGCACACAGCAGATTTCGTACTGTGACACGCACACAGCAGAATTCGTACTGTGACACGCACACAGCAGTTTTCGTATTGTGACACGCACACAGCAGATTTCGTATTGTGACACGCACACAGCAGTTTTCGTATTGTGACACGCACACAGCAGTTTTCGTATTGTGACACGCACACAGCAGAATTCGTATTGTGACACGCACACAGCAGAATTCGTATTGTGACACGCACACAACAGAATTCGTATTGTGACACGCACACAGCAGTTTTCGTATTGTGACACGCACACAGCAGAATTCGTACTGTGACACGCACACAGTAGAATTCGTACTGTGACACGCACACAGCAGTTTTCGTATTGTGACACGCACACAGCAGTGTTCGTACTGTGACACGCACACAGCAGTTTTCGTATTGTGACACGCACACAGCAGTTTTCGTACTGTGACACGCACACAGCAGTTTTCGTATTGTGACACGCACACAGCAGAATTCGTACTGTGACACGCACACAGCAGTTTTCGTATTGTGACACGCACACAGCAGTGTTCGTACTGTGACACGCACACAGCAGTTTTCGTATTGTGACACGCACACAGCAGTTTTCGTACTGTGACACGCACACAGCAGAATTCGTACTGTGACACGCACACAGCAGTTTTCGTATTGTGACACGCACACAGCAGTTTTCGTATTGTGACACGCACACAGCAGTTTTCGTATTGTGACACGCACACAGCAGAATTCGTACTGTGACACGCACACAGCAGAATTCGTATTGTGACACGCACACAGCAGTGTTCGTACTGTGACACGCACACAGCAGTTTTCGTATTGTGACACGCACACAGCAGTGTTCGTACTGTGACACGCACACAGCAGTTTTCGTATTGTGACACGCACACAGCAGTTTTCGTACTGTGACACGCACACAGCAGTTTTCGTATTGTGACACGCACACAGCAGTGTTCGTACTGTGACACGCACACAGCAGTTTTCGTATTGTGACACGCACACAGCAGAATTCGTACTGTGACACGCACACAGCAGAATTCGTATTGTGACACGCACACAGCAGAACTCGTATTGTGACACGCACACAGCAGAATTCGTATTGTGACACGCACACAGCAGAATTCGTATTGTGACACGCACACAGCAGTGTTCGTACTGTGACACGCACACAGCAGTTTTCGTATTGTGACACGCACACAGCAGAATTCGTACTGTGACACGCACACAGCAGAATTCGTATTGTGACACGCACACAGCAGAACTCGTATTGTGACACGCACACAGGAGAATTCGTATTGTGACACGCACACAGCAGAATTCGTACTGTGACACGCACACAGGAGAATTCGTATTGTGACACGCACACAGCAGAATTCGTATTGTGACACGCACACAGCAGAATTCGTACTGTGACACGCACACAGCAGTTTTCGTATTGTGACACGCACACAGCAGTTTTCGTATTGTGACACGCACACAGCAGAATTCGTACTGTGACACGCAGACAGCAGAATTCGTACTGTGACACGCACACAGCAGAATTCGTACTGTGACACGCACACAGCAGTTTTCGTATTGTGACACGCACACAGCAGAATTCGTACTGTGACACGCACACAGCAGAATTCGTACTGTGACACGCACACAGCAGAATTCGTACTGTGACACGCACACAGCAGAATTCGTACTGTGACACGCACACAGCAGAATTCGTATTGTGACACGCACACAGCAGAATTCGTACTGTGACACGCACACAGCAGTTTTCGTATTGTGACACGCACACAGCAGTTTTCGTATTGTGACACGCACACAGCAGAATTCGTACTGTGACACGCAGACAGCAGAATTCGTACTGTGACACGCACACAGCAGAATTCGTACTGTGACACGCACACAGCAGAATTTGTATTGTGACACGCACACAGCAGAATTCGTACTGTGACACGCACACAGCAGAATTCGTACTGTGACACGCACACAGCAGTTTTCGTATTGTGACACGCACACAGCAGTTTTCGTATTGTGACACGCACACAGCAGAATTCGTACTGTGACACGCAGACAGCAGAATTCGTACTGTGACACGCACACAGCAGAATTCGTACTGTGACACGCACACAGCAGAATTTGTATTGTGACACGCACACAGCAGAATTCGTACTGTGACAGGCACACAGCAGAATTCGTATTGTGACACGCACACAGCAGAATTCGTACTGTGACACGCACACAGCAGTTTTCGTATTGTGACACGCACACAGCAGAATTTGTATTGTGACACGCACACAGCAGAATTCGTACTGTGACACGCACACAGGAGAATTCGTATTGTGACACGCACACAGCAGAATTCGTATTGTGACACGCACACAGCAGAATTCGTACTGTGACACGCACACAGCAGTTTTCGTATTGTGACACGCACACAGCAGTTTTCGTATTGTGACACGCACACAGTAGAATTCGTACTGTGACACGCACACAGTAGAATTCGTACTGTGACACGCACACAGCAGAATTCGTACTGTGACACGCACACAGCAGAATTCGTACTGTGACACGCACACAGCAGTTTTCGTATTGTGACACGCACACAGCAGTTTTCGTATTGTGACACGCACACAGCAGTTTTCGTATTGTGACACGCACACAGCAGTTTTCGTATTGTGACACGCACACAGCAGTTTTCCTATTGTGACACGCACACAGCAGAATTCGTATTGTGACACGCACACAGCAGAATTCGTATTGTGACACGCACACAGCAGTTTTCCTATTGTGACACGCACACAACAGAATTCGTATTGTGACACGCACACAGCAGTTTTCGTATTGTGACACGCACACAGCAGAATTCGTACTGTGACACGCACACAGCAGAATTCGTACTGTGACACGCACACAGCAGTTTTCCTATTGTGACACGCACACAGCAGAATTCGTATTGTGACACGCACACAGCAGTTTTCCTATTGTGACACGCACACAGCAGAATTCGTATTGTGACACGCACACAGCAGAATTCGTATTGTGACACGCACACAGCAGTTTTCCTATTGTGACACGCACACAACAGAATTCGTATTGTGACACGCACACAGCAGTTTTCGTATTGTGACACGCACACAGCAGAATTCGTACTGTGACACGCACACAGCAGAATTCGTACTGTGACACGCACACAGCAGAATTCGTACTGTGACACGCACACAGCAGAATTCGTATTGTGACACGCACACAGCAGAATTCGTATTGTGACACGCACACAACAGAATTCGTATTGTGACACGCACACAGCAGTTTTCCTATTGTGACACGCACACAACAGAATTCGTATTGTGACACGCACACAGCAGAATTCGTATTGTGACACGCACACAGCAGTTTTCCTATTGTGACACGCACACAACAGAATTCGTATTGTGACACGCACACAGCAGAATTCGTATTGTGACACGCACACAGCAGAATTCGTATTGTGACACGCACACAACAGAATTCGTATTGTGACACGCACACAACAGAATTCGTATTGTGACACGCACACAGCAGTTTTCCTATTGTGACACGCACACAACAGAATTCGTATTGTGACACGCACACAGCAGTTTTCGTACTGTGACACGCACACAGCAGAATTCGTACTGTGACACGCACACAGCAGAATTCGTACTGTGACACGCACACAGCAGTTTTCGTACTGTGACACGCACACAGCAGAATTCGTACTGTGACACGCACACAGCAGTTTTCGTACTGTGACACGCACACAGCAGAATTCGTACTGTGACACGCACACAGCAGTTTTCCTATTGTGACACGCACACAGCAGAATTCGTACTGTGACACGCACACAGCAGTTTTCCTATTGTGACACGCACACAGCAGAATTCGTACTGTGACACGCACACAGCAGAATTCGTACTGTGACACGCACACAGCAGAATTCGTATTGTGACACGCACACAGCAGAATTCGTATTGTGACACGTGTTACAGGTACCGGGTGGCAGCACCTGTAGACAGCTATATATGTGTCCTGTAAACAGGAAAGAAATGATCAGACAGAGAGACGTGGCTTGCCGTTTCCTGAATACTCCGCCATTATTTATTCAAATTCACAATTATGCACTCCTTTTATTACTTTTACAGTATTACAACTGTGTATTTACTTATTTTTAACATAGCTCACACATTCTCCATATATGTTACCAACTGTTACCAACTAGACTAAAGGGAATTAACACATTCCAATGTCATAAACATGACCAATTTTCTTGTAAGAATTGGTTCAAAATGAATTTCAACAGGACAAATCTATAAATCTCAAATAGTTTGAAAGAATGGTGTAATCAGCACCATCTTGACATGTGCACTGAATTCACGGAAACACTTTATGGCAGAAAACAAGATACTAAAACAATACAGAATAACGGTGGAGCCGATCGCTAACATCACAGAGCATAGGAGGTGTGCGACCCAAACTAACATGCTAACCATAGCATGCTGCTAAACCGTAAACAAATACTTACAAAAGTCTAATTTACTGTAGTACACAATGTTGTACGCTTTCACTTTCCAACCGTAATGGTTAATCTATGCTATATAATGGATGTGATTGCTATTATATTCTATTTTGGGTACGATACGAACCTGTAAACAGGAAAGAAATGATCAGACAGAGAGACGTGGCTTGCCGTTTATGAATACTCCGCCATTATGAGAAAACGGCGCGGAGCATGGCTTCAGGCTGCTAACAACAGGCCAAACCATGGTCTCATACTGCCACCTACTGGTATAAAAATGGAGCGTCCGCTACAAATATCCCAGGGTAATTACCAAGTTTCCTGTTAAAATTACAGTAGTTATTTAGGGCATTCCCAAAAAGGAGATATCACTTACATTGAAAGTGAAATTACTTAAATTAATTCACATAAATGTGATCACACATTAGTGGGTATCACACACTCCCTGACAAAAATAAAATGGCTCCCAACATTCACAAAATCATGACATTTTTAACTTTTGCTTCTCAAACTCTCTTATTAACTCTTATCAGTCCAAGAACTAATTATGAAACAAGCAGTGGGGGTAGTGTGTATGCAGATGGGGTCAGTGATGCATGATACTGGTATGGTGAGTATGGTATTGGGGTGCAGTACATTGGTGACTGTGACATACACACTAGGGTTGGGTTTTTATAATCGATTTATCGATTAAAATCGATTCTGGCTTGGATTACGTAAAATCGATTCATTAAAATCCTGAATCGATTTTTTAATATAAATTTATTTTGCCCGAAATGCCAGAATCTCTGGTGAAATCTCACAAAATTTCAACAACCACCAAACAGCTAAGACAGTAAATGAGAGCAGGAACACGGATTCTGCACAAAGAGAATCAGTTAGATGTCGCCTTTCTCACGGTCGGGGCTGAAAGCCGACAGCTCGCTGATTCTGATCTGTCGGCGGTCCGCGCTTTGTGTTCACGCCCTTTTTGCACTGATTCTAAAGCTGTTAGTTTGATGTCTCTCCAAACAATATTGACCGAACCAGCAGCAAAAGAAGATCCAAACTACACTTCACATAAACATCGTCATGAATTCACTCTTACTTTTACTGTTTTGCTTCGACCATGATGCACAGCTCTCTCTCTCTCTCTCTCTCTTGCTCTCTCTGTACTGTTTTCTGCATTATTTGCTTGCTTGTTACGCACAAGTCTACCGTTGTTTACAGCGCTGTTGGCCGACGTTTTTTTTCTTTTTCGTTTTATATACTTCCGAAAAGAAAACCTAATTTCTGCCGTTCAATACTGAACAAATTTAAACTTTTTAAAATTATGCAAAATGCAAAACGCTTAGCCCTGTCTATAATAAAACCGCAGTAACTTCAGAGGTGATGTTCATATGTTCATTAATGGTTTTCTTTTGTTTTTGATGTACTGCAGAATATTTGTATAAAATCCCAGGCCAGGAAAATCGCCTTCATGTTTTTCTGTGTTTTATCTTCAGCTACTTTGACACAAAGGCATCTGCTGTGATGCTCACACCTTTGATAAAGTCTTGCGTGTGTCAGCTTCCTTTTTATAGCTACAAAAATATGTAAATGTACTGATCTGAATTATAATATATCTGACTGTCAAAATTTCCCAGATTCAAATCGAAGTGAATCGAATCGAATCGAATTAAATCGAATTGTGGATCGAATTGATTCGGGACCTTGTGAATCGGAATTGAATCAATTCTAGAAATCAGTGACGATACCCAGCCCTAATACACACAGGCGGCACAATTGCCAATGGTGGGTATGGAAATACAGTGTATGATGGTATGGTTGTGGCAGGTAACTGTGGTGCTGTGCGTTCCCCAACTAGATTAACTGCTGCATGTGACTGCACTGAGGGTTTACCCAGTGATTCATAAGTCAGAAACTGTCGTGGCTTCCTGTGACGGGTAGACCTTCTAATGTCCGTACAAGTATATCCCGGTGGTTGAACCTGTAAGTTAGACTGTGAACGAGTTTCACACTCCTCACCAGACCCTCTGGGTTCAGATAGGTTGTCACTACCCACTTGCATTTCTTCCATCTCCTCTCTCAGAGAACATGGCAGATGTGAGCATTCTCTCCCAGTTTCCTCTTCAAATTGTTCAATGCTGACGGATGATGAATGCTCAGGCATAGTCAGTATGTCTTCCATCATCTGCACAGGTGAATGTCCATCTTTTGTGTTTGTTGTCACTCTAATAGGTTCTTTGGCCTGGTAAGACTGAAATGCAGGGTGTTGCTCATGGTCCAGGTCCCTTCTCACAGTCCTTTCAACAGGTGCTCTTAGCCAGTACCCCGAGCAATCACTCTCAGTACCGCTGTCAGAGTTATCCCACATGTCTGTTTGTCTTTGTGCATCTGTAGATCTTTCCATCCTTCGTCTGTTGCGTGTTGTCTTTCCAACCGCAGGCTTTGCCAGGGGGGGAGTGACTTGAACAGGTAAGTTATTTACAAGTAACAGCAGATTGCGATGCAATGTTCGGGTTCTTTTTGGGTCTCCAGCTTCAGGATGGACTGCGTAAACTGGGCTATCTGCTAGCTGCTCTTTTACTATATAAATAGTCCTCTCCCAATATGATCTCAACTTGCCAGGTCCTCCCCGCTCACTGAGGTTTCTGACCAGAACTCTGTCTCCTGGCTGAAGCATGACTCCTTTTGCCTTTTTATCATATGTTATTTTGCCTCTTGCACTAGACTTCTTGCTATTTTCACTAGCAATCCGATAAGCTTCCGACATTCTTTCGGCCCATTTCTTGGCATATCCTGTAGGTGAGTATGTTTCATTCTCCCCCTTCAATCCAAACAGCAGATCAACTGGTAAACGCGGGTGTCGTCCATAGAGGAGATAGAATGGTGAGTAGCCGGTGGACTCATGTCGAGTACAGGTGTACGCATGTACAAGATGTGGGAGGTGGTCTTTCCACTGTACTTTTTTCTTTCTGTTAATGTTCTCAACATCTGGAGTATTGTCCTGTTGAGACGTTCTGAAGGGTTACTTTGAGGATGGTAAGGTGATGTTCTGGAATGTCCGACACCAGATAATTTCTGTAGTGTCCTGAACAGCTCATTCTCAAATTCACGACCCTGGTCATGATGTAGTTTGGATGGATATCCAAATCTGGGTATGAAATCCTGGAAAATCCGTTCAGCAGCTGTTTTTCCACTCTTGTTCCTTGTGGGGTATGCTTGAGCAAATCTAGTGAAATGGTCAATTACCACTAGAATATACTCATACCCTCCACGGCTGGCTTCCAAATGCAAAAAGTCAATACACACCAGTTCTAAAGGGTAGTCCGATGTTATACTACCCATAGGAGCCCTGACGTGTGTTACTGGTTTCTTGGACATGATACAGGGACATTTCTGGGTCACATAGGCTTCAATGTCCTTAGCCATAAAGGGCCAATAGAATCTATCCCTTGCGAGATGTAGCACTCGGTCTGTCCCAACATGACCCATCGTGTCATGTAAATGTCTTAATGCTAAAGTCCTGTACTTGGCAGGAAGCACAAATTGTCTTCTGTCACTGGTACATCTATAGAAGAGGTCATTTTGGCTGGCTGGATCCTCTCTTTGAGCTTTAACCAGATCATCATGGCTGATGCTCAGCGAGTTGATATGAGGCTGCTGATGGGGGTCCAGAGAAGAGATATTGAGCATGGCTACCCAAGCAACATCTTTCTGTCTGGCCACCTGGCTTCCATCCCAGACTGCCTGCACTGCCTCATCTGGAAATCCCTCTGTACAAGCAGTTTCATATTTCTCTATATCCAAGGGGAGACGAGAAAGAGTGTCTGCGTCTACATTTGACTTTCCTGGCCTGTATCTGATGTCGAACCGGAAATCTGAGAGCTCTCCAACCCACCTATGTCCCACTGCGTTTAGCTTTGCGGTACTCATTACATAGGTTAGGGGGTTGTTATCTGTATAAACTGTGAAGTGTGGGGCATAGTACAGGTAGTCACGGAATTTTTCACATACAGCCCATTTCAATGCAAGGAACTCTAATTTTCCACTATGCAGGTGGTAGTTGCATTCTGCTTGTGTCAGAGTCCTAGATCCATAGCCAATTACTCTCAATTTCCCATGTTGACGCTGATACAGGACAGCTCCTAAGCCCTGGTCAGATGCATCTGTATGCAATGTGAAAGGCAGGCTAAAATCGGGATATGTCAGAACAGGGGGGTTGGTGAGGAGGGTCACCAACTGTTCTAACGCTCTCTGGTGTTTCAAGGTCCACTCAATGTGCTCTCGAGAGGACAGCTGTGGGTGTTTGCTGTTTCTCACAGATTTTGGACACTGAGTTTTGCCTGGCTTGGTCTGAAGGAGTTCATAGATTGGTTTAGCTATCCGGGAAAAATCCTGGATATACGAGCGATAGTAGCTTAGAAAGCCTGCCAGCTTCCTCACATCACCAACTGTTTGAGGTGTCTTAGATGTCAGGGTTTTGACAGCCTCCAGGTCTGCCGGGTCTATTTGACTCCTTCAGCGGACACAAGCCGACCCACATATCTAACTTCTTGTTTGAAGAGATCACATTTCTCCGGTCTCAATTTTACTCCATGTTCTTGGAGTGCCTGGAGAACTTTGCGGAGGGTCTCAACATGGTCGTCAAATGTTTTTGCATAGCAAAGTACATTGTCGAGGTATGGGATGCAACATTCATCTCTAAGAGAGCCAAGCATCTCTTCCATGCTCCGCTGAAAAGCAGCTGGGGGCATTTGTGAGACCAAATGGGATGCGAACCCATTCATAAAGACCCCATGGTGTTACGAAGGCAGTGAGGTGGCGAGAGCCCTCGGCTACAAAACCCTGGTGGTAAGCTTTTCCTTGGTCTAAGATGCTAAACCACGAGGACCCACCCAGAGTATCAATCAGATCCTGTATCCTGGGCAGTGGGTGTCGATCGGGAACAGTCTTTTTGTTCAGAAGGCGATAGTCTATGCATAAGCGTAAACTGCCATCTTTCTTTCTGACACAGACGACTGGGGCGGCATATGGGGACTGAGACTTTACTATCCAGCCTTTTACCAAAAGTTCTTGTATGTACTCTTTAACCTCTTTAAAAAGTGGCTTAGGGATGGATGAGTAGGTTTTCTGAACAGGGATGTCATCTTTCAAGTTGATTGCCATTTGCAAACTGGGTATGCATCCTATATCAGTACTGTCACGAGCAAAAGCCCCAGCCTCCTCGCAAAACATTTTGTTAACTTTTGCCTGTTGTTCCTCATTAAGATGGCTGATGTCGACAGGAGGCTGCCATAGGGGTAAGTTGGTATGAGTAGATGTAGAGGTGGCACTATTGGCTGTCACTGTGGGCTTAGATTCTCCAAGTGAGTCCAATGTAATCACCTTCTCAACAGAATGAATACTGCCAAGGGCTGTTTTCCTTGGTAGTGTGATGTTATGTTTTGTGTTGTTGCCCACAGGTACCTCTACAAAGGGCCTCTTGGTGCTTTGCACTTCAAGCAGTCCTTCACAGACATCTAGCTCAGCAAGCTGTGTGTTGTTATCATCAGGCTCAAAGAGGAAAACAGATTCGGACAGGTTCATGGCAGGTGAGACTGGACACTTAACCCAAATCACCTGACCCGCTGGAATGAGGGTGTCATACCTGCCAGTCCGCAGACGTCCACATTGTGCAGGGGCTTCATCAGCCTTGATGAGGTTTACCAGGAGCTCTGCCTTTTCTGTTGGTATTGACATGGCATTGCAAAGCAGGGTGACGAGAGTTGGCATGAACCGTCCTGGTTGTTCCTGCACAAGCTCCTCCATCACATTGAAACCCAGCAGCGGTCTCTCCAAAACAAAACTGCTTACAAGAAAAGGCACAGTTATTGACAAATTAGGGTCTTCATTCCCTCTCAAATTAACTGTGATTGGCACCCAGCCATCAAATGGGAGAGTGTCACCATTCACAGCACGGACTTTTAACTCTTCTTCATTATCAACGACTTCATCAAGTGACCTTACAGGTGTATCTGGTAGGTATTTATTTTTCCACTCTGTGTCAATCATGCTCACTTGAGCTCCCGTGTCCAACAAAGCACTAACTGCTAAACCATTTAGATGGCACTGGGTGAGAGCTTTTCTTCCAATTAGTTTGGCTAATTTTTCACTTTTACTGTTGGGTGAACTGCCAAGAAGTATAGCACATTTATTTTCTTGGTTATTCTGTCTCTGGGTTGGCACTACATTATGTTTGGTGTCAGCTTCACATTTTGCCAAACTTACAGCAACAGTCTCACTAGTACTACATAGGTCAGATTGGGACGGAGAGTGGGACACGGTCACTGTTTGTCCCGTGACAGGGACCGGCTCCCGTTTCCCTGACGTATTGTTTTCTTCATGCAGCCAACTGCGCGGTGGCCTTCCTCACCACAGTGAAAACAGTGGGGACAGTCAGGGCGGTTCTATGCACTTTTCACAACCATACTTTCTTTCTCTGTGGTGATCGGTTTTGATTTTCTTGTAATGGCTGCTCTGTTCGGCTGTTATTTGTAGTGACTGTGTCATTTGTTCAACAATGCTTGCAAGTTTTTCGACTTTCTCTGACAGCTGCTGGATCATATCCACCTTAGGTCTTTTTCCTGCATTTCCCCCTATGAGCAAGCACTTTGGCGACAGTGGGAAGGAAAAACTCCCTTTTAACAGGAAGAAACCTCCGGCAGAACCAGGCTCAGGGAGGGGCGGCCATCTGCTGCGACCGGTTGGGGTGAGAGAAGGAAGACAGGATAAAACACATGCTGTGGAAGAGAGACAGAGATTAATAACAGGTATGATTCAATACAGAGAGGTCTATTAACACATAGTGAGTGAGAAAGGTGACTGGAAAGGAAAAACTCAATGCATCATGGGTATCCCCCGGCAGCCTACATCTATTGCAGCATAACTAAGGGAGGATTCAGGGTCACCTGGTCCAGCCCTAACTATATGCTTTAGCAAAAAGGAACGTTTTAAGCCTAATCTTAAAAGTAGAGATAGTGTCTGTCTCCCGAATCCAAACTGGAAGCTGGTTCCACAGAAGAGGGGCCTGAAAACTGAAGGTTCTCCCTCCCATTCTACTTTTAAATACTCTAGGAACAACAAGTAGGCCTGCAGAGCGGGAGCGAAGTGCTCTAATAGGGTAATATGGTACTACAAGGTCATTAAGATAAGATGGGGCCTGATTATTTAAGACCTTGTATGTGAGGAGCAGGATTTTGAATTCAATTCTGGATTTAACAGGAAGCCAATGAAGGGAAGCCAAAACAGGAGAAATATGCTCTCTCTTTCTAGTCCCTGTCAGTACTCTTGCTGCAGCATTTTGGATCATCACTCATTACTTTCTTCATTTGTTTAAGGATAGTCTCATCTGTGACATTGGCATCTGCAAGGAGTGGCTTTAACTCTCTACGAATGTCACTATGTTTGTGGCCCAGTCCTTGATACACAGTATGAAGAAATACATCCTGAACTGTACTGGCTGAGTACTTTACATCTGAGTTGGTATGCTTTGAGGTGAGCAAGATCTTTTGTTTGAGACCTATGACTCGATACAGAAACTGTTGTGGTGTCTCACTGTCACTTTGTTTGGTGCACATGAGTTCCTGGAAAAGTTCTGTGTTGTTTTGCTCACCAAGGTGAGAATGGATGAAGTCTTTAAGCTCCTCTACTGTCAGTTCATCCTTGTTCATTAGCATGTCTTTGAAATTACCAGGTTTGATAACTCTCATGACAGCCCTCACAATTTCGGCATCATTAAACTGTTCTTTGAGACCCTCTTCAATCTGGCGACAGATGCTGTTATAACTGATGTCTGATCCCTGGTCTCCAATCTGGCCCCCATGAATCTTAAACTCCCTGCGATGGAGGTAAGACAAGTCTCTTAGGGACACCACCTTGTCAAGTCTCATGGGTGTGTGAGTTTCAACTAAGCCATCATTGTGTGGTGTGCTTCTACAATGAGCCTGTGATGGTGTCTGAGAGGTGAGTTGAGAACCTGATGTGGGCATGTACTGCTTAATTTTCTTGGAGAGCTCTTCGTAACTGAAGAGTATTTTTTGTAGTTCTATATCATGTTGGGAAACAGCTGTAGAGTTGGTATTCTGGGTCACACTGTCAGTTACTTCTGTACCACTATTATGACCATCTTCTAAAAACATTGCATTAGTTGGACTCACTTCAACACTGATATCATGAGGCTGAGCATTTGGACATAGATCACATGAATCATTACCAGTGGCAGCCTGTATCTGCAAATCAGAAACATGACCCTGGGTAACAGCATCAACAACATCTTTCAGTGACAATAAGTGTGACATGCCCTGATCTTCTGACTCTAATAAAGCCTTACTGCACATGAAACCACTGATGTACTCGAAGCAGCTGTCTTCATCCCCTGACTTAAGGCAAGACTGATCCACTCCTGGCACTGGACCCAGTGACTTGGCAATCTGGAACAGTTCATCAGCAGAGAGGGTGAGAAGGTCTTTCTTGATGGCCCACACTAAGCTCCTCCTCTCACTTTCCGCCATGGTTGCTTCCCTATCCCTTGCAGTGGGTCACACAATGTCAGCTTTCCTACAGTTTTTGCCTTGATGGGCGATGGTCCGAGCACCAAGCAGCACCAAGCAGTCCTTATTTGTCTTTTTCTTACTTCTTGTCCATTACGCTAGTTGTGACACATGGCCAATGCATTTCCTGCACAATCAGTAGTATCTATTCTCCATCAGGCATCAGCAGGAGGTGTAGGTAACAACCAGCAGACTGGAGTTGTTGATGTTTTCTTGCCACTCTTGGCCCAAAGTACCGGTATTACTGGATCAGCTCCCAGCCTCAAAGGCAGGACTGATCCCGGACGAGCCCCCAGAAAACTGTTACAGGTACCGGGTGGCAGCACCTGTAGACAGCTATATATGTGTCCTGTAAACAGGAAAGAAATGATCAGACAGAGAGACGTGGCTTGCCGTTTCCTGAATACTCCGCCATTATGAGAAAACGGCGCGGAGCACGCGCTTCAGGCTGCTAACAACAGGCCAAACCATGGTCTCATACTGCCACCTACTGGTATAAAAATGGAGCGTCCGCTACAAATATCCCAGGGTAATTACCAAGTTTCCTGTTAAAATTGCAGTAGTTATTTAGGGCATTCCCAAAAAGGAGATATCACTTACATTGAAAGTGAAATTACTTAAATTAATTCACATAAATGTGATCACACATTAGTGGGTATCACACACGCACACAGCAGAATTCGTGCTGTGACACGCACACAGCAAAATTTGTACTGTGACACGCACACAGCAGAATTCGTATTGTGACACGCACAAAGGAGAATTCGTATTGTGACACGCACACACGCACACAGCAATACTTAACAATAATATAAAATAATGCAGAAAAGGAATTACCAATGTTAAAAAAAGTGGTTTTATTTATATATGTTTATATATGGCCCCTAGAGACAAAGGACGTACAAACTCTAAAGCATATACAAACTCCAAAACACATTTCTAGCGTTTACTGAACTTCCAAAACAGAGCTACCCAGATCACTTAAATTACACAATTGAAAGCATGTGTGTATTGTTTGTGTATTTATAGACAAGCACTCATATTTATTCAAATAATTAAAAAAAAAAGTTCATTTACCTGTTACTACCACACACCAAATCCGGTTGTTGATACTTCCTGGCTTGTGTAGCCACTAGGAAACAAAAGCTCAACACTGCGCCCAGCATCCTGGAGCACTTCTGTTGTCTATTGTACGTGATTCTGAGTTTGTACGTGCTTTGTCTCTAAGGGCCACCATCAATATACTTTATTTATTCACTCCACATAAAATGTAATAAATAAATCATATAATACAAAAAACAACTATTTACATTATAAATTTTTAACTATTTAAATTTTCAGCTTTTTCCTTTTAAACAAATTTAACGTGAAACAACACAAAACACTGCAAACCACAACACAATTAAATATAAATTAAAATATTAAAACAAAAAGAAGATGCACATTCTCTGTCATATGGGCCTGCATGATTTCTGAATCCTTTATCATCCGCAACTGAAAATAGTGGATGATTACTATACCTTTCTAATGTGAGGTTGTTGTCCCTCGCTCTCTTTCTCTCTGGATCTGTTCCTGTGCTACTGAGAGTGTAACTAACGGCCCTCCCCCCTCTGCCCAGCGCAGAGTACAGGCCGCGCGTGCGGAGTTTAGCGGAAAAAAGGGCGAGAGAGAGGGTGAGAGAAAGAAAAAAAAAAACAAACCCTCACGGCTCCCAATAAGGAGCCGGAATGCGTCGTTCACTTCAAAGAGCCGGCTCTAAGAGCCATTTCGTTCGCGAACGACCCATCACTGCAGAATTCGTACTGTGACACGCACACACGCACACAGCAGAATTCGTATTGTGACACGCACACAGCAGTTTTCGTATTGTGACACGCACACAGCAGAATTCGTACTGTGACACGCACACAGCAGAACTCGTATTGTGACACGCACACAGCAGAACTCGTACTGTGACACGCACACAGCAGAACTCGTATTGTGACACACACAAAGGAGAATTCGTACTGTGACACGCACACAGCAGAATTCGTACTGTGACACGCACACAGCAGAATTCGTATTGTGACACGCACACAGCAGTTTTCCTATTGTGACACGCACACAGCAGTTTTCGTATTGTGACACGCACACAGCAGAATTCGTACTGTGACACGCACACAGCAGAATTCGTACTGTGACACGCACACAGGAGAATTCGTAGTGTGACACACACACAGCAGAATTCGAAGTGTGACACGCACACAGCAGTTTTCGTATTGTGACACGCACACAGCAGAATTCGTACTGTGACACGCACACAGGAGAATTCGTAGTGTGACACACACACAGCAGAATTCGAAGTGTGACACGCACACAGCAGTTTTCGTATTGTGACACGCACACAGCAGAACTCGTATTGTGACACGCACACAGGAGAATTCGTATTGTGACACGCACACAGCAGAATTCGTACTGTGACACGCACACAGCAGAATTCGTATTGTGACACGCACACAGCAGAATTCGTACTGTGACACGCACACAGCAGAATTCGTATTGTGACACGCACACAGCAGAATTCGTATTGTGACACGCACACAGCAGAATTTGTACTGTGACACGCACACAGCAGAATTCGTACTGTGACACGCACACAGCAGAATTCGTACTGTGACACGCACACAGCAGAATTCGTATTGTGACACGCACACAGCAGAATTCGTATTGTGACACGCACACAGCAGAATTCGTACTGTGACACGCACACAGCAGAATTCGTACTGTGACACGCACACAGCAGAATTCGAAGTGTGACACGCACACAGCAGTTTTCGTATTGTGACACGCACACAGCAGAATTCGTATTGTGACACGCACACAGCAGAATTTGTACTGTGACACGCACACAGCAGAATTCGTACTGTGACACGCACACAGCAGAATTCGTACTGTGACACGCACAAAGGAGAATTCGTATTGTGACACGCACACAGCAGAATTCGTATTGTGACACGCACAAAGGAGAATTCGTATTGTGACACGCACACACGCACACAGCAATACTTAACAATAATATAAAATAATGCAGAAAAGGAATTACCAATGTTAAAAAAAGTGGTTTTATTTATATATGTTTATATATGGCCCCTAGAGACAAAGGACGTACAAACTCTAAAGCATATACAAACTCCAAAACACATTTCTAGCGTTTACTGAACTTCCAAAACAGAGCTACCCAGATCACTTAAATTACACAATTGAAAGCATGTGTGTATTGTTTGTGTATTTATAGACAAGTACTCATATTTATTCAAATAATTAAAAAAAAAAGTTCATTTACCTGTTACTACCACACACCAAATCCGGTTGTTGATACTTCCTGGCTTGTGTAGCCACTAGGAAACAAAAGCTCAACACTGCGCCCAGCATCCTGGAGCACTTCTGTTGTCTATTGTACGTGATTCTGAGTTTGTACGTGCTTTGTCTCTAAGGGCCACCATCAATATACTTTATTTATTCACTCCACATAAAATGTAATAAATAAATCATATAATACAAAAAACAACTATTTACATTATAAATTTTTAACTATTTAAATTTTCAGCTTTTTCCTTTTAAACAAATTTAACGTGAAACAACACAAAACACTGCAAACCACAACACAATTAAATATAATTTAAAATATTAAAACAAAAAGAAGATGCACATTCTCTGTCATATGGGCCTGCATGATTTCTGAATCCTTTATCATCCGCAACTGAAAATAGTGGATGATTACTATACCTTTCTAATGTGAGGTTGTTGTCCCTCGCTCTCTTTCTCTCTGGATCTGTTCCTGTGCTACTGAGAGTGTAACTAACGGCCCTCCCCCCTCTGCCCAGCGCAGAGTACAGGCCGCGCGTGCGGAGTTTAGCGGAAAAAAGGGCGAGAGAGAGGGTGAGAGAAAGAAAAAAAAAAACAAACCCTCACGGCTCCCAATAAGGAGCCGGAATGCGTCGTTCACTTCAAAGAGCCGGCTCTAAGAGCCATTTCGTTCGCGAACGACCCATCACTGCAGAATTCGTACTGTGACACGCACACACGCACACAGCAGAATTCGTATTGTGACACGCACACAGCAGAATTCGTATTGTGACACGCACACAGCAGAATTCGTATTGTGACACGCACACAGCAGAACTCGTACTGTGACACGCACACACGCACACAGCAGTTTTCGTATTGTGACACGCACACAGCAGAACTCGTACTGTGACACGCACACAGCAGAATTCGTATTGTGACACGCACACAGCAGAACTCGTACTGTGACACGCACACAGCAGAATTTGTACTGTGACACGCACACAGCAGAATTCGTATTGTGAAACGCACAAAGGAGAATTCGTATTGTGACACGCACACAGCAGTTTTCGTATTGTGACACGCACACAGCAGTTTTCCTATTGTGACACGCACACAGCAGTTTTCCTATTGTGACACGCACACAGCAGAACTCGTATTGTGACACGCACACAGCAGAACTCGTATTGTGACACGCACACAGCAGAACTCGTATTGTGACACGCACACAGTAGAATTCGTATTGTGACACGCACACAGCAGTTTTCGTATTGTGACACGCACACAGCAGAACTCGTATTGTGACACGCACACAGCAGAACTCGTATTGTGACACGCACACAGTAGAATTCGTATTGTGACACGCACACAGTAGAATTCGTATTGTGACACGCACACAGCAGTTTTCCTATTGTGACACGCACACAGTAGAATTCGTACTGTGACACGCACACAGCAGAACTCGTATTGTGACACGCACACAGCAGAACTCGTATTGTGACACGCACACAGTAGAATTCGTATTGTGACACGCACACAGCAGAACTCGTATTGTGACACGCACACAGCAGAACTCGTATTGTGACACGCACACAGCAGAACTCGTATTGTGACACGCACACACGCGCACAGCAGAATTTGTATTGTGACACGCACACAGCAGTTTTCGTATTGTGACACGCACACAGCAGAACTCGTACTGTGACACGCACACAGCAGAACTCGTACTGTGACACGCACACAGCCGAATTCGTATTGTGACACGCACACAGAAATACTTAACAATAATATAAAATAATGCAGAAAAGGAATTACTAATGTTAAAAAAGTGGTTTTATTTATATATGTTTATATATGGCCCCTAGAGACAAAGCACGTACAAACTCTAAAGCATATACAAACTCCAAAACACATTTCTAGCGTTTACTGAACTTCCAAAACAGAGCTACCCAGATCACTTAAATTACACAATTGAAAGCATGTGTGTATTGTTTGTGTATTTATAGACAAGTACTCATATTTATTCAAATAATTAAAAAAAAAAGTTCATTTACCTGTTACTACCACACACCAAATCCGGTTGTTGATACTTCCTGGCTTGTGTAGCCACTAGGAAACAAAAGCTCAACATTGCGCCCAGCATCCTGGAGCACTTCTGTTGTCTTTTGTACGTGATTCTGAGTTTGTACGTGCTTCTGAGTTTGTACGTGTTTTGGAGTTTGTACGTGCTTTGTCTCTAAGGGCCACCATCAATATACTTTATTTATTCACTCCACATAAAATGTAATAAATAAATCATATAATACAAAAAAAAACTTTTTACATTTTAAATTTTTAACTATTTAAATTTTCAGCTTTTTCCTTTTAAACAAATTTAACGTGAAACAACACAAAACACTGCAAACCACAACACAATTAAATATAAATTAAAATATTAAAACAAAAAGAAGATGCACATTCTCTGTCATATGGGCCTGCATGATTTCTGAATCCTTTATCATCCGCAACTGAAAATAGTGGATGATTACTATACCTTTCTAATGTGAGGTTGTTGTCCCTCGCTCTCTTTCTCTCTGGATCTGTTCCTGTGCTACTGAGAGTGTAACTAACGGCCCTCCCCCCTCTGCCCAGGGCAGAGTACAGGCCGCGCGTGCGGAGTTTAGCGGAAAAAAAGGGCGAGAGAGAGGGTGAGAGAAAAAAAACAAACAAACCCTCACGGCTCCCAATAAGGAGCCGGAATGCGTCGTTCACTTCAAAGAGCCGGCTCTAAGAGCCATTTCGTTCGCGAACGACCCATCACTGCAGAATTCGTACTGTGACACGCACACAGCAGAATTCGTATTGTGACACGCACACAGCAGTTTTCGTATTGTGACACGCACACAGCAGAATTCGTATTGTGACACGCACACAGCAGAATTCGTACTGTGACACGCACACAGGAGAATTCGTATTGTGACACGCACACAGCAGTTTTCCTATTGTGACACGCACACAGCAGAATTCGTACTGTGACACGCACACAGCAGAATTCGTATTGTGACACGCACACAGCAGTTTTCGTATTGTGACACGCACACAGCAGAATTCGTACTGTGACACGCACACAGCAGAATTCGTATTGTGACACGCACACAGCAGTTTTCGTATTGTGACACGCACACAGCAGAATTCGTATTGTGACACGCACACAGCAGTTTTCCTATTGTGACACGCACACAGCAGAATTCGTACTGTGACACGCACACAGCAGAATTCGTACTATGACACGCACACAGCAGAATTCGTATTGTGACACGCACACAGCAGAATTCGTATTGTGACACGCACACAGCAGAATTCGTACTGTGACACGCACACAGCAGAATTTGTACTGTGACACGCACACAGCAGAATTCGTATTGTGACACGCACACAGCAGTTTTCGTATTGTGAAACGCACAAAGGAGAATTTGTATTGTGACACGCACACAGCGGTTTTCATATTGTGACACGCACAAAGGAGAATTCGTATTGTGACACGCACACAGCAGTTTTCGTATTGTGACACGCACACAGCAGAATTCGTATTGTGACACGCACACAGCAGTTTTCGTATTGTGAAACGCACAAAGGAGAATTTGTATTGTGACACGCACACAGCGGTTTTCATATTGTGACACGCACAAAGGAGAATTCGTATTGTGACACGCACACAGCAGTTTTCGTATTGTGACACGCACACAGCAGTTTTCCTATTGTGACACGCACACAGCAGTTTTCCTATTGTGACACGCACACAGCAGAACTCGTATTGTGACACGCACCAAGGAGAATTCGTATTGTGACACGCACACAGCAGTTTTCATATTGTGACACGCACAAAGGAGAATTCGTATTGTGACACGCACACAGCAGTTTTCGTATTGTGACACGCACACAGCAGAACTCGTACTGTGACACGCACACAGCAGAACTCGTATTGTGACACGCACACAGCAGAACTCGTATTGTGACACGCGCACAGCGGTTTTCGTATTGTGACACGCACAAAGCAGAATTCGTATTGTGACACGCACACAGCAGAATTCGTATTGTGACACGCACACAACAGAATTCGTATTGTGACACGCACACAACAGAACTCGTATTGTGACACGCACAAAGGAGAATTCGTATTGTGACACGCACACAACAGAATTCGTATTGTGACACGCACACAACAGAACTCGTATTGTGACACGCACAAAGGAGAATTCGTATTGTGACACGCACACAGCAGTTTTCATATTGTGACACGCACAAAGGAGAATTCGTATTGTGACACGCACACAGCAGAATTCGTATTGTGACACGCACACAGCAGAATTCGTATTGTGACACGCACACAACAGAACTCGTATTGTGACACGCACAAAGGAGAATTCGTATTGTGACACGCACACAGCAGTTTTCATATTGTGACACGCACAAAGGAGAATTCGTATTGTGACACGCACACAGCAGTTTTCGTATTGTGACACGCACACAGCAGAACTCGTACTGTGACACGCACACAGCAGAACTCGTATTGTGACACGCACACAGCAGAACTCGTATTGTGACACGCACACAGCAGAACTCGTATTGTGACACGCACACAGCAGAACTCGTATTGTGACACGCGCACAGTGGTTTTCGTATTGTGACACGCACAAAGCAGAATTCGTATTGTGACACGCACACAGCAGAATTCGTATTGTGACACGCACACAGCAGAATTCGTATTGTGACACGCGCACAGCAGTTTTCGTATTGTGACACGCACACAGCAGAACTCGTATTGTGACACGCACACAGCAGTTTTCGTATTGTGACACGCACACAGCAGAACTCGTACTGTGACACGCACACAGCAGAACTCGTATTGTGACACGCACACAGCAGAACTCGTATTGTGACACGCACACAGCAGAACTCGTATTGTGACACGCACACAGCAGAACTCGTATTGTGACACGCACACAGCAGAACTCGTATTGTGACACGCACAAAGCAGAATTCGTATTGTGACACGCACACAGCAGAATTCGTATTGTGACACGCACACAACAGAATTCGTATTGTGACACGCACACAACAGAACTCGTATTGTGACACGCACACAGCAGTTTTCATATTGTGACACGCACAAAGGAGAATTCGTATTGTGACACGCACACAGCAGTTTTCGTATTGTGACACGCACACAGCAGAACTCGTACTGTGACACGCACACAGCAGAACTCGTATTGTGACACGCACACAGCAGAACTCGTATTGTGACACGCACACAGCAGAACTCGTATTGTGACACGCGCACAGTGGTTTTCGTATTGTGACACGCACAAAGCAGAATTCGTATTGTGACACGCACACAGCAGAATTCGTATTGTGACACGCACACAGCAGAATTTGTATTGTGACACGCGCACAGCAGTTTTCGTATTGTGACACGCATACAGCAGAATTCGTACTGTGACACGCACACAGCAGAATTCGTATTGTGACACGCACACAGCAGAATTCGTACTGTGACACGCACACAGCAGAATTCGTATTGTGACACGCACACAGCAGAATTCGTACTGTGACACGCACACAGGAGAATTCGTATTGTGACACGCACACAGCAGAATTCGTATTGTGACACGCACACAGCAGTTTTCGTATTGTGACACGCACACAGCAGAATTCGTATTGTGACACGCACACAGCAGTTTCGTATTGTGACACGCACACAGGAGAATTTGTATTGTGACACGCACACAGCAGAATTCGTATTGTGACACGCACACAGCAGAATTCGTACTGTGACACGCACACAGGAGAATTCGTATTGTGACACGCACACAGCAGAATTCGTATTGTGACACGCACACAGCAGTTTTCGTATTGTGACACGCACACAGCAGAATTCGTATTGTGACACGCACACAGCAGTTTTCGTATTGTGACACGCACACAGCAGTTTTCGTATTGTGACACGCACACAGCAGGATTCGTACTGTGACACGCACACAGCAGTTTTCGTATTGTGACACGCACACAGCAGAATTCGTACTGTGACACGCACACAGCAGAATTTGTATTGTGACACGCACAAAGCAGTTTTCCTATTGTGACACGCACACAGCAGAATTCGTATTGTGACACGCGCACAGTGGTTTTCGTATTGTGACACGCACACAGCAGTTTTCGTATTGTGACACGCACACAGGAGAATTCGTACTGTGACACGCACACAGGAGAATTCGTATTGTGACACGCACACAGCAGAATTCGTATTGTGACACGCACACAGCAGAATTCGTATTGTGACACGCACACAGCAGAATTCGTACTGTGACACGCACACAGGAGAATTCGTATTGTGACACGCACACAGCAGAATTCGTATTGTGACACGCACACAGCAGTTTTCGTATTGTGACACGCACACAGGAGAATTCGTATTGTGACACGCACACAGCAGAATTCGTACTGTGACATGCACACAGGAGAATTCGTACTGTGACACGCACACAGCAGAATTCGTACTGTGACATGCACACAGGAGAATTCGTATTGTGACACGCACACAGCAGAATTCGTATTGTGACACGCACACAGCAGAATTCGTATTGTGACACGCACACAGCAGTTTTCCTATTGTGACACGCACACAGCAGTTTTCGTATTGTGACACGCACACAGCAGAATTCGTATTGTGACACGCACACAGCAGTTTTCGTATTGTGACACGCACACAGCAGAATTCGTATTGTGACACGCACACAGCAGTTTTCGTATTGTGACACGCACACAGCAGAATTCGTATTGTGACACACATACAGCAGAATTCGTACTGTGACACGCACACAGCAGAATTCGTATTGTGACACGCACACAGCAGTTTTCGTATTGTGACACGCACACAGCAGTTTTCGTATTGTGACACGCACACAGCAGTTTTCGTATTGTGACACGCACACAGCAGAATTCGTATTGTGACACGCACACAGCAGAATTCGTATTGTGACACGCACACAGCAGTTTTCGTATTGTGACACGCACACAGCAGAATTCGTATTGTGACACGCACACAGCAGAATTCGTATTGTGACACGCACACAGCAGAATTCGTATTGTGACACGCACACAGCAGAATTCGTATTGTTTTTTTTTTTGTTTGTTTTTTGCCTGTCCCGTTTGGCTCTTTTGCCATCAGAATTATTGTCTAAAGGCGAAGAAAGATGCCCAACGGATTTTCTTTACCAAATTGACCATCCCAGCTTTGCCGTAATGGTCCATTTGATTCACCTTTTATTCTTTATTTTATTTTCACTTGCTGAATACGGGACAGACTTGACTGGGGGAAAGAAAAGGGAGAAAGAAAGAGGGAAAGAAAAACAGTTGAGAAGAGGGACGGGGGAGAAGGGCAAAAAACAAAAACCAACAGAATAAGCAGAAAAAAAAAATAAATACATATATCGATCACCTGGATCACCTGTTGAGAAAGAAAAAAGAAAACAAGCAGAAGAAAACGAGAGTAATACAATAAACCACATCACAATGATATATGGGAATATGACAGTAAATACTAAATATTAAACATTATTGTGCAGCACGTAAGATCGACAGCACAGTGTGCATTGAGGTAGGAGCCAAAAAGGGTGTAGTTTGTGTGTGTGATCACCCGTGTCTACACCTGTGAGCATGGACGCGCTTGTTTTCTTAAAAGGTTCCCTCATGTAATGATCTGCTAGAGGGTGTGGGGGACCACTGCCCCGTCCTCCAGGGCATGAAGCAGGTATGGAGGAGATCAAAACTCCAGACATCCAGAGGCCCCCAGAACACAAGAGACCAAGGAAGACCAACAGAGGGGCAGCCGTGCCACCGTCCCAGAAAGAGCTGAGGAGAGTCCCAGATGAGGGGTCACCCAGCAGCCACGGAGCAGAAGCCAGGGGGGGTTGCAGTGACGTGCCCGTGAGCTCCGCCGGCAGCCAGCTGTGCCTGAGTGACCGAGCCCCAGGCCGAGAGGCCGGGGGCACCCCACCTCCGAAGTGGCCCAAGCGAGCCCCAGGCTCCAGGCCCCGATAAGCAGCCGCCAAGGAGTGAGCCGGTGTGTACCCGGACGCCCACCCCCGGACACAAAGAACCACCAACGCACCGATGTCTGAGGGAGTCCGCCCCCGGCAGGGGAAGTGGTGGGGGGAGATAGGCCTCCAAACCTTGGAGGGCCTGAGCTGTCCTCAGAGAGGTGGCATCTGATACCCAACCTGACATATAGACACAGACATACAGGCACACACAGATACAAACATCCATTCCCACCCTCATGCTCTCATATGCACTTACTCCACACTCAACCAACGTGGAGACAGACATAAAGAGACGCTGTACACACAATCACACTCCCCAAGCGTACTCTACGAACCGGGTCTAGGTACCCTTGCCCCTGGAGGGGGGAACTGCACCCAGACCCAGGTTGTGTTACCCTTTTCCCTGCGGTGGGGAGAAGCAGACCGCCCCGACTCCGCAGCAGCAGGGAGGCACCACATTCCGGATCCCAGTCGGACGGCCAACTCCTCCTCCTAGCCCCCCTGCTCCAGCAGAAAGCAGAGAACGAGGGTGAGAGAAGACTCCTAACCTCCCTCCACCCGCTCATTGTAGTGTTGATGTATGTGTGTTCTAAGGTGCATTTAAAACCCAGGAGGGCATGGAGCTACCTGCCAGAGAGCAGCAGGTAAGCGCATAGTCCCTCCTGCTAGCCCTCAATGTCTACGTGTATTTAAAATTGAGAGGTGGGCAACGACGCCGGGGGTGAGGTGTACACCCTGATGGTAATTGGGATTCTGTGTAGCGTGCCCACCCCCAAGATCCTATATGTATGTGTAATGAGAGTGTGAGTAATGTGAATGTCTAAGTTGCGGGATAAAATATCGTCGTTTTCCTAGGAAAATATCGTTTTCCTATTGTGACACGCACACAGCAGAATTCGTACTGTGACACGGACACAGCAGAATTCGTATTGTGACACGCACACAGCAGAATTCGTATTGTGACACGCACACAACAGTTTTCCTATTGTGACACGCACACAGCAGAATTCGTACTGTGACACGCACACAGCAGAATTCGTATTGTGACACGCACACAGCAGAATTCGTATTGTGACACGCACACAGCAGAATTCGTATTGTGACACGCACACAGCAGAATTCGTATTGTGACACGCACACAGCAGTTTTCGTATTGTGACACGCACACAGCAGTTTTCGTATTGTGACACGCACACAGCAGAATTCGTACTGTGACACGCATACAGCAGAACTCGTATTGTGACACGCACACAGCAGAACTCGTATTGTGACACGCACACAGCAGAATTCGTATTGTGACACGCACACAGCAGTTTTCGTATTGTGACACGCACACAGCAGAATTCGTACTGTGACACGCATACAGCAGAATTCGTATTGTGACACGCACACAGCAGAATTCGTATTGTGACACGCACACAGCAGAATTCGTATTGTGACACACGCACAGCAGAATTCGTATTGTGACACACGCACAGCAGAATTCGTATTGTGACACGCACACAGCAGTTTTCCTATTGTGACACGCACACAGCAGAATTCGTATTGTGACACGCACACAGCAGTTTTCCTATTGTGACACGCACACAGCAGTTTTCCTATTGTGACACGCACACAGGAGAATTCAGTTTTCAGTTTCAGTTTTCAGTTTTATTTGTCATATTCTCTGTCACAGTCATGGCTCCTGGTGTCTGTGCCATTTACAGAGTCATAATTCCAATGCTGATCTTCCTTGCGCTGTCACTTTTGGAGCTTAGCACGCTCTCTCCATCCCTCGATTTCTGTTCCAACGCAGCTGTAGATTTAAGGCAGAGCACGTCGTACACCTTAGTTGTCTTCCTCAGCGTCAACGTCGAAACTCTTTCATTTTATTTTTAAGATTTTGCTGTTCAAAATCTCCTCATGACAATCCTTTGGAAGCCCAGTGGTGCAGCCCACTGTCGTTTGTCTGTTGTCCTGGAGATGGTTCCTGCTTCTCACTGGTCCTCTTGAAGTGTTCTCTCCCAGTCATGGTCTGCATCTGCGCCTCAGTCAATCCTTCCATATCCCTCATGTCACGGTTCCTGCAATTTTAAAATGAAAACTTCCCCGGAAAACCCTCTTTTGCCCTCTGTCAGCTTATCACTGTTAGACATGCACAATAAAGTTGTGCATTGTCTCTTAAAAATTCCCAGGGCTTCTCCCCTGGAGTAGCTTCACTCCAGGCCCTGTTGTAAGAAAAAACATTAGCCAGTTGTGTCCTGCTGTAAATCATGTGATTAGATCATGTGATTAGCCCTCTGCTGTGGAAAAAGTGATGTAGATGTTAGCGCAGCGCGTCTGCATGCACACTTTCTCACAGTGACCTCTGCACTGTAAACAATACAAGGTCATGAATAACACACCGCTGGTAAATTCACAAAGACACAGAAAGTGGCAATTAAAAGGTTAAGTCAGCACAGCTCAAAAGCCCATGCAACCCAGGATGTTGCTGTCACCTTTCTGCTCCTGTAAAAAGAAACATACATACATCCACCCTTTTGTTAGGTCAAGGTGGAGGTGCAATCTTGCATAGTCAGTTCCCATTTTTATTTGCCGACAGTAGAACCTCTCGTGACGCAATAAGTTTCTACTGCCAGCAATGACGTCATTTCAAAAAAGGAAAAAAAAGAATTTAGACTGGATTACCTCGCTGAATCCTTTTTGCCAGGGACTTGTTTTCTGATTGTCCCAAATAAGTGGCTTTCTCCCAAGCCCATTTTAATTTTGGAGAAGCTCACTTGCGATTGTTCAACATGTTGTATAGCGCTTTCAATTCCGATCTTGCAGGCCTGCTTGAAAAAGAGAAAATTGCCAAACAAAAATCTCAGTGCACTGTTAAAAATCAAAAAATATGAAGGCCTCCTTTTAGAAGTTGTCTAAGCAGACTCTCTTAGAATGATGAAAAAACAAAACTAATTGGCAGGTTCAAAGTGGTACCAAAAGAAAATGCATCAGTAAATCCCCAAAACTTTCATCCACCAGTCACACACACCTCACACAACAGCAATATTCTGTTAGAAAATGAGTTTTGTTTTCCCCATGTACCCAGATGTGTGTCATGATAAGACCTCCCTCACACATCAGAAACCAGAAACTCAATAATCTATTAGTCCCCACTCATCTGACCCTCCCGCAGCATTCTGTTCACCCCTGCAATGATTCAGTCATCCTTCCCCAAAAATAATACTAGTTCACTAGTCTATGTATCCCTTCTTAACCCACTAAGTGAACCGGACGAGATGATGGTAACAGAAATGCTTAAAATGCTATTTGGTCTTCATGAGCTTCATTGCATGTGTGTTTGTGTTAGTAGGATTAATGCATTTTTCTGTTTGTGTAATTTTTGTGTACCTCTCCTTTTTGCGGTGCTCCAGCCACTTTTCAATTCTCCACGCAAGGCAGTCGTTTTTTCTTCCCAGTTTCCTAAACCCAAATTTCATTCCCACACTACAACAGCCTTCCTCCATGTTGTCCCCTGCTCCTTCGACTGTGGTCTCATCTCATCTCTCCCCCTTGCAGCAGTCCAGTGAGAGTCAGTTGTTTTTCAGCTTTGTCCTGTGTTTTCCACTGTCTCATTTTGCCATTTTTGCACCAAAAGTGGCAAATGTCCAACTCAAGCAGTCTTTTCAAAAGTCCATTCACACACAGTGAAGGTGCAGCTCGTTGGAAATGCACATCCATCCATCCAGTCATGATGATGCCATTTTTCTCCTTGCTGTCGCTGTCTTGCACAGCTGTTGCTGCTGGACCTTTTCTTCACTGCTCAGGATACTGCTGTGAGCTCTCGAGATCCATCTCGTTGTTCTGAAACTGCATTTCTAGTCTTCAGGGAGAGATTCTTGGAGCTTGTGTTCTCAGGGTGACAAACACATGGAAGTTAAACTGTAAAACATTTCAGCCAAAACTTGGCTTGAGTGTTTCTAATGGTGTTAACCTATAATTTTCTTCCGACTGCTGCACGTGGAAAATTGATCCGGGTCTGCTCTTCACCTGCAAGTGACACACTGAGACATTTTGATCATTAAACACAAAACCCTTGCCCTAATTTTATTGCTCATTTTCATCAACAATTCTGCTAATTTTGTGTGTGTCCACCCTAGGGGAGCTGGTGGCCTGCAGTACCACCTTCTCCCTCTAGTTGGAAACAACTGTTACACACATTTCTACACTCCTCTCTCTTTTTTTTTCTTTCTTATTTTTGTTCCCCATTTCAACATTTTGTAACCCAATTTTTCACTGTTTTTACACACACATCAACGTTTCCCACACAACCATTCTCTGCAATCTTACACACCACACATTTACTCAATTCTTACCATACAGTCACGTATTGAGTTTTGTCTCTGGCCGCCTGGTGGAACGTCTGCCGATCTACTGGATCTAGATCCCATTTTACTACACGAGGCGTCCCCCGTGAGGTCCTTGCCTTCTACGGACCAAGGAACGAACACTGCCACTCCGTGCACTATAGTACGCAGAAATGGATTCCGACAGTGTACTCGAACCGCCGTTCCTGTGGCGTACTTGGACCGAACACAGGTCTGGGCCGGCTTCTCCCCAACAACGTGCGCGAGCCAATGTCCTTGTGATGGACCGTACCCAACACAAGCCTGGGGCCTCAAACCACCAGGTTTTCCTCCCGGAGACTCGAACTCCGGGGTGGGCCAGCGTTCCCCCCTCGGCCAGACAAAAAACTCTCCATGACTGTATACAAGTTAGCTACAACTCACCCATCTGCAGCAGTCCCCTCAAAGTCGATAGTCTCTGTGGTGGCTAAAACACACGGCTCCATGACTCCTCCATTTCCTTTGCTTCAACAGCTGGTAGGACAAGGTACCTTTTCCTCAGGGATGATCAGCCCGTCCACGGAACCGTTGTTCAGCGACCACACGGACTACCCTGCTCGCAGCGCCATTTTGTTGTGGAAGTTTTCCCACTTAAATAAAGCCTGCAGACGAGCGGTGAGCGGTAGCTAACATTCTTTAATCCAAGCACACAAAGACAACATACAAACAAGCTTGTGGAGCCCTCCATGGCCGCGGGACAGACGGTCAGCAGAGTCTCACTGAGCCTAGCATGGCTCTCAGTTAAATACCTTCTCCAGGAACAAAGGCAGTACACAGCTGTTTCACACCTCAAGGTTCACACTCCCTTGCTACTTCCCAGAGTCCTCGAAGAGACAAAAGACTCTTCCTGTGGAGTTCCTGTTTTTCCCCAACAGCCTTACTGCACCCCCTACCATTTGTCTTACAGTATGAGTGTCAGACATGTTAATACAATAAAATAATGTCATTAATATCTAGGTGAAAGAAATTCCTATACATGTTAAATGCAGAGCTGTAGTCGATGAAGAGCATCCTTGCATATGTATTCCCTTTTTCCAGGTGAGTGAGGGTGGTGTGCGTTGCCAGGGCGATGGCATCCTCTGTGGCTCTGTTTGTCCGATAGGCAAACTGAAGAGGGTCCAGTGTGTCAGGGAGGGAGGAGCAGATGTGACCTTTGACCAGCCGCTCCAGGCACTTCATGATGACTGATGTCAGTGCAACAGGACGGTAGTCATTCAGACAGGAGACCACTGATTTTTTGGGAACGGGAATGATGGTGGATGCTTTGAGGGACGTGGGGACCACTGACTGCCTCAGGGAGAGGTTGAAGATGTTGGTGAACACCTCTGCCAGCTCGTCTGCACACACTCTGAGTAGCCGGCCTGGGATGCCGTCTGGTCCTGGAGCTTTGTGAGGATTTACCTTTTTAAAGGTCCATCTCACAGCTTCTGTTCTCAGAGTTAAAGTTGCAGCCTCACTGTCCTCCTGAGGGTAGAGGATCTGCTCTCTGTTGTCTGCATCAAAACGAGCATAGAAGTTGTTGAGCTCGTCTGCGAGAGAAGCAGTGGGCTGAACACTGACTGTGTTGACCTTCTTGTAGTCAGTGATGCAGCGCAGTCCATTCCACAGTCGCCTGGTGTCAAAGCTGTGGTAGCTGGACTCCATTTTGTCCCTGTAGTCCTTTCTGGCCTTTTTTATGGACTTTCGGAGGTCATACCTGGCTGCTTTATAAGCATCAGCATCCCCGGAGTTAAAGGCAGAGGTCCGCACTTTTAGCTTGGCGCGAACGTCTTTATTTACCCAGGGTTTCTGATTTGGATATATGCGGACAGTGGTTTTTGTGATGATATCATCCAATTCGTATTGTGACACGCACACAGCAGAACTCGTATTGTGACACGCACACAGCAGAATTTGTATTGTGACACGCACACAGCAGTTTTCGTATTGTGACACGCACACAGTAGAATTCGTATTGTGACACACACACACAGTAGAATTCGTATTGTGACACGCACACAGCAGAATTCGTATTGTGACACACACACACAGTAGAATTCGTATTGTGACACGCACACAGCAGAATTCGTATTGTGACACACACACACAGTAGAATTCGTATTGTGACACGCACACAGTAGAATTCGTATTGTGACACGCACACAGTAGAATTCGTATTGTGACACGCACACAGCAGTTTTCGTATTGTGACACGCAAACAGCAGTTTTCGTATTGTGACACGCACACAGCAGAACTCGTATTGTGACACGCACACAGTAGAATTCGTATTGTGACACGCACACAGCAGAATTTGTATTGTGACATGCACAAAGGAGAATTCGTATTGTGACACGCACACACGCACACAGAAATACTTAACAATAATATAAAATAATGCAGAAAAGGAATTACTAATGTTAAAAAAAGTGGTTTTATTTATATATGTTTATATATGGCCCCTAGAGACAAAGCACGTACAAACTCTAAAGCATATACAAACTCCAAAACACATTTCTAGCGTTTACTGAACTTCCAAAACAGAGCTACCCAGATCACTTAAATTACACAATTGAAAGCATGTGTGTATTGTTTGTGTATTTATAGACAAGTACTCATATTTATTCAAATAATTAAAAAAAAAAGTTCATTTACCTGTTACTACCACACACCAAATCCGGTTGTTGATACTTCCTGGCTTGTGTAGCCACTAGGAAACAAAAGCTCAACATTGCGCCCAGCATCCTGGAGCACTTCTGTTGTCTTTTGTGCGTGATTCTGAGTTTGTACCTGCTTCTGAGTTTGTATGTGTTTTGGAGTTTGTACTGCTTTGTCTCTAAGGGCCACCATCAATATACTTTATTTATTCACTCCACATAAAATGTAATAAATAAATCATATAATACAAAAAACAGCTATTTACATTATAAATTTTTAACTATTTAAATTTTCAGCTTTTTCCTTTTAAACAAATTTAACGTGAAACAACACAAAACACTGCAAACCACAACACAATTAAATATAAATTAAAATATTAAAACAAAAAGAAGATGCACATTCTCTGTCATATGGGCCTGCATGATTTCTGAATCCTTTATCATCCGCAACTGAAAATAGTGGATGATTACTATACCTTTCTAATGTGAGGTTGTTGTCCCTCGCTCTCTTTCTCTCTGGATCTGTTCCTGTGCTACTGAGACTGTAACTAACGGCCCTCCCCCCTCTGCCCAGCGCAGAGTACAGGCCGCGCGTGCGGAGTTTAGCGGAAAAAAAGGGCGAGAGAGGGTGAGAGAAAAAAAAAAAACCAAACCCTCACGGCTCCCAATAAGGAGCCGGAATGCGTCGTTCACTTCAAAGAGCCGGCTCTAAGAGCCATTTCGTTCGCGAACGACCCATCACTGCAGAATTCGTACTGTGACACGCACACAGCAGAATTTGTACTGTGACACGCACAAAGGAGAATTCGTACTGTGACACGCACACAGCAGTTTTCGTATTGTGACACGCACAAAGGAGAATTCGTACTGTGACACGCACACAGCAGAATTCGTATTGTGACACGCACACAGCAGAATTCGTATTGTGACACGCACACAGCAGTTTTCCTATTGTGACACGCACACAGCAGTTTTCGTATTGTGACACGCACACAGCAGAATTCGTATTGTGACACGCACACAGCAGTTTTCCTATTGTGACACGCACACAGCAGTTTTCGTATTGTTACACGCACACAGCAGAATTCGTACTGTTACACGCACACAGCAGAACTCGTACTGTGACACGCACACAGCAGAACTCGTACTGTGACACGCACACAGCAGAACTCGTACTGTGACACGCACACAGCAGTTTTCGTATTGTGACACGCACAAAGCAGAACTCGTATTGTGACACGCACAAAGCAGAACTCGTATTGTGACACGCACAAAGCAGAACTCGTATTGTGACACGCACACAGCAGTTTTCCTATTGTGACACGCACACAGCAGTTTTCCTATTGTGACACGCACACAGCAGTTTTCGTATTGTTACACGCACACAGCAGAATTCGTACTGTTACACGCACACAGCAGTACTCGTACTGTGACACGCACACAGCAGAACTCGTATTGTGACACGCACACAGCAGAATTCGTATTGTGACACGCACACAGCAGTTTTCCTATTGTGACACGCACACAGCAGTTTTCGTATTGTGACACGCACACAGCAGAATTCGTATTGTGACACGCACACAGCAGTTTTCCTATTGTGACACGCACACAGCAGTTTTCGTATTGTTACACGCACACAGCAGAATTCGTACTGTTACACGCACACAGCAGAACTCGTACTGTGACACGCACACAGCAGTTTTCGTACTGTGACACGCACACAGCAGTTTTCGTATTGTGACACGCACACAGCAGTTTTCATATTGTGACACGCACAAAGGAGAATTCGTATTGTGACACGCACACAGCAGTTTTCGTATTGTGACACGCACACAGCAGTTTTCCTATTGTGACACGCACACAGCAGTTTTCGTATTGTGACACGCACACAGCAGTTTTCCTATTGTGACACGCACACAGCAGAACTCGTACTGTGACACGCACACAGCAGAATTCGTATTGTGACACGCACACAACAGAATTCGTATTGTGACACGCACACAGCGGTTTTCATATTGTGACACGCACAAAGGAGAATTCGTATTGTGACACGCACACAGCAGTTTTCCTATTGTGACACGCACACAGCAGAACTCGTATTGTGACACGCACACAGCAGAACTCGTATTGTGACACGCGCACAGTGGTTTTTGTATTGTGACACGCACAAAGCAGAATTCGTATTGTGACACGCACACAGCAGTTTTCCTATTGTGACACGCACACAGCAGAACTCGTATTGTGACACGCACACAGCAGAACTCGTATTGTGACACGCGCACAGTGGTTTTTGTATTGTGACACGCACACAGCAGAATTCGTATTGTGACACGCACACAACAGAATTCGTATTGTGACACGCACACAGCAGAATTCGTATTGTGACACGCACACAACAGAATTCGTATTGTGACACGCACACAGCAGTTTTCGTATTGTGACACGCACACAGCAGTTTTCGTATTGTGACACGCACACAGCAGAATTCGTACTGTGACACGCACACAGCAGAATTCGTATTGTGACACGCACACAGCAGTTTTCCTATTGTGACACGCACACAACAGAATTCGTATTGTGACACGCACACAGCAGTTTTCCTATTGTGACACGCACACAACAGAATTCGTATTGTGACACGCACACAGCAGAATTCGTACTGTGACACGCACACAGCAGAATTCGTATTGTGACACGCACACAGCAGTTTACGTATTGTGACACGCACACAGCAGAATTCGTACTGTGACACGCACACAGCAGAATTCGTACTGTGACACGCACACAGCAGAATTCGTACTGTGACACGCACACAGCAGAATTCGTATTGTGACACGTGTTACAGGTACCGGGTGGCAGCACCTGTAGACAGCTATATATGTGTCCTGTAAACAGGAAAGAAATGATCAGACAGAGAGACGTGGCTTGCCGTTTCCTGAATACTCCGCCATTATTTATTCAAATTCACAATTATGCACTCCTTTTATTACTTTTACAGTATTACAACTGTGTATTTACTTACTTTTAACATAGCTCACACATTCTCCATATATGTTACCAACTGTTACCAACTAGACTAAAGGGAATTAACACATTCCAATGTCATAAACATGACCAATTTTCTTGTAAGAATTGGTTCAAAATGAATTTCAACAGGACAAATCTATAAATCTCAAATAGTTTGAAAGAATGGTGTAATCAGCACCATCTTGACATGTGCACTGAATTCACGGAAACACTTTATGGCAGAAAACAAGATACTAAAACAATACAGAATAACGGTGGAGCCGATCGCTAACATCACAGAGCATAGGAGGTGTGCGACCCAAACTAACATGCTAACCATAGCATGCTGCTAAACCGTAAACAAATACTTACAAAAGTCTAATTTACTGTAGTACACAATGTTGTACGCTTTCACTTTCCAACCGTAATGGTTAATCTATGCTATATAATGGATGTGATTGCTATTATATTCTATTTTGGGCACGATACGAACCTGTAAACAGGAAAGAAATGATCAGACAGAGAGACGTGGCTTGCCGTTTCCTGAATACTCCGCCATTATGAGAAAACGGCGCGGAGCATGGCTTCAGGCTGCTAACAACAGGCCAAACCATGGTCTCATACTGCCACCTACTGGTATAAAAATGGAGCGTCCGCTACAAATATCCCAGGGTAATTACCAAGTTTCCTGTTAAAATTACAGTAGTTATTTAGGGCATTCCCAAAAAGGAGATATCACTTACATTGAAAGTGAAATTACTTAAATTAATTCACATAAATGTGATCACACATTAGTGGGTATCACACACTCCCTGACAAAAATAAAATGGCTCCCAACATTCACAAAATCATGACATTTTTAACTTTTGCTTCTCAAACTTTCTTATTAACTCTTATCAGTCCAAGAACTAATTATGAAACAAGCAGTGGGGGTGGTGTGTATGCAGATGGGGTCAGTGATGCATGATACTGGTATGGTGAGTATGGTATTGGGGTGCAGTACATTGGTGACTGTGACATACACACTAGGGTTGGGTTTTTATAATCGATTTATCGATTAAAATCGATTCTGGCTTGGATTACGTAAAATCGATTCATTAAAATCCTGAATCGATTTTTTAATATAAATTTATTTTGCCCGAAATGCCAGAATCTCTGGTGAAATCTCACAAAATTTCAACAACCACCAAACAGCTAAGACAGTAAATGAGAGCAGGAACACGGATTCTGCACAAAGACTTAAACACACAGCGCAACCCGTGGATCAGAATCAGTTAGATGTCGCCTTTCTCACGGTCGGGGCTGAAAGCCGACAGCTCGCTGATTCTGATCTGTCGGCGGTCCGCGCTTTGTGTTCACGCCCTTTTTGCACTGATTCTAAAGCTGTTAGTTTGATGTCTCTCCAAACAATATTGACCGAACCAGCAGCAAAAGAAGATCCAAACTACACTTCACATAAACATCGTCATGAATTCACTCTTACTTTTACTGTTTTGCTTCGACCATGATGCACAGCTCTCTCTCTCTCTTGCTCTCTCTGTACTGTTTTCTGCATTATTTGCTTGCTTGTTACGCACAAGTCTACCGTTGTTTACAGCGCTGTTGGCCGACGTTTTTTTTTCTTTTTTCGTTTTATATACTTCCGAAAAGAAAACCTAATTTCTGCCGTTCAATACTGAACAAATTTAAACTTTTTAAAATTATGCAAAATGCAAAACGCTTAGCCCTGTCTATAATAAAACCGCAGTAACTTCAGAGGTGATGTTCATATGTTCATTAATGGTTTTCTTTTGTTTTTGATGTACTGCAGAATATTTGTATAAAATCCCAGGCCAGGAAAATCGCCTTCATGTTTTTCTGTGTTTTATCTTCAGCTACTTTGACACAAAGGCATCTGCTGTGATGCTCACACCTTTGATAAAGTCTTGCGTGTGTCAGCTTCCTTTTTATAGCTACAAAAATATGTAAATGTACTGATCTGAATTATAATATATCTGACTGTCAAAATTTCCCAGATTCAAATCGAAGTGAATCGAATCGAATCGAATTAAATCGAATTGTGGATCGAATTGATTCGGGACCTTGCCGAATCGGAATTGAATCAATTCTAGAAATCAGTGACGATACCCAGCCCTAATACACACAGGCGGCACAATTGCCAATGGTGGGTATGGAAATACAGTGTATGATGGTATGGTTGTGGCAGGTAACTGTGGTGCTGTGCGTTCCCCAACTAGATTAACTGCTGCATGTGACTGCACTGAGGGTTTACCCAGTGATTCATAAGTCAGAAACTGTCGTGGCTTCCTGTGACAGGTAGACCTTCTAATGTCCGTACAAGTATATCCCGGTGGTTGAACCTGTAAGTTAGACTGTGAACGAGTTTCACACTCCTCACCAGACCCTCTGGGTTCAGATAGGTTGTCACTACCCACTTGCATTTCTTCCATCTCCTCTCTCAGAGAACATGGCAGATGTGAGCATTCTCTCCCAGTTTCCTCTTCAAATTGTTCAATGCTGACGGATGATGAATGCTCAGGCATAGTCAGTATGTCTTCCATCATCTGCACAGGTGAATGTCCATTTTTTGTGTTTGTTGTCACTCTAATAGGTTCTTTGGCCTGGTAAGACTGAAATGCAGGGTGTTGCTCATGGTCCAGGTCCCTTCTCACAGTCCTTTCAACAGGTGCTCTTAGCCAGTACCCTGAGCAATCACTCTCAGAACCGCTGTCAGAGTTATCCCACATGTCTGTTTGTCTTTGTGCATCTGTAGATCTTTCCATCCTTCGTCTGTTGCGTGTTGTCTTTCCAACCGCAGGCTTTGCCAGGGGGGGAGTGACTTGAACAGGTAAGTTATTTACAAGTAACAGCAGATTGCGATGCAATGTTCGGGTTCTTTTTGGGTCTCCAGCTTCAGGATGGACTACGTAAACTGGGCTATCTGCTAGCTGCTCTTTTACTATATAAATAGTCCTCTCCCAATATGATCTCAACTTGCCAGGTCCTCCCCGCTCACTGAGGTTTCTGACCAGAACTCTGTCTCCTGGCTGAAGCATGACTCCTTTTGCCTTTTTATCATATGTTATTTTGCCTCTTGCACTAGACTTCTTGCTATTTTCACTAGCAATCCGATAAGCTTCCGACATTCTTTCGGCCCATTTCTTGGCATATCCTGTAGGTGAGTATGTTTCATTCTCCCCCTTCAATCCAAACAGCAGATCAACTGGTAAACGCGGGTGTCGTCCATAGAGGAGATAGAATGGTGAGTAGCCGGTGGACTCATGTCGAGTACAGTTGTACGCATGTACAAGATGTGGGAGGTGGTCTTTCCACTGTACTTTTTTCTTTCTGTTAATGTTCTCAACATCTGGAGTATTGTCCTGTTGAGACGTTCTGAAGGGTTACTTTGAGGATGGTAAGGTGATGTTCTGGAATGTCCGACACCAGATAATTTCTGTAGTGTCCTGAACAGCTCATTCTCAAATTCACGACCCTGGTCATGATGTAGTTTGGATGGATATCCAAATCTGGGTATGAAATCCTGGAAAATCCGTTCAGCAGCTGTTTTTCCACTCTTGTTCCTTGTGGGGTATGCTTGAGCAAATCTAGTGAAATGGTCAATTACCACTAGAATATACTCATACCCTCCACGGCTGGCTTCCAAATGCAAAAAGTCAATACACACCAGTTCTAAAGGGTAGTCCGATGTTATACTACCCATAGGAGCCCTGACGTGTGTTACTGGTTTCTTGGACATGATACAGGGACATTTCTGGGTCACATAGGCTTCAATGTCCTTAGCCATAAAGGGCCAATAGAATCTATCCCTTGCGAGATGTAGCACTCGGTCTGTCCCAACATGACCCATCGTGTCATGTAAATGTCTTAATGCTAAAGTCCTGTACTTGGCAGGAAGCACTAATTGTCTTCTGTCACTGGTACATCTATACAAGAGGTCATTTTCAAGATGTAACTTACCCCACTCATGGAGGAGTTTATGGGCAGTTCCTCTTACCATCTTGCGTATTTCATCTGTCAGTTTTGCTCCATCTAGTTTCAGCTTGAGGATTTGGCCAATGGCTGGATCCTCTCTTTGAGCTTTAACCAGATCATCATGGCTGATGCTCAGCGAGTTGATATGAGGCTGCTGATGGGGGTCCAGAGAAGAGATATTGAGCATGGCTACCCAAGCAACATCTTTCTGTCTGGCCACCTGGCTTCCATCCCAGACTGCCTGCACTGCCTCATCTGGAAATCCCTCTGTACAAGCAGTTTCATATTTCTCTATATCCAAGGGGAGACGAGAAAGAGTGTCTGCGTCTACATTTGACTTTCCTGGCCTGTATCTGATGTCGAACCGGAAATCTGAGAGCTCTCCAACCCACCTATGTCCCACTGCGTTTAGCTTTGCGGTACTCATTACATAGGTTAGGGGGTTGTTATCTGTATAAACTGTGAAGTGTGGGGCATAGTACAGGTAGTCACGGAATTTTTCACATACAGCCCATTTCAATGCAAGGAACTCTAATTTTCCACTATGCAGGTGGTAGTTGCATTCTGCTTGTGTCAGAGTCCTAGATCCATAGCCAATTACTCTCAATTTCCCATGTTGACGCTGATACAGGACAGCTCCTAAGCCCTGGTCAGATGCATCTGTATGCAATGTGAAAGGCAGGCTAAAATCGGGATATGTCAGAACAGGGGGGTTGGTGAGGAGGGTCACCAACTGTTCTAACGCTCTCTGGTGTTTCAAGGTCCACTCAATGTGCTCTCGAGAGGACAGCTGTGGGTGTTTGCTGTTTCTCACAGATTTTGGACACTGAGTTTTGCCTGGCTTGGTCTGAAGGAGTTCATAGATTGGTTTAGCTATCCGGGAAAAATCCTGGATATACGAGCGATAGTAGCTTAGAAAGCCTGCCAGCTTCCTCACATCACCAACTGTTTGAGGTGTCTTAGATGTCAGGGTTTTGACAGCCTCCAGGTCTGCCGGGTCTATTTTGACTCCTTCAGCGGACACAAGCCGACCCACATATCTAACTTCTTGTTTGAAGAGATCACATTTCTCCGGTCTCAATTTTACTCCATGTTCTTGGAGTGCCTGGAGAACTTTGCGGAGGGTCTCAACATGGTCGTCAAATGTTTTTGCATAGCAAAGTACATTGTCGAGGTATGGGATGCAACATTCATCTCTAAGAGAGCCAAGCATCTCTTCCATGCTCCGCTGAAAAGCAGCTGGGGCATTTGTGAGACCAAATGGGATGCGAACCCATTCATAAAGACCCCATGGTGTTACGAAGGCAGTGAGGTGGCGAGAGCCCTCGGCTACAAAACCCTGGTGGTAAGCTTTTCCTTGGTCTAAGATGCTAAACCACGAGTACCCACCCAGAGTATCAATCAGATCCTGTATCCTGGGCAGTGGGTGTCGATCGGGAACAGTCTTTTTGTTCAGAAGGCGATAGTCTATGCATAAGCGTAAACTGCCATCTTTCTTTCTGACACAGACGACTGGGGCGGCATATGGGGACTGAGACTTTACTATCCAGCCTTTTACCAAAAGTTCTTGTATGTACTCTTTAACCTCTTTAAAAAGTGGCTTAGGGATGGATGAGTAGGTTTTCTGAACAGGGATGTCATCTTTCAAGTTGATTGCCATTTGCAAACTGGGTATGCATCCTATATCAGTACTGTCACGAGCAAAAGCCCCAGCCTCCTCGCAAAGCATTTTGTTAACTTTTGCCTGTTGTTCCTCATTAAGATGGCTGATGTCGACAGGAGGCTGCCATAGGGGTAAGTTGGTATGAGTAGATGTAGAGGTGGCACTATTGGCTGTCACTGTGGGCTTAGATTCTCCAAGTGAGTCCAATGTAATCACCTTCTCAACAGAATGAATACTGCCAAGGGCTGTTTTCCTTGGTAGTGTGATGTTATGTTTTGTGTTGTTGCCCACAGGTACCTCTACAAAGGGCCTCTTGGTGCTTTGCACTTCAAGCAGTCCTTCACAGACATCTAGCTCAGCAAGCTGTGTGTTGTTATCATCAGGCTCAAAGAGGAAAACAGATTCGGACAGGTTCATGGCAGGTGAGACTGGACACTTAACCCAAATCACCTGACCCGCTGGAATGAGGGTGTCATACCTGCCAGTCCGCAGACGTCCACATTGTGCAGGGGCTTCATCAGCCTTGATGAGGTTTACCAGGAGCTCTGCCTTTTCTGTTGGTATTGACATGGCATTGCAAAGCAGGGTGACGAGAGTTGGCATGAACCGTCCTGGTTGTTCCTGCACAAGCTCCTCCATCACATTGAAACCCAGCAGCGGTCTCTCCAAAACAAAACTGCTTACAAGAAAAGGCACAGTTATTGACAAATTAGGGTCTTCATTCCCTCTCAAATTAACTGTGATTGGCACCCAGCCATCAAATGGGAGAGTGTCACCATTCACAGCACGGACTTTTAACTCTTCTTCATTATCAACGACTTCATCAAGTGACCTTACAGGTGTATCTGGTAGGTATTTATTTTTCCACTCTCTGTCAATCATGCTCACTTGAGCTCCCGTGTCCAACAAAGCACTAACTGCTAAACCATTTAGATGGCACTGGGTGAGAGCTTTTCTTCCAATTAGTTTGGCTAATTTTTCACTTTTACTGTTGGGTGAACTGCCAAGAAGTATAGCAGATTTATTTCTTGGTTATTCTGTCTCTGGGTTGGCACTACATTATGTTTGGTGTCAGCTTCACATTTTGCCAAACTTACAGCAACAGTCTCACTAGTACTACATAGGTCAGATTGGGACGGAGAGTGGGACACGGTCACTGTTTGTCCCGTGACAGGGGACCGGCTCCCGTTTCCCTGACGTATTGTTTTCTTCATGCAGCCAACTGCGCGGTGGCCTTCCTCACCACAGTGAAAACAGTGGGGACAGTCAGGGCGGTTCTATGCACTTTTCACAACCATACTTTCTTTCTCTGTGGTGATCGGTTTTGATTTTCTTGTAATGGCTGCTCTGTTCGGCTGTTATTTGTAGTGACTGTGTCATTTGTTCAACAATGCTTGCAAGTTTTTCGACTTTCTCTGACAGCTGCTGGATCATATCCACCTTAGGTCTTTTCCTGCATTTTCCTCTTTCAATACAGGACACTGCGTACCGTTAATCTCAACTTGTGTGCTGTGCACATTGGTGTTTCTCTGACGGGTGACTGATCCTAGACGACGCTGTCTTTCACTTTCAATTCAATTCAATTCAATTCAATTCAATTTATTTATATAGCGCCAAATCACAACAAAAGTTGCCTCAAGGTGCTTCATAGATACAGAGAAAAGCCCAACAATCATATGACCCCCTATGAGCAAGCACTTTGGCGACAGTGGGAAGGAAAAACTCCCTTTTAACAGGAAGAAACCTCCGGCAGAACCAGGCTCAGGGAGGGGCGGCCATCTGCTGCGACCGGTTGGGGTGAGAGAAGGAAGACAGGATAAAACACATGCTGTGGAAGAGAGACAGAGATTAATAACAGGTATGATTCAATACAGAGAGGTCTGTTAACACATAGTGAGTGAGAAAGGTGACTGGAAAGGAAAAACTCAATGCATCATGGGTATCCCCCGGCAGCCTACATCTATTGCAGCATAACTAAGGGAGGATTCAGGGTCACCTGGTCCAGCCCTAACTATATGCTTTAGCAAAAAGGAACGTTTTAAGCCTAATCTTAAAAGTAGAGATAGTGTCTGTCTCCCGAATCCAAACTGGAAGCTGGTTCCACAGAAGAGGGGCCTGAAAACTGAAGGCTCTCCCTCCCATTCTACTTTTAAATACTCTAGGAACAACAAGTAGGCCTGCAGAGCGGGAGCAAAGTGCTCTAATAGGGTAATATGGTACTACAAGGTCATTAAGATAAGATGGGGCCTGATTATTTAAGACCTTGTATGTGAGGAGCAGGATTTTGAATTCAATTCTGGATTTAACAGGAAGCCAATGAAGGGAAGCCAAAACAGGAGAAATATGCTCTCTCTTTCTAGTCCCTGTCAGTACTCTTGCTGCAGCATTTTGGATCATCACTCATTACTTTCTTCATTTGTTTAAGGATAGTCTCATCTGTGACATTGGCATCTGCAAGGAGTGGCTTTAACTCTCTACGAATGTCACTATGTTTGTGGCCCAGTCCTTGATACACAGTATGAAGAAATACATCCTGAACTGTACTGGCTGAGTACTTTACATCTGAGTTGGTATGCTTTGAGGTGAGCAAGATCTTTTGTTTGAGACCTATGACTCGATACAGAAACTGTTGTGGTGTCTCACTGTCACTTTGTTTGGTGCACATGAGTTCCTGGAAAAGTTCTGTGTTGTTTTGCTCACCAAGGTGAGAATGGAGGAAGTCTTTAAGCTCCTCTACTGTCAGTTCATCCTTGTTCATTAGCATGTCTTTGAAATTACCAGGTTTGATAACTCTCATGACAGCCCTCACAATTTCGGCATCATTAAACTGTTCTTTGAGACCCTCTTCAATCTGGCGACAGATGCTGTTATAACTGATGTCTGATCCCTGGTCTCCAATCTGGCCCCCATGAATCTTAAACTCCCTGCGATGGAGGTAAGACAAGTCTCTTAGGGACACCACCTTGTCAAGTCTCATGGGTGTGTGAGTTTCAACTAAGCCATCATTGTGTGGTGTGCTTCTACAATGAGCCTGTGATGGTGTCTGAGAGGTGAGTTGAGAACCTGATGTGGGCATGTACTGCTTAATTTTCTTGGAGAGCTCTTCGTAACTGAAGAGTATTTTTTGTAGTTCTATATCATGTTGGGAAACAGCTGTAGAGTTGGTATTCTGGGTCACACTGTCAGTTACTTCTGTACCACTATTATGACCATCTTCTAAAAACATTGCATTAGTTGGACTCACTTCAACACTGATATCATGAGGCTGAGCATTTGGACATAGATCACATGAATCATTACCAGTGGCAGCCTGTATCTGCAAATCAGAAACATGACCCTGGGTAACAGCATCAACAACATCTTTCAGTGACAATAAGTGTGACATGCCCTGATCTTCTGACTCTAATAAAGCCTTACTGCACATGAAACCACTGATGTACTCGAAGCAGCTGTCTTCATCCCCTGACTTAAGGCAAGACTGATCCACTCCTGGCACTGGACCCAGTGGCTTGGCAATCTGGAACAGTTCATCAGCAGAGAGGGTGAGAAGGTCTTTCTTGATGGCCCACACCAAGCTCCTCCTCTCACTTTCCGCCATGGTTGCTTCCCTATCCCTTGCAGTGGGTCACACAATGTCAGCTTTCCTACAGTTTTTGCCTTGATGGGCGATGGTCCGAGCACCAAGCAGCACCAAGCAGTCCTTATTTGTCTTTTTCTTACTTCTTGTCCATTACGCTAGTTGTGACATGGCCAATGCATTTCCTGCACAATCAGTAGCATCTATTCTCCATCAGGCATCAGCAGGAGGTGTAGGTAACAACCAGCAGACTGGAGTTGTTGGTGTTTTCTTGCACTCTTGGCCCAAAGTACCGGTATTACTGGATCAGCTCCCAGCCTCAAAGGCAGGACTGATCCCGGACGAGCCCCCAGAAAACTGTTACAGGTACCGGGTGGCAGCACCTGTAGACAGCTATATATGTGTCCTGTAAACAGGAAAGAAATGATCAGACAAAGAGACGTGGCTTGCCGTTTCCTGAATACTCCGCCATTATGAGAAAACGGCGCGGAGCACGCGCTTCAGGCTGCTAACAACAGGCCAAACCATGGTCTCATACTGCCACCTACTGGTATAAAAATGGAGCGTCCGCTACAAATATCCCAGGGTAATTACCAAGTTTCCTGTTAAAATTGCAGTAGTTATTTAGGGCATTCCCAAAAAGGAGATATCACTTACATTGAAAGTGAAATTACTTAAATTAATTCACATAAATGTGATCACACATTAGTGGGTATCACACACGCACACAGCAGAATTCGTATTGTGACATGCACACAGTAGAATTCGTATTGTGACACGCACACAGTAGAACTCGTATTGTGACACGCACACAGTAGAATTCGTAGTGTGACACGCACACACGAGAATTCGTACTGTGACACGCACACAGCAGAACTCGTACTGTGACACGCAAACAGCAGAATTTGTACTGTGACACGCACACAGCAGAATTCGTACTGTGACACGCAAACAGCAGAACTCGTACTGTGACACGCAAACAGCAGAATTTGTACTGTGACACGCACACACGCGCACAGCAGAATTTGTATTGTGACACGCACACACGCACACAGAAATACTTAACAATAATATAAAATAATGCAGAAAAGGAATTACTAATGTTAAAAAAAGTGGTTTTATTTATATATGTTTATATATGGCCCCTAGAGACAAAGCACGTACAAACTCTAAAGCATATACAAACTCCAAAACACATTTCTAGCGTTTCCTGAACTTCCAAAACAGAGCTACCCAGATCGCTTAAATTACACAATTGAAAGCATGTGTGTATTGTTTGTGTATTTATAGACAAGTACTCATATTTATTCAAATAATTAAAAAAAAAAGTTCATTTACCTGTTACTACCACACACCAAATCCGGTTGTTGATACTTCCTGGCTTGTGTAGCCACTAGGAAACAAAAGCTCAACATTGCGCCCTAGCATCCTGGAGCACTTGTGTTGTCTTTTGTACGTGATTCTGAGTTTGTACGTGCTTCTGAGTTTGTACGTGTTTTGGAGTTTGTACGTGCTTTGTCTCTAAGGGCCACCATCAATATACTTTATTTATTCACTCCACATAAAATGTAATAAATAAATCATATAATACAAAAAACAACTATTTACATTTAAATTTTTAACTATTTAAATTTTCAGCTTTTTCCTTTTAAACAAATTTAACGTGAAACAACACAAAACACTGCAAACCACAACACAATTAAATATAAATTAAAATATTAAAACAAAAAGAAGATGCACATTCTCTGTCATATGGGCCTGCATGATTTCTGAATCCTTTATCATCCGCAACTGAAAATAGTGGATGATTACTATACCTTTCTAATGTGAGGTTGTTGTCCCTCGCTCTCTTTCTCTCTGGATCTGTTCCTGTGCTACTGAGAGTGTAACTAACGGCCCTCCCCCCTCTGCCCAGCACAGAGTACAGGCCGCGCGTGCGGAGTTTAGCGGAAAAAAAGGGCGAGAGAGGGTGAGAGAAAAAAAAACAAAACAAACCCTCACGGCTCCCAATAAGGAGCCGGAATGCGTCGTTCACTTCAAAGAGCCGGCTCTAAGAGCCATTTCGTTCGCGAACAACCCATCACTGCAGAATTCGTACTGTGACACGCACACACGCACACAGCAGAATTCGTATTGTGACACGCACACACGCACACAGCAGTTTTCGTATTGTGACACGCACACAGCAGAATTCGTACTGTGACACGCACACAGCAGAACTCGTATTGTGACACGCACACAGCAGAATTTGTATTGTGACACGCACACAGCAGAATTCGTACTGTGACACGCACACAGCAGAACTCGTATTGTGACACGCACACAGCAGAATTCGTACTGTGACACGCACACACGCACACAGCAGAATTCGTACTGTGACACGCACACACGCACACAGCAGAACTCGTATTGTGACACGCACACAGCAGAATTCGTATTGTGACACGCACACAGCAGTTTCGTATTGTGACACGCACCACAGGAGAATTCGTACTGTGACACGCACACAGCAGAACTCGTATTGTGACACGCACACAGCAGAATTCGTATTGTGACACGCACACAGCAGTTTTCCTATTGTGACACGCACACAGCAGTTTTCGTATTGTGACACGCACACAGCAGAACTCGTACTGTGACACGCACACAGCAGATTTCGTATTGTGACATGCACAAAGGAGAATTCGTATTGTGACACGCACACACGCACACAGAAATACTTAACAATAATATAAAATAATGCAGAAAAGGAATTACTAATGTTAAAAAAAGTGGTTTTATTTATATATGTTTATATATGGCCCCTAGAGACAAAGCACGTACAAACTCTAAAGCATATACAAACTCCAAAACACATTTCTAGCGTTTACTGAACTTCCAAAACAGAGCTACCCAGATCACTTAAATTACACAATTGAAAGCATGTGTGTATTGTTTGTGTATTTATAGACAAGTACTCATATTTATTCAAATAATTAAAAAAAAAAGTTCATTTACCTGTTACTACCACACACCAAATCCGGTTGTTGATACTTCCTGGCTTGTGTAGCCACTAGGAAACAAAAGCTCAACATTGCGCCCTAGCATCCTGGTGCACTTCTGTTGTCTTTTGTACATGATTCTGAGTTTGTACGTGCTTCTGAGTTTGTACGTGCTTTGTCTCTAAGGGCCACCATCAATATACTTTATTTATTCACTCCACATAAAATGTAATAAATAAATCATATAATACAAAAAAAAACTTTTTACATTTTAAATTTTTAACTATTTAAATTTTCAGCTTTTTCCTTTTAAACAAATTTAACGTGAAACAACACAAAACACTGCAAACCACAACACAATTAAATATAAATTAAAATATTAAAACAAAAAGAAGATGCACATTCTCTGTCATATGGGCCTGCATGATTTCTGAATCCTTTATCATCCGCAACTGAAAATAGTGGATGATTACTATACCTTTCTAATGTGAGGTTGTTGTCCCTCGCTCTCTTTCTCTCTGGATCTGTTCCTGTGCTACTGAGAGTGTAACTAACGGCCCTCCCCCCTCTGCCCAGCGCAGAGTACAGGCCGCGCTCTGCGGAGTTTAGCGGAAAAAAGGGCGAGAGAGGGTGAGAGAAAAAAAACAAAACAAACCCTCACGGCTCCCAATAAGGAGCCGGAATGCGTCGTTCACTTCAAAGAGCCGGCTCTAAGAGCCATTTCGTTCGCGAACGACCCATCACTGCAGAATTCGTACTGTGACACGCACACAGCAGAATTCGTATTGTGACACGCACACAGCAGTTTTCGTATTGTGACACGCACACAGCAGAATTCGTACTGTGACACGCACACAGCAGAACTCGTATTGTGACACGCACACACCAGAACTCGTACTGTGACACGCACACAGCAGAATTCGTATTGTGACACGCACACAGCAGAATTCGTATTGTGACACGCACACAGCAGAATTCGTATTGTGACACGCACACAGCAGAATTCGTATTGTGACACGCACACAGCAGTTTTCCTATTGTGACACGCACACAGCAGTTTTCGTATTGTGACACGCATACAGCAGAATTCGTACTGTGACACGCACACAGCAGAATTCGTATTGTGACACGCACACAGCAGAATTCGTATTGTGACACGCATACAGCAGAATTCGTACTGTGACACGTACACAGCAGAATTCGTATTGTGACACGCACACAGCAGAATTCGTATTGTGACACGCACACAGGAGAATTCGTATTGTGACACGCACACAGCAGAATTCGTATTGTGACACGCACACAGGAGAATTCGTATTGTGACACGCACACAGCAGAATTCGTATTGTGACACGCACACAGCAGTTTTCCTATTGTGACACGCACACAGCAGTTTTCGTATTGTGACACGCACACAGCAGAACTCGTACTGTGACACGCACACAGCAGAACTCGTACTGTGACACGCACACAGCAGAACTCGTACTGTGACACGCACACAGCAGTTTTCGTATTGTGACACGCACAAAGCAGAACTCGTATTGTGACACGCACAAAGCAGAACTCGTATTGTGACACGCACACAGCAGTTTTCCTATTGTGACACGCACACAGCAGTTTTCGTATTGTTACACGCACACAGCAGAATTCGTACTGTTACACGCACACAGCAGTACTCGTACTGTGACACGCACACAGCAGTTTCGTATTGTGACACGCACACAGCAGAATTCGTATTGTGACACGCACACAGCAGTTTTCCTATTGTGACACGCACACAGCAGTTTTCCTATTGTGACACGCACACAGCAGTTTTCGTATTGTTACACGCACACAGCAGAACTCGTACTGTGACACGCACACAGCAGAACTCGTACTGTGACACGCACACAGCAGTTTTCGTATTGTGACACGCACAAAGCAGAACTCGTATTGTGACACGCACACAGCAGAATTCGTACTGTGACACGCACACAGCAGTTTTCGTACTGTGACACGCACACAGCAGTTTTCGTATTGTGACACGCACACAGCAGAACTCGTACTGTGACACGCACACAGCAGAATTCGTACTGTGACACGCACACAGCAGAATTCGTATTGTGACACGCACACAGCAGAATTCGTACTGTGACACGCACACAGCAGAATTCGTACTGTGACACGCACACAGCAGTTTTCGTATTGTGACACGCACACAGCAGAATTCGTACTGTGACACGCACACAGCAGAATTCGTACTGTGACACGCACACAGCAGTTTTCGTATTGTGACACGCACACAGCAGAATTCGTATTGTGACACGCACACAGCAGTTTTCGTATTGTGACACGCACACAGCAGAATTCGTACTGTGACACGCACACAGCAGTTTTCGTATTGTGACACGCACACAGCAGTTTTCGTATTGTGACACGCACACAGCAGTTTTCGTATTGTGACACGCACACAGCAGAATTCGTACTGTGACACGCACACAGCAGTTTTCGTATTGTGACACGCACACAGCAGTTTTCGTATTGTGACACGCACACAGCAGTTTTCGTATTGTGACACGCATACAGGAGAATTCGTACTGTGACACGCACACAGTAGAATTCGTACTGTGATACGCACACAGCAGTTTTCGTATTGTGACACGCACACAGCAGAATTCGTACTGTGACACGCACACAGTAGAATTCGTACTGTGATACGCACACAGCAGTTTTCGTATTGTGACACGCACACAGCAGAATTCGTATTGTGACACGCACACAGCAGAATTCGTATTGTGACACGCACACAGCAGAATTCGTATTGTGACACGCACACAGCAGTTTTCGTATTGTGACACGCACACAGCAGAATTCGTACTGTGACACGCACACAGCAGAATTCGTACTGTGACACGCACACAGCAGAATTCGTACTGTGACACGCACACAGCAGAATTCGTATTGTGACACGTGTTACAGGTACCGGGTGGCAGCACCTGTAGACAGCTATATATGTGTCCTGTAAACAGGAAAGAAATGATCAGACAGAGAGACGTGGCTTGCCGTTTCCTGAATACTCCGCCATTATTTATTCAAATTCACAATTATGCACTCCTTTTATTACTTTTACAGTATTACAACTGTGTATTTACTTATTTTTAACATAGCTCACACATTCTCCATATATGTTACCAACTGTTACCAACTAGACTAAAGGGAATTAACACATTCCAATGTCATAAACATGACCAATTTTCTTGTAAGAATTGGTTCAAAATGAATTTCAACAGGACAAATCTATAAATCTCAAATAGTTTGAAAGAATGGTGTAATCAGCACCATCTTGACATGTGCACTGAATTCACGGAAACACTTTATGGCAGAAAACAAGATACTAAAACAATACAGAATAACGGTGGAGCCGATCGCTAACATCACAGAGCATAGGAGGTGTGCGACCCAAACTAACATGCTAACCATAGCATGCTGCTAAACCGTAAACAAATACTTACAAAAGTCTAATTTACTGTAGTACACAATGTTGTACGCTTTCACTTTCCAACCGTAATGGTTAATCTATGCTATATAATGGATGTGATTGCTATTATATTCTATTTTGGGCACGATACGAACCTGTAAACAGGAAAGAAATGATCAGACAGAGAGACGTGGCTTGCCGTTTCCTGAATACTCCGCCATTATGAGAAAACGGCGCGGAGCATGGCTTCAGGCTGCTAACAACAGGCCAAACCATGGTCTCATACTGCCACCTACTGGTATAAAAATGGAGCGTCCGCTACAAATATCCCAGGGTAATTACCAAGTTTCCTGTTAAAATTACAGTAGTTATTTAGGGCATTCCCAAAAAGGAGATATCACTTACATTGAAAGTGAAATTACTTAAATTAATTCACATAAATGTGATCACACATTAGTGGGTATCACACACTCCCTGACAAAAATAAAATGGCTCCCAACATTCACAAAATCATGACATTTTTAACTTTTGCTTCTCAAACTTTCTTATTAACTCTTATCAGTCCAAGAACTAATTATGAAACAAGCAGTGGGGGTGGTGTGTATGCAGATGGGGTCAGTGATGCATGATACTGGTATGGTGAGTATGGTATTGGGGTGCAGTACATTGGTGACTGTGACATACACACTAGGGTTGGGTTTTTATAATCGATTTATCGATTAAAATCGATTCTGGCTTGGATTACGTAAAATCGATTCATTAAAATCCTGAATCGATTTTTTAATATAAATTTATTTTGCCCGAAATGCCAGAATCTCTGGTGAAATCTCACAAAATTTCAACAACCACCAAACAGCTAAGACAGTAAATGAGAGCAGGAACACGGATTCTGCACAAAGACTTAAACACACAGCGCAACCCGTGGATCAGAATCAGTTAGATGTCGCCTTTCCCACGGTCGGGGCTGAAAGCCGACAGCTCGCTGATTCTGATCTGTCGGCGGTCCGCGCTTTGTGTTCACGCCCTTTTTGCACTGATTCTAAAGCTGTTAGTTTGATGTCTCTCCAAACAATATTGACCGAACCAGCAGCAAAAGAAGATCCAAACTACACTTCACATAAACATCGTCATGAATTCACTCTTACTTTTACTGTTTTGCTTCGACCATGATGCACAGCTCTCTCTCTCTCTTGCTCTCTCTGTACTGTTTTCTGCATTATTTGCTTGCTTGTTACGCACAAGTCTACCGTTGTTTACAGCGCTGTTGGCCGACGTTTTTTTTTCTTTTTCGTTTTATATACTTCCGAAAAGAAAACCTAATTTCTGCCGTTCAATACTGAACAAATTTAAACTTTTTAAAATTATGCAAAATGCAAAACGCTTAGCCCTGTCTATAATAAAACCGCAGTAACTTCAGAGGTGATGTTCATATGTTCATTAATGGTTTTCTTTTGTTTTTGATGTACTGCAGAATATTTGTATAAAATCCCAGGCCAGGAAAATCGCCTTCATGTTTTTCTGTGTTTTATCTTCAGCTACTTTGACACAAAGGCATCTGCTGTGATGCTCACACCTTTGATAAAGTCTTGCGTGTGTCAGCTTCCTTTTTATAGCTACAAAAATATGTAAATGTACTGATCTGAATTATAATATATCTGACTGTCAAAATTTCCCAGATTCAAATCGAAGTGAATCGAATCGAATCGAATTAAATCGAATTGTGGATCGAATCGATTCGGGACCTTGTGAATCGGAATTGAATCAATTCTAGAAATCAGTGACGATACCCAGCCCTAATACACACAGGCGGCACAATTGCCAATGGTGGGTATGGAAATACAGTGTATGATGGTATGGTTGTGGCAGGTAACTGTGGTGCTGTGCGTTCCCCAACTAGATTAACTGCTGCATGTGACTGCACTGAGGGTTTACCCAGTGATTCATAAGTCAGAAACTGTCGTGGCTTCCTGTGACAGGTAGACCTTCTAATGTCCGTACAAGTATATCCCGGTGGTTGAACCTGTAAGTTAGACTGTGAACGAGTTTCACACTCCTCACCAGACCCTCTGGGTTCAGATAGGTTGTCACTACCCACTTGCATTTCTTCCATCTCCTCTCTCAGAGAACATGGCAGATGTGAGCATTCTCTCCCAGTTTCCTCTTCAAATTGTTCAATGCTGACGGATGATGAATGCTCAGGCATAGTCAGTATGTCTTCCATCATCTGCACAGGTGAATGTCCATTTTTTGTGTTTGTTGTCACTCTAATAGGTTCTTTGGCCTGGTAAGACTGAAATGCAGGGTGTTGCTCATGGTCCAGGTCCCTTCTCACAGTCCTTTCAACAGGTGCTCTTAGCCAGTACCCTGAGCAATCACTCTCAGAACCGCTGTCAGAGTTATCCCACATGTCTGTTTGTCTTTGTGCATCTGTAGATCTTTCCATCCTTCGTCTGTTGCGTGTTGTCTTTCCAACCGCAGGCTTTGCCGGGGGGGAGTGACTTGAACAGGTAAGTTATTTACAAGTAACAGCAGATTGCGATGCAATGTTCGGGTTCTTTTTGGGTCTCCAGCTTCAGGATGGACTACGTAAACTGGGCTATCTGCTAGCTGCTCTTTTACTATATAAATAGTCCTCTCCCAATATGATCTCAACTTGCCAGGTCCTCCCCGCTCACTGAGGTTTCTGACCAGAACTCTGTCTCCTGGCTGAAGCATGACTCCTTTTGCCTTTTTATCATATGTTATTTTGCCTCTTGCACTAGACTTCTTGCTATTTTCACTAGCAATCCGATAAGCTTCCGACATTCTTTCGGCCCATTTCTTGGCATATCCTGTAGGTGAGTATGTTTCATTCTCCCCCTTCAATCCAAACAGCAGATCAACTGGTAAACGCGGGTGTCGTCCATAGAGGAGATAGAATGGTGAGTAGCCGGTGGACTCATGTCGAGTACAGTTGTACGCATGTACAAGATGTGGGAGGTGGTCTTTCCACTGTACTTTTTTCTTTCTGTTAATGTTCTCAACATCTGGAGTATTGTCCTGTTGAGACGTTCTGAAGGGTTACTTTGAGGATGGTAAGGTGATGTTCTGGAATGTCCGACACCAGATAATTTCTGTAGTGTCCTGAACAGCTCATTCTCAAATTCACGACCCTGGTCATGATGTAGTTTGGATGGATATCCAAATCTGGGTATGAAATCCTGGAAAATCCGTTCAGCAGCTGTTTTTCCACTCTTGTTCCTTGTGGGGTATGCTTGAGCAAATCTAGTGAAATGGTCAATTACCACTAGAATATACTCATACCCTCCACGGCTGGCTTCCAAATGCAAAAAGTCAATACACACCAGTTCTAAAGGGTAGTCCGATGTTATACTACCCATAGGAGCCCTGACGTGTGTTACTGGTTTCTTGGACATGATACAGGGACATTTCTGGGTCACATAGGCTTCAATGTCCTTAGCCATAAAGGGCCAATAGAATCTATCCCTTGCGAGATGTAGCACTCGGTCTGTCCCAACATGACCCATCGTGTCATGTAAATGTCTTAATGCTAAAGTCCTGTACTTGGCAGGAAGCACTAATTGTCTTCTGTCACTGGTACATCTATACAAGAGGTCATTTTCAAGATGTAACTTACCCCACTCATGGAGGAGTTTATGGGCAGTTCCTCTTACCATCTTGCGTATTTCATCTGTCAGTTTTGCTCCATCTAGTTTCAGCTTGAGGATTTGGCCAATGGCTGGATCCCCTCTTTGAGCTTTAACCAGATCATCATGGCTGATGCTCAGCGAGTTGATATGAGGCTGCTGATGGGGGTCCAGAGAAGAGATATTGAGCATGGCTACCCAAGCAACATCTTTCTGTCTGGCCACCTGGCTTCCATCCCAGACTGCCTGCACTGCCTCATCTGGAAATCCCTCTGTACAAGCAGTTTCATATTTCTCTATATCCAAGGGGAGACGAGAAAGAGTGTCTGCGTCTACATTTGACTTTCCTGGCCTGTATCTGATGTCGAACCGGAAATCTGAGAGCTCTCCAACCCACCTATGTCCCACTGCGTTTAGCTTTGCGGTACTCATTACATAGGTTAGGGGGTTGTTATCTGTATAAACTGTGAAGTGTGGGGCATAGTACAGGTAGTCACGGAATTTTTCACATACAGCCCATTTCAATGCAAGGAACTCTAATTTTCCACTATGCAGGTGGTAGTTGCATTCTGCTTGTGTCAGAGTCCTAGATCCATAGCCAATTACTCTCAATTTCCCATGTTGACGCTGATACAGGACAGCTCCTAAGCCCTGGTCAGATGCATCTGTATGCAATGTGAAAGGCAGGCTAAAATCGGGATATGTCAGAACAGGGGGGTTGGTGAGGAGGGTCACCAACTGTTCTAACGCTCTCTGGTGTTTCAAGGTCCACTCAATGTGCTCTCGAGAGGACAGCTGTGGGTGTTTGCTGTTTCTCACAGATTTTGGACACTGAGTTTTGCCTGGCTTGGTCTGAAGGAGTTCATAGATTGGTTTAGCTATCCGGGAAAAATCCTGGATATACGAGCGATAGTAGCTTAGAAAGCCTGCCAGCTTCCTCACATCACCAACTGTTTGAGGTGTCTTAGATGTCAGGGTTTTGACAGCCTCCAGGTCTGCCGGGTCTATTTTGACTCCTTCAGCGGACACAAGCCGACCCACATATCTAACTTCTTGTTTGAAGAGATCACATTTCTCCGGTCTCAATTTTACTCCATGTTCTTGGAGTGCCTGGAGAACTTTGCGGAGGGTCTCAACATGGTCGTCAAATGTTTTTGCATAGCAAAGTACATTGTCGAGGTATGGGATGCAACATTCATCTCTAAGAGAGCCAAGCATCTCTTCCATGCTCCGCTGAAAAGCAGCTGGGGCATTTGTGAGACCAAATGGGATGCGAACCCATTCATAAAGACCCCATGGTGTTACGAAGGCAGTGAGGTGGCGAGAGCCCTCGGCTACAAAACCCTGGTGGTAAGCTTTTCCTTGGTCTAAGATGCTAAACCACGAGGACCCACCCAGAGTATCAATCAGATCCTGTATCCTGGGCAGTGGGTGTCGATCGGGAACAGTCTTTTTGTTCAGAAGGCGATAGTCTATGCATAAGCGTAAACTGCCATCTTTTCTTTCTGACACAGACGACTGGGGCGGCATATGGGGACTGAGACTTTACTATCCAGCCTTTTACCAAAAGTTCTTGTATGTACTCTTTAACCTCTTTAAAAAGTGGCTTAGGGATGGATGAGTAGGTTTTCTGAACAGGGATGTCATCTTTCAAGTTGATTGCCATTTGCAAACTGGGTATGCATCCTATATCAGTACTGTCACGAGCAAAAGCCCCAGCCTCCTCGCAAAGCATTTTGTTAACTTTTGCCTGTTGTTCCTCATTAAGATGGCTGATGTCGACAGGAGGCTGCCATAGGGGTAAGTTGGTATGAGTAGATGTAGAGGTGGCACTATTGGCTGTCACTGTGGGCTTAGATTCTCCAAGTGAGTCCAATGTAATCACCTTCTCAACAGAATGAATACTGCCAAGGGCTGTTTTCCTTGGTAGTGTGATGTTATGTTTTGTGTTGTTGCCCACAGGTACCTCTACAAAGGGCCTCTTGGTGCTTTGCACTTCAAGCAGTCCTTCACAGACATCTAGCTCAGCAAGCTGTGTGTTGTTATCATCAGGCTCAAAGAGGAAAACAGATTCGGACAGGTTCATGGCAGGTGAGACTGGACACTTAACCCAAATCACCTGACCCGCTGGAATGAGGGTGTCATACCTGCCAGTCCGCAGACGTCCACATTGTGCAGGGGCTTCATCAGCCTTGATGAGGTTTACCAGGAGCTCTGCCTTTTCTGTTGGTATTGACATGGCATTGCAAAGCAGGGTGACGAGAGTTGGCATGAACCGTCCTGGTTGTTCCTGCACAAGCTCCTCCATCACATTGAAACCCAGCAGCGGTCTCTCCAAAACAAAACTGCTTACAAGAAAAGGCACAGTTATTGACAAATTAGGGTCTTCATTCCCTCTCAAATTAACTGTGATTGGCACCCAGCCATCAAATGGGAGAGTGTCACCATTCACAGCACGGACTTTTAACTCTTCTTCATTATCAACGACTTCATCAAGTGACCTTACAGGTGTATCTGGTAGGTATTTATTTTTCCACTCTCTGTCAATCATGCTCACTTGAGCTCCCGTGTCCAACAAAGCACTAACTGCTAAACCATTTAGATGGCACTGGGTGAGAGCTTTTCTTCCAATTAGTTTGGCTAATTTTTCACTTTTACTGTTGGGTGAACTGCCAAGAAGTATAGCAGATTTATTTTCTTGGTTATTCTGTCTCTGGGTTGGCACTACATTATGTTTGGTGTCAGCTTCACATTTTGCCAAACTTACAGCAACAGTCTCACTAGTACTACATAGGTCAGATTGGGACGGAGAGTGGGACACGGTCACTGTTTGTCCCGTGACAGGGACCGGCTCCCGTTTCCCTGACGTATTGTTTTCTTCATGCAGCCAACTGCGCGGTGGCCTTCCTCACCACAGTGAAAACAGTGGGGACAGTCAGGGCGGTTCTATGCACTTTTCACAACCATACTTTCTTTCTCTGTGGTGATCGGTTTTGATTTTCTTGTAATGGCTGCTCTGTTCGGCTGTTATTTGTAGTGACTGTGTCATTTGTTCAACAATGCTTGCAAGTTTTTCGACTTTCTCTGACAGCTGCTGGATCATATCCACCTTAGGTCTTTTTCCTGCATTTTCCTCTTTCAATACAGGACACTGCGTACCGTTAATCTCAACTTGTGTGCTGTGCACATTGGTGTTTCTCTGACGGGTGACTGATCCTAGACGACGCTGTCTTTCACTTTCAATTCAATTCAATTCAATTCAATTCAATTTTATTTATATAGCGCCAAATCACAACAAAAGTTGCCTCAAGGTGCTTCATAGATACAGAGAAAAGCCCAACAATCATATGACCCCCTATGAGCAAGCACTTTGGCGACAGTGGGAAGGAAAAACTCCCTTTTAACAGGAAGAAACCTCCGGCAGAACCAGGCTCAGGGAGGGGCGGCCATCTGCTGCGACCGGTTGGGGTGAGAGAAGGAAGACAGGATAAAACACATGCTGTGGAAGAGAGACAGAGATTAATAACAGGTATGATTCAATACAGAGAGGTCTGTTAACACATAGTGAGTGAGAAAGGTGACTGGAAAGGAAAAACTCAATGCATCATGGGTATCCCCCGGCAGCCTACATCTATTGCAGCATAACTAAGGGAGGATTCAGGGTCACCTGGTCCAGCCCTAACTATATGCTTTAGCAAAAAGGAACGTTTTAAGCCTAATCTTAAAAGTAGAGATAGTGTCTGTCTCCCGAATCCAAACTGGAAGCTGGTTCCACAGAAGAGGGGCCTGAAAACTGAAGGCTCTCCCTCCCATTCTACTTTTAAATACTCTAGGAACAACAAGTAGGCCTGCAGAGCGGGAGCAAAGTGCTCTAATAGGGTAATATGGTACTACAAGGTCATTAAGATAAGATGGGGCCTGATTATTTAAGACCTTGTATGTGAGGAGCAGGATTTTGAATTCAATTCTGGATTTAACAGGAAGCCAATGAAGGGAAGCCAAAACAGGAGAAATATGCTCTCTCTTTCTAGTCCCTGTCAGTACTCTTGCTGCAGCATTTTGGATCATCACTCATTACTTTCTTCATTTGTTTAAGGATAGTCTCATCTGTGACATTGGCATCTGCAAGGAGTGGCTTTAACTCTCTACGAATGTCACTATGTTTGTGGCCCAGTCCTTGATACACAGTATGAAGAAATACATCCTGAACTGTACTGGCTGAGTACTTTACATCTGAGTTGGTATGCTTTGAGGTGAGCAAGATCTTTTGTTTGAGACCTATGACTCGATACAGAAACTGTTGTGGTGTCTCACTGTCACTTTGTTTGGTGCACATGAGTTCCTGGAAAAGTTCTGTGTTGTTTTGCTCACCAAGGTGAGAATGGAGGAAGTCTTTAAGCTCCTCTACTGTCAGTTCATCCTTGTTCATTAGCATGTCTTTGAAATTACCAGGTTTGATAACTCTCATGACAGCCCTCACAATTTCGGCATCATTAAACTGTTCTTTGAGACCCTCTTCAATCTGGCGACAGATGCTGTTATAACTGATGTCTGATCCCTGGTCTCCAATCTGGCCCCCATGAATCTTAAACTCCCTGCGATGGAGGTAAGACAAGTCTCTTAGGGACACCACCTTGTCAAGTCTCATGGGTGTGTGAGTTTCAACTAAGCCATCATTGTGTGGTGTGCTTCTACAATGAGCCTGTGATGGTGTCTGAGAGGTGAGTTGAGAACCTGATGTGGGCATGTACTGCTTAATTTTCTTGGAGAGCTCTTCGTAACTGAAGAGTATTTTTTGTAGTTCTATATCATGTTGGGAAACAGCTGTAGAGTTGGTATTCTGGGTCACACTGTCAGTTACTTCTGTACCACTATTATGACCATCTTCTAAAAACATTGCATTAGTTGGACTCACTTCAACACTGATATCATGAGGCTGAGCATTTGGACATAGATCACATGAATCATTACCAGTGGCAGCCTGTATCTGCAAATCAGAAACATGACCCTGGGTAACAGCATCAACAACATCTTTCAGTGACAATAAGTGTGACATGCCCTGATCTTCTGACTCTAATAAAGCCTTACTGCACATGAAACCACTGATGTACTCGAAGCAGCTGTCTTCATCCCCTGACTTAAGGCAAGACTGATCCACTCCTGGCACTGGACCCAGTGGCTTGGCAATCTGGAACAGTTCATCAGCAGAGAGGGTGAGAAGGTCTTTCTTGATGGCCCACACCAAGCTCCTCCTCTCACCGCCATGGTTGCTTCCCTATCCCTTGCAGTGGGTCACACAATGTCAGCTTTCCTACAGTTTTTGCCTTGATGGGCGATGGTCCGAGCACCAAGCAGCACCAAGCAGTCCTTATTTGTCTTTTTCTTACTTCTTGTCCATTACGCTAGTTGTGACACATGGCCAATGCATTTCCTGCACAATCAGTAGCATCTATTCTCCATCAGGCATCAGCAGGAGGTGTAGGTAACAACCAGCAGACTGGAGTTGTTGGTGTTTTCTTGCCACTCTTGGCCCAAAGTACCGGTATTACTGGATCAGCTCCCAGCCTCAAAGGCAGGACTGATCCCGGACGAGCCCCCAGAAAACTGTTACAGGTACCGGGTGGCAGCACCTGTAGACAGCTATATATGTGTCCTGTAAACAGGAAAGAAATGATCAGACAGAGAGACGTGGCTTGCCGTTTCCTGAATACTCCGCCATTATTTATTCAAATTCACAATTATGCACTCCTTTTATTACTTTTACAGTATTACAACTGTGTATTTACTTATTTTTAACATAGCTCACACATTCTCCATATACGTTACCAACTGTTACCAACTAGACTAAAGGGAATTAACACATTCCAATGTCATAAACATGACCAATTTTCTTGTAAGACTTGGTTCAAAATGAATTTCAACAGGACAAATCTATAAATCTCAAATAGTTTGAAAGAATGGTGCAATCAGCACCATCTTGACATGTGCACTGAATTCACGGAAACACTTTATGGCAGAAAACAAGATACTAAAACAATACAGAATAACGGTGGAGCCGATCGCTAACATCACAGAGCATAGGAGGTGTGCGACCCAAACTAACATGCTAACCATAGCATGCTGCTAAACCGTAAACAAATACTTACAAAAGTCTAATTTACTGTAGTACACAATGTTGTACGCTTTCACTTTCCAACCGTAATGGTTAATCTATGCTATATAATGGATGTGATTGCTATTATATTCTATTTTGGGTACGATACGAACCTGTAAACAGGAAAGAAATGATCAGACAGAGAGACGTGGCTTGCCGTTTCCTGAATACTCCGCCATTATGAGAAAACGGCGCGGAGCACGCGCTTCAGGCTGCTAACAACAGGGCAAACCATGGTCTCATACTACCACCTACTGGTATAAAAATGGAGCGTCCGCTACAAATATCCCAGGGTAATTACATAGTTTCCTGTTAAAATTGCAGTAGTTATTTAGGGCATTCCCAAAAAGGAGATATCACTTACATTGAAAGTGAAATTACTTAAATTAATTCACATAAATGTGATCACACATTAGTGGGTATCACACACGCACACAGCAGTTTTCGTATTGTGACACGCACACAGCAGAATTCGTATTGTGACACGCACACAGCAGAATTCGTATTGTGACACGCACACAGCAGAATTTGTATTGTGACACGCACACAGCAGAACTCGTATTGTGACACGCACACAGCAGAAGTCGTATTGTGACACGCACACAGCAGAATTTGTATTGTGACACGCACACAGCAGATTTCGTACTGTGACACGCACACAGCAGAATTTGTATTGTGACACGCACACAGCAGAATTCGTACTGTGACACGCACACAGCAGTTTTCCTATTGTGACACGCACACAGCAATTTTCCTATTGTGACACGCACACAGCAGAATTCGTACTGTGACACGCACACAGGAGAATTCGTATTGTGACACGCACACAGCAGAATTCGTATTGTGACACGCACACAGCAGATTTCGTATTGTGACACGCACACAGCAGAATTCGTATTGTGACACGCACACAGCAGAATTCGTATTGTGACACGCACACAGCAGAATTCGTATTGTGACACGCACACAGCAGATTTCGTACTGTGACACGCACACAGCAGAATTTCGTATTGTGACACGCACACAGCAGTTTTCCTATTGTGACACGCACACAGCAGTTTTCCTATTGTGACACGCACACAGCAGAATTCGTATTGTGACACGCACACAGCAGAATTCGTATTGTGACACGCACACAGCAGAATTTGTATTGTGACACGCACACAGCAGAACTCGTATTGTGACACGCACACAGCAGAAGTCGTATTGTGACACGCACACAGCAGAATTTGTATTGTGACACGCACACAGCAGTTTTCGTACTGTGACACGCACACAGCAGAATTTGTATTGTGACACGTACACAGCAGTTTTCCTATTGTGACACGCACACAGCAGTTTTCCTATTGTGACACGCACACAGCAGTTTTCCTATTGTGACACGCACACAGCAGAACTCGTATTGTGACACGCACACAGCAGAATTCGTATTGTGACACGCACACAGCAGAATTCGTATTGTGACACGCACACAGCAGTTTTCGTATTGTGACACGCACACAGCAGAATTCGTATTGTGACACGCACACAGCAGAATTCGTATTGTGACACGCACACAGCAGAATTTGTATTGTGACACGCACACAGCAGTTTTCGTACTGTGACACGCACACAGCAGAATTTGTATTGTGACACGCACACAGCAGTTTTCCTATTGTGACACGCACACAGCAGTTTTCCTATTGTGACATGCACACAGCAGTTTTCCTATTGTGACACGCACACAGCAGAATTCGTATTGTGACACGCACACAGCAGTTTTCGTATTGTGACACGCACACAGCAGAATTCGTATTGTGACACGCACACAGCAGAACTCGTATTGTGACACGCACACAGCAGAATTCGTACTGTGACACGCACACAGCAGAATTCGTATTGTGACACGCACACAGCAGTTTTCGTATTGTGACACGCACACAGCAGAATTCGTACTGTGACACGCACACAGCAGAACTCGTATTGTGACACGCACACAGCAGTTTTCGTATTGTGACACGCACACAGCAGTTTTCGTATTGTGACACGCACACAGCAGAATTTGTATTGTGACACGCACACAGCAGTTTTCCTATTGTGACACGCACACAGCAGAATTCGTACTGTGACACGCACACACGCACACAGCAGAACTCGTATTGTGACACGCACACAGCAGTTTTCGTATTGTGACACGCACACAGCAGAATTTGTATTGTGACACGCACACAGCAGAAGTTGTATTGTGACACGCACACAGCAGAATTTGTATTGTGACACGCACACAGCAGTTTTCGTACTGTGACACGCACACAGCAGAATTTGTATTGTGACACGCACACAGCAGTTTTCGTACTGTGACACGCACACAGCAGAACTCGTATTGTGACACGCACACAGCAGAAGTTGTATTGTGACACGCACACAGCAGAATTTGTATTGTGACACGCACACAGCAGTTTTCGTACTGTGACACGCACACAGCAGAATTTGTATTGTGACACGCACACAGCAGTTTTCCTATTGTGACACGCACACAGCAGTTTTCCTATTGTGACACGCACACAGCAGTTTTCCTATTGCGACATGCACACAGCAGTTTTCCTATTGTGACACGCACACAGCAGAATTCGTACTGTGACACGCACACAGCAGTTTTCCTATTGTGACACGCACGCAGCAGTTTTCCTATTGTGACACGCACACAGCAGTTTTCCTATTGCGACACGCACACAGCAGTTTTCCTATTGCGACACGCACACAGCAGTTTTCCTATTGTGACACGCGCACAGCAGAATTCGTACTGTGACGCACACAGCAGTTTTCCTATTGTGACACGCACACAGCAGTTTTCCTATTGTGACACGCACACAGCAGTTTTCGTATTGTGACACGCACACAGCAGAATTCGTATTGTGACACGCACACAGCAGTTTTCGTATTGTGACACGCACACAGCAGAATTCGTATTGTGACACGCACACAGCAGTTTTCGTATTGTGACACGCACACAGCAGAATTCGTATTGTGACACGCACACAGGAGAATTCGTAATGTGACACGCACACAGCAGTTTTCGTATTGTGACACGCACACAGCAGAATTCGTATTGTGACACGCACACAGCAGAATTCGTATTGTGACACGCACACAGCAGAATTCGTATTGTGACACGCACACAGGAGAATTCGTATTGTGACACGCACACAGGAGAATTCGTATTGTGACACGCACACAGGAGAATTCGTATTGTGACACGCACACAGCAGAATTCGTATTGTGACACGCACACAGGAGAATTCATATTGTGACACGCACACAGTAGAATTTGTATTGTGACACGCACACAGCAGAATTCGTATTGTGACACGCACACAGCAGTTTTCGTACTGTGACACGCACACAGCGGTTTTCGTACTGTGACACGCACACAGCAGAATTTGTATTGTGACACGCACACAGCTGTTTTCGTACTGTGACACACACACAGCAGAATTTGTATTGTGACACGCACACAGCAGTTTTCGTACTGTGACACGCACACAGCAGAATTTGTATTGTGACACGCACACAGCAGTTTTCGTACTGTGACACGCACACAGCAGAATTCGTATTGTGACACGCACACAGCAGAATTCGTATTGTGACACGCACACAGCGGTTTTCGTATTGTGACACGCACACAGCGGTTTTCGTACTGTGACACGCACACAGCAGTTTTCGTACTGTGACACGCACACAGCAGAATTCGTATTGTGACACGCACACAGCAGAATTCGTACTGTGACACGCACACAGCAGAATTCGTACTGTGACACGCACACAGCAGTTTTCGTACTGTGACACGCACACAGCAGTTTTCCTATTGTGACACGCACACAGCAGTTTTCGTACTGTGACACGCACACAGCGGTTTTCGTATTGTGACACGCACACAGCGGTTTTCGTACTGTGACACGTACACAGCAGTTTTCGTACTGTGACACGCACACAGCAGTTTTCGTATTGTGACACGCACACAGCAGAATTCGTATTGTGACACGCACACAGCAGAATTCGTATTGTGACACGCACACAGCAGAATTCGTATTGTGACACGCACACAGCGGTTTTCGTATTGTGACACGCACACAGCAGAATTCGTATTGTGACACGCACACAGCAGAATTCGTATTGTGACACGCACACAGCGGTTTTCGTACTGTGACACGCACACAGCAGTTTTCGTACTGTGACACGCACACAGCAGAATTCGTATTGTGACACGCACACAGCAGAATTCGTATTGTGACACGCACACAGCGGTTTTCGTATTGTGACACGCACACAGCGGTTTTCGTACTGTGACACGCACACAGCAGTTTTCGTACTGTGACACGCACACAGCAGAATTCGTACTGTGACACGCACACAGCAGAATTCGTATTGTGACACGCACACAGCAGAATTCGTACTGTGACACGCACACAGCAGAATTCGTACTGTGACAAGCACACAGCAGATTTCCTATTGTGACACGCACACAGCAGTTTTCGTACTGTGACACGCACACAGCAGTTTTCCTATTGTGACACGCACACAGCAGAATTCGTACTGTGACTCGCACACAGGAGAATTCGTATTGTGACACGCACACAGCAGAATTCGTACTGTGACACGCACACAGCAGAATTCCTATTGTGACACGCACACAGCAGAATTCGTATTGTGACACGCACACAGCAGTTTTCGTATTGTGACACGCACACAGCAGAATTCGTATTGTGACACGCACACAGCAGTTTTCGTATTGTGACACGCACACAGCAGTTTTCGTATTGTGACACGCACACAGCAGAATTCGTATTGTGACACGCACACAGCATAATTCGTATTGTGACACGCACACAGCAGTTTTTGTACTGTGACACGCACACTAAAGACCGTGACAGGACAGTGTAAAGAACTCAGGATCTGAGAAGAAGAATTGTAGATCTAGATAAGTTGGTTTGTATCTTCTTGAAGAATTTCTGAACAGTTCAGAGTTCTTTAGACTGACCCGTTGTTCTGAGTAATGGTCAATCTAGTGATTGCTTTCAAACAAATCCTTTTCAAGTCTGGCAAATAAAAACTGCTAGTTGTAATAAATCATGATGACCATTGAGAAAATTAACTGACCAAGACCTTGTCAAGTTAAATGACATTGTATCACCTACTTAATGTGCTTCATTTTTTTTTCTTTCAAAAGTCATTAAAGGAGTATGCAGTACAATTGTACACATCTTGACCTCAGCTGTTGTGGCATGGCTGAGTTGAAGACGCAAGCATGTGATCATATTGACTTTTACCACCATTTCAATTATACAACCATACAGAGGTCAGAGATCTACAGATTATGGAGGAAATGCAGTAACAGTTTGGTTACGGAGACTTTCTGGAGAAAACTTAAGTTTAAGTTTTACTTTCAACTTTTAAGTTGTTCTCCTCCCATACCAACACTGATTCTCTTAGTGGCAGCACCTATCATTCAGGACAGCCTGAATGATAGGCATCAGAATAAACAGTGGCAGGGTTACGATGAGGTGCACAGCACAACCAAAGCAGTGAGGAGCTCAGCTCAGCTCAGTCAGATGGAGGAAAACTCCTCATCCTCTGCATCAAAAGGAACTGGCTACGGTTGTTTGGGGATCTGACTAGGATGGCTGAACAATTTAAGACAAGAGAGAGTTAATAAAGTAATAGTTAAAGTGTTGCTCCTCTTATACTGTATATAGACATAATTTGCCACATTTACTAAAATGATTTATATGTAAGAGCATGATGACAGAATTAGGTGGAGCTAAAACTTGGCCCATTGAGTCCTTTCACTACATGGTAGCTGTGTGCATTTGAAATCTTGTGCACAGAAATTTCACCTCATGGGACATCAGCAACTACATATAAATAAGATGAAATTATCAGAATGTTGGGCAGCACGGTGGCATGGTGGGTAGCACTGTTGCCACACAGCAAGAAGGTCCTGAGTTCAATTCCACCATCAGGCCAAGGGCTTTCTGTGTGGAGTTTGCATGTTCTCCCCGTGTTTGCGTGGGTTCTCTCTGGGCGCTCCGGCTTCCTCCCACTGTCCAAAGACATGCACTTAGTGGGGATAGGTTAATTGGTTAATCCAAATTGCCCATAGGTGTGAATGTGAATGTGAGTGCGAATGGTTGTCTGTCTTTGTGTGTTGGCCCTGCGACAGATTGGCAGCCTGTCCAGGATCTACCCCGCCTCTCGCCCTATGACAGCTGGGATAGGCTCCGGTGACCCTGAATGCGGATGGATGGATGGATATCAGAATGTTTGCATCGTTTAAGCCAGTGATGAACAGAGATCTTTTTGGACTTTAATCAACTGGAACACAAATGAACAAATGGCTAGATTCTGTATTATATCAAATACCTTTGAATGATTAAACAGTATTTACTTCCAACAACTTAAGTATGTATATTATGCACGCACAGAACACACATACAGCTATTACCCATTTCTTGTTTCTTCTACTTGAGATGAATTATCGTTGAATGACAGCATTGATCAGACACATGTAAAATGTGGCCAGTTGTGTTTTATCGAGCCTTATTTGGAGCACCATGCAGTTTTCCTCCATGTCTTCAAGCTTGAAGTCCATTTCTTGCTGTTTTATGCCCTGTTGCTTCTTCTCTTGAAGGAACTGTTGATTTTTGTGCAGTATTTTATTATGCTTTACCTGCAGCGCTCTGTATTTTTCCTCCATGCCTTGGAGTTTCCACTGCATGTCTCTCTGCTCTATGTCCCGCTGTTCTTTTTCTTGAAGGATTTTACTTTTTTCCCAGAGCTTCATCAAGCTTTTCTTGGAGCTCCCAATTCTCTTTGACCACGTTTTCCTGTTTTATTTCCAAGTTTTTCTTCTCTTGGAGGATATCTTTAATTTTTTCCAGAGCTTCATCAAGTTTTCCTTGGACCTCCTGATTCTTTTTGTCTTGGAGAGCCCATTGCTTCTCCTTTCCTTCTTTTTCTTGAAGCTGGTAGGACAGTTTTTTAAATTCAGCATTCTTTCTCTTATTTTCTTGCGTCAGGAACAAAATCTTCTCTCTGTTCATGAGATTTTCATTCTGTAATTCTTCCAAACGCTTCTCCTCTAGTTCTATTTGTTCACCCCAAGGAAGAGAGCTGAAGTAAGGGTCTATGGGTTCATCCCAGGGAAGAGAGCTGGGGTCAGCTTCTTGTCTTTCTTGATCATTTCTCTGAGACACGTTGGAGTCTGTATACTGTGACTACGAAAAGGATCCAAATGTTTTAAAATGTTTTTCTAGCGAACATTTGAATGCTGCGACATAAGTGCTGCTAACATAGATGCTGCGAATAAGAGACTAAAAGTTCTTTGCTTCTCACTTCCCTTTATGCAAAAACTTCAATCGGATCAAAGCATTGTTGGTAAGAGTGTGACATCAACATTCCACAAGCCAATGAGGTTGTTAGATGACATTTTTGAATGAGGGTTTTTTTTTTTTTTTTTGCTTTGACAAATTATCAGTAAAGTTTCAATCCCTGTTTTGTAAAAAAATGTGTTATTATTGTATGTATGTGTGTGTGTGTGTGTACTTGTTTTCATGACATCTTAGGACAATTTTATGATAACACACTCACAAAATGAGGACGCTCAGAAAAATGAGGACATTTTTGAGGTCCTCATTTTTCTGAGCCTTCTAAAGTGTTGTTGAGGCTCCCAACATGCTCCCAAACCAAAAATCTCGAAAGTCCTGAAACATCACAATTTTATGAAAAAGTGTGTTTAAGTGTGTTTAGCGTTTTTGCTCACTTTCAGTTTTGGCACCTACTGGCCAGTTTTGGAACTTAACACACTTTAAACACACTTTCAGTGACGTCACTCTGCGAGTCCTCATATTGTAGGTGTGTCAGACACAATAACACATTTGACCCAGGTTATACCCTTCTGGGGCTTAGCGGACACATGCGTGGACAGCACCTTTTAGCTCTTATGTCCACAGTCGTATTCAATGTTGAAATGGAGGTGAACTTTATTTGAATCATTCGTGGAATAATAACAGATAAGATTTGAGGCTTCTGAAAATTGTTCGTTCAAACCTTGCCAATTAAACAATAATTCTAACACACATCAAAAACTTTTCCCATTTTTATACATATTAGGGTGAGCTATAAGCAAGGGTAACAACAGTTAAATCAGGCAAATCTTGACAAAAATGAAGGTCTTTAGATTCAGTTATCAGTGCCTGCACATCTTGTTTTTTTTTGTTGTTGACAAAATGTCTCGAAATATAAAGTTTCAACATTTGTCTAATTATATTACTATTAATTAATGAGTCTTACTTCTCAAGATCAATGCACAAATTGTCTGACCTTCACTATGCAGAATGATGTGTGTGCAGATTTTGACCCTTGAAGAGTTTATATTAATCTGCATTCATATAATTGCATCTGCAATCTGCAGTTGAACTTGGAGATTCCTGCTGCTGTCATCTGATTCAGTATGATCATCAGCCTCAGTCTCGACTCTGTGTATCTACAAGAATTGATGAAAAAAGTCAACAATTCATTATATTTTAAATTCAACTTACCTTATACTTTTTACAATATAGTATAAAATGCATATTGTTTCTTTAAAAACTAATAACACACTATTAAAAACTGCAGAATGCACAATTCCAGCTTCATTTAGTAATTCAATTAGTAAATAAAAGTGAGTAATTAAGTCACTTAATTAACTAAGCAACTGTAAATGTCACAGTATGCAGCAGTACAATTCAATTTCAATTAAGTTTTATTTATATAGCGCCAAATCACAAAAAAAGTCGCCTCAAGGCCCTTCATAGGTACAGAGAAAAACCCAACAATCATATGACCACCTATGAGCAAGCACTTTGGCGACAGTGGGAAGGAAAAACTCCCTTTTAACAGGAAGAAACCTCTGGCAGAACCAGGCTCAGGGAGGGGCGGCCATCTGTTGCGACCGGTTGGGGTGAGAGAAGGAAAACAGGATGAAAGACATGCTGTGGAAGAGAGACAGAGGTTAATAACAGATATGATTCAATGCAGAGAGGTCTATTAACACATACTGAGTTATAAAGGTGATTGGAAAGGAAAAACTCAATGCATCATGGGAAATCCCGGCAGCCTACGTCTATTGCAGCATAACTAAAGGAGGATTCAGGGTCACCTGGTCCAGCCCTAACTATATGCTTTAGCAAAAAGGAAAGTTTTAAGCCTAATCTTGAAAGTAGAGATAGTGTCTGTCTCCTGAATCCAGGCTGCCGGGGGATTCCCATGATGCACTGAGTTTTTTCCTTTCCAGTCACCTTTCTCACTCACTATGTGTTAATAGACCTCTCTGCACTGAATCATACTTGTTATTAATCCACAGCATGTCTTATTAATCCACAGCATGGCTTACAAAGGTATTCGGCCCCCTTGAACTTTCCCACATTTTTTCACATTACAGCCACAAACATGAATCAATTTTATTGGAGTTCCACATGAAAGACCAATACAAAGTGGTGTACACGTGAGAAGTGGAACGAAAATCATACATGATTCCAAACATTTTTTACAAATAAATAACTGAAAACTGGGGTGTGCGTAATTATTCAGCCCCCTGAGTCAATACTTTGTAGAACCACCTTTTGCTGCAATTGGATTCCATTAAAATTGATTCATGTTTGTGACAAAATGTGGAAAAGGGGGACGAATACATTTGCAAGCCACTGTAAGTACACGGAGAGATAATGAGGGGATGAGGAACAGCTGGGACAAATCAGACCTAACAAGACAAGGGGAAACAAAACTAGACACACTGGATATAGGACAAGGACTTTCACAATAAAACAGACATAACAAGGGTAATCTAATAAACAAATGAACTTAGCTAACCTAAAGAACTTATAAATAAACATCGACATCCAAACAAACTAAAACATAAAATGCTGGGTCAACAGACCCAGGAAAGTGACAGTAAAATCATTTATTATACACATTATACTTACTTTCTTAAATTGCTTATCTATTATCTGTATTTTCACCTGGGGGTCTAGGGGTGCTGCTCTTCTTTTCATAACAAATTAGGACATGTTTACGATAACACACTGACAATATCAAGACAAATTTGGCCTTAATCCATCAGTGAACAGCATGCCCATGCTAACTTAAACTAGACCAGCAAGCTAACCACATGTGTACCAAGTGTTACTTAACAATAGGTACCAAACAAATTAACGGAACGAAATTAACTGTAACAGCAGTTTGCAAAACATTGTGACAGTTCTCAAGTGTTCCTACCTCAAATACAGCGCGTGTTGCTGTGTTTTTGTTGTTAAATGGACGAGGAGAGTCCGTGGCTGGTGAGAGGATGCAGCATTTCGTCAGTGGAGCATAGAACGACATCTGTGATTGGTCAACAAGTGAGTAAAGATGCATCTGATTGTTCGAAAGCCTCAACCAAAGAGCTGCTGGTCACGACAAGATACAAACTCGCTTGAGCTCTGCGTGAACGGCACATCCGGGACCTTCAGCACTAAGGAGAGATTTATCTTGACGTATGTATTTACCTTTGATATCCATGATTCCACGCACACTTCGCAAGGTAAAGTTGTATGTTTAACAAGCTAATTAACGTTAGTTAAACGGAATTAAAACAATGCACAATCGATTTGAACAAACTGAAAGTGGTGAATGATGATAAATGTTAAAAAATTACTTAAGATTTATCTTCAACAATAGATATTAGAAGTTAAATTTAACTGTTCTTAAATTCCCACTGGAGTTAAAGGGACCTGCGGCCTAGCATGTGCTCTGCATCTTCAACTGCAGAGACAGTCAGCCTAAGCTCTTTTTAAGTGTAGCTAACTGCAACACACATTTTTTTCAACACAAGATATGTTTGGGGGGATTTAAATGATAATATTAATGTTTTCGTATTTAGCACAAATCAATAGTATTATAGTTATTCGCTCACGGTCTGGGTTTCTGGCCCAGCGTTTCTGACGTTATTCTAAGGTTTTTGAGTTTCTTATGTTTGGTGGCGGGTTAGTTGACTTTGGCATAACGTTATTAACATCGTTTTAAGGAATTTATGTTAGGGCTGTATATTACCACGTTTGTATTTTCATGCCATGTTTCCTGTTTTATTTTGAAAGAGTCTGTTGTGTTCAGTACATTAATCTCACTTCCCTGTTGTGTCAATAGAATCATTTGTGCGAGCTACTACCCTGCTGTCCCTCCATCCTGTCTCAACCTCCAACAGGAAAGTAGAAGTCCTCATATGGTATGACCAGTGATTGTAGTGTGTGTGTTACACTGTCCTCATATTGTTGGGTAGCAGAACTGTACAGTGTTAAGTTTCTATAGAATCTGGTATAAGGAAGTCAGATCCTTCTGTAATAATGTTCACTGATACAAATATGATCTGTAGTTAATTATCTAGTCAGGATTTACAGTACAGAATGTTTCTGACGTTATATTGTTGTCTTTTGTTGCAGACACCAAGTGCTGAGGTTCTGTCTCAACCTCCTTCAGACCAATTGGTGAGTGACATACCCACTTCATTCTTCCAACAGGTTACACATTATTTTTTTGTATTTGGTATCAAGTATATGTGTCAGTTGGGCCTAGTGCATAAATGAAATGCACTTTGATTGTATTAAAACAATCAGTTTGAGTCAAAGTTAACCAAAATCAACATTAGCATTAGGAGAAAGTAATTGTCTATACCATATGTTAGTCCAAACTTTCCCTTAAAGCATCAGCTTGATCTTTATTCTGACTACATTTGATATTTTTGTCCCTTTTACACATGTTTTTGTCCATTTAACCTCCCGCTGATCAGTTTACATGATTGGATTTCTGGGGAAATAGATGGCTTTACATCAGTGTTGGGTTTAGAGCTTTTATTGACAACAGCAGGAGAAGTAAGAAGTCAGGAACATGAACTCTACATGTGTTCAGTCGTCATGTCCTCATATTGTTTTAAGCTGTGAAGGACATGAGTGTGTTTCAGTTGCCTTCCTCATATGGTAGGACCAGTGATTGTAGTGTGTGTTACATTGTCCTCATATTGTTTTAAGCTGTGAAGGACATGAGTGTGTTTAAGTAGAAGTCCTCATATGGTAGGACCAGTGACTGTAGTGTGTGTGTTACACTGTCCTCATATTGTTGGGTAGCAGAACTGTACAGTGTTAAGTTTCTATAGAATCTGGTATAAGGAAGTCAGATCCTTCTGTAATAATATTCGCTGATACAAATATGATCTGTAGTTAATTATCTAGTCGGGATTTATTCTAGACAATGTTTCTGACGTTGTATTGTTGTCTTTTGTTGCAGACACCAAGTGCTGAGGTCCTGTCTCAACTTTGTACAGACCAATTGGTGAGTGACATACCCACTTCATTCTTCCAACAGGTTACACATTATTTTTTTGTATTTGGTATCAAGTATATGTGTCAGTTGGGCCTAGTGCATAAATGAAATGCACTTTGATTGTATTAAAACAATCAGTTTGAGTCAAAGTTAACCAAAATCAACATTAGCATTAGGAGAAAGTAATTGTCTATACCATATGTTAGTCCAAACTTTCCCTTAAAGCATCAGCTTGATCTTTATTCTGACTACATTTGATATTTTTGTCCCTTTGCACATGTTTTTGTCCATTTAACCTCCCGCTGATCAGTTTACATGATTGGATTTCTGGGGAAATAGATGGCTTTACATCAGTGTTGGGTTTAGAGCTTTTATTGACAACAGCAGGAGAAGTAAGAAGTCAGGAACATGAACTCTACATGTGTTCAGTCGTCATGTCCTCATATTGTTTTAAGCTGTGAAGGACATGAGTGTGTTTAAGTAGAAGTCCTCATATGGTAGGACCAGTGATTGTAGTGTGTGTGTTACACTGTCCTCATATTGTTTTAAGCTGTGAAGGACATGAGGACATGGGCCCTCTGACCACCACCAGTAGGCAACGGGTGAAGTGTCTTGCCCAAGGACACAATGACCAAGACTGTCGGAGCCGGGGCTCGAACCGGCAACCTTCCCATTACAACTCTTGAGCCCCTTAGCCCCTTAATGTAGAATTACACACTGCCCAACGCTGACTTTTCCTACAATGCAGAGAAAAAAGCAAACAGACCTATTGCATGCATTGATTCTCATAGTTCACTGTTACTTTTCAAAGGCTCAAGGACCAAGTATTCTGGGGTTCCAAGCCACACGCTTTACTCAGCTGCCCTGGACAACATGAAGGGCACCTCTGCCTCAATCACCCTGGACAACAAAAACATTAGCAACACTTCACCAAGAAGGGGTAAACGCACCCAAATACAAAATGTTTTAGCTGAATATACTTGTGATCAAAGGACAAGTTTATTGTTTTCAGACATGACACTGTTGAGAGCTTTTATCATGAATCATTTCATCTTATTTGATTCCCAGCAGAACACAGCACTTCAAATGGTTCATTCCAAGCATCCTTAAATAATAAGCAATATCTTTTCACTGCTAGGTGTGCTGTTGTGCACTGCCTGTAAACCAAACTAAAGTCTATGGCTGGAGATCAACACAGAGAGAGGGATTATGACTTCATGCTGTACTCCAGATGTAATTACACCTCTAGTTCTTCACATAGCCATTTTTAATTAATTTTAATTTTTAAGTATGATGAATTGTGCTTATTGCTCCTTTAAAGTGCTCCAGTAGAAAGCAAGGTTTAAGAACATTTTGCATTCACATTAAGATATTTTCTTTTGTTTCCATTTATGATAGCTGGGAAGGTGAGAAGCAAGTGGACAAATGATGAAGTGAAGGTTGCTGAGCGGCACGTTTCACTTCATAACAAGCTGCAAAGTACCAGGTAAAAAGGAATGTGACTGCTGCCTCCAAGCAGAGCCGGCAGCTCTGAAAGGCAGAGACTGGGTTGTCATAAGGTACTACATCCACAACAGGATCATAGCATTAAAAGAAAGATGCAAGAAAAAAAGAAACAAGCAAGAGAGATACTTTGTTACTTCCACAGTTATGTCAGTATTGCAGTTTTCTGTATTGCATTGTTCTTACTCATAAATCTGTGGTTTATGCTGGGTGCTTTTTGCAATTAAATGATAAGAAAGGCAGATAATGTTCCACGTTTTTATTCACATGAACATTCACTACAAAATGAATTAATGCATTACAATATTAAGACTTAAAAAGTAGACTGACCACATTTGACCTATGTCTTTTTTTAAGTCTCTACACAGCTCAGATTTACTGTTTTATTAACACATAAATGTCTGATATTTCTGTCAGAAGTTACCCGACTGGTGAGCATTACTATTGTGCATCCATGCCTATTATATTGTAATCTCAAAAGGAGCCAAGCTAAAAATACAGAACCTACCCTTACCTGGTCCTTATAAGTCATGTATACTTGAAAATTATGTGTTTCCATGGGCTTCATAATTCACCTAAACATGAAATATCAGTGTGTGACCTTATGGTACTCATAAGTCACATAAACCTGACAGTGTCCTCACAAGTAGCAGTAAATTCAGGTTTGACCAAAATTTAGCCCTAGCCAAAATCTCAACAGATGGGCGTGTTCCTGGAAGCATGGGTCAAACCTTTTGTGATTCCCATGCCTCTAGGACCTTCGGAAAGGCACGTTCCCATTTGTCACATTTTTGTCATACGTACTGATATATCACGAAAACACGTATGTGTGTGTGTGTGATTAACACTGTTACCCAGGGAAGTAACAAAGTACATATACTTCATTTCTGTGCTAAAGTAGAATTTTCAGGTATTTTTGCCTCATAGTCTGATTTGTCATAACTTTTCCATTTTGTGGTAGGCTTTTCTTTGCCTGTCGCTTCTTGATTGATTGATTGATAATACTTTATTCATCCCGAGGGAAATTGGGTTAAGGCTGCCAGCCGTGTCAGCGCCATCTTACCCTTCGGACTATACATACATTACACAAACATCACGGGGGGGAGACAGGTCAGTGAGGTATAACAATAGAAAATGCACAACATTAGGAAAGACTCTTCCCAGACTGAGCTCCAACAGGGAGATCAGTTTGAGAACAGAAAAAAACCCCCACCTCAGCACATAGCACATGAATCATCACATCGCACAATGTAGAAGACATAAGCTTCGAAGGCGTTTTGGGGGGGTGGGGGGGTGTAGGTATTTGTCAGTGTACATGCGTATGTGTGCGTGTGTGTTTGTTCCGTGTTCAACCGAGAGAAAGTGTCCCTTCACCCAGTTAAGCAAAAGTCAACAATCTTCGACCAACGCGGGTGGCCTTGAATGAGGGGGAAGAGTCACAACACAGTTTTGTTATCTAAGGGAGAATTTTTGTTGTTTCCGTAGTTGTTTTGGTTAGTGCGAACAAACTGCTTCAAGTTTTTACAGTAGGTCTAATGTCCGTCACTGGTCACCAGGTCTCTCAATTCCCGTTGTTCTTTTCCAAGATCTTATCCATATTGCGTTAAAAAAAAACACAGTCTGAGTACTCACAGCCCTGCCCATCGTTTATCATGTCAGCCAGCCTTTTGGGATTTTGAACAGCTGTAGCCGCTTCTTGTTCTTCGATAAGCCAGGTCCGAGCCAGCTCCAATCAGCCAGAACTCTGTTACCGCAGTTCCGATTTGGTAGATGTCGTTCAATGTCCTCCATCAAGAGTGTCGCCAGACACACGACGCAACCAACCATCGAGTATCTGGCAGGAAATGTCTCCGCAGGACAATCGGGCTCTCCCAAGTCCAGGAGGGTGTCAACTCCATTAAGGGACCAGTTGATCAAATCCATAATTCTTCTTTAAGTTTTTAGAGAACAAGTCTGGGAGACTCTCTTAGGATTAGAGAATAAGCAAGACTATACAAAAGACATGAGAGGCCAAGCAAGAAAGTTAAGGGAGAGGGAGAAGGAGAAAGTGTGACCGCCTCCGTCAAGAGCCAAGAGCAGATATGACTTCTTCACCCTGACCTGCCTTATTTGGCTCTGCAGAACTAAAATACCTGCGTAAATCCATAAATCCATCTTTTTTTACACACGCACACACATAAGGGTCAGCGATTCTCTGTGCAATCAACCTCTATCACATGTTTAAGCTTGCTGTGGGAGATTTCTCTTGTCATGTTTGAATAGTAAGCTTATGAGTGATAAGACGATGTCAGAGGAATTAGTGCGCAATTAATCTGCCGCTCACCAATCAGTGCTGCCGCTCTGTATACACAGTTCACATATATTTTTCCTTCCTATGATAGCCCGACGGGCAGGGCTGAGTTAGATTTAGGTAGCCTGACTGGAAAAATTGCTAGTAGTGGGACATCGGGCTAGCGATTTTGCGAGCCCTGGCCTATAGGGCAAACAGGTCCACCAAGGATGCAATTTCCACCGCCCTCCACTCTGCTTTCTATCACCAGCTAAGCGATCCGCGTTAACTTGCTAACGGAGATTTGCTGCGTTAATGCGGTTATGGCGTTAGTGTCATTTTAACGAGATTAACGCTGACAGCACTAGTAATATGTCTTAGACAGATTTGAACTTAGTAATCTGCCTGAGACATTTCATTCTAAACACCTCATTATTACTCAGGTCTCCTTTTAGCATGGCCCAGGTCTCAGAGCCGTAGAGGCAATGAGCAGTCAACCCAGCTAGAAGCAGGCCACCCTGGTACGAGTTAAGAACAGGGTCCTAGGTGCCCAGGAACTACCCACAACCCGGCACCCACGAAAGGAGCGGGCCAACAACCGCACCAGACATCCAGACACGCACCCTGGAACAAAGAAGCACCTGTGTCCCAGGGACAGCAGAAGAGTCCAGCGGGAGAGTGGAACCATGTCCTACAGAGGCCAAGGCTCAGCAAACTCAAGACCCAGGCCGAGCCACACACACACACACACGCACACACTCAAATGTAGCCTTTGCATCAGAAATTTTGTTCTCTCGTTAATTATTTAATTTAATTATTGTTTTAGTTTTCTCAGGTTGTTACTCATGTGTTCTTGTGACGAGGAAGCATAGTCATATTCTAATGATTAAATTTTTTGTTCTAGTTCTAATACAAGTGTTTCCCCTTCTTTTTTTTATATGAACAGTAAGTAAAATTCTGCCTGCATTGCTACTTTTCCTGCTTCCAATAGAACCTATGGCGATATTCCTGGCAGGTCATTATTATCTAAATACATTGCCCACTTCTTTTTGTACTAATTAATGAAATCTTGTTATTTCAATAATGTCGTATTAAATCTCCAGCTCCTAATTGGTAGTGTCACTCTTTTCTGTGTCAGAGAGATGAATACCGGTGCATGATCGCTGACAGTGATAGGATAAATTTGAGTGTCTGTGTTATCCTGCATAACGGAGCCGCTAACAAAATAGCAGTATAAGTGAGACTGTGAGTGGTGTACTGGTGAAAAGAAAGTGTAATCCCTGAGAGTGGGGTGATGTGAACGCCAAGTATCGCAAAGACCAAAATCACTCATGTATTGTTTAAGAATATATGTAGGCTGCCAGTTCCTTTGACTCACTGCTGTATTGAGCCTGTCAGGTTCTGGATTAAAGACTAGGTTGAAGTCTCCTCCTATTATAAGCGTGGTATCAGAATAATCCGAAAGGGAAGAAAAGGAGGAATGAAAAAAGGAGGAGTCATCAACATTTGAACCGTATATACTAGCATTACACAGATCCATATTTTGAATACATAAATTAAGTATTATAAATCGGCCTTCTGGATCTGAAAATAGTGTTGTCAACAGTGAAGTTTATTTTTCTGCTAATTAATATGGCTACGCCTCTTTGTTATGTCCATAAATATTTGGACAGACACTTTTTTTCTAATTTTGGTTTGTACATCACCACATTGAATTTTAAATGAAACAACTCAGATGCAGTTGAAGTGCAGACTTTCACCTTTAATTCAGGTGGGAAAAAAAAAGAATAAAAATGTGAGGAAATAAAGCATTTCTTTTTACACAATCTCTTCATTTCAGGGGCTCAAAAGCATGAATGTAATAACTGAAAATAAAATGTTTATTTCTAATACATAGTTGAAATCCCTCGCTGGCAATGACAGCCTGAAGTCTTGAACTCATGGACATCACCAGATGCTTGGTTCCCTCCTTTTTAATGCTCTGCTCGGCCTTTACTGCAGCGGCTTTCAGATGCTGTTTGTTTGTGGGCCTTTCTGTCCGAAGTCTTCAATAAGTATAACCCATCTTAACCCACCTGAAGCATGCTCAAGTGGGTTAAGATCAGGTGACCGACTTGGCCATTCAACAATATGTCACTTCTTTGCTTTAATAAACTTCCGGGTGTCTTCGGCTGTGTGTTTTGGGTCATTGTCTGTAATATGAAACTCCACCCAATCAACTTGACTGCATTTGAGCAGGCAGTATGTTTCTGAACACCTGAGAATTAAATTGGCTGCTTCTGTCCTGTGTCACATCATCAACAAACACTAGTGTCCCAGTGCCACTGGCAGCCAAGCACACACAAGCCATCAAACTGCCTCTTACAGACTATGTGGTATGATTTTGAGTTGCACCCCTTCTTCATACTTTTTTCTTGCCATCATTCTGGTCGAGGTTGATCTTGGTTTCATCTGTCCAAAGAATGTTTTTCCAGAACTGTGCAGTCCAATCTAGCTTTTCTATTCTAGAGGCTTATGAGTGACTTGCACTTTGCAGCGAAGCATTTGTATTTACTTTCAAGCAGTTTTCTCTTTTCAGTAGACTTGGATACGCCTACCTCCCAGAGAGTGTTGTTCACTTGATTGGCTGTTGTGAAGGGGTTTCTCATCACTATAACAATGCGCTCGAAAATGCTCGGCAATGAAATTCTGCAAACTGTCCAAGTCTTTTTTAAAGTCCTCCAGGGTGTTGAAGTTGATTGAGATGTCTGTAAGTCATATTTTTATTACCTTTAAAGCTGTCAAAGAGTAAATTGGCAGAGAAAGTCAGTGACAGAAAATGACTGAAATGTTTTAAAATTAGCAACAGCCTTGTGTAATGCTGGCAAGATTTTCATTTTGTCTCGCGATGCAACAGCATAGCTCTCCTCACTTACCTTCCCCCTTTCACTTTGTGTGGCTTATATACACTTGTATCTCATTTTAATACTTAACAAAGACGATGCTGTCGTCAGTGACTGTGAGGTCAGTAATGAATTGATTGATGCCAGATTTTATGCCATTTTGACCTTTGAATGCCTGCAACGTGATGACATGGACGACAACGCTGATCAGGAGAGAAATAAAAAACACTTCTCCAGGTCGAAATACATATTCTAAATACATATATAAATAAAAAAAGAAATTAATAAAATAAATAAAAAATGATAAAATATATAAAATAACAAGGAACTTCTTTGTTTTGAGGCATTTCTTTCAAAACACATCGTTGGTTGTGAAAGCAAAACTCCATCCAAACTGAGGGATGCCTCTGAAGGATTTAGAGGACAATGTTTAGTATGATAATGAAGATACTGAACAACTGGTAATGAAGCAGATAAGTGAGACATAAGCAAAAGTGCTCAACATTTACATACTAATTTATGTATGTATATACAAGAATATGCATGTGTTGCTTAAAACCCAAACCTGCTAAATATTCATCACACATCTTTAGCTTATTTCCATTTTTCCTGCATTATTAAACAAACAAACACAAGCCAAGTGCCAGTTTCAGGTCCTGGCTGCCGATGAGTAAACAGCATAGTATAAGAGTATCAAACCCACGAAGGGTTTGAGAGTGCACAGGGGGACGAGGACACATTGAAAAGAAATGGGATCATCTTTCATTCAGACCTATTTTCCTTGTGATCCTAAACCTTGTTTTTAGTATCACACTGTCAGCTCTGCTCCAGTTTTCGCTTTCCGTGTATTCTATCCATCTTGATCCATCCCACTGTGGTAGGTCAAATTGCAACTTTGGGTGCAGCCTTGCCACCTGGAAACACACACATCAAAGTGGGTTATTGCGACTTTAACGTATCGGGTAAAATGCTCTTTTATTGTTTTTTTTTTTAAACCCCATTTCTTTAAATTAAGGACATACCTGTCAGCTACTGATTATTTTAGCGCTATGCCCTGAAACAGAGGCAGACAAAAATGCATGCAGATGCTGGGCCAATAACAAACCAGGACTTTGACATTCCAAGCACATCTGCAGTCCATCAGACCAAACATTAGATTCTGAAGAGCAGGTGTGCTTGAGTAATCTGTTTTCTCAGTGCAAAGAATAGATAACACTGGAGCCCTGCAGAGCATGAGCTGTTGATTTTTGCTTGTTTCATTTTGTTTTTCTAGCTTGTGTTTCCAGTTGAAACAAAATCTGCCATTCAGCTTCTCTAAAGCTTGTTAACTGAGATTATATACACTTACATATAGCAAGTACAAAACCTAAAGTATAGAAGCCACTAGTTGTGGATTTGCAGTATCCCCTCTGGCAAACTGTAGATTATTCCGGTGCGATACTACAAATACAAATACTACAAATACAAATACTACAAATACTGGCACTGTATAATAAAACCGTGCCAGTATTACTGATACCGATACTTTTAACCTATAAAGGTTAGTTACTAAGTTGACCCAAAGTCTTTAAAGGACTTTGGGTCAACTTCTCTTGTTTTAAGGTGCTGTGCACACAACAGTCAACACAGAAAGATTCAGATATTTCATATAATGCATGTGTGAGGTATATTTTTCATTTCCAAAAAGAAAACAAAATGAAAAAGACCCAATTTCTTTAACACACCTCAATGCGCTACTTAACAAACTTGGATATTAGCACTGGTATCGATCTGATATCAATACCAGGATTGCTACTGAATCAATACTATCTATATTTGGATGGATTCACCCTCTTCTACATATACATTTACAAAGATTAAGCAGATGAGTGTTAATCAGTGTGCTTTGGAGGTGCTGGTTGGCAAGAATACGAGTTCCAGCACCAATTAAAAAGTTAAATAGAAGGAAAACTGAAAAGGGGTTCCATCTTTGCAAAAGAAAATAGTGGTAACGGAAAATTACAGATAAAGAGCAGGTTTACGATTGAGACTGGGTGTGATAGCAGCTTTGGAGTGCATATAAAGACTTGTTTTACAAAGCAAACGTAAGATTGATGTTACCATTGATAATGCATACGACACACAATGGAATGATCAGTTTTTGCCTTTGTATTTGTCTAAGGGTACAATTCACAGTGTGCTACTGCTATAGATAGGGAATAAGGTTTCAACAGGAGGCAGGTGTAACAATTTAAAAAGAAGGAGAGGATGAAATGTTAACCGAATCTAACAGTGTAGTGGATCTAGTTTTTAAGGGAATGGAGCTCTTTAAGCTCAACAGATAAAACACAGAGGAGTGTTGTAAGGTAAGAAGAAAACAACAGGGTCATGCAAACCTTGGTCTTGGTTGAGGTGAACCTCAAAGAAACTAAATAACAGCCCCAGAAAGTGGAAATTGATTGTAGAGAGGAAAAAAATCCATCACCGAGAGAAAGTGGCAAAGAGCAAATGGTGCCAAAGCAGACCAGGATCAGAGTTTAGAAAGTATCGAAGTCCAGAAGTTGATGTGAAAACACAGTTGAAGAGTGGAGGCTGATAACCTGTATTTATATGGAGCCAAGTGTTATTAGCTTGCGTCAACACAATTCCCAGCCACTCAGCCTGCGTGCAGCCGTTGCTCCGCTGAGTATCAAGCCAGTTTTCCTCCCATATGCCGCCAGATTGCTTGGTCCTTTAAAGAGGTAGTAAAACTCTCGGGCCCGGATTAAATCTATGCGTTGTTCCTCGTGTTTTTCCTCGTGTTAAGGCCGCTTCTCCCTGCGCGTCAGACTTGCCAGCCTGCTCTGCTCTACAGCCATCTGCTTGCCAACCAAACCGACCTTCTGTCACGCTCACCGCCACCCTGTTTTGCAGCTCCACTGACCATGTTCAGCTTCAAACTCCTGCCTGCTTGCTCATTATGCACTGCCTTTCCACTCAGCCCTTCTGCCAGCTCAGCCATTGGATCCACACCAAAACAATCTAGATGAATACGTAGCACTACAGGCCAGAGGTAGAATATTTATATCTACTTTTTGCATTGAACTGTCCCTTTAAAGACAGCGAAAGCAGTAGCTGACGGTGGCCAGTAAAAGTGAAGTGTCATGAATATGTAGCCCACTCCTGATGAGTTTACTCAGTTGAGGATTCTTGCTCAGGGATTATGGGCTCAGCCAGCGCTGCTTCAAAATATGCAAATCTATGGCATGCCTTACATGGGAGCCGTGTGACCTGCATGTGTGTAGATTATGGTAACTCTTCAGTGTTTCTCTTTTAGTTAACTCCTTTTCTGCCCACTGAAATGAGGCAGAGTCGGTACAGTTTGGCTTCCAAAATCCTCCTCAGGCCATTTGGAGCTTGCGGGACTAGAGGAAATTTGGGTGAATGTCAAATCTGTTGAAAAAACATCTTATTTCTTTCAGGTCATTCGGTGTTAACTTGCTCATTTTCTCTCTGTACATCTCTGCACTCTGTTCCCTTCTGACGATGAAACTTTGTTCAGGCTGTCCCACAAGAACAATTTATTTTAATTTTACAGTACGTTTAAGTCTTAAACGATTCACCAGGTTTGTTGCTGTGGAAGCATATGAGATGGATTAGAGGTCGCCTGTGAAGGTCTCCCTCCCATAGCAAAAGGAGATGACTGGACACTATATAGATTATGTAGACAGGATATAAGAAATGCAAATGCAGGATTAACCAACACTGTCAGTCTGTGTTTACTGAGGGGTTATAGGGGAGGAAAAGTATTGGTGTTTCTTTTTTTAGAGCCACACTTCACGAGGAATGCGAGTTTTCTTGGTATGATTGACAGAAGCCTTCATTTTTCTCTACATCCAGTCACTACAATTTAGGCCGAAGCCAGCAGGCATCGTGGACTCACGCAGTGTGGCTGCAGCAGAGGCAGGGTGAAATGTAGAAGTTATGTGTATCGCAGAGCCTGGTTGCAAGTTGAGAGCTATGTCTGCACTATAAAGCAATTCCTTTTGATATAAAGCAGTTTGTCTCTGGTGTGTGGGTTAAAAAAAAACCCCTCAAAACAAGAGGTTGTACATGAAGAAGAGCGCACACAGTCATTTCAGTTTGCCTGTTATGAAAGCACTGACATTTTTTTTTTATTTAACAGTCAAACACTCAAAGCACTGTACAAATATTTACTTCTGTGGTGCAGGTGTTTAAAAGGAGGAGTTGGCAGGTGAGTTGTTTGGTAATTGCAATTCTCAGTATAAACAAACAAAAAAAGCCGGCCATTTCAGTTTCAGTCTGCTCGCAGCCCATCTGTCGCACCCTGGAATGGCTTCAGCCCCAACTGACCAGTATCACAATAAGGTGACACACAGGCGTTACCTGCTCTTGCTGACAGACCGTGACAGTGGCCATTATCAGCTCCCCTAGCACTGTCTGAATAGCTGGTCCAGGTTATTATCTGGTGGAGTAGTTGGCTTTTGGCTGGAAGGAAGAAAGGAATTTCAGAGCTGGGGGGAATGACACTCAGTTTTACACTTTCAATAGATCTGTAGCCAAGGGAGAAATTGTTGCAGCTGAAGCTACATGAGGCATGCAGTTAGTCTCATTTCCTTTAAAGTACTTACAGATTTACCTTCTGTGCTAGGAAATTGCTTAAAAATGGGCCACTTACAACACTCTCAAAAGCCCATTCAAAGTTTTCAGGTGATAGATGGCGAGTACTGCAGCCATGGAGAAAATGTAGGATATACACATTTATGTGTCATTCAGCTCATTTTACATGGCATTAAAAAAAATAAGAAAAGTATGATTTGAGCCGTAAATGTACTTTAGTTATGGGCAGTATAGCCTAGGTTTGAATCCACCAATGTAGAGCTTGTGTGATCTCTGCTTTTGTGGGTGTTCTCTGGGACATAGGGTTAGTTAAACTGATGACTATTCTCTGTAGGTATGAGTGTGAATGTGGTCTGTCTTTGTTAGCCCTGCGACAGACTGGTGACTTGTCCCTCTTGCCCCTGTGACAGCTGGGATAGGCTTCACCTGAACTGGATAAGTGAAAAAGATGGGTGGACTCATCAGATATTAATCTTTTTAAGTTACATAGCTTCACACAGAAGAAGAGGGGCAGCATGCCACCTGGGCAACGCAGGCAACTGCTTGGGGCTCCTGGCCCGTGCCGGGTCCCCAAGGGGATATACAGCAAAATTCTTTGCAGATTTATTTTATTTCAGCCACATTTGAGGGTTTTCCAGCATGAATTACCTGTTTAACATCATCCCGTAGCAACTCAACCTGTTTAACAGAGGTGAAATCTTCTACTTTCGACAACAGTTTTCTGTAGTAAACTGATGAAAGCTGTGTCTGACAGCCATAGCTATCAAGCTGTGAATGCTACGTTATGAAATGTAGATGCAAGAAAGTTTGGGCGTGTTCTCTAAGGTGTAAATTAACACCATGTGGTGTGTGTAATTTGCTGTATTTCCCATGTGTGCCAGTGCAGGCGCCAGCACATCAATTGTCAGTATTGGAAATATTACAGTGCTTCTATCAAATGAATAGAAACAAAAGAAAAAAGAAAAAGAATTGAAACAGTAAATACTGTCTCGTGACAGCTGCACCCAAGAGCAACCTTCAGAGTTGAATTTCAGGAATTCTCTAATGTGAAAGATTTTGTATTTAACGTTTTTAAAATGTTCCTGTTATAAGAATCTTTTTTCAGAATCATAAAATGAAATCACACTCAGGGTTAAATTTCTATTATATTCTATTTGATTCTATTCTATTCTACTCTGTTTTATTATATTATATTAATAATATAATAGCAATGACCTCTTTGCCTATGGCTCCAATAGACTTATCATAATCACCTCTGCATAGAAGCTGTACTTTCTGTTTGTAAATATTTCTTTGTCATATTGCATCACTATCATCCAGTCACCGTTAAAGACAAGCCAGTAAACACATTAGCTATTGTGTTGCACATTTTTGCTTGCACAAAGTTAGTTTTATCTGTTTGTTTTGTCAGCTGGCTCAAAAAGTGTAGACCTTGATCAAAGACAAGGTCGCTTAATCAGCTGCTTTCATCTGTCTAAAGGACTTTTGACAGGAACTCCAAGAGAAATCCAAGTACTAGGCTCAGAGTCTTTTTGCTTTTCATCCATAAAGAAAAGCAGCTGCACATTCACTGTTTGTTTTGTAAATGTCGACATCGCTTCTGCTTCAGTCATTTGTCAGCTTCTGTCAGTGCTCCTGAGCTACAATTTTACCAGCACTATTATCATGGCCTGCATCACAATGAAGCTGTAGCTCAGCCTGTGAAAATGCGTTGTATGTGTGCTTTAGGCAAACCTTTTTATAAACTCACATTCAAAATATAGTAAAATAAATAAGTGCATGTAATATGATTACTAAAATCCCTCCACTTAGACTCATAATACTTGGAATACTAATTCAAACCCTAATCATCCATTCATATGCATATCTGTCATTTTTCTGTAGACAAAGAAGTGCATTTGGAATATTTAATTGTTTTGGACAGAAGAATTACACGTGTTTAGTTATCACAGCTTTCAAAATGAATGTCAGTTAATTTAGTCAGTAAAAACAGAGATCGTACGATAGTATTATTCATCACTTTTCCATATTTGCTTGTGTCTACAGCAAAAACAAAATGTTCAATTTCCCCTGATTGCTGATGGCATCAATTCAAAACCAAAGCAGTGTGACAGGAAATGAGTTTGGGGGCTTTATATTATAGGTGCTTCAATTGCTTCTGCCTGAGGCTATATATCCTGGTAATGAGCAGAAATAAACTGAAAAATGTAAATAGACCAGGACCACGAGTGGAGAGGTTAACGGTGGCTGGCACATCCATGCTAAAAACAGGGATGGAGTAATAAACCTTGCACTCCTTGACCCTGACGTGGAGTACTGAATGCTTCCTGGATTATGAGATGAATGAGCACTCTTACATTGATCTTCCCACTGCGTCCCCGTGTTTTCAAGTAGAGTTTCACTTCTTGTTTTGTCAGCTTTAGTGAAGTTCTTCTTTGAAATTATTTTCCATATTGCAGATTTTTTAAAAAGTGCTTATGCATGACTTGGACATGTGCAGTAGCTTATTTCCTATTTAGTTTCCTATTTAATACACCCAACAGACGACAGTAAACAATAATGCTAACGTTAATGAAAATAAGTAACGCTCCATTATTTGTTCCCAGAGTGTTAAGGGCCTCTACTTCATTTGTGGCTGCTGTAATATCCAACAAGTTTGGCCAAATTGGATGCACTCCCATGAACTACTTACCTCTCTACATTTATTGTCAGTGAACGGAGTCAATTTTCACCACCTATCTGCAGAGATTTGTCTGGCCTTAATCTGACTCTGCATTTATAGTCTTGTAAAAGAGGGGATTAATTTTGGCAGGCCCTTCGCATAAATACTGCATAATTGTTGTCATTCAAATACTTCATGTCTTAGTTCTAAAGGAATACACTGGCTCCACCAGACTGTCTGCTCTCTCAGACACTCAGGGAAACATTTTAATGAGACAAGACTGACTAGTATGAGTCATAGCATTAATAATAATATTGCTATGACTAGAAATAGTAGTAATTGTGTTTTATTAAGTTGGATAACACCGTGTTTTTCACGGGAAGAGCTTCAGTGTGCTATAACATGTTTCTTCATCCACCGATCTTGCATAACACAGCCCACTGAGTTCTCACAGTTTGAAAAAGGCTCCACCTGTAGGAGAGCAAGCTGAAATCACCAGCAGCTGGACACCTTGTTCAGTAGTGTTTGCATCACTTGACTTAACTTTAATACCTTGATTGCAGCTCTGCATGGGGAATATAGAAAATAGGGTAAGCTGTTGCCTTTGCAATTGCTAAAACTGTGGTATGATGTAGTATGGGTAAATACCAGTGGTCCAAGGAGCTTGGAAGGAAAGTGTCTGGACTTCTTTAAGTTGCTTGAAGACGTTTCATCTCTCATCCAAGAAGCTTCTTCAGTTCTAGGGTCAGATGGTGGATATGAATTATCTTGCATAAATAGGCTATTGATTTTCTTTACTTATTTTAGGTATTACCAGCAAAATAGTTGCATGTTTAATCATCTGGGAATTTACTCAGATTTATTTTTTATTTAGACGGAGATCTTGACCCCCAAATGTTCAGCACAAAGTTACGCCGATGGGTGTGGTGGTCCTTCCCTTCTCTAATCAAACACAAGCAGTATTAAGCCTGCTTCCAGAGACAGTAGCCAACTACACCCACAAGATGGCATTAATGTAAACAATGGATGTAAACAGGTGAGACACTTTATGACAGAATGCTATCTGAGACTAAAGGAGAGACGTTACTTGATTTTAACGGACAAGCAGTACTGGCCTTGCTTGCCACTCTTACGCACACTGTTATGAAGATAAATAAATAATCTTAAACTGGCCTGATGTAAAAACATTTAAAATACATTTTGTTTCAACAGCATATCTACAGGACCTAGAGATCAAATTTGAAAACAAAACAAAACAAAACAAAACAAAACAAAATAAAACAAAACAGTCTACAAGCAGCTTAGTTAAATCCTTAAAAATTAGTACTTAGGACCAGACTTCATTATTTAAAACTACAACCTGATTTTGGTTTCTTGGCTGGCAGCCTGATGAAGGTAGATTATAATTTACTCTGAGGGTGGGCAAATAACTGTGGAGGCAACTGTGGCACCAAGCTGATTAATTCCAAGAAGTGAATGAATCTGAGCTTGTTGAACTACCCTTGAGAAGGTTAAGATGTAGTGAAGAGGTTGTGGGGATAAATGAGGATATTGAAACTGCAGCTAATGGCAAAAAACCCCCTTTTACTTGGAAAAGAAATGCCAGATATAGACACAAAATCAATCTGGTGTTTAATTGTGTGTAATAAACTGTCATTCTGTTACATACACCTGTATGTAATGCTGTTAGCAACACTTTGAGAGTCAGCAGATGGTAAAGGGCTAAAAGCCACTGTGAAGGTTTGTGATTTAGATAGGCATAATGCACTCTTGGCAAAAGGAGCTCTTCGGAGCAGAGGTGAGCACATTATAGATGATGCATAGCAGGAGGGGCTCAAGTTTTTGACTCAAAACTTTCAGTCAATTTATCACACCTCTCTCTTGCTATGAATCATGAAGATATTAGTCTTAATATATCATTGCCAAAGTAATTGAAGAGGTCTATAACACAAGATGTCTTAATATTTTATAAAACAACTGCTAAACGTTATGTGAAATAGAGAAACATATAGATTTTATTGGGTGGAAAATCTCATGCTGTGACAGCAAGTCAAGTGTATGAGTGAAAAGCAAACAGTTTCTCCAAACTAGTTCCAGCTTTCTGCTCTGTAGAGAGAAACAAGACCTCGAAATAAATCTAATAAGTGCTCTCCTCGACTGGCTGTGCAATAAGCATGCCTCTTTACACTCTGTCTCTGTCTAAGAGTCAAGGTGATGCCAGAGTTTGGGGGGGTTGTACTGACTTTTCTCCACCAAATCACTCATTAGAAATAATATGTAAAAGCCGGGGAGTCCAGCAAGACACAGAGCCCCTGCCTGCTCCGTGGGCTGGGAGGATCCTTCCCTTGAGGGCAGTTGATCCAACAAAAACTACAAAGTGTCAGCTAGTAGAGCAGTGCCCTGAGGGTACTTGGATTGAGTAGACACTCAGATGCCTCTATTTCTTTCACAATAAAGCTTTATTTTCAAGAAAATGAGACCAAAATTAGGTTCTTTTTGGTGCTGGAGGAATCACGGAATTGGGAAATGGCTTCTTTTCTAAATGCAGGGCAGAATAACCTGTGCTCCTTCTCGGCATCCTTTTTGAGCATTTTAGGCTCAGAAATGTAGGGCAGGCAGACCTCCTTTACAATCCCACCCACCCTCCCCCCTTGCTGCATCTTTTGGACTAAAAGGAGGTGTTGAAATACGACGGGCTTTTCCTCTGTATCTCCTCCTCTCCTAGCAAAGCAGGACTAAATGCATATGCAAAACTCAAACACACACACACATACACACAAAGCTAAAACAATGGCATCTTTCTCTCGCAAAGGAGGGCTTAAGCAGAAATTGTATTAGTGAATAATTCTTCTAAATCTCTTGTCACTCATAGCGCATAGATTAAAAAACACCTACTCGAGGCAGGTTTCTTCACACAGAAAATCTCTCAGTGCAACTGCTCCTTCTCTGTGGCTCCATGTGAATCTGTCAGTTTTCTCCCACCTAGCCAGCACCAAAAGTCTCTAGCGCAAGACAATGGAGATTGCAATGGGTGGTCGAAATCGCTGCATTGGCCTGGCACCCGTCTTGTTTTCAATTTATTTAAATATGCACCGGAGCTGTACAGTAGCCAAAACACACACTGTTTATGTTTATGGATGCCTCAGAGCGCTTGTGCCTTTGGGTGGCGTCCCTCTGCCTCATGCAGGACTGCCAGAACTGAGTGACCCAAATACATTGTTTGGAGTAGCAGTAGCACATTTCTCACTGAAAAAGTGAGTCATGCATCAAGAGCCAAATTAGATGTTTTACTTGTGAAGCTAATTTAGGACATCATTCCTGTTTACTGTATTCTTATTATGAGGTCTTTAAAGTGTAATTTTCATACCGCACAGCTCACAGATGAATATGATATATATCTGATGGGCCTCTGAACTTTTTTTATGATTGGTATTTTCATTGGTAACCACCTGCTGAGACTTGATTAATATTGCTTAGGTTTTTAAATATCACTCCCCAGTCTGTACTTCATTTTGGAACAAATCCTCTCTCCTGTATTCCCTCTCTCCCTTGCTGGATTTATGCAACAGAAATGTCTGCTTTTTTCAGTCCCTTACTACTGTTTTGGAACTGAATCTCCCAGCCCATTGGAATTTCAAAGCGCTTTCAATCTCTCCGAGCTGCAACCCCACCCCCTAAAAAACACATCAACCATCTTGCATCTCCTTCAGCTTAACGATGGAGGATAGTGGTGCAGCGCGAGCCAGCGGGCTTCTTTCTCCAGCCAAAAAAGCACATGAAAGAGAAAATATCTCAACAGTATTATGACCTCACATTTCTCTTGTACGTCAAATTAGAAATTTATTGTAATTTTACACATCACTAACCGGAACCCAGTTGATATTAATGGTGATAACCATCGCAGATTACAGATGAAGACAGATGAAGACAAGGGGATAGTCTCCAAACTAAATGAACCCTCTTCTGTAATGTCCCAGCAGGAGGTGAAGATATTTACTGCAGAATGTAATTATCCGAGTCAGTTTATTTTAGAAAAACAGGAAATTAAGACAGTCAGTTTTAATTTGCAACACTATTGATTATGTCAACTCATAGCTTCGTAGGCACGGAAGGTCTGGGAAGGTTCATATTTCTCAGCATGTTAACGTGTTATGTATGAGGCTATGTTGCAATAAATCGTCATATTTTGGAGTGATACCTATACTTGTTGGAGAAACTGTGTAAGGAATGAACAGTATGTTTAAGTTAAATAACTAATATCTCAATTTCCTGACCAAGGGGCAAATAATTCCAACATATAAGTATTGTGAATGCCAGTATAGCATTGTATTTACTACCACTGTTGTGCAAGTTCACACTTAGAAAGAGCAAGCTCTTTTTTAATTAAGCTGCTTTGAACTGGTCTATTTTCAGCCGATCCTCCTCCACCTATCTTTGCAGCCCTGCAGTCATCGACAGTAAGCAGATTTAATGAACTGCATACATAATGGTCAGAGACAGACCACTTTTAAAAGCCAGGGAAATTCGAGGAAGTTTTACTACTTAAACAACGTGTCTCATAATGCAGGACAACTCATGGAGATTATTGTACTAATGTAATACAGATCTAAAGAAACACTGTTGGTGTTTGCTCATGGCCTTAGCCTTTGTTAATGGTTTGGTGGCAAACACTATTTATTCTGTTCACAGTTCACTGAAAACTCTTTTTAAAGCGTTCATGCACAGCACTGTTTACCACTCACATTAGTTAGTCCTTGCAGTGGCAGAGGTGGAAAATCAGGACTCCGGAGTGCCGGGAAGGAAGCAGCACAGACACAAGGCTGTAAATCAGAGCAGTCAGACACCAGCCAGGTAATAACAGATTGGACTGACAGAGCCGGCAGGGGGTCAACCAGGAGGGAAGACTTTGAATTTGGCAGGAGGTCAACCAGCGAGCAGTCGATTCAGGGGCAACAGAGCTATAGGCCAAGAAGAAAAAAATGAGTCAGCCAGTTCTACAGAGACGTCGGTCGACTCAGACACAGTTTCAAGAACAGGGGCAAAATGAGATGATTTGAACTCAGGAACAGATTTTGAGTTGATTGAATCAGAGATTGAAAACATTTTGGGCAATCCATGAGGAGACAGGAGCTGGAGGGACATTTGCCATGGACAAGATCAAAAGCAAAAGCAGCATCAGTCTACCTGGAAGAAAGTGAGAAGTCAACCTGAACAGGATCAAGAGAGCAGAAAATCCATGGATGCTGGCTTGAAAATGAGAAACCTTCTTTAGTCTAAACTCTGTGACACATTGTCTCAATGATTTAAATTCCTGGGTGGTAAATCTGCACCTCTTATCAGTATAAACATGCCTTGACAGGTGTAGTATCAGTATGGGAGGCCAGGGTTGGCAAACAATCAATTGTGCTTCTTGCTAAAGACTGGTGGGTTGGAATTACAATCACTTATCTTCTGCATACCGGTATGCAATTCATCAAACTCATTATTCACATAGAGAATAGCTGCAAAATAAACAGCTGAATCTCCTCCAGTGTTCTCATAGTTGAGAACACGATTTCTCGATAGCCTCGATGGTCGAGATTTCTGTACGTCCAGTCAGTCAGAGTTGATTTACGACCCTGTTAATGTTCCTCATCTACCTCAGCTCATTACTGCTATGCATAGGGTTTGGAATAGTTGTACAATGGTAAAAGCTGTAATGATAATAAAACAAAACCATCTTCTGCACACTGAATGATTAATGGGTGCTGTCACTCATGGTGCAATATTAGTGCAGCCATTTACCAAGAGCTTGTTTCTCCCTAAGAGCTCTTGAGACAAGATGGCACATGGTGCTAACGTTATTTGGCTCTCACACACTGTAAGGTACTGTCAGGCACTTAAATATCACAAGTATCTTGTTTCCCAGTTCTTTAAATTGCTGTTGTACACGCACTAGTGCGAAGACTACCTGCCAAATAATAGCTGATAATACTTTTATAATAATAGCAGCATCCAAGAGAAGGTTTTCCCCAGTGGACTCTGCAAACTTTATCACATCAAGTTGAACCACTCTATTCTCAGCAAACACAGAAATAAACAGACACACACACACACACACACACACACCTACACACACACACACACACACCTACACACACACACACACACACACACACACACACACAATCTGACCTCATTAAGCTAACTAAGGAGCAGTCCTCACAAAAAAAGGTGAGTCAGGGCTGTACGGTTTCTGCCATTTATAAACAACTTCCCCAAATTAGCCAGGTCCCCTGTGAGGAGAATGAGGAAGCATGGCACTGGATACTTACTTTACGTGTGGATGGAGAATCTGCCAAGCTCACTGTCTTTGAAAAGGAAGAAACGGACAACTGTACTGTCTTGGTTACCTGCAGTCGCCCTCAGCCCTCAGAACAGTAATAATGGTCCCAGATAGGGTGTCTTCTTCGCTTGCGTGAGGCTTTTGCTTTAGTTTCGATGCTCACTTCACAAAGTTATTTGTAATCATCTCAGAGCTCGTGTATAAAAAAACAACAATTTCCAAACATAACTACACAGAAGCATGAACACAGAACAATTCCTAAGTAAGAGGGCTGCGTACAAAGCGACCTTCACAGGGGAACAATGCATGCAAAACCTTGTCTTTGAGTTAAGACTGTGTGCACTTTAATTAATGGCTTTTGTTTCTGTAAACAGAAGTAACCTCAAGGGGGTATAGAAATATTTTAAATGGGTAATATCTGTGCTCGATTACTCAGACCGAGGAAACCACAGAGAGGCAAGAGCGAACAAAGAAAGCCATCAATAATTTCAAGTCTAATAAGAGTGAAGACAAATCACTGTTCTAGTCAGAGTCTTTTACACTGGCTAACGGTATGATCTTTAGTTTCATACTCATCATAATACAATGTTCCTTTCTCAGCTCCATTAAAAAATAGATTTCTTTTTCAGTGAGGGAACCTCTAACCTCATTCGTTTTACTGAAAGAATCACAGTCATCAACGTTGACTTAGAACCTCCTGCGGTTTTATTTTCTACTTCTTGCAATCTGTTTTGTTTTAGTGGCTCAATATTACCCCGTGTGTGAGTCCATCAAAATTTATTCCGGAGTAAACAGGTTAACAAAAAGCCTTTTAGGAAAATGTGTGGTCTAATTAGCTCATCAAAACATAGCATCCCAGAGTGGCACAAACTTTACTGCCACTATCATCCGAGCATTGGCTGTAAATAAGGAAAATTGCTCATAGGGGAAACACAAACAATATTCATAATGTTACACATTTTGTTGAAGGTTGCATCGACATTAAAAACACAATAAAATCCTGAGCCGCATACGGTAACTTAAACAGACGTCCAAATTGACCTCTCTGTAAGGTTGTAGAACATATGGATTTCTTCCAGCGAATAAGTGAAGATCAAGTTTGTTGAATTTGGCCAATCAGCAGTAGCCAGGAGCATTTCAAACTTGTTTTCAAACTTCAAAATGTCATTTTGCACCCCTACCTACTCACGTCACCACAACTACATACACTTCCGGTCGAGTGAACGCTGGCGCGCTTGGCTGCCGCTGCTCACCGGTTATTATTACTATTACTATTTTTATTATAATTTTTTTTCAGTTGCTGACGACAATTTGAACCAAGTATCTAATGCGCAACCTTTTTTGACTTGTTTTCGCAATATCTGCGGGCTTCTATTGCATGCGCTGCAGCTGTCAGCTGGTTGTTCGGTCCCTCCGCTTGTGTTCAGTGCTCGGCCCTGATTAAGATGCGGACCCACAGGGTGTTGGTGTGGCTCGTGCTCACCTGGGTTTTTTTTATCCATCATTCATCACCCGGCGACAGCTCTTCTCCAGTACTCTGCTACGGATCTTTTGCGGCTCCGTTTTCGCCTGGCTGTCTCTCCACCTGTGGCTCTATACTTCTACCCGGACATCGCCTTCCAGCCCCGCCGCAGGTATATCCACCGAGGGCTTTGGTGGAAGTTCAACATCAGTGACACTAACTCAATATTTTCCATCTGGTCAAAGACTCATATTCCTCCCTGCAAGACTGACCGGGCTGTTGACCACAGTGTGCTGGCCCACCTGGCTAGATCAACTAAGCCTACTGTCAGGCATGGCAACTCCAGCATCAACTTCGGTCTATTAAACATCCGCTCTCTCACTGGTAAGGGACATCTCGTCCATGATCTCCTCTGTGATCGTAAGTTGGACTTTCTTTGCTTGACTGAAACATGGCAACAGCCCAATGACTTTGTTTCTCTCAATGACTCCACTCCATCTGACTTTGTTTACGCCTGTCAACCTCGCATCTCGGGGAGGGTCGGAGGTCTCGCGATAATTCACCGGAAGCACTGGAAAGTACTCCGTCTCTGCCCCTCCGTCCCATTCATTTGAATACATTGCACTACAGCTCCCTGGATCTACCCCCACCATCATATGTACTGTTTATCGGCCACCTAAGCCAAACAAGGAGTTTTTAAATGAATTTGGTCTGTTGTTCTGACATTACCCCCACCCATTGTAAAGCCACATTGTTTCCCCAGTCTGATCATATGTTTATTTCTTTTGATGCAAACATAACCACTTCCAAAACCTGTATCTCTCGTAATATCACTTTTAGGAAAATTAGTAATATCAACCCAGCTGTTTTTTCATCTGCTGTCCATGACCTTCCATCTATCCACAGCTCCTCAACCTCTCATGAACTCGTTTGTCATTATAATGTCAACCTTCATAACCTTCTTAACATATTTGCTCCCCTTAAACATCAAACTGTCTCATTTTCCCATTCAGCACCATGGTTTACCTCCGGCCTGCGTCACCTTAAAGCTAAAGGACGCCAACTCGAACGTCTATTCAAGAAAACTGGACTTACTGTACATAAAGAAATGCACAATGATCATGTTTTGTTCTATAAGGACTGCATTGCCTCAGCCAAATCTGCTTACTACTCTGGTTTAATTAGTTCTAACTCCAGGTCCCTCTATTCATTGTTCAGTAAAATTACAAAACCTCCAGACACATTCCCCTCCCACATGTATTCTGTTGATTTTTTCAACTCTCTTATCTCTTTTTTCACTTGTAAAATCTCAGACATTCACTATCAACTTAACTCTTTAGGAGCTCCTGACTCTGAAGTAGACTTCCTGGTTCCCCCACTGTCTTCCTGTCAGTTATTTTCAAGCTTTACTCTTCCCTCCATAACTGATGTATCTAATCTCATTAAAAAATCTAAGTCATCCACCTGTCACCTTGACCCTCTTCCTACTGTGTTAGTTAAAGCCTGTCTTCCCTCGTTAGCTCCTCTCATAACCAATATTATTCATTCCTCCCGGAACACTGGAATTGTTCCTGAAGCACTGAAAAAGGCTTCTGTCATCCCAATTCTCAAAAGGCCTGGTGCAGACCCCAATAACTTTGATAATCTTCGCCCTATATCAAATCTCCCCTTTATTTCAAAAATTCTTGAAAAAGTTGTCGCCGCCCAGCTTCATTTACATCTCAATGACCATAATCTCTATGAACAATTTCAATCTGGTTTCCGCCCCAATCATAGCACAGAAACTGCTCTGTTAAGAATTACCAATGACCTTCTGATGGCAGCTGATTCTGGTCTCCTATCCATCCTCATCCTTCTTGATCTTAGTGTGGCATTTGATACCATTTCTCACAATATTCTCCTGAACTGGTTAGCTTCCATTGGTATTAGTCACACCCCACTTACCTGGTTTACCTCCTATCTCTCAGAGCGCACTCAGTTTATCCAATTTAAATCCCATTCTTCAACTCTCTGTCCTGTTTCTGCTGGTGTGCCCCAGGGTTCAGTATTAGGGCCTCTTTTATTCATTACTTGCTCCCTCTTGGTTATGTATTCCAAAAACATAATATAAATTTTCACTGTTATGCCGATGACACCCAGCTCTACCTTTCTTCTAAACCCAATTCATCCCTCCCACCTACCTCCCTCTCAAACTGTCTTATTGAGATTAGATCCTGGTTCTCCTCCAATTTCCTCAAACTTAACAGTTATAAAACTGAAGTTGTCATGGTCCTGGGTCGGTGACCCAGCGCTTTCAGTTCATTATTATCACTTTTCTAGTTTATTCTGATCTTTTATTGGTTGTTGGGGTTTGGTTGTAGTGTTTATTTTCCCTACCTGCGTCTCCCTCTGTGCTCTGTACAGGTCCCCGAGTTTTTTGTTATAAAACAGTCTGTGTGTTTCCTGTTTTACTTTGTAGGTCTGTGTCTCGTTATGCCCATTAGTTCCAGCTGTGTCCCCTCCTGTGTGCCATTTCCTGATTACCTGGTGTATGTATTTATAGTGGGTGTCGGTCTGTGTTCGTTGTCGGCTCGTCTGTGTTTCATGGTGTCCTGTTCCTCGTCTGCGTCTCTCTGCCTCCCACCCCATTCGTATGATCTCCGGTTTGTTATTTAGCTATCCCAGTTTTAGTTTTGTTCTGTAAATTCTCTTCCCTCACTGCCTGTTTTTGCCACTCCACCACTTGTAAATAAACCTCACTCGAATCACCAGTCGCTGTCTGCATTTTGGGTCCTCCTTTTCCTCCACACCACACGGCTCACCCCGCCAGCCGTGACAGAAGTTTTACTTGTTGGTACACCATCTATCTTAACCAAATCCCACAGTTTCTCCATTAACATTGAAAATTCTCCTACCCTTCCCTCCCCTCAGGTTAAGAGTTTGGGTGTCATACTTGATAATACTCTTTCATTCCAGTTTCACATTAATTACATGCTTACTTCCATTTACGTAATATTAACCGACTCCGTCCCTTCCTTACTCCCCATGCTGCTGCCATCCTTGTCCATAGTCTTATTACGTCCCGTATTGATTACTGCAATTCCCTCCTATTTGGTCTCCCTAAAAGGTCCCTTCATAAACTCCAACTTCTTCAAAATTCTGCAGCTCGGGTCATAACCCGTACTCCATTAAGTGCTCATATTACCCCAGTTCTTCAGCAGCTTCACTGGTTGCCTGTAGAAGCCAGGATACATTTTAAAATCTTACTTCTTACATACAAATGTATCCATAAATCTGCTCTTTCATATTTGTGTGACCTGCTCCATATCACCACTGTTTCCCGCCTTCTCAGATCATCATCTGCTATTCATCTTACTGTTCCGTCCTCACACCTTATCACTATGGGGAACAGAGTTTCAGTCGCTCTGCTCCCCGGCTCTGGAGCTCTCTTCCTCCTGCACTAAGAAATATTGACTCCCTCTCCGTATTTAAGACACAGCTCAAAACACATCTGTTTAAACTGGCTTATTTGCTTTAATGCTGATTTTATCTGTTGTCAAGCTCTGTTTTGTAATTTTAACTTATTTTATGTATTTTATGACTACTGTTCCTTTTATTAATTTAGTTTTTTGTAAGGTGACCTTGGGTTTCTGAAAGGGGCCGTCAAATAAAATGCATTATTATTATTATTATTATTATTATTACAGTCATGACATTGCGATTAACGATGGTATGCTGATTAAACACACATATGGTAGAATAGTGGTTGCATCATTCATCATAATGTAGTTATAAAGTACACTGGACGTTCATTACACAATGATGCAATAAGAAATACATTCATTTATAGAGACCTTAAACTGTGAAATGTGCGATTTGTTTTCCTTAATTGTATGACCTCAGCAGTTGTTATTATATTTATATGACACAGAGTGCTTAACAAATTTATTAGACCACCTGTCTTAAAAACAAGAAAATACAGATTTTGTAGAGATCTCTCAAAACTTTGTTATAAACTAAAAAAAAGATAAAATTATATTCTTATTTGTTAGTCAAATAACAATTTGACTTCATATTTTCATACCAAAATTTATTCAATTCAATTCAATTTTATTTATATAGCGCCAAATCACAACAAATGTCGCCTCAAGGCGCTTCATTTATACACTGGAATTCTCTGAGAAGCAACCACTGCAGCTCAGGAGGTGTGGAGTGGATCCTCTACCAGTCAGAAGGTCAGGAGCAAGATCCCTGCCTCCTCCAGTCTGCATGTTGAAGTATCCTCGGGCAAGATATTGAATTGCGTTGAGTTGCTCCCAATGCATCCAACAGAGCATGTGTATGTGTGTGTATGAAGATTAGACAAGGTGCTTAGGTATAAAAAAGCACTCGTATGAATATGTGTGTGACTGGGCGAGTGAGGCTTGTTGTGAAAATTGCTTTTAGTGCTCAGTTAGAGTAGAAGAGCACTATATTAGTATCTGTCAATTTAACATTTAAAACTATTTTTTGTGTTCAGGAATGTCAGTACAGCATTGAAAATATCATTTTTGATTTAAAGGTGTGTACATAGTGAATTATTCATTAGAGAACAGAAACAAATATTTGTTTTAATGTTATATTCATTTATTTTGCCTTAAATATCTAAGGTTGAAATTCTGATTTTCCGAATATTTCAGTGAATGCACCGAATAAAAGGATATTTACTAAAAATAGTTCCAAATGTCAGTAATTGTTTGCTGGTTGTGTCCATCAAGTTTTTTTTGTGTGTGTGTTTTTTTCACCCCTTCACCCACCTTCAACATTTCGGTCTCCAGATGTTGTGCACAGTATTATTAATCCATTATTATTTTCAGCAGCAGCACATTAGCTACTCACTTACAATGATGTCAGACCTTGACACTGATAGCGTGCTTACTTATCTTTACTGTAATAATATGAGGATGTGACGGATGATTGTGTCACATGCTGCCCACCATGAGCTTTGTCATTATTAGTGTAGGGTGAAAATTTGTGCTGCTGTTCCAAGTGTCAGCAGATTTTAAAACACCTACACTTATCGTACAGGGATAAAACTCTCAAGAACACATCTATAATTTTACTTTTTAATAAAAAGGGATGTCTGATGAAAGCTGATTCAAACTGCGAAAAGAAAAAAAAAACTTGACATTTATCCTCTAAGATCTAAGATCTTAGATTCATTATTAATGTCAAGTGAATCCTTCTTTCTTTTCTTTGTCTAGGGGCTTTGTGCTGGACGGGTCGCAGCGGGAAATATTATTTGCATGTGTTTCATCTCACATGTCCCAAGCTGTGCTTCACACTAAAGGCATTATGAGCCACGAATGATGATGCATTGTTCTGCCATGCACACACACACCCACACACACCTGTTCTCACACGGTGGGAGGCTCACATAAAAACAAATCTATGCTCATGAAAGGGTATGATAGGCTCTGTCACTTGTGTTTTCTGTGTCAGGCATTGTTTAGAGAGATATAAACAACCACCTTGTTACACTGCATAATATCCCTTAGAGCCTGGATTTGAAACTTTTCTGTGGATGCGTTAAGAAAATTGCAAATAATTTGCAGTGTTTGTTTTTGCTCTTTGGAGGAGAGGTGGACAGGTTTGTAAGTCAAGGCTTTTGAACGCGCTGATTAAAACGTCTTTCTGTGGATTTCCTGATTGTGGTAATAATGTGGCAATCACTCTCTTCCTCTCGGTTGTAAAGCCCACCCACATGGGATTGCGAGCGAGATCAATCAAATGCAAATACTGTTAGATCCAGGTCTGCTTTGTTGTAATGAATTCTCTGTCTACTCTGCTTTGTCTCAGATTTGACCTGATGTCATGTCAAATAACGCAAAGATGCCAGCAAACGCTGCTGCATTTCCTCTGCCAGCCATTATATCATAGCTAGAGGTGCTGAAGTGACCTGTATCTGCTCCGGTATGGTTGTCTAGTGGACAGCGAGGGGGCAGGGGCCATTTGCTCTATCTCCCCCCTTCTGATTTAATCGCCCCACAGGGACCTGCTTAGGCTATCCACTTCATGATTCCCATTTGGTGGTTAGAACCCTGATGGGGGTGTTTAAGGCTTAACATTCCCATTTGTTTTCCTGTAGGTAATCGATGGCAGACTCAGGGTTACAGCTAATGTGATTTATGTGTCCTATTTCCATTGTTATGCTTCATGTACAAATTGTCTTCGGTGAAGTAAATTCCCCAATCTTCTCCCAGCTTGCTGACACTGAATACCGGCTGCCAAACCCAAACGATTAATCCATGTTTGTGTCCAGGTCCTTTTGTTTTTTTCCTCTTAAACAATCTGCAAATCATGACATGCTGTAACAGTGAAACTTGAGTCGGCCCTTATCACTCATCTTTATGTACAATGAGCTAAGATTTCAAAGATTTCACCCACACGTCTTGCAGAAACATCGCTTTAAGCCTCACGTTAATGGGAAGGTGTTTCTATTTGGATTCGGTGCAGAACAGCACAGTGAAATTAATCATACCCCACTCTTGACTCTTAAGTAAATCATCTGCAGTCGAAACACAAAGCAAATCTAATCAGCCTATTCATTCAGTGATGCATACCCTTGTAATTATGCCACTACCTGCAGCACTTAGGTGCACATTAATACCCTCCTTCAGTGTTGCTCTGGGGGAACATTGACGCAATTAGTATGAATTGTGTGAGAAAACGGCATACTGTGTTTAAATGTCGGACAATAAAATCTTAATCAAGTGGACGTATGTGCTGTATCTTTGTAATAACTTTGAGTAAAAACCTTGTAGATATTTTCTTCTTGCGAAAATATCCTAATGTCGCTCATCGACTGTCGGGGAATTAGGTGAGAGAGGGGTCCGCAAACAGTGACCACAAATGGGAAAGTAAAGAAAGTAAAGCTGCTTCTTGAGCTACGAATTGCAACCAGCCATAAGGAGAGTCTCCTCTTGAAAGCACATTTTCTTATAGCTCCATTGTTTAGAAAACACACTTTATGTGTTATTTAAGCTGAGTTCAAGGTACAATGTACAGCAGTGAATTCCTCCCATGATATCTCTTTTGACAAGATGAGAAAACACGTTTCTCAAGCTGCTGCACTCGGTTGTCAAGGGAACATTTCTGAAAAATGGAGTGTTATGCTCTGAGAAAGCATGCTCAAATATTTGCATAAAGCCAAATACCATGTTTAGAGACAAACAGATTGAACTGCAGGTCCAAAAGACGAGATGACGAGGCCCCTGCTGTAGCCGTTCCATTGCTTTTCTCTTTTTGTGTCTTCTGATAGTTGTTTGTCAATGCTGATGGTAGACAATATTATGGAGAATGTGACTGGGGGTTTATTGTCTGCTATCTGTTGTGTTAGCTGCCTGGAGCTGAACTGTGATGATTCAGTGTCCCTGTCCAAGAGCCAAGGACAGTCCTCTGCAAGAGGCTGAGCAGACTCTGATGGACGAAGGAGAGAGGGCACAGGAGGACAGAAGACTTCTGAAGCACTCTTGGCATCAAATATAGCATCTTGCTTATATAACAGTATAATTACATTAATCAAGACTGAGATCTTTGACAGCAGCTGACAGTAAAAAACAACAACAACAAAAAAAAAAACCCCAGCATAAACATGTGTGTAAATCAGCTTTCCATAAAAGAGACAGTGATGTGATTTGCTGACAGATTTAAAGATGACAATACATAAATGTTGAGCATTTATAACTGAAGATAGAGAGCAGATGTGACTCAGTCCGAGCCCAGGTTAACTGCCCTGTTTAATGGAGAAGTTATATAGACTTGGATTCCATTATATATATCACAAAAGGCATGTAAATGAAGATATAAATTATATATTAGTGGACGAGATGTGGGAGGAATAAGAAAGAGGAGAACACGCGGTGTATCAATCTCCATACTGATTCTAGGGGGAGTGAAACTATTAAGATCACAGGGCTGTTCCCGAGCGGTATAGGCAAACCGTCTACTGATTTACATTACAATTCAGGCGTTTAGCCGACACTGATACCCATGTGACTTTGAGTGAAAGAGTGTAGCAGGTGTAGCACCTACCGTAAGTGCCCTGCTCAAGGCAGTGTGTGTCTGCTGCCTGTTGTGGGGATCAGACTTGTGACCCAGCAACCATCTTTAATAATCAGTTAAATATGTTGCAGTAGCATTTCGTACCAGCTGGTATTAAACTGATGACTGCAATGTGTTTGATTGTGATTGTTAAAATGCATTAAAATGTTGTGGATGGAACATCAACTTTACAGTTTGCAAAGAAGAGTATAATTAATCATCATGGCCCAATTATGGTCGATAAATCCAGAGGAAATAGTCAATAAGAAATCTGCTGAAAGGCAAATGGCTGCTTCACTTGACTTCTTTTTCAGACCTCCATATGCTTCCATGATAAAGGCATGATAGAAGTTATAAACAGCCGTGATTGCAGGTGTCAGCTGATGCGCAGCTGGTAATTCTGTAACCATATCCATTTGAGTGCAAAAAAGAAAAAAAACAACAAATAAAAAAAAATCAGCATGATTGATTGCAATTATGTTTTGTTGTCATTCCAGAGTCGGATGAAAAGTGCAGCCACGGTTGCATAGAAGACCAATAGTTTTTGACTCTTCAATAACCGCAATTCATGAAGTGAGCAGTAAATGACTTCATACTGTACTAATGAAAGCAGTTTGGTTCCTCTGAGGGAGGATTATCCCTAATTGGCCCAGCTGGATAAACAGAGCTGGTGGTGTTAGCATACTGCATGGCAAAGCAAACACACCAACCTATTCCTACCTTTCTAAAAAAATTAACTTTCTTTTTTTTTTTTTTTTTTGCAAAGGTATTATCTCCACGCCCAGGCATTATTACATCTCAGGGGATAAAAATGTTTCCTTTGACATTTGGTCCCACCCAGCACATCTCCCGGTGTTCCTTGTTCCTCTCCTCAGTTCGTGTCATTCTTCCTCCTCGTCACTTTTCCCTCCCTTTCTTTTTCTCTACGTCTGTACCTCCCCACCTCTTCTCACCCCTCATCTCTTTGGGTTACTGGCCCTGTCTTAGTCTCCTGATTCAGTGCTCCATTGGCAGATCAATAAAAAGGCTCTCTGTCAAGAGAGGCGTTGAACCCCCCCCCCCCCCCCCCAATACCCCCATCTTCCTCTCTTCAATCCCCCTCCTACCCCCACCCTAACCTCCCCATGTCTCCCCAGATGACTGCAGACACACATCCTCCTGGGAAGCTGGCTTTCTACATCCCATACTGGAGAGCATCTCCCCCCCTCTCCTCTCCGGATCACTTTTCATCTCCATTCACCTCGAACTTGGGAGAGGTAGAACTGCACGGCGCCATAATGGGCTTTTTAAAGAAGACGGAGACCGGCGGCTTTTTCTGGGAGCCAAAACAGAAAACAGCCCGAGAAAATAGGATATCAGTGCAAGACACAATGTGAAAAGCAGAACGGGAAGTGAGAGAGGTAAAGAAAAAGAAAGGCAATGGAAAACAGGATGAGAGGAAGAGAGAGAAGTTGTGCATTCAGCTAAGCTGCAGAACGCTGGCTCCCTCCCCAACCCCTTTCCCACCCTGCTTTTCTCCACCCCCTGGAAAAGTGTTCTGTCTCTCTCTCTCTCTCTCGCTCTCTCTACCTCTTTTCTCTCTCCTCTCTGCAGCTGTGGTCTGCTGAGCGTCACCTCCACACAGCAAGTGCCTTTACTTGGGCAGAACAGGGAGAAGGAGCGTAGCTGTGAGAGAGACACACGGAGAGAAAGGGGGGAAAAAAATCTCAGGAGTGTGTCTCAACGCACCAGAGGAGCATCTCTCTGACTTCGGAGAGGGCTGACGAGCGCACAGAGACTGACGGGCAGAGACAAGCAGCGGCGTTGGAGTATAACAGTGCTGGTGGTGTTGGCAGAGCACGCCAAGTGGACACAGGGGAATCCACCGGCGCTGTTGATCCTGGTGTCCCTGGCAAGAAAGAAACAACAACAAAAAAAACTGCTTGAGAGGGAGACAGAAAGCGGTGCAGCAGCCAGGATCTCGCCAGGGGGGCAGCATTTTACAGCGACAACGAAGCGTGGAGACAGCTGAAACCTGCGCGCAGACACACTCTCTCGCATGCACACACACACATGCAAACAGTGAGTGTGAGCGAAAAGGTACGCTCGCGGTGCTTTCAAAAGAGCCACAAAAATCCTTCTTCTTGTGAAACGCACATACTTGCACAGGAAAACAACACAAAACCTTTCATCTTCTTCGGCCAGGGATGGTGGATGATGAAGGAGAAAACTTCTGGAGAGGAAATTGTCTTTGAAGCAGGACTTACTGCTGAGGTTTTGTATTTTTAATCAACTTTGTCACCACCACCCTGTTTTTTTCTTTTTGAAGTTGGGGCATTTTAAAGCCTCCGTCTAAGCACAACAACTAAACAACCTCTATTCTTAGAGGCAGAAATCGAGAGCTGTCTTTGTGACCATCAAGATATCTATTCCTGATTCGGTCTGATTGGTAAGTGGATTATGACGGCAGGATATGGGGATTTTTCTTTCACCTGAAGAAAGAAAGAAGGAAAGAGCGACAGAAACCTATCCATGATTGGTGGATTTATGGCTATCAGAGAAGGAGAGGATCCCTTGCCTTTTCTCCTCTCTTCTCCTGTGGATTACAGATGGGCTTTGTGATCTCCCAGTGCAGTCTCATGGATGATCGCTCGCTGCCAGTCATTAGGATAAAGTACAAAGAGGGACACAAGTGAGTATTCAGCTGGATTTTTATCTCTCCAGCTTAAGCTTGCATGAAAACAAGGGTGTCGAGAGTGAATCTGTAACGAGAGCACATCGCAGCAGCTTTTCTCTTTTAATAAGAGAAACTGCAACTCGCTGATTATGATGTTCCCTGAATAATTATCAGAGCGTAAAAAGGTAGGCACATCCTGAGATATTAATTCACAGACAAGTGAAGCTGTATGTTTACAGACCATTTACCAATTAACACAATTTACTAAATGAGGGGTGCTGTCTACCCGGCAGGTGGCTTGGGCACAGGCGGAGATTGATTGAAGTGATCTGTGTGAATCCTATTAATGCATCCTGGATTGTGGCCAAGAGAGAAGCAATGGAGGGGAACACCGCTGTCTAGCAACGCTATCTGATCTGCCTCTCACTGGACAACTGAGGACCCTCTGCACTCCCTCTTCAACGACACTCCTCCTCCTCTTCCTCTCAGACAGGATGGTACCCCCGCCTCCCACCAACAAACCCCACGTGTGCTTGTCCACCATTCTGATCATGAGCAGCATGGCGCTGATTGATGCCTACCTGGTGGAGCAGAATCACGGCCCCCGCAAGATCGGCATCTGCATCATGGTGATGGTGGGAGACATCTGCTTCTTAATTGTCTTGCGTTACGTGGCAGTGTGGGTGGGCGCCGAGGTGCGCACAGCGAAGCGCGGCTACGCCATGATTCTCTGGTTTCTTTACATCTTCGTGCTGGAGATCAAGGTCTACTTTGTGTATCAAAACTACAAAGCAGACAGGAAGAGCTTGGACGCTCTCGCGAGGAAAGCCTTGACCTTGCTGCTGTCTATTTGCATCCCAGTGCTGTTTGTGGTGCTGGTGGCTATCGACCACATGGAGTATGTTCGAGCCTTCAAGAAGCGCGAGGAGATCCGTAACCGCCTCTTCTGGGTGGTGGTGGACTTGCTGGACATACTGGACATCCAAGCCAACCTGTGGGAGCCACAAAAGAAAGGGCTTCCTCTGTGGGCCGAGGGCCTGATGTTCTTCTACTGCTACATCCTCCTGCTCGTGCTGCCCTGCGTGTCCTTGAGCGAGATCAGCATGCAGGGCATCAACATTGTCCCCCACAAGATGCTCCTGTACCCCATCCTCAGCCTTGTGACCATTAACATCATCACTCTGTTCATCCGCGGGGGGAACATGCTTTTGTACAGGGACGCCAGGGTATCTGGGATCCTAATAGGAAAGAACATCTTGGCCATCATCCTAAAGACCTGCAGCTTTGTGCAGTACAGGAGACAGTTGCAGAACGCTCCTCCCGCCTTCGGGGTCGAGCTGCAGAAAAACTCAGTGGCCCACGCTCGCCCTGCCCCCACCCCTCCTCAAGTGGTAATGCAGGACCAGACACCCCTCCCCGAGGTGACTACTTGCGAACACACATGACAAAACAGCGGGGCGAACCCTGGAAATGTCAATACAAGTGTATATGACCCTCAGGACGCTGGCAGGGCACAGTGTTCCACACCTTATAGGGCATGCGAACACTCATGTGAACACACGGGAGATCAACATCTCCTCTGATGCTTCATGGCACAGAGAACACTGCAGACACTTAGCGATGATAGAGCGTCGGATCCAAAGCTGTCATTGGTGCAAAATACAGTATTATTTGTGACTTTGTTCAAGCGTTTCCTCCAGTAAATCCAGTTACCTGTGTATTTTTTCTAATTGTACAACTGAAAGAAAAAAGAAAAACAACCTATTGCAACTATTGCAAGATTAGAGGAATATATTTTTGAATTGTGTGTGTTGCATTCTAATCTTAAATTTAAGGGTCTGTGTGGTGTGGTGTGCATTTTCTGTTCCTCGAATGTTTCTTGTAGTCGAGGTCTTCAACGTGTCCGATTTAGAGGGAGCAACCAATGAGAGAATCAAACAGTTAAAAGCTTTCTCTGGAAAGAAGTGTTTTTATATGTGATTCTTTGATAAAGTATTGTGTACAAGATAACGCTCTCCTGCGCTCTCACTGGCTGTAAAAGGGGTTTTTCATAAAGGCATTTGAAAGTTACTGGACCAATCGACTATATTTCACCTTTTAATTAAAATTCAGCAAATGTTCTTTAATTAACCTGGGATACAAAGAAAGACAGACAATGATTTTTTCCCCCCTTTTCTCACACTGGTTCAATCTACAATTAGAGGCTGCTTACCTGGCAAAGTGGTGCCTTTGCAGTGTCATTCATCTTGAGAGTGATCATACATTCCAGGGTGGCAATTTTGGGGGACATTTGAAATGAATTATCTGCACAGTTATGAACCGTTTTATCACAGCAGAAGGCTCACTGAGATGCAGTTAGCCACAGGATAAAGTACACAGCCGAGGGCCGGCACTGCAGATGGATAAATGATTCCCAAATAAGGAAGCCCGTTTAATATCCTCCTCAGGCAAACAGTAACTATCTGTGCTTGCGCTTCGTGGCGGCAGCAGTTCTAAGCACTGTCATTTTGTTACTCACACAAAAGACAAAATGGATACCTCGGTCCAGTGATGTGAATCCACGCGACAAGCCAAGAAAACATCATGTCTTCTAATATGATAAATCTCTTTCGGCCCTCAGCTCTCCGCCACCAGTTGAGTCAGAGCTGGAGCTTGTTTCCAATTTCAGTGATGGACACGCTTAAATATTTTTCTCAAATCTCAATATGAATGTCAAAGACAGAAAAAAATGCTGGGAATGACATATTTGCTGCAAAGAATATTTTTTACTGGGCCTTCGCTATCTATCCGAAACATAAAACTGAAGGTCAGGTGCTTTAATTTGATGCAGTGCACAAATGACACTGGCAGAGGTGCCACAAAAATGTGAACAATGTTTTTGCAAAAGGTTCCTGCTCTTGTTCTTTTTATTTTATTATTTTATTTTTTTTTGCATAATCTTTCTCACTGCGTGCATAATGTAAAAAGCACAATGATTATCGAAACCAGTGTTTTTTTTTTATCTATGCAAGGCTCAGTTACAGGAAGGTAGCAGCGTTTGGTGGCACAAAACAGGCTGTTGCATTAAGACTGCTGCAGCTAGCATTATTTTGTCAGTGTTGTTGGCTTGTAAAATTACAGCATCAGCAATTTGGACTATAATACACAATTGAATTGTATTGTTTTTGCAGAACTGATGCAATGAAAAGAAAGCATTCATCCTTTAAAATAGTATTTGTGATTTAAAACAATGATCAATTTTTTTTTCTGAAACTGGCAGCCTTACATCTCTCGTTGTATGGAGGACCACATAACAGCTGAAATGCCATTCTATTGGGTTCTACAAACAAAAGGAAAACTTTGCCATTTTTGCAAAAAAAACAAACAAACAAACCCAAAACAAATAGTTTGTTGTATAAATCAAAGCATGAAAATCCATATATTAAGGGGGGCCATTCTGTTCATTTCCAGCATATTTTCATCTTTTGACTCCAGTAGAGTAGCTTTGCATAAGTCACAGTATTGTGACTTATGCAAAGCTTCCCTTCCCTTCCCTTCCATTCCCTTTAGGACTACTTTCTTCTGACTCTCTGCCCTTTTCAAACAGATGTTTGGAGCAGCGGGTGGATGAGGAGATCCGCTCATCATACGCAGCCGAGAGAAGGAATAACTGCATTTTTACATACACTAATCTCCTTATTTGAAACTTATGATGTATTTATTTGAAATATAAACATTCGTCACTGCATGACATAAACTCACCAGCCAGTTAGTTAGGTACACCTGTTCAAGCTCTCCATCCATCCATCCATCCATTTTCTTCCACTTATCCAATTCAGGGTCACAGTTGGGCTGGAACCTATCCCAGCTATTTTAGAATGAGGGGTGGGGCACATATCGCAAATTTATCACAGGGCTATTACAGTTCTCATTAATGCAAATCTCTAATCAGGCAGTCACATGACAGCAACTCAGAAGATTCATGCATGTAGACATGAAGGTAAGGGAAAGTTCAAATTGAGCATCAGAATGGGAAAGAAAGGTAATTTAAGCAACTCTGAATATGGGATTGTTGTTGATACCAAACAAATGGACTGAATAAATGATAAATGGACTTATATAGTGCTGTTCTACTCCATTTAGTGCTAAAAGTTCTTTATACAAGATTTTCCATTCACCCAAGCACTTTTTTCTACATAAGCGCTTTCTATCTAACAATCGCACTCTGAAAGATGCATCAGAGAGCAACTTGGGGTTAGTGTGTTGCCCAAGGATATTTGGAATGCAGACTGGGAGCAGTCAGGGATTGAACCATCAGCCTTCTGATTAGTAGATAACCTCCTGAGCTGCAGCCACCCCTTAGTAGTTCAGGATTTTAGTATTTCAGAATCTGCTCATTCAATCGATATCTAGGTTTTATAGACAATGGCACGAAAAACAAAAAATATCCACTGAGAATAAATCCCTCAATGATGTCAGAGGAGAATGGTCACACTGCTTTGAGCGGATAGGAAAACAGCAGTATTTCAAATGAACCCTTCTGCATACCTTGTTACAAATAAAGCTATGCAGAAGCAGAAGGGCTACAGCAGCAGAAGACCACAGCAGGGGTCATTCGATATCTGCAGTAACTGTGTGATGCTATAATGTCAATATGGTCCAAAATCTCTGAAATGCCACCGTGAATCTATGCCACGAAGAAATAAGGCAGTTCTGAAGACAAAGGATGGTCCAACCCAGTACCACCAATGCGTATCCAACAAAGTGGCCAGTGAGTGTATATGTTACAGAAAATACAGTACTGTTCAAACATCTTGAGCCACCTTTTATTTCTTTATATTTTGCTTGCAAGGAGCCAGACAAAGTGCATTTGAGCAATAAGCTTCTATGAGCTTTCTGAAGGTTATTCAAACATTTTATTTGGACATTGGCTACATTTTATAAACCTATTGTCTCTCACCATTTTAGAGGTCTGTTAAGCTACTTAACACAGACCTATGACTCATTCAAGGATAAAAAGAAGACATCTAACTCGAGGAATGAACCAGTGTTGTGTCTACACGTAACAGAGAACTTAGCAGAGTTACTTGCAGCCTGTCACAAAAACAGATGATTTGCTTTTATTTCTTTAGTTGAATGTAATCTGAGAAATGCCAAAGATAACACAGTTTGACAGGCACAAAATACGCTGCCATGTTCTACAGTATGTTGACCCCTCTATAAAAAGAACTTGGTGACAGTGGGAAGGAAAAACTCCCTTTTAACAAGAAAAACCTCAGGCAGAACCAGGCTCAGGGAGGGGCAGCCATTCACTGCGATCAGTTGGGAGTGGTAGATGGCGAACTGTAGATGGATCCACTTACTGTGGACCCATCAGAAATGGTCTCAGTGAAAGGGTGGCTGTCAAGAAGCCATTCTTAAGAAAGAAAAACAGGGAGAAAAGACTGAAGTATGCCAAATTACACAAGAACTAGACTTGTCAGTGACAACAGGCCTTATGGAGTAATAAGTAATGACAGAACAAAAGGCAGCCAACATCCAAAGAAGAGGTTTGAATGTCCTTGCATGTCAAGAAGCCTGGAGAACTATTTCTGAAGACTACTTAAAGAAATGACACGAAAACTTGCCTAAGAGAGTTCAGGCTGTGTTGAAGAATAAAGGTTGTCAAACCAAATACTGACTTTAGAATTGTACCGTAAACAAAAAGCTTACCACTTATCTTGTCCAATTTTGAAAACACAGGCTACAAACACTGTGTACTTAATTAATTTCATTCTTCTTTTATGTAAAAACTAAAGAAAAATGTAAACGGAGAGAACGCATTCTGCAACTTCCATTCATCCTGCAGTACCAAGATTATTTCAGGACTCCTGCTTCCTAATGACAGAGGCACATGTTTCAAGGGTGAAAGACGAGTGCAATGCATAAAGAGCAGAGAAACTAGAGAGTTTAGGGCTCCATACCTGCACATGTGCGCACTCATTTGCATTATCCAGGTTCCAGTTCATGTGACCTGCGTGCCATTTGACTGTGTGAAGAAACAACTGAACACACTGTGCTGAGGAACGTTATGCAAATTAATGCTAAGATTCAAACTCAGGTCCTTCTTGCTGTGATGTGACACCTGAACATTTCTGACACCCAGCGAAGCACACTCTCCTTCCTTCCAAGTAAACTTCATGCACAGTCCAACTGCGGCATGTTTAACACGGTTATGCTTTGTTTCACAATAACAAGTGATTTTTAAAATTTATTTAAAATTATGCACATGGTGGGTTGCCATCAGTGCGACCAGATGATGTAGTACAGTCACACAGCAAAACCAGATGGCTGGAGAAGTGATAATGAGCTCATTTTGGCTTGCTCCAAAAGCTTTCACTTGCTTACAGCATGTAGAGTGTTAAATCAAACATAAATAGAATATCAGTATATCTATTCCTCTGCTATCACTATATAATTGCACATCTGGCAAATTACAAAAAGCTTTTATTCTTTTTTTTTTTAACTTCTTCTAATCATCTGCAAAGCACTTACTATTGTTTATGCCAGCCTAGGTTTATTATCTTAAAATGGTTTTAAAAGCATGAAGATTATCTACACCTTGAAAGCCCGGCTGTCCCTTTGGGCATTCACCCAACCCAATCAACCCCCACACACCACTGCGCATCACCCGTCCTGCACTGCCAGCTCCTGAATGAACGTTACATTCATCCAGATGACTGTGGGTTTTTTTTTTCTTGATTTGCTTTGCACTCTCAAATGTTAATAAACTGGAAAGGCTGCACCTCCACACTTACTACATTAACACTGACAAAGCAGCCCATGCCAAGCGAGCGAGCGGGGAAGACAAACAGCTGCAGTAAATTCACAGCATGACCTTCGTCAGTCTTGGATGGCGGGTAACAAATGTATTTTTCCATGGGATGCATGTTAGAGCACGAGGAGGGCAAAGCGGCGCAGAAAAAGAATGGTCACCGAGTATTGATTATGCTGCGCAGAGGGTAACTGATATTAGATTTAAAAAGGGCCACTTTCCCAAAACAAATAACGGGGATGTTATTTGGATACAGGAGATTTATTGCGGCGCTGCAATACCGTGTGTATTTAATGCTTCTCTGTGATGCTGCAACCAAACAGTGGTGCAGTCAGTTCACGTGATTACGGATGCTTTAATCTAAAATTTAGATGCTGTGCACATGAGCAAAGCAAAGAAAGGTCACAAAGTCTGCAGTCTGAACTCATCCCAGTCCCGCTAAACACATGTGCGCGCTCTGATTTTCCGAGCACGTGAACATTAGCTGTGAGCAACATCCTCAAACAGTTTTGCTGAAGAGTCGTAATTACCCGCTTTTCACTCGAAACACTCGTGCAACTTATCTTTTTCAGCACATTCAATCACCAGATTACAACCAGCGTAATTACAAAACAAATTCCTCACACATCCCCTCAGCCACGCATGCATGAATTTTACGAGGAAAGAGCCCAGGGCACGGTTGCTATTCGCAATGCCCCTGCAACGGGGAAGGTTTCGCTATCTTGTTCGTGCACAGTTCAGCGAGGATTAACAACAGCTGTGAAGTGTGAACCCAGCAGAGGATCAAGCCTGTGACTTGCAGCTACAGTATGATCTTTCTAATAATCAGGTCACTCTGCTGGACTGCCAGCAACTTTCAGTCGACCCAACAGGGAAGCCAGGTGTCGGAAATGAGAGCCAGTCGCTCCGGGCGCTGTGAAGTGCTGAATGTAAATGTGAATTATGAAGAGCTGTTTCAGTATTTTTCAACTTCTTGGCAGTTTTCGGATTTCAACCCAAGCGATTCGCCAAGTTTTTGCTAAGACGCTGTTGACATATGAAAGCTGTAGATGGTTTACAGCTCTCTGTGTTGCTAACAGAATATTTTTGATTTCTTTTCTAGGAATTAGTGATGATATATATCCATCCATATTGTTTTGCTGTGAGATATATTGGCCCTAGAAATGCCTGTTTACAATGCCAAGTGGTACTTGGCTTGTAAACTTAATGTTGATGTGACCTGTCCCTTTAAAGTAAATATTAAGCAATACACATATCTGTAATGGATTTCTTTATTCTGTAAACCAGTGTTTCCCAAACACAAATGATCAGTTGTGCCGTGGAAGATTATCTGGTTCCACCTGATTAGTACTAAGCGAGTAACGGGCAGAACAATTACATTCTTTTCCACTAGAGGGCATTACAACTACCTGCTCTAATTAAATGGGTTGCCAATTGCCAGTAGAACAGAAGAAGACGAAGAAGAAATGACATAATAGTCATGCTGTGAGACAGGCATAATAGCAATACATAAATATTTGAAAAGAAAAAGTAGTCAATCTGACCTGAGTCTTGGAGAAAATGCCGATCCAGATGAAGGCCCTGCCATGAGTAGTGGTCAGAAGAAAGCAAAAAAGGAATACTGGGAACAAACAAAGCCAATTCCGCTATAAGAGGTGAAATGATCAATATGCTTTTTGTGATAGTTTTGTTTGGTGGTGTGCCATGTGATTTTTTTTTTTTATGTTAAATATGTGCCATGGCTCCAAAAGGTTGGGAAACACTGCTGTAAACTACTGGAACACATTTATTGTTGACCTGCGCTTCAAAGGGAACATACAGTCTAAAAACACTGAAGTGGCTTTTTACTTCTTGTCCACGTTGGTTCTGGCAGGAAGCATATTGTCAGTTCCACCCCCTGCAGTTAGTAAAGCTTGCTCTGTCAATCATTTTGATAAGCTGTCTACCTTAAAACAGCATCCAGGCCAAGGCTGAGGAAAATGTTTCAAAAAGTCACCTCAGGCTTTAATGAAACAGATGGTGAGTGAGATGGCGAGGGCAGGTTTTAAGAGTAACAACAATGATTTACCTCAGTTGACCACTGATGTGACCACTCTGTGCTACATGGCCACAAAGCAGCCCACGGCAAATGGCTTTTAGCCCAAAGCGGACAGGGGTTTTTGTTCAGAGGGCTGTTTCTGGCACGAAGGTCAGCTGAGCTAGTTAGCATGTGATACATGTTGCCCAGCTGCATTTTAATTAAAGGAGTTTTCTCATATTTGCTATTATGTTCATCCTAATAAGGCCAATCAGCCACTGCATTTTTTTTCACAGCATGCAGCTGGAATGATAGCTGCAGTGAGGCAGTTATGACGGCACTTTCATTTTTGGTTGGGGGCAGTTCTCAGCTGGCTCCCGAAAGATTAAATGGAGCCTCGCAGAGAAGGTGGGATCTTACTTATAATGAAAGAACTGACGATTCGAAGTATGAACTAAAAATGTTAATGTGCTCAGTTAAGGTGAAGCTATTAGTAATAAAGGATGAGGTCTAAAGAACTGCAGTAAAAAGGGTTAAATCTTTTAGTCACATCGGATGTCGGTTTCGTGCATGTGGCCTGATTGAATAATAATAATGATGGATTGCATTTATATAGCGCTTTTCGAGACCATCAAAGCGCTTTACAATTCCACTATTCATTCACACACTGGTGGAGGCAAGCTACAGTTGTAGCCACAGCTGCCCTGGGGCAGACTGACAGAAGCAAGGCTGCCATATCGCACCATCAGCCACTCTGGCCATCACCAGTAGGCGGTAGGTGAAGTGTCTTGCCCAAGGACACAACGACCGAGACTGTCCGAGCTGAGGCTCGAACCGGCAACCTTCCAATTACAAGACAAACTGTCAACTCTTGAGCCACGATCGCCCTCATTGAATCATTAATACATTGTTATTTTGGGCATATGGAGACATTTTTATAAAGTGCTACTGTTGTTCATTCATGTCATTATAACACACTGTTTACTGATTTGTAAAGGCGCATAATGACAACTCATTAATGTAATAACAACGGCACTGTAGTTGATACCCACAGCACCTTTCAAAACAATGTTACATCGTGCTTTACAAAAGACTGTATCATCATCTACTGAGACATACTGGTGAGAAAACACCTAGTGTAAAACTAAAATATTCCTTCAAGGTGGAAGGAAAACTTAATTACACGCATAAACACACTGCATGAATCTAATAACTGTGCATTCATTTAAAAAACATCAACAAATCGTTTGCTGACAGATATATTTATTCATCCGGGATGTAGAGCAGCACCATGTCACAAAAAGGAGCATGTTTTTCACTGGAATCATACTCATTTAAACGTTTTTGAAAAGTTGATTTGCCATTTCACAGTAGGAAATACAACTTCAGTCCCCCCCAAAAAAAGTTGTCATGCTGTGTAATGTTAAATAAAAACCGAATGCAATCATTTGCAAATCATGTTTTATTCCCAATAGGACACAGATATTGTGTCAAATGAAAATTTATATCTCATTTAGAATTGGATTATGGCAAAAAAAATTCATTTCCATCCAGTTTATAAACATCTGTAAAGTGAAGAGACCAGATGCTGGGCTTCTGAGCCATTCTTGTCTGATAAAGGATTTTAGTTGCTCGAAAGTCCTGGATCTTCTTTCTCATATTTTTTGTGTCATGATGCTCATGAAAGGTCTGGACTGCTGGCAGGCCAGTTCAGCACCCAGACTCTTCTGCTGTGAAGCCTTGCTGTTGTAACAGACACAGTATGGGATTTAGCATTGTCCTGCTGAAACATGCAAGGCCTTCCTTGAAAAAGACCAGATGGATGGGGCATATGCTGTTCCAAAACCTGATTATATCTTTCAGTATTGATGGAGCCTTTTCAGATGTGCAGGCTGCAAATTCCATGGGCACTAATGCACCTCCTTACCATCAGACATGCAGGATTTCAAACTGAGCACTGGTAACAAGCCAAATGATCCCTCACCCTTCCAGTCCAGAGGACGCGGTGTCATGTCTTCAAAAAGATTTTGATTTGTCTTATCATAAAACAGTTTTCCACTTTGACTTAATCCATTTTAACTTTGCTTTTAGACCTCAATAGTGAACTAACCAACCTCATTTATGATTAACAGCATTTCCAAGATTATGATGCCAACATTGTGGACAGAGACATGGTCATTTTAAGAATCTAGTGTTTTAAGTTCTCAATAGCACACGTAAAATAGAAGTAAGATATACAAAAACCATAAAGAGCTTAAAAATGTCTACTTAAAATAAAAAAAGCAAACAAACAGGTGCTGCTCAAACTAATCTGTGTATGTGGATGACACGTTCTGTGCGCATTGTTCACAACCGTGTGATTACAGTATTAGGTGTTATAATCTTTAAAAAAACAAAAACAAACACAATTGCATTTAATTCCTTCTTTGCTATAATCTGATCTATATATCAACATATATTCCCAACATATATTTCATGTGGAAACAATGTCAAGATCCAGCCATCTACAATTAGGGAAATGACCTCAGGTTTTAATAATGTGCTTAGTGGGCTTAACATCTGTGATTTTTAATATTTTTAAGCAGAACATTACGGAAGAGGATTAGGGCCACTGGGGAAAAAAAGTGGGTACATCTCTCTCTCTCTTTTTCCTCCAGAATTCTGAGATTAAAGTCAGAATTCTGACTTTTTTCCTCAGAATTCTGACAAAAAAAGTCAGAATTATGAGACTAAAGTCAAAATTCTGACTTAAATCTCAGATTTCTGTCAGAATTTTGACTTTTATCTCAGAAGTCAGAATTCTGACTTTTTTAGTTTAGAGACGTACCCACCCCCCACCCCCCCAGTGGCCCTAATCCTCTTCCATAATGTTCTGCATAAAAATATTAAAAATTCTGAAATTCCAGAATTCTGGGGAAAAAGAAAGGGAGAAAGGCCTGCTCACTTTTGTTTTTTTTTCCAGTGGCCCTAATCCTCTTCCATAGAACATTCACATTAATAATTAATAATGTTATTATTAATATAATCTTGTCATTATGTTTTAGCCAACTCATAGAGCCAACATAATATTAATTAGCTAAATAGCTACAGCTGATTAAATTTGGACATTTAAAATGGTAAAAATACCCAGCATCAAGAAATCCTGTCTTTTAAATTGCAACAAACTGTGGAATTAGTGGTAATTCTGTCCCTGTCACTGTTATTTTGTGTGTGTGTGTACATCTCAAAGAGAGTGTAAAAAAATAGATATAGTCACTTGGATGCCACTCATTAGTTTTGAAGTATACATTTGAAAATTTTGGACTCATATTTCTATAAGGGTTGCATGGTAGGTTATCAGCGAAATGCTAGGAAGCTTAGTTAGCAAGCTGCATCTATTAGCAATACACTGCAATGCACAGACACGGACATCAGTTGATATGTTCTAAGTAACTAATAAAACTCCAGAATTTTACTTTAAAAACTGAAGCACTTCTTGGTTGGTCTGTACTGCCTTCATGTTATTTGTCATATAATTACAATAAAAACGCTCCAACGCACCAAGAGTGCACACAGAACCTGGCAGTGATGGGATTAGCAGTGAAGCAAAACAAATGTTCAAAAAGACAGGAATACAAATTCAGCTCACATAAAATAAAATGCAGGAATTTTGATGAAAAAAAATAGCTAACAGATCAGAAACACAAAGTTAACATGAACAAAACAGGTGATTAAAGTTAGTGTCATTTGCTGTTAGCTGAAGTCAAAGAGCGGCATCCCTATAAATCAGGGTGGGGGAACTCCAGGCCTCAAGGGCCGATGTCCTGCAGGTTTTAGATGTGTCCTTGATCCAACACACCTGATTTATATCACTAAATTACGTCGTCAACATGTCTTGAAGTTCTCCAATCATTTGATTCAGGTGTGTTGACCCAGGGTGAGCTCTAGAACCTGCAGGACATTGGCCCTTGAGGCTTGAAGTTCGCCACTCCTGCTATACATGCATGGCTTTGCACTAATTGCAGCTTGCAGTCACCAACTCATGAGTTTCCTTGTCTTTTCCAAACATTTTTTTTTAAAAATTATATAACTTATTTAGACACTTACCTTTGACATTTAAAAAGATAAGTTCCTGAATGTCTATATATTTGTATATATCTCATGCTGATTGGTCAGATCAGAATTTGAAAGTGTTTTAATGGCCAAACAGGTTCAAACATTTTCTAGCCCATAACTGTGTCTATATAACCAATACAATGACAATATGTAGTTTGTTAAAGACTTTGGACCAATATTATATAGTCATTTGTTGAGTAAAATATATTTCACACTATTAATACACAAGTTACTTTATAGGGTGTGGATAATTGATAGCTACACCCTTTTCACGTGTCTTTAGTTTGCTTGTACACTTACTATGATACTGGCAAAACCTGATATAATCACATAAACATAATAACACAGTAAAACATATTGCTAGATTTAGCACGGTCAATCCTTTTCAACAAACCATGTCTGATGTTTCTGCAACAACCCATGCAAAAATAATGTTGAAATGTATATGAATACAGTCATCACAGATTCATATTTGAAATGTCTGCCTAGTTTGCTAATTTGATTGTAGTGCTTCTACTAAATTAATCAAAACAGTGAACTTCTGTTTATTCAAAGAGGTACTATTCTGTAGAGGTGCTATTCATTGTGATATCCAATTTTAAACGAATGAGAGCTTCCATTATGTTTTCCATTATTCCATTGTTGTGCTTTGTTCTACCTTTGGTAAGAGATATTAAATTATTTTGGGAGCCTTTCCGCTGCACTAGCTCAGCTCCAGCTGTCTTTATCAGGTTACCTGTCAATCAAAAGCTATGCATCGAAGTCCAGTATCCAAATGGAGGAGTTATAAAAAGAATTTGCTCCCCTAGAGTTGTTATGAATGTGAAATATATTCATAAAGGCCAAAAATATGTTTTGTAGCAGGCTGTTAACGTGCTTTTCAATACTATGAAATTGGGCATTTTAACACAGGTCTAACTATTGGAATTAGCTTCAAGTAGCCTCTACACAAACTGAACCAAGAACTGATTCATTTTTCAGCTCCAGAGGTTGCCACTTGGTGTGTCGCAGGCAAACTTGAAAGTGAAAAGAAAAATCAGTTAAACTGTGCACGCCTCTTGCTTTGAGTGGTTCTCAACCATGTGTTTTGTGACTCATTTGTTGTATCTGGATGAGCTTAGTTGTTTTTTTCCTGCCTTTTAAAAATACTCACAAACTAAATGTCATATCTTGACAGAAGGATCAGATTTATGTGCAAGCTTTGCTCTACTCCCAGATTTTTTTTTGTTCAACATTATTAAAATGAGAAAGGTTCCAATTGATTACAGGATGTGTTGTAGTGGGTGAAAGTTTGGTTTTCAAATATGGAAAGTAATAACCAGGAACTTGTTTAATCTTTTCACGAAATATTAAATTAAATACTACACTGACTTACTTTTGCTCATAGAACAGACACTTCAGCTCTTTTCTCTTCACTGTTTCTAAATGTTAAAAAAAAATTGAGACTGGATGCTTGTATCCGCTGTAAAGTGCTCTCACAAGTTCCACACTGGATGAATAAAGGCATAGTCCCTATAGTCCTTGGCATATTGTGCTGTATTATGTGAGATGACAAGTAGCGTCAAAAATGTTGAGTGATCAGTGAGTGAACTGTGGAGCATCCATTCTATAGGAACTAAAGTGATCTCTGAAAGTCCTGCATCTTTCCTTATCTGCTACCAAATTGTCTGCAGTGAAAAGCCCTTTAATATTGAAGCTCTGTGGAGTTTTAATGTTTTCTTTTTTTCTTTGTATTTTGATTTATTTGTTGACTTTTTGAACTCTACAAGCTAATTCTTCAGACCTGAGAAGCCGAGACCGCTTGTGTGGAACAGCAGAATAGCTGAAGCGAAGTCCACCATCTACAGGCCCTGATATTTTTCTCTGGTGAAGACCAAAACAGAACTAAAAGGTCAGTGAATATTGGACTGCACCTAAACCTCCGTGCCCTTAATTTTCACTTCACTACATGAACTATGAAGAGACCATTTCTCATTTTTAAAGTCGGCAGAACTACTTTACTTTTTTAACAAAGGTTTGGCCGAGCACACGAATCCCTAATTACAGGCTGAAAATATGTCATGAATAAATCATGGAGTAGCAATTCAAAATGTTTAAGTCTGGTTCTTCTATTCAACCAATAATTGTTAAAAAAAAAAAAAAAGGATTCCAGCTCTCACTGGTCTGATCCTCCTCTACAATTAATCCACAATGATGTGGTGATGCCTCTTCCACCCTGGAGCAGAGTTATGAAATAACAGAGCAAATGAAAATGGGTGATTTGTTGAATTTTATTATTGAATTAATTTTAACATTATATAATGGATGGAGGCTAATGACACAATCACTGTAAACATTGGTTGTTGTTTCTGGACTTTGTTTAATACCTTTTCGTGGCGACTGAGTTTACAGTGATATTGTCTAACAGTGTTTTTTTTTATTTCTGTGTAGATTTTGAAAGATTAAGTAACACGCCATAAAAGTTTGTTACAGTATTTTTCTGCAAAAGTACACATACTTGCTTTGTGAATTCCATACCATGGGCCACACATGCACACACACACAGAAGCCATTGGTTATTGTGTCAGTGGTCTACTGCCCATGTAAATGGAGGGCTTAAAAGTAATTTGTCTTCTTCTTGCCTGCCCTCGTCTTCCTTGTCGTGCTAAAAGGAACACCAGCAGGAGCAATGTATAGGACTAACACCAGTCTGCAGGCTGCATGATCAAGATGCAGCTGCAGATGTCAATGTCAGTCTGTTTAAAATCAGACAGTTTTTATTCCACAAGAGCTCTGTTAACTAAACTTGTTATTTATTTCTTTTAAACCATGGTACACTACCTTGTTTAAGTGTTCCTTTGTTAGCACAGCGAAAAATGTGCATTTGACAGACTATTTCTGATATATATTTAAAAGCAGTAACACACTGACATTTTTTACTGGAAAACAGGAAGGAAAATAGCAGTTTGACTTTGGTTGGATTCAAATTATCCACAAACTTAACAAGGCAACTAAGCCCTATCCTGTCAATAACCACATATTTTAATGGGAAATATCAGCACTTTCAAAGTTTCAGGATAAAAAACGTTTATCAAGGTTACTGCAAGTTTGGTTTCTTCCAGCTGGCCTTTCAAATAGCTTGGTGAGTGAGGGGCTGGGCGATACAGGAAGCTGAAAGCAAGTTTTCACCCCGAGTTGATGCCTTGGGAATAAACATTTCTCAGGCATGTCATCCAGGGTTTTAAGAAGGTATATAATCAGCTATGCCTGTTATGCATTAAAGTAGAAAAAACAAATTTAGTTAACAAAAAACATTTTGAACTTTTGTTACTTTAATGAGAAACTTTTTCCCTTTTGAGGACTTTGGTTCAGGTTCACTTAAATTACAGTATATGCGAGAAAGAAGAAGAAAGAAAGGAGCACATGGATTACAGGACTTACTGTTGGTATATGACAGCAGCGAGGCTATATAAGAAAATTGTGTTTTAAAAAAAAGCATGAATGCGACAAGGTGTGGGCAGAGAAGTGAAGGTGGAGGAAGAACTGCCTGTTGTTGCTGTAGCAGCAGATGAGTCAGAACTGGATAATCGGCTATCGCAGTCTCAGCTGCAGGAAGGCTGGTGAGAAAAGAGCTGGTGAGTTAGCTAGCTCGGTGGGTCTCAGATGTTTTTGATCAAGTAAACACAATCTATGAAATACGTATCTCCAAAGTGCACCTTTACATAGGATTATAACTGTGTGAATCAATAGAAAAAACATCCATTCCCCAGTGGGCACAGCACACAGGCTGAGAACCACTGTGGCACTCACTGTGATGTTAATGTGGAATAAGGCTTAAGTGGCGTGTCCTTAAACTGCCCTTTGTAGAATTTCATTTGCAGGTCCTCAAGTGATAATTTGGTTTCACTGAAGCACATGTGTGAATCATTGGTATCTTTTCAAATGATCCAGCAATTGAATGTTTTCCAAAGGATAAAAACTTGAACACAATTGTACAATAAGAGAGGATGAGGTTATGACGACAGATATAATAGATATTACCCTGCTGTAGGTGAATTAAATAGCAAAAAAAGGAAAAAATGCTTTTATCCATTCCATCCATCCATTCGCTTCCGCTTATCCTTTTCAGGGTCGCAGGGGGCGCTGGAGCCTATCCCAGCTGTCATGGGGCGAGAGGCGGGGTACACCCTGGACAGGTCGCCAGTCTGTCACAGGGCCAACACACAGGGACAGACAACCATTCACACTCCCATTCACTCGCACATTCACGCCTAGTGGCAATTTGGATTATCCAATTAACCTATCCCCACAAGCTGCATGTCTTTGGACGGTGGGAGGAAGCCGGAACCCGGAGGAAACCCACGCAAACACGGGGAGAACATGCAAACTCCACACAGAAAGACCCCGGCCTGATGTTGGAATTGAACTCAGGACCTTCTTGCTGTGCAGCAACAGTGCTAACCACTGTGCCACCGTGCTGCCCCCCTTTTATATAATCTGTTACTGGCCAGTGTCTTCAAATAACTTCTAGAAACAAACAAAACAAAACAATCAATAAGTAAGATTTGTCATCTAGTTTAGCTTTTTTTGCGTCTTTGTTTGTTTGATTGACCAGGACTATAGAAAGGAGATGGGAACAGGAGGTGATGAGGGAGTTTGTTGAGAAAATTTTTTAATTATTGGGTGAAAATTTAAAGATTTCTGGGCTGGGCTAAGCCCGTGATGTTTCAGGATACTAATAAAGCATCTGGACTCTTCCAGGATGTTGCCTTGAGTAGTCCACAGGGGATTGTACCACCTGCTGCAATGCTCCTTGCTGAAGATACTTCTTTAAATAAGACTACGGCTGCAGGCTGGCTCCTTCCTTTTTCTTCAGCTAAAACGCTCGTTGGCTTTCACTGAGAAAAGGTGGCGAGGCTAAGCTGTGTTGAGGTTCACCGCAATATCCGGAGGTCTCAAACATACAGGGTGTGAGGTGCATACTCAGCAGCTCCCCAATTACCTTAATCAGTGTCAGGGATGAAAACACCAAAGCTCAGGGAGCTGAAAATCAGTGTGGAGATGCTAGCTGGTGACACGTTACTGTACACAGCTTTTTTAGTACCTTTCTACTTATGAAACTATAACTAAACTAAGCAGACAAAGAGGAGGCATGTTGCTCAGAAGAGCAAAATACCACAAACCAACAAACATATTTAGTGGGACTGTCATGTTTCGGCTGTGTCCAGGCAGGAGAAGGACCCAAACGCAAAACTCACGACAACAAAAATAAACTCAAAAAGCTGCTTTATTGCAGAAGGGCACAAAAAATATAACTAAACTAAACTGGGACATGGATAACTAACGCACAGGGAAACACAGCCATGAGGGAGACTACGACACTGACAAAGAGAAACACAGGGCTTAAATACACAGAGGGATAACGAGGGAATGAGACACAGAAGGAGAGCACAGCTGGGAGAAATCAGGCTGGACGAGACAAGGGAAGCAAAACTAGAAACACTCACATGAGACGTGGACCTTCAAAGTAAAACAGGAAACACACTGACTGAACTCAAAACATGTAAACTTAACAGCAACTGAGACAGAACATAGGGAGCTGAAACATGGGACAGAAAGGCAAAGTAGACATAACATGAACATAATGACGCCCACAGGGAAAGAGCAAAACAGAGCACCAAAGCACAGGACCTCTTTCAAAATAAAATAGGAAACAATGAAACACTGACATGACTACATGGACTTGACAACATAAGAAACAGACATGAAACACATGAAGGATAAAGGAGACTTAACACAAGGGTTGAAAACACAAGAGGAATATAATAAGCAAATGAACATAGAAATCTAATGAGCTTAAACCTAAACTAAAAACATCAAAATGAACTAAAACTCAAAACACTGGGTCATAAGACCCATGATCGTGACAGAGCCCCCCCTTCAAGGGCGGATTCCAGACGCCCAAAGCCGGCAAAACAAAACCAAACCAAAAACAACCCACCCAGGGCGGGCGGCGGGGGTCCAGGACGGAGGGCCGGAGACTGACCAAAGCCAGAGCAAAAGTCCAAAAACAAAAACCCGGAGTTCATGAAAACAGTGCGAAACAAAAGTCTAAGAAAGGCACCGAATCACCGGAGATAGACAGGCGGCGGCGTGGGAACAGGTCCGGGGGCCGACCCCGTGGAAGGTGGCAGTGGTGAAGCAGGCATGGCCGGCCACACTCGGGCGGCTTGGCTGGCGGCCGGCGGCGACGTGGACGAGACCTGTCGGGCGGCTTGGCTGGCGACCGGCGGCGACGTGGACGAGACCTGTCGGGCGGCTTGGCTGGCGACCGGCGGCGACGTGGACGAGACCTGTCGGGCGGCTTGGCTGGCGACCGGCGGCGACGTGGACGAGACCTGTCGGGCGGCTTGGCTGGCGACCGGCGGCGACGTGGGTCTGCACGTAGGCTTGGCAGGTGGTCGACGGTAGTGTGGATGTGGACGTGACCCCTCGGGTGGTTTGGTTGGTTTCCATGGACAGGCTGTTTTGACAGGCCCCGGAAACAGCCATGCTGGACGTGGACGTGGCTTGGCAGGTGAGACGAGCAGAGGCGTGGCGACGACCTCTGGCTGGGTCATGGCAGGACCAGGCGTGGCAGGACCAGATAGTGGTGGCGCTGCAGGTGTGGAAGCCGCAGCTGGTGGTGCTGCAGCAGATGTGGCAGGATGCTGGACAGGCTCGGCTGAACCTCCAGCTGGCATGGCGTCGTCCTCTGGCTGAGGCGTGGCAGGGCCAGCAGGTGCGGAGTCGGTCTCAGGCTGAGGTGAGGCAGAAACAGGTGATGTGTCGTCCTCAGGCTGAGGCGAGGCGGGAACAGGCGCGGAAGCTGCAGGTGGTGGCACTGCAGGTGGTGGCACTGCAGGAGGTGGCACTGCAGGAGGCTGGACGGGCTCCTCGGGCCCTCCAGCTGACGTGGCATGAGGCTGGACGGGCTCCTCGGGCCCTCCAGCTGACGTGGCATGAGGCTGGACGGGCTCCTTGGGCCCTCCAGCTGACGTGGCATGAGGCTGGACGGGCTCCTCGGGCCTTCCAGCTGACGTGGCATGAGGCTGGACGGGCTCCTCGGGCCCTCCAGCTGACGAGGCATGAGGCTGGACGGGCTCCTCGGGCCCTCCAGCTGACGAGGCATGAGGCTGGACGGGCTCCTCGGGCCCTCCAGCTGACGAGGCATGAGGCTGGACGGGCTCCTCGGGCCCTCCAGCTGACGAGGCATGAGGCTGGACGGGCTCCTCGGGCCCTCCAGCTGACGCCGAAGCAGGACCAGTAGGGACAGAGACTACTGGCTGAACAGAAGACTGAGCGGGTGGTGGAACAAATGGCGGAGCTGAACACTGGGGAGATGGCTGAACTGCCCAGTGGGCAAAGGGCTGAGCTAACGGAAACACAGGAAATTGAACTATGGACTGAGCTGCTAACAGAGCTAATGACTGAGCTATGGACTGAAATGCATGCAGTAGTGATGGTGGTGATGATGGTTGCTGACTTAACTCTGAGACTCCAGAACATAAGGACAGGGGCTGGATAGGCTCGCCTGAGCCTCCAGCAGACACAGGAATGGGTGCAGACACCCGCCGGACACGAGCCGCTCCCACCCGAGGAGTAGGCACGGGTGCAGAGGTGGGCTGTGTCCCAGCTGGCCTCACCCTGGGAACCGGGACAGGTAGCGGCGACAGCTGGGCAGCTGCTGTCCCCACCCGAGGAGCTGGTACGGGTGCAGGGACTGGCAGAGCCTCAGCCGGCCTGGGAACCGGAGCACAGACGAGCTGGACCTCAGCCTCCCTCACCCGAGGAACTGATACGGGTGCAGGGGTATGCTGGGTCCGAGCTGCCCTGGGAGCAGTAACACAAGGGGGCAGAGGAGGTGGCTCAGAAAAAACAGTCTTAAAACGGGCAGGCTCTGAGTTAATATATACTGGGTCAACAAAAACAGACCTATCAAAAATGAATTTTGCATCTCTTCCACCATGTTTTACAGTCTTTGTTTTAGCAGTTTTTAAAGTCCTTGGGTTAACAGTCTTAGAGTGAACTGACTTGGGGATGACTGGACCAGACTTGACAAAACCAGAACTGACAGAACTTGAACTGTGTGTGTTAGACCTGCTACGATTGCTCACAGTCTTCCCTTTAACAGCCTTTGGCGAGTGCTTATTATCTTTGGCTTCTCCCTGTTCAGAGGGAGCAAGACGAAAAGGCTTTTCCCAGTCTATGTCATCATCCAAAAGGGAGACTCCAACAGTGTCTGGAGTGAGTTTATTGTCCTTTTCAGTTATGGTTTCAGGTGGGATGTGTGAAAAGCAGTCATTATAACTCACCAGTGGGAGTTGCTCAGCAGGTGAAAAGTGACGGCGGCGTGAGCGTCGCTTCCTCTGAGGTGAGGAAGCTGACGGGGCATACTGCTGAGCCTCTGACGTGCGGGACGGCAATGCAGAGGCTAGAGCGTGAGCATCCGAAGAAAAACGGAGCACTCCCACCTGAAGCGGCCGAGGCTTGGGTGTGAGCGGGGCAGCAGGCGGAGGCTTTTGGCAACTTCGGGGACCTCCAAAAGCCAGCCGAGTTCCACGGAATATGTGCTCAAAATCCGGAGCGCGCCACGGCTTCCAGCGGAGCTCCTCCTCCAGCTGGGCGATGGCTGCCTCCTGACGCTCATACAGCTCACTGTCTGCTGGGTCCATGTAATGGTCATAGTCTTCTGTCATGTTTCGGATCGTGACAGGGACATGATCGTGACAGGGACTCCCAATTGTTGCCCAACAATTGAAAACTCCTTAAAAGGTACAGTGTGTACAATCTCACCACCAGCAGATTGCAAACTGCAGGATACTGAATTCTCTTTTCTTAATCCTCACAACTGAAGTGCGTAAACCTATCTACAGTACGGAGGCTGCTGTGGGACAACAACTCTTGCCACTGTTCACCTGTAGTGAGTGAAGGCTGTCAGTCCGCTGTTTACCTCAGTTGGGCATCCATGTCTGTTTACTGTAAAACTTTGTGAAAAGAGTCCAATATGTGTCGATGAGTCAGTGAAGCTCACTTCTGCCTAATGACAGCAACAGCTGTTTATCAGAGGGAAAGTGAGATTTTTAGGGCACTCAGTCCTAACATTGGCTAATATAATGTTGGCTTTTGGTTTGAAAAAGCTATTTCTAATCCTAAAACTAAAGGTAACCTAGAAGGCATAGTACATATGTGGCTGGTAATTAAGTAGAACAGCAACATCCAAGTCTGTCATCCTGTTATAGATTGTGGGGCAACATGGCAGCTTCCACGAATCAGCACTCGCTCCTACATATTTTATAATGCATTAACTTTAAGTTTATGATAATTGCATCAATGTGTTGGAAAACGTTATTACACACTAGCCAACCTATATTTCTGAGCATGGCGGTTTTTTTCTATTAAATAACTTCACAAATTACTTTTTTTAACTTTAGTGCACTGGATATGTAAGAAAAGGGGTAAGAATCTAATAAAATTGTACGGTATAAATATTTTAGAAAACCATTACAAGCCATCCCTTGAATTATGTTTCCATACAACTTTTTTTTTTGTCATCAAGTAGTAACAAACTCCTACATATATGTAACTATAAACAGATTATGGAAGGTTCGGTCCTTTAATGGTAAAGACCATTTTTGACCCCTGTATAAGAGATGAGGCAGGAGGCTGCTGATCACCAGAGCCTTATTAATGTGAGGTGAAACAGTCAAAGGTGTATCAGCCAGTTGTAAATGGCTATAATATATACCATCAGACTACCAGGGTGGTATAGATAAAGTGTCCTCAGGAGAGAGCTGGGACAGCTTAGCGAGAGATAAAGGAAGATGGGCAGCTTGAAGCTCAGTGCAGGAGTTGAGAGAAAAGGGAATGATGGCTGCTGGTGTTCACAGAAGGCAGACCAAAGAACTTGTATACATGGAGACAGCAAGCAGAGTTTTCCCAGGCCAGCGGGATGAAGGGAACAGACGGAGGATGAGTCACGAGCTACCAAAACAAGAATGACCCCACTTGCCGAGATGTCTCCTGGGAAAAAGTTTAGCCAAGACGGGGAAAGGGCAGGAGCCATTTGCCTGCCACCGCTGAACCTGCCTCGGTATCGATGGCTATGTACTGACATTCTGTAACCTTCTTTGTGTCTGTGGACACAAGGGGGATTATTTATAAGCTTATTAAACCATAAATTCTGAAACAGTGTTGGACAATGAGTAGGAGGCATATATTAAGCTGCCAAGTTGCCAAGCTGATAAAATAGTGTAGATAAAAGGAGGCAATCATGCACCTCATGCTTTGATGAGCAATATATATTCCAGATCACAGCAGGCTATGTAGAAGTCCTAGCAGGCACTCGACTGCTTTTTCTCCAGAAGTCATTCACTTCTATCTTTGACACCAACATGACCTTGTAAGATTGAATCGCTCTATTTGACAACTTCCCCATGAACCCATGATTGTGTAACCTGATTGGTGAAAGTAAAGTGAGAAATCAAGATGAATCAGAGGGTAAGGGTTGACAACATAATGTGATAGAGACAAGGTCAGAGACCAAAACCTCAGAGCTCATATGCAAATTGAAACCAGAAGGAAATTTTATGCAGATGATTTTAGAAATGCTGTTGATGATATTTCTATCTCTGTTCGAGCCAGTCGAGCAACGGGATGCCATACAGACCTCATGTGAGACTGAGAATTACTACAACATCTTTTGAAGTTTGCTTATTTGCATTCTGCTGCAGAGTAACATGCAAATCTGTCCAGCAAAAATACGATTTTAGCTAACATCACGCTAGCTTAGCTTTGCATAAAGTGCAATGTCGCCTATTTCAATCCAGAGTTAGGAGCCTAGCAGCTCTTCAGAGGCTCACCAATTAGCACATTATAGTCTGATACATTTAAAGTGTGAAACTAGTTATGTGCCTGCCTGACTACTTCTTGGCTTTTAGCAGTTGCCAGGTAACACATATAGACCAGTAAATGAGCTTATAAGTCACAGTGAAGAAATAGTTGAACATCTCCCCCCCGAACAGCAATGTGTTATTTTTACTCTATGGTAACACATTTTCGCAGTTAATTAATATTCCTCTATATTTAGTTTTCAGACGAGCTGGCTAGCATAACCCCCATTTCTAGTTTTCAGACCACTACACACGAATGTGTCGTTCCATCTTCCAAATCCAAATCCAAATTACCCTGGTTTTCCAAAATGTCAAGCTATTTCTTCAAACAAATAATTAAAATCAACCAATTATGCTTAATTATTTCCTGTACTGTTAAAATGGTAAATGCTAATATTGGCCAAAGTCGAAAATAACCATTAGATGTGCAAGCAATCTACAAACGTCATCCTTAATATTGTAAGTTGGCTTGAAAATGACTGTGGCATTAAAGAAAGGGGGGCCTGTGTTAAGGAGACTCATGCAAGGCTTCTCCAGAAGAGCCAAATAATAAATGTATAGAGTTGGAAATGAGCATGAATAGACCCCCTTTAAAAGTGTGGAACATCAACATCAATAAGGAAAATAATATTTAAAGAACTTTCCCCCCGCAGTAACTGCAGTGAGTTTTGACACATGCAATAAATATCTTGTGTGTACTAACACAGGTAGCTGTCATTCTGAGTAAAGTCTATTAAGCACTGTCACTCAGGGCTGACATGGAATTATTTAGGAAACATAGAGTAGCCTCAAGAAAAGAGGCCTATTGCACTAATGAGATTAAGCTCAGACAAGTCTGCAGCAGCAGCCTCAGTACAGCTGCCAGCAGTTTCTTCATGCCAACCATGCAGCACATAAGGTAATATGCCACCATGATACTAAGCCTGTAATAAAAATATGGCGGGCTGCAACATTTCAGATATAAGAGATGAGCCTTGATGTGACAGATCATTATCCAGATTGAGACGCATGTCAAATATGAAATTTCAGCCCATGTCAAAGGCCAGAATACTACTGATAAGGTACTGGATGATTTTGTTGGCAGAAGAGATGCGAAGCTATGTTTGGATGTAAACGCTGGCTCTTGCACAGAAACTCATTTCCTCCTTGGTTCACTGTGCTTAACAGTGATTATGTGTATAAAGAGAGCTCCGAGTGATCTCAATATGGTATCTGGTAAATAAGGGCATTTTCACGGCTTTGTAATGTAGAAAGGGGGCTTTGTTGTTTCAGTGACAACCTCGGCATCGCTGGCATAAAAACAAGTGTTTTTACTGCTGGGAATTTCAGTGGCAGGTTGAGCTCCTTTTCTGTCTGTATACTGCTACCTTATAGATGACCTATTTCCTCACTCAAGCGCAGCGGTTGATGAGACGTGTTAATCGCCGAGGGAGACGGAAAATAATTTTATTTTTTAAGCTGTTTTTATCACTTATATTTCAACACGTTACATAAAATTAAACCGCGCCGTGAGCGAATCAGACGGGAATACGGCAAACTTTACAGAATAATTTGGTGACTACTCTGCGACTACACTGTGTATTAAATTTTCATCTTAGTTCAAAGCAGTCAACCTGTGTTAGATGTTTCAGCACAGTGAGAGCACAATGATTAAAGGCCATTACACTGCTATAAATACAGTAGTGCTTCATTTGAAAGCAGTTACAAATTAAACACTGGAAATGATGCAAGCACAACTTGATATTACAGGGATGTCTGTAGTGGTTCATTTTAAGTGCAAGAACCTTGCACTTGGCTTTTCATTCCACACTTTTGGAAAAATTCAAAGGGGAAGTTTAGTCACGGCGATTCAGTCTAAAAATCTTTGGCCAGAAGACACAATCTTGCCCCCTGTTTGCCATTTCTGGACGCAAGTGTTGTTGCTTTCCCCGTTTGAATAAAACAAAAACAGTTGAAGTTAATCTTGTGCTCTTTGGCGGTGTGCTCAGTGGAATTAATGGGTCGTGCATTCTGTGCCAAATTGCAATTTAACGAGTTGAGTCACCCTGACTGTTTTGTGTGTACAACTCATTATCACTGACATTGATGTGCTTGTTAACTACTCGAGTATTGTCTCGTGCAGTGTCCTGATTCTTTATTGTCTACCAATGTCTCTCGCCAGTCTCCTTTCCATTTTAAGTTATTGAAAAATCTTAAACGATTTGAGAATGCACGCACACTGTGACAGAGAATAAAGACTGAATTTGCAACATAATGGAATTTTATAAGAGCGTTGTCTTTATGGTTTTATATGAAAATTTAATGTTTTGTGGTTTTCTGCACGGAGCGCTCTGCATTGTCCATCCAAACGTTCACAAAAACAAATAGCAGATGCATTTAAACAAATAATTGTTTTCCCACATGCAAGAAATGCATCCGTAGTCCTCCTGGAGGATTTATCCACAGAGATTTATCTGTCCAACCACAATGGCCACCTGACCAGCAGATCCTTCTGAACCGCTCTTTTTATTCCTGTCACCAATTCTCCCTCGCCTTCTAAAGTTTGGTCCAATATCCTCTCAAGCAGTCCTGGCTGGAAATCATTTAGTGGCAGTCGCTGCACAGCATCCGCCACTGTCAATAGCAGGCTGGAATTGGGACTCTGCACTGGGTTGTGTGTTAAAGCTGCCACAAGGTTCAGCATCCAGAGGAGCTCCTGCACGGAGATAGATCTGTGTCTGAGGCGGGGTGGTGGGCAGCGCCGGCAGCCAGCTGTCTGTGTGATTTAACAGTGTGTGTAAATCAAGAGCGAGACTCTGCTCGACCAACCAGCCTCATTTCAATCTCTCTACAAATCACACCACGCAGGCAGGGCGAAGGGAGAGAGCTATAAAGGCGCCCCAAAATAATCATCCTCCACAACTCTTTCTTATGCTTTCATTTATTAAGTAGATGAGCTGAAATTTGACATCCATCATAAGAGACACTGAAAATATTGTATGGTTGAGCCAGATAACATTAAAGTGCAGCTTGGCTAGTCATCTGTGGTTTTGTGCATTTGCAGTGTCACACATTATGGGATGGTCAAATCTAATGCATGAGTGGTGGAGCAATATTTGAATAGGATGCTTGCAGAATCAGAAACTATCTAGAGAATGGCTATAAAGTTTTCACAAACCCAGACTTTTATTTATGATGTGTAAAAAGGGTATTGAATTAGCATATCTCTTCCCGTCAGGCAACCTATGTTGAACTAAATATTAGAGCGAACTGATGCCAGGGAGTGGGCAACGTGGTGATTCACTACCAACGGATTAATTCACTGCTCTGTAGAGAGAGCCACATGAGCACCCAGGGAGGAAACAGACTATGAAGGCCAAACACTTTTGACAGGTCTTATGGAGGTATAAAAGCTGCTTTGAAGAAATTACCTTCACTAGCGGGACCACACAAAGGGGCTGGTCAATACCAGGAAGATGCCACATTTAAAAACATAATACCAGCAGTATGTCAGAATCATATTGTGTGGCGTTTCTTTGTGTCTAGACTGGAAAACTTTTAACAACACTGCAGTTTACTAATGACCAAAAACAAGCACATCATTTCAATAATGCAGAGAGGCACATTTATGAGGAATAAACACATTCTCAGTTGGCTGATAAATTCTAATAAGCCTAAGCTAAAAAATAAATAAATATCTGTGGCTTTCTGTGCCCGCTAACAAAGTCTAAACATTAAGCCAGGGTTCATCAGTATTCTTAAGGAACAACCTCTGGAATTAATGAATTCAGGCAAGCACCCACTTTGTCAAATGGCTTTAATAGAGGGCTTCCCATTTCCATGAATGGTCAGTTATGGATTTATTCAGATGGGATGGACATGGAGTTGCAATAGTACTGCAAATCACTGATACTAAGATTGCTCTCTGCTTGCCTTCTAAATAGTTTTTGGGGGCACTTAAGCTGTACCTAATCTGATGGTATTTACTTCTTTAAGATCATAGTATTGTGTCCGATCATGTTATTATAGGCACTTTAAAAGAATCAAGTGTACAAAGTAATCAAATCTATCTAAAGAAATAAATTACACTTAAGTGCCTGGAAGCAGTGTACCTCTTTAAGAAGACATTCTGACTCTGAATGAGAAAATCTTATTAAATATGGTTCGAAAAAAAAAAGAAGACATTAGCAGTGGGTGTGCAGCATGACAGCTATTATGAGCAAGGAGAACAGTCATTATCCACACGGAGTGCCAAAGAATCAATTACAAATTGAATTAACAATCCACGTGTTGAAGCAGTTATAAGGATAACGGGTATCTTATTTGCACTCATGGTGATAGCTCAAATCTCCAACTACTGGTAAAAAAAATTAATAATAAAAAATAAAAAATTCAAGACTATTTTCATGCTTTGATGCTCATACCCACACATGGCAACACCTAAGTGCAGTATACATTAGAAAAAGTATATGTGCAAATGACAAGGACAGCACACTGACCTCAGGGAAGCTGCTGTGATAAGACTCCTGTGTCAGCTAATTAGACGGCACTCTAACAGAGCCAGAGTTGCCAATAAACTCATTGCTGCAAATTCCATTTGGTTGCAAGGAGTTAATTATACAATGTACCCCACAAGTCTTTGGACAATGACACTTTGACAGTGACAATGTAAAATCAAACAAGATGTGATTGTAGTGCAAACTTTTAGCTTTTATGACATTACCTGTTTAGGAATTACAGCCATTTTTATACATAGTTCCACATTTTCAGAGGCCCATAATTAATAAATACAAGGTCTGTTTTTAATCGCTGGATGAAAATTCAGCCAGTCACAGCCTGAAGTCTTGAACCCACTGACATCACCAGCTGCTCTGTTTCCTCTCTTGAGATGCTCTGCCAGGCCATTAATGCAGCTGCCTTCAGTGCAGCTCGTTTGTGGGTCTCTCTGCCTTGAGTCTTGTCTTCAATAACTAAAAAGTATGCTGTGTTGGACCGAAATCTAGTGACTGGCTTGCCCTTTGAGTAATATCCAATTTCTTTTCCTTGAGATACTCATTGCTTTGGTTTGCTTTTGCAATTGCTTTGGGTCATTATCCATTTGCAATGTGAAGTGCTTTCTGATCACTTGCATTTTGCTGAATCTGAGCAGAGAGCTTAGCCTTGTACACTTCACAACGCATCCCGCTGCATCTTTCAGCAGTCACATCATAAATACACACTTGTGACCCAGTTCCAAAGGCAGCCATACATGCCCGTGCCATGACATTGCCTCCACCATGTTCGACAGATGTTGTGGTAGCCTTCAAAGTGATGTCTCTGCTTCTCCACACGTTTCACTCATCATTAAAAGAAATCATCTGTAAAAAGAATGTATTTTCAGATCTGTGCAGGTTCTTTTAGATGCTTTCTGGCAAGTCTAATGTGGCCTTCTTGTTCTTGAGTATAACCAGTAGTTTGCACCTTGTTGTAAACCTTCTGTATTTCCATTCATTTAGGTGTCTCTTGATTGAGGACACATCTGTATCAAGAACAGTCTTGATAGTGCTTTAAGGCTGTTCCTGACTTGTTTAGATGTTGTGAAGGGGCTTTTCTTAACCAAGGAAAGAATTCTGCAATCGTCTCTTTGGGCCTCACATTGGAAGTTCCAGTGAACAGCTGCTAAATAGAGGTTCAGCACTTGGAAATAACTCCAGATGTTTTATTTGCTTAAAGGCCAAAAGTAGAGCTATACAGATGCAAAATGACCAAAATTGTGTTATTGTTTAACTATTTGTGGATTTAAGTGTAGAAGGTAGAATGAGGAAGGATCAAGGTCAGCCCAACAGTGGGGACTTTGAGTAGGCTAGTGTGGCTGAAAACCTGGCATATCTCAGCATGGTGTGCAGTGTGTCATGGAAAAAAATGAGGAAACTGGACAAAAACTGAAAGGCAAAAGAAAAAGTGGCTAGCCGGAAAACCTACCTACAGCAAATGAACAGTATATGAAAGTCATGCCCTTTTGAAACATGAAAAAAATACAGTCAGTGAAACATCATTATGTATGGAGGAGGTCAGGAGAGCAGCACAACAGTGTTCACGGTCATCTGTGAAACACAGAGGAGGTTCTGTCATGGTTTGGAGCATTTCAGCCAGTGGTGAGATGTTGTCAAATCAGGAACACAAAAATGTGCCATCAGATTTTGATCCACATTGCAATACAATCTGGAAAGCATCTCATTGGTAAAGTCTTCATTTTTCAGCATGACAATGATCACAAACACAGTGCCAAAACAGTAATAGCATACCTGGATAGAAAAACACGTAACGAAACACCGTGAGTCATGGCTTGACCTCCTCAGAGCACGGACCTCAACATTATTGAAGCAGCATGAGAGAACAGAACAACAGGCAGTCAACACTCAAAGAAAAGTTTTGAGGAATTCTCCAGGTTTTTTTGTCCTTTTTATAGGCTTGAATAATGATTCCTGAAGACTACTTAACTTACAAGAACGTTCAGGAGGTCTTGAAGAATAAAGGCGGTCATACTAAATATTGACTTTGAAGCTGGTTCCAAACTCCGTTTTTGCCTCCAATACTGTATTTCTATTTATGTTTGCACATTCCAATAGATTTCTGCAGACATTTCCCAGTTCCTTAACAAAATATAAAGGCACGAGGGGTGGCTCAAGGCTTTAGCACAGTACGGTACATACAGAATGATAATATTAGGTCTGTCCTGGCTTTTTTGAGACACGGTGGAACTTCTCAAATATTCCCAGCAGATTGAAAAGTACTAATGTGCCAATAAAATGCATATTTTCACAGTATTTGCTTCTGTGGCTCTCAACAAAGAGGCAGCATTGCATGTAAACAGTTCCTGTTGTAACTGGGAATTTCCCAAGAGTTCTACCATAATTAATTCATCCGCTAACACCAAAACAACAACATTAATTAGAAGAGTGTGACTCTATTTGGAAGAAAAAGATTTAAGCACCATTTTAGCAAAATGTTATAATATTATGTTTTATTAATTTGTATTCACACTAAATAGACACCAAAGAGGTGGCAAGGGTAAAACCGCCGGCCACAAAGAGACTATGGCCGTGGGCACTCGTGGGACAAACTGGCCATTATCGCACAGGCATTGCACAGAAAACTTGCTTCCTTCTTCTTAACTACTTTCTAAAGCAAAAGCTCCCAGTGCACAGACAAAATTAGTTTTCAAATTAAGATTCATAGAGTGTTCACAGTGGCCACGACTGAAAAGCAACTGCCAGAAAAATGGTGTGCTGGAGTCCAACATAAACAAACATAGCAACTCTGAATGTGTAGCATAGCAGAAACTAGAACTGGACTGCCTGACTGGATCTGCCGTCTCCATTTTCCAGAATACCTCAGATAAATGTGCGTCTTATGACGGTATAACTGAGGTGCTTTTAGGACAGAGACAGAGACCAAAGTCTTGGACAGCAAAATTACCTTCAATTTACATCCAAACACTCGGTTTATTTTAGAATAGAGGGAACATGTCCTACATTGAGGCTGTTGAAGTGTTTCGGGAGATAAACACATTACTGTTCGTTACATAACTATGTAATTATAAAAGGCTGATTACGAAACAATACTGTGTTACTTTTTCACTCTTTCATCTCTTTGTGACTTTTCATTAAGGTTAAACACATAAAGAAGTCAATCGCACAACTGATTGTAATGAATGAGGCAGCACCACCGTGGGTATGAAGCCTGACACTAAGGAGTACATCAATTTATGGCCTCCAGTTGATGTAAATCAGAACATTTGCATGACACAAGAACATATTTTTCGGGTGAGAACAGTGGAAACCCTTCAAGCAACACACCAACAGTGCAGCGCATAAATCTGTCTGAGAGGAGGTGAACTCTGGCTGACAAGTGACAGCCATATCATACATAAAACATCACATGTGAATAGAAAATAAATTCAGAGAAATCTTAGACATGTATTAGCCATCTTGAGTGTGTGATGCAACACACTCCTAATTCCAATCTTTCATTTCAAAATCTTGCAATATTAGATGGAAAGTCAAGAAAAAAAGCGGACGCCACTTCTTGAATGATCATTCAGCTCTTCCCTATCCTTGGCGTCGCCCTCTGTTACACCATGTCCTCGTTCACTCCATCCATGAAACGCCTCTGTGGTCTTTCTCTTTTCCTCCTTCCTGCCAGCTCCATAATCAAAATCCTTTGTCTGATCCACAACATTCTTCTGATATGTATGAAAATATAACTTTGATTAAAAAGTAAAAAGGTTTTTACCATATGTCATTAGTCGACTGGGTCTGCGTTTTTCCTCAAAAACACAAGAGTCAACAAAGTTGAAGTCCTCCAAAGCTTTAAGTGAAGCCTTGTGATGTAATGCAGCAGCTGACCGGAGGTAAATGAGCCTGTTCTCACCCTGCTGACATGGCTGGATCGTCTCCAGGTAGCGCGGCCTTGCACACAACTCCCTCTAACCAAACTCTGACAGAGACCGATGTCCCAACATTAAGCACCCTGCACCACTTTACATTTGACCATAACCTTGCTTTGTTTTCCCCCTTCAGTGATATGGCTTTATAGCGCCGTGCGTCTTGCACAGTGTCAAGAAAGACGGACGCGTCTCCTGCTTTTATATTCACTGGCTGTAGGTATTTTAGAAGTCTGCCCAAAGTAAACACTGCTCAATTCAACAGGGTATGGTCACATTTGTCAGCACTTCCTGTGTAATTACAATTGAGGCTTTGCAGCCAAATTGAGCATTAAGAAAACAAATGAGGCTGGTTTTGCTTCTGGTAAGCAAAAGCAAAGAGGAGATTTATTTTAAAGCATGGCAAACATTTGTGATTATTTAGCTTTTATATAAATTGCCTTATAATGATGTTGGTACACAGAGGGCATGAAAACAGTCATTTAAAGTAGGAGAGTGGAGAGGACCCTAAGAATTAATTTTGTATGGAGCAACAGTTATAGTGTCAGATCGCATTTTAATTGGTATAATATAAAAATAATGGAACATAAAGTTTATCAAGCAAGCCCTCATCAACTTAAAACTGTATTTAGTGATGTAAACTGATACAACAGGAATGATATGAATTAAAAAAGAAAAGCACAAGGATGTTAAACACTCAAAGGAATAAAAGTCTTATCTGCTGGAAATGAAATAATATTTAATTTAAATATAACTTTCTGTTTTAGGACAATTTGTGTATCACGTCTGTGACAAATTGAAATTTAAGTAGACTGCTGAGTTGGAACACATCATCCTGATAAGTCTGCATACTGGGAAAAAAACCCAGCCTCCATCATGTTCAGTGAGGGGAGGCAATTTCTCCACAGAAAGCTTGTACAATATAAAAATAATCTCATTATTGCACGGTAGATTTTCATGTCACTCAAGAAACTTGTACTGCTACAGTCCATTATAAGCACACAATTTCAGCACACCGAGTCTAGATGGATTTGCTCTAAGGTTACTTTCAAAGTCAAATTATAATTCTGGACCACGAGGGACGAAAGGTGATTAGGCAACAAGTTTGCACATTCGTGTTTGATCGAAAGTTTTCTTTCAAAACACCAAAGAATTTGAGAAAATTTAGCATCTCGTGACACTGATTGTTGTTCAGTTCAGTCACTGGAAAAAATAAATCCCTTTACAGTCACAATCTGATTGGTTGGATGGGTTAACTTCACATGATCATGTTTATTTTTCTTTGTTTACAATATTATAGGGTTTAGAGGTCTTCACACAAACACTGACTTTTTCCTTTCTAGCTTGTGACTCAGCCTGGTTTCACTGATGTATATATAGTATCTCTCTGCAGCTGCTTATCTGAGGAGATAGCAACGCCACTAGTGTACTTGCACAATGTTGTCTCCATTCCTTTGTCTACAGTATACAGACTGGCCAATCGTTGCAATCAGTTGCTTCCTGAACGGCACTATCATATATTATTGTTACATGGTGGCTCTGTTAGACAGCAACATTTGTGGTTGCTTAATCCATGTGTCCATTTCCTGATTTGCACTGTTCTGCAGATAAAGGTACAATCAGTCCGATTGATTTCTAAGTGTTGTTATTATTCAAATATGTTGAAATAAAAAAATTTACACGAACAGTAGAAAAAACACGTCATTGTAGGGTCCACAGTTGTGGGGAAAACATAGCAGCTAGCTGCAGCTGTTAGGCAGATATATATGGTCTAAATGTAATCCTTTTGAACTCTCTTGGCTGACTAAAGCGCATTAGTCCTCCAGTATAGCTAACATCGAGCATTTTAAAATGGAGGGATAAGAAAATAGAATTCAATTAATTGCAATGTGCTGATATTATACAAACTGTAAATTTATAGAATGAAAAAAGGATGATTTGGCAGTTTTTTTGCCAGTAACCTTGGCTAACTTTTTCTCTATTAGGGGAGACCTCACATACACTGTTGGCTGTATGAGAATAAAGCTTTATTAGCTGATACTAGCCTTTCGCCAATCGATCGTTATCTACATTTATATTAGTGGATACATTTTAAAAGTAAGAAACAAATTTCAAACATGTTATGAGCGTTGATGTTGTAGTTTGCTCACCAACGGGCACAAACTATACAACGGGGCGGTCTGCGGTAGCACACATATTGGAACCCCACAAACACAACAATCGTTGTTTAAATGAATAAATAAATAACTCAAATGTTCGATTCTGCAACATTATCAGTAATAGAAAAAAGGAGTCTGACTTATCGGACTAAATGTTTCTTTGAGTATTTCATGATAACAACTCTAAAGGAGCAAATGTGTGCTTATCACCAGAAATTCACCCCTGGTGCTGCCCTAGTGTCCCATTATCTGCTGAAGAGCTGCAGAAAGTCATTGCAGAACGTGTTTGATGGAGTTGCTGACTGTCGGGCCCATTGTCCAGGAGGACTGGTCTATCATGTTAGTTCTAAAGGACACATTTTCACTGTGAAAAATAAACACAGACCTTTTAGGAGGGGGGAAAAAAAGAAAGGAAAAAGAGGCCGCCTCATAAAAACACAGTGCATAGACTCAGCTAAGAGGTAGGTTGGTTTAGGGACTCACTTGCAATGTCCTATTCCTGCTCCTCTTTGATTTAAAGTCACATTTCATCGCATCAGTGGGTTAAAAAGTTTTTTTTTTTCATTATCTGATGCTGCTAACATATATATATATATAATTTAAAAAGGTCTCCACTTTTACCATTAACCAAGTGTTCTACATATTTATTGCTAGATACCGCAACTCCCTCCTTCACTACCCTTTGAATTAAATAAAGAAAGACTCCTATTCCAATGATCTGCTAGTGCTGTAAGTTGCTTTGACAATTATGTATTTTTTGAGAGCCTAATAAATATTCATAACCAGTGGCTGAACCTCAGTGCTGATGATGCGATCATGTAAATTGCTCCCCGTATCATGAATATATATATCAAATATATGGCTCATTCATAGGAACTGATGAAAGAAGTTACTGGAAATGATCTTTGAAAATGTTATACATGAGCAACAAGTGTCCATAAAACTCTTTAGGTTAATTTTGTGCTTGCAATCTTTGTTTTGCAACTAGCTACTCTTTATTATTAATATTGTTGAGTTGAAACAACACACTATTTCATGCACCAACAAGGCAGCAATACGGGAGCAAAATTAAATACTCTGTTTTTTTTATATATCTGAATGAATTAACCATTTTTTATTTTTTCTTAATGACACTTATTTCAGAAGCATATTTTGCAGATTTTTATTTTTTTTTTTACCTGTCTTCAACTTCATTATGTAAATACACCATATAAATGACAGGTGCATCCCAGAATAACAAACATGTCTAATTCTGAATAATTTCCTGAGCCGGGTGACAAATTCTTCCTTCCTCCTGCACTATGCATAGACGTGGAGCATCGGCATGCATACAAAGTAGGGTGGAGATTTAGCTTGGCTTGCTGTAGCGTAGCTCCCCATCTCCCTCCATGTCTTTCTCTCCAGCCCCAGCTCTCCCTGACATAAAAGTGCATGTCCTCTGAGGTTCATGCCTGCCCCTCTGTGTCTGTTGGGGCTACGTCCCAGAGAGACACAGACATGAAACCAAGCACAACGGGGGAAAAAAAAGGCTGTGTGTTTTTATGGAAGAGGTCACACACATTTCTATGAATATCCAAGCGGGTATACTTTTAAAATTTCACAAGAAAGAAAATAATACTGCACTGCTTAGGGTCGTGGCAGACTAGTAATTATAAGTAATAACTTGGTAGCCACAGCAAAAGCCTAGCTTGTTACCCATTACCCCACTTGGCCTTCCCTTGACTTCAGCTGCCAGAGCTATAGAGAAATCACAAGCCTAAACTGAATTTTTGATATAAAAACTCGCCAGGGAAAGTTCTGAGCTGGCAATCTGCAGCCTTTTATTGATAAGTTTGTGCACACGTCTTGTGCCAAGTTCTGAATCAGTGCTGCGAGCCAAACTGATGCTCACACACTAACACTGTAGCTTCACACTCATCTCTCTCTCTGCTCAGTTTTTGCTCTGAGGCCTCCAAAGTGTTGTAAGAATAATGCTCTAATGATAATGATAAGGTAATGTACTGTAAAAAAAAAAAAAAAGAAAGAAAGAAAGAAAGAAGAAGAAGATGAAAATAATAAAATAAAATTACAAACCGAGTGCAGGCAGTGGTTTAATGAGGGGATTTACATCAGACATTTGGAAGTTTCTGGATGGTTTACAATGAGCACGCAGCAGATGGTGAATGAAATACGATTTCTTACAAATAAAACCACAAAGTGGCAAATGGCGTGCTGAGGCAATTTGTTTGCCTCATAGTTGCATTTAAAGAACGCAAACAATAAAACTGTTGCTGATTACTTAATTGCAGAAAACCCATTTTGCAGCTTGAAATGAATGAAACTATTTTAAATTGCATTAGATTACATAAACAATGCATGATGTCTAAACGGACAAATAAATAGGAAGCGGCTTGTACGGCGTTATAAGCCGTGCTGATCTGGTGAATGAGATACTGCTGCGTCTGTGGTGCTGAACACATTTCTTCTTGGGTGCTTTTGTTATTTCATATGCCTGTTTGTGCAGTCCGTGTTTGATTTATTCTTTTTAATGAAACAAATCTGTTGCACAACGGACTCAGCCATTATGGAGAAAAACACATGACGCAAAAGGCCCGAAGCGCTTTTAGCAATGACACGATATTTTCAAATTAGAGGTTTATAATGATGTTGTAGATTATGTTGAAGTTTCATACATTTTACTGTCATCTCCGTGCTCGGATCAGTCGTGCTTTTGTTTAAAAATGCGTCTGTGTCATCTTTGTGGGCTGAATTCCTCCTGAATGTGACTCAAACTACATTTAAAACTGGAGCTCATAACTCCTGAAAACAAAGCAAGCCCTCAGCTGCCTGCAGACAGCTAGTCAAAACTCTTTTACTTCTAATCCTCCAAAGAGAGTGACAGATGGTAGGATTGTGTAAACTTGTACTACAAAGAGGCTAGACCGTGTATGACATGGAGATTTGTTCACATTAAAGCTATTAAACGCTATGTGTGTTTCCGGTAGGTTCATATTTAGCCTTCAAACCACTTGTCTGAAAGCAACGCATAAATGAATAAAGGGCAAACCACAATCTGGACTGATGCTGGTAACTGATATGCACACAAGAGAGCAAATGCAACCACAATTCTTTGGTGGGATCAAGTTTTGCAGAAATCCTCCACAATGCAACCTCTGACAGGCTCCTTGTCTTCTGTTGCATAAGTCAGCGTGCGCCAATAGTGACGTCAGTGCTGGAGCACTATGCAGCACCGTCGGCAAAGACAAGCTGAAGGCACAAGTCTCTCAAGTTCATCTCTACAAGCATCAAGTTGAGACGTTCTGCAGAAAAATGGAAAAAGTACCTGTGTTGTATGTTTTTTTTGACTTCCTATTATCCCTATTCCATTAGAGACTGGCTCAGTTTGTCACTTATAAACAGAATTGGTTTTACTGGTTGGGAAAATGTGTTGATGACACAGTTTGCATGAGCAGTGACCAGTCCGTGGACCATAACCGGAGCTTAACCAGAAGCAGCACAGGTCTGTCCAATAAAAGAACAAGCTACAAATTTTGCTTTCAGATTTAATATTCTGTAAAGAAACTTTGGATTTCTATATACTGTGAGAATGCACGAGAGAATAAGAATAAAAGTAAACAAGTAAACATTATATTTTTTGCAAGAAAAGCCTATTTCATTAGTAAATCATTGCATGAGCCATATATGTCTTTTGGGACATATATATAAACAATTTCTGCTGGAGTGGGGAATCCTTATGATTCCTTCCATACGAGTAAATAAAAATGCAAAGTTTTCCTGAAGTCTGCACACTACCTCAGCTTTTCTGTGAGATTTCCTTTCAACACAAAAGTTTTACACATGGCTTTGACTGACAGAATGTGAGCATGAGACAACATAATGGCTATATTTGAGAAATACGGGGAAACAGGCACCATGGGAAATGGGGAAAAAAGTATGAAATTCAGAGAGCAACAGAGGGCAGCAAGAGTAGTCAGAAACTGTGAGATGTATTTGACCTGAGCACTGAGAGATCATCAGAAATCATATGCTGCTGCTCAACTTTGGGACCGCTGTGAGCTTTAGAGATTGATCAAATGCTCTGCCATGCTTTTGGCTTCAGCAGAAATTGATGCCATCTCAAACTTTCATTTCCAACCTTCACAGATATAATTTGCTTTCCTAAGAAGAAAATAAATGTATGGGTGCCCGAGCACTGCTCAGTTAAAGTTGCAATAGAGAGCGTTCCAACTTTCCAACCTTGATTTCTAGTATTTGATTAATGGGCAGGAATTTTGTCTTTTTTGTTATTTAGTGATGCTGGAGCGATATGGCACAGCAAGAAGGTTCTGGGTTCAAGTGTGGAGCCTGTATTTCCTGCTACAATCCAAAGAAATGTGTGTGAGTTTAACTGCTGATTCTACACTGGCTGCAGGTATACCTCGCCTCTTGCCCGATGTCAGCTAAGGCTCCTGACACTCTGGATGGAAAAAAATCAAATCAAATCTTTGCGATCTAGTATGAATGTCACTTTTTGAGCCCTCTCAAGTCTCAGAGAGTCTCTTCATTGAGTTAATGGCTGTCCAAGGCTCACTCTTGTCTTACTTTTTTATTTTTTTCCTCCTCCTGCACCTTTTGTGACAAAATCTTTTTTTTTCTTTCACCAGGTGAGGTCTCTGCAGCTGCTCCTCTTCCACTTTCTTCCAACAGCTTGTCTATTGCCACATTAAGATCACGCTGATAATAAAATTGATCTGTGCAAAAAAAGGAGTATACATCCTGTTTACACTGTCATTTGTCTGCTGCTGCTGCTTTTCCCTATTTACGAGAACAGCCTTAACTGTCAAAGGTTTCACTGAGCGTGTGGGTGGAGGGTGGAGGTTCTAGACCCCATCTAGGAAATCATTGGGTGAGAGGGAGAGTACACCCTAGACTGGCAGCCATTCACATGACAGGGTTAGCACAGAGAGATGGACATATTCACATTCACACCTACAGCCAATTTAGAATTGCTGGTTAACCTGACGTGCTGGAGTACGAAAATAGAAATTCACACAGTCACAGGGTGAAAATGCAAACTCCACACAAACACTGCAGCTCTGTGCCGCCCAGTTAATAAATGGTGAAACGGAATCGTACTCATATACCGCTTTTCAGCCTTGTCTGTGCACTCAAAGCTACAAACCACACACACATACAAACAAAACCTACTCACAAATCTGCATGTAAACCCTGCAGAAGGATGTTTCACGTACAAGTGATTCATACCTGAATCTGTTTGTACTTTACAATCAAATTTAGAAGTCCCTCCGACCGTGCATGCAAAACAACCGTGAAGGTCTGGCTGTCTGAGAACATTTTTACACACATTTATAAACTGAATAGTCCTACTACCTCAGCTACCACCAATAATGTCATCTGTAGTAGTATTAGTGTTTTTCTTTTGATTTGGGCCATTATTTACAGTTTTCTAAAACACACCAAAAAAGCTTGGCTTGTTAAATGAAAACCTGAAGGCTTTAACCTTTAAAATCAAACAGAATTAAACATATTGTTAATATTATTAGCAGAAGTAGAGATTAATGAGTTCAGCCCTTGCTACATATATTACTTACATTCTAGTTTCTCTTTTCTGGCTGACATATCTGCCTGTTTTCATCTTAATCTTACAGGCTATTAGTCTTTTCTCATATCAACTTAAATGTACAAAAGCTTTTTCTTTTCATTCCTTTTTTTTTACTCAATCACAATAACAAAAAAAAAAGCAAATGAAAGAAAGAGAGCAAGAAAAGCAAAGTCATATTCGGCATCCCATTTTTTTCACTCCTTATAATAATTGGTGGTTTTGGAAAGTTAGATCTTCTCTGGTTTCCTTCTCAGACACTGTTTCCTCAGTCTGACTGTCACCTTCTCTTTGTGGTTGAGGCTTGTTTTTGTCACTGTTCTTTTCACTTCATTTTGAAGGTAAACTTTCCATATATGCATAAATGGGGGCTTAGTGTTATGCAAATAGTTTGCAGATTGCACGGAGCGAGCACAAGCCTGTGGGTTTGGAATGAGTCTAATTAACTAACATGCACACAACACTAACAGCATGGCTGACCAGTGCAAACGTGTCATAAATCCGACCATAATTTTAGATGTAGCCTCCTTTTTGGCTCGGGGTAAGAACGTTTCCAAGCACAAATTTGGTCCATTTATACAGCACTTTCTATCCAGCACACATTCACTCTCCAGTGGAAGCTTGGAGTTCAGTATCCAGCCCGAGGATACTTCAAGTGGACTGGAGAAGCTGAGGATCAAGCCACCAACGTTCCAATTAGTACATGACCCGCTCCAACTCCTGAGCTACAGCTGCATTAGGAAAGAAATCTCTCTTTAAACTCACATTGTATATATGTCTCAAATAAAAAGCACTCTTGTATTTCAGAAGTTCATTTTTAAACAAGGCTTTTACATACATTTGCAGAAACATTTTGTGGAATATGCAAAGCTGGAATGTTAAGATTTTTACTAATTCACACGTTACTTTATCACACCAGAGAGTAAGCAAGACTGACGGCATCAGAAAAAGAGTAAGGGTAACCATCCCACTCGGTGGGAGAAAGAAAACAGGACACGTCTAGGGAGAGCAGTGAGATGTAAGGAATATGTCATGTCTGCAGATGGACAGGCAGAGATGGAGACGAGGCTGGGGAGACAGGTGGCATTATGAACTATTCATACTGTCAGGAAAATATTTGATGTCGTGGTCAGTTACACCTGACTAATGTAAACTTTCCACTGAGGTATGCAGCCTCAGGGCCATTTGTACTTATACACAGAGTGCGCTCTATTAGGGTACTTACAAGGTTTTTTTTTGGTAATGTTAGCGAGGTAGGCAATCTACCGTTCAGTTGGAATTTTACTTGGTAAAAATATTAAACCAAGGCCAACAGGAGTCAACAGTATATGTTTAAAAATGTTTAAAAAGGTAAGAAATGTGGTTTTATAGAACACAGCACCAGCAAGGCCATTATGCAGGCAACTGCTGTAACAGGAATAACCCCTTCAAAACAGCACAAACGTATTGAGAAATTGCATGCATGAATAATAATAAGCTATCATTAGTCAGTACTGTGTATTTCATTACACAAAAAGTGAAGCGAATTCAAATTTAAGTTGGAGTGTAATGGCAGGGGTAGACTAAATCATTGCATTGCCAATGCAATGTTCTCCTAGAAGGAAAAAGTCAAAGCAAATCTCAGACTGATGATGCGATACATTATTTGGTTCCCAGACAAGAAGAGAAGGAATGAGAAAACAGTGTATTCTACAGTGCTGAACACAACCTCGCTATCATTTCAAAGCAGACTGTTGAGATGAACTCATTAGAGGGCAAAAATAGAACATCTGAAATGTTAATTGATGTTGCAACAAAGGTTTCTTCTACTGCTCACACGGACAGCAGACACGCGAACGGGATTAAACCACTGTAACCATGGCGATGCACATTACCTGACAAGGTTAGTTGTGTTTGACAGGGCGGTGGGTGTTGCATTATGCAGACCAGAGGTTTCAACATTCTGCTGACGGTTGTGTTGACTCCTATCTGCTGTACCGGCTTATTTCCAGCACAGATTTGTAAATGCTGATACACGCTGTAAATTGCAAACGCTGCAGGACATAAAGCAAAACACAGATGTGTGATTGTCGGTTCGTTTTAATGACCTGGCGTTACATTCGCAACTGTATGTGGTAACAAGCGGTGCAGAAACTCCTAAAACTATTTTGCTCTGTTAACGATAAGGCCAATGACGCCAGTGAGTAAAACACAAATTGACTCAGTTTCACATTGGAGTTCAATAGCAGCATCAGAATGAAAAATCATTGTGATTGGATTCGGAAGATTTGGTACGTTTATGTAACCCCAACACTCTGCTGCTTTGAATTTATCAAGCTGGAACATGACCCAGATGAGCATCTCTCTCTCATTTTCCCTGCTTCTCGCTGAAGTCTGTGGACTGCTTTGAAATTGTTCTGGTGACGGACGTTCATATTTATGCTTTAATGGGGCTCTAAAGGAGTTGGAGGGGAAGATGATTAATTGATGTTTTGTGTAATAAAAATGGACAATTAACTTGTTTTAATGGGTTTGTCAAAGGCAGTGGGGGAATAAAAACAACTAGCCTAAAGTGTCATTTGGGTTGCAGAGAGTTTCTTTAGTGCTTCCACTACATTAAAGACAATTTTGTGACAATTTTTCACAGATAAGGACTTGCCTTTGATAGAATTGTACTGGCTTCCTACAAAGCTTTGCTTGCTTTATTCAACTTGCTGATAAGCTGTTAAACAGAATGTGGCTGCCCTGCTCTTTGTTATAAGCGCTAAAGAATTTTTAGCGTCAGTATTACCATTACGTCTAATTAAAGGAGACATTTTTTCTATGTTTAAATAGGAATCATTTTCGCTGCCAACCATAATGATGGTATAATTAACATATTAAAGTTTTATTTTCTTCTTATTAGACTTTTGGAAATTATGCCTCAAAAATACTGAATATTGTAATCTGTTTGGTAAATAAACCCAGCATGATGATTTCCTTTTATTTTAGCTATCCAAACAAAGACTGCATTTCAAAATAGGATCCGATATGTCGATGTTCCAGGCTGCATGTGCTGGCTAAATCCACACGACACATGCAATCTTGTAAACACACAAGGCCGCAGCCAGCAATATTGTAGACCGTGACTTATGGCTGTACAATAAACCATCTTTTAAAAAGATGAATTTCAAGCAGACAGGCAGGGGATGTATGATAGATTAGTTGTGTCAGGTTTTATATCAGGCATTTAAGTTGTCACCCTCCACAGCAAACAGCCTCGAAGGCAGACAAACCTCAGCAGATTTCGACACAGTAAGCACTCCTCTTCTTCTGCAATAATGCTGGTGAATATGATTGTGAGATTATAGATGTATGACAAAAAGAAAAATCTCCTGAATGGACTGTACCTGACACATCGTCGGCTTCTACAGATAATATGTCGATGTACTCCTGTGCGCAATTGTCCTTTCCCCATTAGATACTCATCAATATCAGCTGTTCTTTACAAATCCCCTTTCTTTTTTTTTCTTTGCATTTGAGACCTGCCCTCCAACCGCCCACCCAGCTGCATTTCCTGCCACTCTAATGGTATTTTCTCATATCAACCAGCTTATCAAATCCAAATTTCGGTGATGGATAAATCTGCCTGAGCTGATGGGCTGGAGTGCCGCCTGCTGCTATCAATCAGTGTGTTGCCAGGTGATTGTGTCCTGCTGGGATGTATGACATTATGAGGTCCATTTGGAGGACCAGCTGAGTTAGAATGGCTCCAATCGCTCAAAGTCAATTTTGGGCATTGGTCGCCTTTTCGCAATCGATGGGATCCTGTAAAGGTGCACGAGCTGTGAGGTCTCCAGCCATATCTGGTCCTTATCCCCAGAAAGAAGCTGTCCACTTACCCTAAGTGTTCCAGCACTTCTGCACATATGGATGTGCTTCCGAGTGACTATTGAGGAAAAGTAATCTAAAATTAAGGGGGCTCAGCATGATACTGAGCACATCTTCCGATCAGGCTCTTGTACTGTAGGTGCATGATAGGAACTATTTTTGCAAACTGCAAAGAAAAAGTTCTACCAAACAGCATTTAATATTCACTATTATCTTGTGATCTGACACCAATAAACAAAAAGAAAACACAATCAAATCAGATTAAACAGTTGGATACAAAATGCTCTGCTAGCTAAGGAACTAATATTAAACATCAAAGTAAACACTAGAAATTATGTAACACTAGCGGCAGTGTTGGGAAGGTTACTTTTAAAATGTATTCCATTACAGAATACAGAATACATGCCCCAAAATGTATTCTGTAACGTATTCCGTTACGTTACTCAATGAGAGTAACGTATTCTGAATACTTTGGATTACTTAATATATTATCATGCTGTTTACAACTACATGAATGTACTATTGCTGTGATTTATTACTGTTACTGAAGGTCCGCGGCTCCGAACCGTAGTAAAAGACCTCTGGCTAATACGGTGGGTTCTGTGTCGGGCTCGTAGCCAAAAACTAGCTTTACTTTGTTGTCTGGGTCAACTTTGCTAGCGAGAGACAGACAGAGGCGTTGAAAGGCTGCTCCAACGGAACTTATTGTTTTTGGAGGAAAACACGAACACGGTGTACAGTTGAGTCTTAATAGCTTACTTACAACTGGGCTCGTCAGGTACTCTTCTTGGCTGCAGTGGTTATTATTATATTTACATGCTTCCAGCTCCAGTTTTTGCTCAATGACAGCTCGTACTTTTCCTTTTTCTCCCTCCCTCGCTCACAGACACATAACGTATATGGCAGTCCATTCTCCCTGCAGCACGGACTATGATGCTACATGCTTTAGAGCTATACCGGTAGCATTCTGCCTATTAGCTTAGCACAACAACAACAAAAAGGCGCTCTCTCACCCAGGAAACACGCAGAGAGAGAGAGAGCGTCACCCTGTAACCATGGCAACCGTAACGCTGCCGCCTGGAACAACAGAACGTAGCTGTCAAACAAAACCCAAACAGTCCTGACCCGCCACAATATGAAACAGGGAAGTACCGCCGTGTAATCCATTTATTTCAACAAAGTAACTGTATTCTAAATACCACCTTTTTAAACAGTAACTGTAACGGAATACAGTTACTCATATTTTGTATTTTAAATACGTAACGGCGGTACATGTATTCCGTTACTCCCCAACAGTGACTAGCGGAAATGATGTTATTAAAATGTATCTTTGGCAGCAGGTCCTTATTAAACATTATATTTAGTTTCACCACTGTCTTTGTCCTCTCTTTGTTGGTGTTGTGGAAGTTTTCCATTAAATAAAGCCTGCAGACGAGCGGTAGCTAACATTCTTTAATCAAAACACACAAGGAACAGACAACCAAGCTTGTGGAGAGCCTACATGACCGCGGGGCAGACGGTCAGCAAAGTCTCCCTGAGCCTAGCATGGCTCTCAGTTAAATACCTTCTCCAGGAACAAAAGGCAGTACACAGCTGTTTCACACCTTAAGGTTCACACTCCCTTGCTACCTCCCAGAGTCCTCGAAGAAACAAAAGATTCTTCCTGTGGAGCTGTCTGCTTCCCCCAACTTCCTTACTACACCCCCACCATTTGTCTTAATGTATGAGTGTGAGACTTGTTAAAATCTAGTGGCACCAAGGCATTATACAATAAAATAATGTGATTAATACATAAGTAAAAGAAATTCCTATACATTGGCATTCGGGTTGTTTAAGCAGAATCGTGCACACCTTTTTCCATCGGGAGTGACTAGACTCAGTTGGGGCCTCCAGTCGTCTTGCCTTGCCGGGTGGCAAGCAGTGCATTTGGCCATGAACATGAGAAACTATTTTAATAAAGTGAAGAAAGTGTCATCTTCATTTATTGAACATATTTAAAGCCACAGCAACCACACTTTTGGCTACAACAAAATACAGGCTGTTATTCAAAAGCAAACATGAGGGGGAAAAAAAAGTTCACAAGTTTTAAATGAATTCATTCAAGCGAGTCACTTCAGAAAGATGCATCTACTCAAGCCTCTAGTGTGTTTCAGTAATCTAATCATCGCACGAGGAAGCCTTTCTTTGTGAGGTGAAAATACCAGCCTTGAACTGTTATAATTACTTTTTTTTTCTCAGCCATGTGAACAATAAATAAATAAAAAATATGGGCACCTGATGAGAATAGCCAGTAGCTATTTAGACATCATAAATTATGGATACAGAAAGTGAAATATACAAACTGAACCTTATGGCAAAGCTTGTAGCTGACATTCAATTACACCCTGCACCACTTACACTGACGTCAAAGCTACTAAGACTTCATTTAGGTAATTATTGCTCCCATTTACCCTTTGAGTACATAAATGTGGATGGATTTTTAGGAATAAATTCTGTTTTGGATTAATTATTCAAGATTGTGCTGTGTCATGTCATGATTTTTTTCCCCCCTGCGATCACATTGTTGGTAAAGTAGCACCCTGGGAAGCTGATGTTAATCACCCGATTTATTTATGCTCTACTTTCAAAAACATTCCTGCAAGACAATCAGAACAAGGTCTAATCCAAGATGATAAAGAAAGCTTAATGACTTATTATTTCTGTTCATACACTCTGCACTGATATTTAAATCAGCACGCACTGGAAGCCCCATTAACCGATTAAATGCAAGGGATCCCGACAAGTAGAAGAGACACGAGGTGACAGTTTAGGCCTTGATCATGTTTCATGAAATCTATGACTAATTGAATGAAATTAGATATTGAAGCTCATAGACTAATATGCTTAACAACTTTAATAATTACATCATGGTCCATTGCAAGTCTGGGTTTCTCTCTCTCTGCTCTCACTCTCCAATCTGATCCTCTCTCTGCTCTCAGGTGGAGTTTTTCAAGGCCCGCCCCTCTGTCAATTTCCCACACTTCCACCTACACACATGTTTTCCCATCAGTTCATCTCCTCTTTGTACGCAAAACCAGCTCAAGCCTACCACTCTGCCAGATCTTTGTTGCATTAGTGCACAGCCTTCAAACTCCAGTCTTTGAGGGCCGGTGTCCTGAAACTTCTCCATGTGTTCCTGCTGCAACACACCTGAATAAAATTAGGTCAGTAGGAAGACTCTATAGAACTTGATGGCATGCTAAGATGGCAATTCAGCCATTTGACTCATGTTACAGTAGTAGTGAATGAACACGGTGCAATAAAAGTACTTTTAGAAGTATGTTTTTCCAAACACTTAGATTTACTTACATTTATTTAAATTTACTTGTGTAGGGTTAGGGGTTGCAACCTCAGCATGCAGTCAAGTTCTATTGAATCTTGCTAATTTTATTCAGGTGTGATACAGCAGGGACACGTGGAAAAGTTTCAGGACACCAGCCCTCGAAGACTGGAGTTTGACACCCCTTCCTTTGTGAAACACTCACATTCTCTGGTTGGCTGAAGTTCTACTCTCCTGAAGAAAACTATATTGCCAAACGTATTCACTCACTCATCCAAATCATTGAATTCAGGTGTTCCAATCACTTCCATAGCCACAAGTGCATAAAATCAAGCACCTAGGCATGCAGACTCCTCTCTGCATGCTCTCAGGGGCTCAGTTAATTCCAGCATGGTACCGTGATAGGATCCCATCTGTTCAACAAGTTCAGTTGTGAAATTTCATAGAACTGGTTTCTATGGCCGAGCAGCTGCTTCTAAGCCTTACATCACCAAGTGTGACACAAAGCATTGGATGCAGAGGTGCAAAGCACACCGCCAGTGGAACAGTGGAGACATGTTCACTGGAGTCCAACATTAGTGTCTGACTTCACAAATCAGCTTCTTGAATAATGGTCAAAAACTCCCATAAAAATATTCTTGAACCTTGTGGAAAGCCTTCACAGAAGAGGTTAAACTGTCGTAGGTACAAAGAATGGGCCAAGGTCAGATTAAACCCTGTGGATTAAGAATGGGATGACACTTAAGATCATGGAATTCCAAGCTGATCTTTTCCTGTATGTACACTTAGCTGCCATTCACCTGCCTGTCCACCCTCTAATGCATCAGCCTTTTGTAAAACTCTGGCCTTCCACCTCTGTTGGTTCTGGACACGAGACTCAAGTATGAATTCAAACTAAAAAATCAGCGTCAGTATTCAACTGTGCAACTCTGACGCCAAATTAACCTTGTTTCTACACTCTGACAGAAGACCGTCTGCAATCCTGTAAGCACTCACAGCTCCAAACGCTCTCACTCTGTAGACTTTTACGCTTGTGCCTGTAAATAAACCCTTTAAAAACTGATTACTGTGTTTTGGGTCCTGCCTCAGAGTCCAAAACTATGTTGGTTTATGACTATTTAATTGCATTTAGCCATTGACTGTGCAGGCGCTAAGTAGCATCTTACGTCCCGATCAAAAACAAGTAATTTATAAATAACCTTGAGTAGATCTCACCTAAAGTGTTTAGCACTGTATTCCTAACTTTACAAAGGATAAAAAATATTTCAAACTACTTACAACCTGACACCGTAAGGCTTTAAGGTCATAGATAAAATTGCCTCGGTGTCCTGCACTACACAGTAACATTAAGGAATATGACACAAAAGAAAATGGGTTATTTATGACCTCTACGCCCAGCCCAGCAGAGTACACACTGTAAGCCCATGAATATCTCAGAAGATAAACCCCAGCATTTCACACATAACAAAATCACTCCGCCCCCTTGATTAAATTAAGGACCTTAAGTTGTGTTAGTTTTGCGGCTGAAAGACACTCTGAGTCATGCAATCGATTCCTTTTGGCTTCTGAGGTTTAGAAAATGAAGTCATTTCGCCAGCGTGTGGAGCACAGAGAGGGGGATATTGAGACGGCTTTGTAGAGGGATGTAAATAAACAGTACGACAGAGGCGAAGACGAAAAAGAGAGGAACCAAGGGAGGAAAAAGTAGATGATATGGATGCTTTCTCCAGTGAGAGAGATAAGGCTTAAGTGCTCCAGAAAAACTGAGCCGAGCCTGTGCTCTAAATAAGTTAGACATGGTGTAACAAAAGCATCGCCTGTGCTGCTAAATTGCTGTTTTATTATTGTAAACACCATTTTTTTCCAAGGTTTTTTTTGTCTCTCTCTACAAGAAAGCTTGAAAAAGAACACATTTAATCACCCATTAAACTGCAGAAAGAGTTTTCATTATGAAATCTTTTTAACTGTTACCATCAAACAATTTTTAAACACTTTGACACACACTTACTTCCAAGACTTCACAAGACTGATCCCACTTTCATGTCTGAGATGGGGCTGGGAGATTAGGCAGCGATTAAGCAATCATTAAGATTAAAAGCAGTCTAGCTGCACCCTCCTTATACCATGCCACTGTCGCAAAAGACTGGACGCAGGCAGGCTTAGTTACTTACTGATGTGGGAGAAATAATGCCAGCTAAATATTGCCTTTGAATCCTTTCCTGTCCCAGAGGCTTCTCCTTCAAGGTTTGCACTCATTTCTGAAGGGCTGTTTATTATTGGTTTCCCTCACTCTCGCTTCACGCCTTCTTTTCCTGGAACCAAAACAAGCTCTGTTTTCTTTTGTGGGACATAGTTTATCCACTCTGGCTGTTCCACTGTCCATCTTTTCTGCTACCAAAAACAAAATTGCTACCCTCCTCTAGTCGTGGTAAATGTAATCGAGCGTCTGTTTTCCTGTGAGGTTTTGTGCCCAGCACAGTGACAGCAAGGCTCATAGGGAACAAATCAAAACATTGATTGTATTGTTATTCCAATACACCATGCAATCAACATTTAATTGTTAATGATTAGTTAAAGGGATTTTTTTATTGCCACACTGTGTCTTATTTGGGATGAACTATGGAGTACGCCACCATTGCCATTTTTGGTGAATGGTAGTTTATTGCAAGGCAGCCAGCTGTAATTCCCCCAAAACATCTTTTCTTTGGTTAAATAAACTTGATTTTGAGAAATGAAATGTTAGATAGCTTAAACAGAGTCTAGAAGACTGCAATCCTTGCTCTACTCCTCTGTTTCTTTCTAACTGCCTCCCAGCTCCATTTAACATGAGGGTATTGTGTTAAATGAACTAGTACTTCAATCTGTGCTTATTTACTTTGGGAATTTTTCAAGAGTTAGATGTATTTATAGTCTTTCTCAGATCAAACTCTCAAAAATGCTTAAAAACACACTGAATTTCTTGGGTTTGCATTTGCTCAAGTAAAAAAACCCAATTTTTTTTATTTCATGACTAGTAGATAGTTGAATTCAGTCAAAATCTTGTATACTCAGAGTTATCCCACTTTGTTAATCACAATGGATGAAAGCTACACAGCATCTAATTTAAAATTCAATTGGAACCAGTACCAGTAATAGAAGTTAATTCTAAAGGGAGTTTATCGCCTTCTGTTCAGTCTTCATTAGTGTGCCGTTCACTCTTGCTTTGACTGAAATCCCCTTTGCTGGTCTTTGCTTTGAGTCTGGGGTGCGGCCTTATCACAGGAGGACCCACTGGAGTGCAAATAACCGGCACGCTCTTTGTTATCTGAATCTCTTTGTTTGCCACCCGAAAAGCTTTCACATGGTTTTACTCAAAAACAATCATTCACTCAAATTTCATCACACAGCTGTGAACACTGTTGTGAGTGCCTCAGGTGATAATCTTCCCACTTTCCAGCGTCCATTTGTTCTTCCCAAGACAGCTATGTCAGCCATCGAATACTCAATCATTCCCACTTTTTCTGCAGCAGAGGTGAGTTGTAAGTGGGAAGCTCAGGATGCCATTTCAGATCATGTCATAGTAAATAAATTCAATATCTAGTATAATGTTATGAATGAATATTTTTTTAAAAACACTATTACCTTTGACATTTTTAGGGCTTTATTGTCTCGAGTTATGGAAAATTACTGTGAGAGTCTTTATTTTGAGGAATAGCTCAGAGGAAGGCTAGATTAAATCTGAAAGTTACTCTAAACAGTGAAGGTTGTTTACCGTAGACGGGCACATTACAGACAACTTTGTTGTCCTTTCAGTTTCTCTTCCAATAAAATTGAGCTTGTCTTTGGCTTTATCTAAAACTGACCATTATGTGTCCATCTAACTGTTGTTTGTAACAATGTAGCTATGGTCCCAAATCCTAGTGATTAACGTGGACATGGGCAGAATGGAGCCAGTTTTCTGGTGCGAGAAATTGGATAAATGATGGTTTAGTTTTTATTTTAGTCCAAATGTTCCTGTATCCTCAGCAACACTAGCATCTGCTCATAGCTGAGGGACTTTTTGTGGATTACTGTTGTGTAACTTGATGTCACTGAGTCCTATTCTCTGTTTTGTTTCTCTCAACATTACATTTATCTCTGTTAACACCCTGAGACTGGATCTTTCATTTGGGATGAAATGGATGCAACAGAGGCCTGTACTACAAGCTCAAAACATTCAGCATATCGTGCTGATATCTGGATTCACCTCCTCTAACATTGGCATTTGGGATAAGTACTGACAAAAAACTGGTTATGACGTCGCCAAGCTAACCCAAGGTTTCTGCTGCACGTTCATGTGAAAGGGGTGGTGTTGGCAGCATCTGAAAAAATCACAGTTATGGATAAATGTGCTGGCAGCAGGGAGGCTGATTTGATGAGGGAGGAGGGATATAGAAAAATATGAAGAGGCTAAATACAGACTGAAAGCAGGAGTGCTTGAATGTGTGTGAGAGTCACAGTAGTTTAGTATTAAAAGCACTGTATGAATGTGTGTTTACTCAGAAAGACTGGATAAGACCTACTATATAAATAAAGTTTAATGCAGTAAAAAAAAAATGCTGATTGTGAATTTTAACAGACCTATCTATGGGCAGAACTTTGTGCCATCAGAAACTGAATTTGAATAAGTTTGAATCTGAATTGCTCAGGTCAAGGCTCTTTTATATATATATATATATATATATATATATATATATATATATATATATATATACATATGCCTTCTCCAAGTCCACAAAACACATGTAGAGTGGTTGGGCACACTTCCATGCACCCTCAAGTTTCCTAGAGAGGGTAAAGAGCTGGTCCAGTGTTCCATGACCAGGACAAAAACCGCATTCTTCCTCCTGTATCTGAGGTTCAACTAACTGACGGACTCCCCTTTCTAGCACCCTGGCATAGACTTTCTCAGGGAGGCTGAGAAGTGTGATCCCCCAATAATTGGAGCACACCTTCAGGTCCCTCTTCTTAAAGATGGGAACCACTAACCCAGGTCTGCTAATCCAGGAGCATTCAAAAGCGATTTATACAACATGCCACATTCACCCATTTACACACATTCACACAAGCACTCTCGTCTATGCTTTTAAGTGCTTCCTAGCTAACATTCACACACATTCATACTCTGATGGATGCATCAGAGAGTATCTTGAGGTTAGTATCTTGCAGGCAGAGCATTGCTTTTGCTTCCTGAATTGCCTGACAGTTTGCCAGAATCTCTTTCCAAGATAGTCTGAAAGTCTTGATCCATTGCCTCTTTGAACTCCTCCCACACCCAGGTTTTTGCTTCAGCCACGGCCCAAGCCGTGTTCCACTTGGCCTGTTGCTACCTATCAGCTGCCTCCAAAGTTCCACAGGTTAACCAAGCCTGATAGCACTCCTTCTTCAGCCTGATGGTTCCCTTCACAATCCCAAAAATCGATCATCGACCTGCAGTCTAGGCTGTCCTGGTGCCACCTGCACCTGGACACCCTTATGTTCAAGCATGGTGTTTGTTCTGGACAAACTGTGGTTTACACAGAAGCCCAGTAAGAAAATGCCACTTGGGATCAGATCTGGCAGCTCGTTCCTCCGAATCACATCCCTCCAGGTCCCAATCCTGTTTTCCACATGAGCGTTAAAGTCTCCCATTAAGACGACACATTTCTTTGGCGAAGCACTCTCAAGCGCCCCTCCCGGGGAGTCCAAGAAGGCCATTTTACATTCCATTGCCATTTTTGATTGTAGAGCTTCTTACATCTGTACTCTGTAATTATTCAGCCAGTTATTCATTCATCTTTTATGAAGCAGTAGAAATTTCTGCTGTATTTTGCACTGACACTGACATGTCACTGGCTCACCTCCACATGCTACACGTAATCAGAGACTCTTTCAAAGACTTCTATTATTTCTTTTTATATCATCTACTCATGCAGTCAGGTCCTATCAGTCTGGCTGGTTTACTTCTACTTTATTAGTGTTTTTTTTTTTCTTTCTTTCTTTCTTTCTTTCTTTTTTTTAGTGCTCTGAGAACAGCTGGAGTTTGCTGCTTGAAGCTGTGATGAGCAGGTGGAGAGAGTAATTTTTCTTGTTCTCAGATTTGATCCATATTCTTTTTGATTTTGTTAGAAATGGCAAGCCATTAGGAATTTATTTTGCCAATGATTCCATTCCTTATATGACTGAGCAAATTTCAATATAAATTACATACTGAATGATACATTTGACAGTGCCAACGAAATAGAAGGCAGTCTGAATTAGCCTCACAATCATTAAAAATCAACCACTGTTCATTCATATTGCAGTCACAGCTACTGTAAATGGATTAAGTTCCCTTTCCATCCCTGTGGCAGTTCTGAAGACATACTGGTAGAGAAAACCGCTCACTGAATTGAAATGGACAAGGCAAGTTGAGAGAAAGTGTGTTCATAAAAAATATATAATAAAAAGAATTAATTACAACAATTTTTCACAAAACAACTACTCCCGTTTCTAACCCAACATCCCATTAGAGGGGATGTTACATTGGAAATTTATAATCTGTAACACCATCAGATCACAGCGAAAGTTTTAAAACCAACTTTTAGAATTGTTTTAGCATGGTTTTGGTTTCGGACTTGCCCGTGGCTGAAAACATTGCTTATCACTGGCTGTTGTGGGTTACTGAATCTGTGTGGGAGGCAGTCAGTGAGTTGAAATATCTCTGATCTGCTGTTTAGCATGCTAAACCAAGTATATTTTTCCTATTTGTTTTTATTTCTTCAGCTATTCCTTAAAAGTCATCCAAATCAGGGCAAAGCAACATGTTGCCTTCCAGTGCTAGTTATTAAAAATATTCAATTTTGTACCATGAAAAAAGTTTACTTAAAAATAGTGTCTGGACAGCAGCATTTGGCTTTTTGAAATGTTGTGTTTTCTGATTTTCATGTTTGATTTTTTGAACGATGAAACAAAAGCACCAGGTGAGCTATTACCTTCTTTACAAAATACAATAACTGGCCACTCTTTTAGGTACACCTGATCCACTGTTCATTAATGGAATAATAATATTAATATAATAATGTATAAGCCAATAGAATGGAAGTAACTGACATGGTCAAGGCGCCCTGCTAAAGTTCAAAGAAAGAGGAATAAACAGGTTTTAAGTGACTTTTAATCCTGCATAAATGGTTCCAGACAGGCTGGTTTGAGTACCTTAGAATATTTCAAAAAATACAAAATATTTGTCTGTTCTCTAGGTGAAAATGCCTGGTTGATGCTCCAGGTCAGTGGAGAATGGCTAGACTGCTAGCAAGCTGATTTGAAGGCAACCATAACTCAAAAAAAAAAAACAATATTCCATTCATTTTTGTTTATACGGCACCAAATTACAACAGCAGTTGCCTCAAGGCCACAAACGACAACCAAGGTATACTGAAGAACATCTCTCATTGTGTAGCTCAAACCTCGAAGCTACGGCAGCTGAACACCTGGAGTGTCACATGGGCTCACCAAAACCACACAATAGAGTTTTCAAAAATATCAAAGTAATATAAAAGGTTTGCAAGAATGCAGCAGCTGTGGCTGTGGGAGGAGTCCTCGCAGCACATCATCTATGATTCAAAACATGTGGCCACATATCATATTAACACTGATGATGCATAATTGATATCAAAGATAATTTTAGAAATGTTTTGATTCATTTTAAAGAGATGATCACCGCATGAATTCATCTTCCTTAAGCTAATGCTGGGATGAAAGATTTTCTGAATTAATGACGTTAATAGCAAGCATGTCAAGGCTATTTCATGCAACACAGTTCTTCCGGGTAATAATTTAAACCTGTAAGATATATGACTCCTTCGCTGTGATTTTTTTCCCTATTAGAATATCTTATTATATTCTGAGATAAACTTCAGGGTAATATTTTGTTTTTTAAGTCCTGGAAGCAACAGGAGATAACTTCTTTGGGCTGCACAGATGCAGATGACATATTGTGTATACACAGAGAAATGTATGAAATGCATGCTCTGGCTTATACATGCGATTGAGCTATACTGAGGTTTACTGTGAGTCAACACAGATGTGATTTGTTACCGCTTCTAGAAGGGCAGATGTGCACATCAGGCCTGGGCAGTGCACACAGAGTGGATAGTGCAATCTAAGCTGGTACCATCTGCCTTCTGTCGGACTGTGACTGTACCCGATACTGCACGAGGCATCTTGTAGACATGTAGCAGATGGCACAAATGACCGTATGACATTTTGAACAAACCAATAATTTAAGGTGTTGCTGCATCTTCTCATTGTCTGGAAGATGAGATATGTTGCACAGGATTTTAAACTTTTTAATTTGGACACTCTTAGCTACTTTTCTGGCGCACTATCAATATAATTAATCCTCCTAACTAAGTATACATACTCAAACTCCACAGTGGGACTGTATGATAACACATGCAAACACTCTTGGAAACACCGTATGCAAATACCAAATTAAAACACCTTAACTTAGTCACTTTTGTTATGCAAATTTTTTTAAACATATTAATCAGAAGAGTTCATCTGTGGTGTCACAGAATATGACCTTTCCTTTTTTCATATTTCCACTGAAAGCACTGTGTTCTTGCAAGTTGACTGTGACCTTTTACAAACTGGTTTTCTAGCTCTTTGGAGTTTTATACACTCTGCTGAGGAACTTTGAGAGTGTACTTCGCAGTGAACTCAATTTACATGCTTTAAATAATGAAAGACGGAACGGGCTGAATACTATTAAAATGTGTATAATTTAGTTTAGTGAAGGTTTAATGTATAAAGGATAGTAGAGGAATACAACACACTTAATATGAAGCTTTCAATACTACTTTTCCATCTTTCATTTCTTTCTTTACCACGTCATCTAATTAACATTTGAAGCTGCCTGGTGACATAAGTCATTCTTATCTGAATGAATGCAACTGAGTGGTTACTGGAGTGGTCAGACAATAATAACTTTGCTGCAGTTTTTTGAAAAGCAATCACAGCTTGGAGACCTTTGACATTCTATCTGAATTTGTTGATTTGAATCCGTACCTGCCGAGGCGCCTCTTGCAAGTTAGATTGGTTGGATGGAAACTTTTTATGTATCATACAGTCGAGCTGTTTCCCAAACTGCTCAATAGGTTTGGGATTCTATCAGTGGACGGACTGAATATAAGCCAGGTGCTTCTTGGCTGAATAGCGTGGAGCTACTTTTTGTGTCACTGGTTCTAAATAAGCATGCACTATGTATGCTAGGGCCTTGCAAAAATGAAGTTTACCAACACAAAAAGTTTACCACTACCACATATCTTCAAAGCATGCTTGGCAGATGGTGTTAAGCACTCCTCCAGTATTTACTTTAGTTCTCCATTAGCTACATCAGCAGTGATTCTTCCTGGGCCCTGTGACGTTGCATCAATGTACAGTACATAGCAACATTTCAGCATAAACAATTGCTAACACACACACCCCATAACCAGATACATACAGATATACAGATACTCCATTCAACTCCATTCAACCTTCAGATTTTTCATATAGTCAGATGTACCATTAGAGCATGGGCAATACTTAAGACGGGTGAATTTGATTGATCTGTGTTAAAGATTAAAACGTTTTAGCTATAGAATTATCAGATCTCATCCTAGAAACTAATTCACTAATGTTTTGCAAGATAATTTGAAATAAGATACTTTGCTTTCATTGTCTTGGCATAGTATTTGGTAAAAATTAGATTTTTTATTTTCCCCCAATAGTGGTTTTAATCAAACATGCTGTTGTTTATTTATTCCTTATCCAATTACCAGTGAGTGCAACTTCAAATTTAAAACATTAAAAATATTCTCATTTTCTGCTTATTAAAAATATGCATTTTGTAACAAACCAAATATGAAACATTACAAATTTCTCTAGTCCCTTGCTTTTGTTTTATCACAGATACAAACTGATGACAATGTCTGTAAAGCTGGTAACCTACAGCGCATAATTTGAAATATTTTCTTGGGTAAAACTGTCTCATCCAAAAAATCCTAAATAAGCAAAAGGCAGCTGTGTAGGTGCACTCTACTGAACCTTTGTTCCCATGTTTTGATCCATCTGTGGTAAGACTGAACAGGGGGGAGTGAGAAGGAAGAGTGCTTCTCCACATCCAGGAAAAGGATAAGACTGGACCACATGGTGCTAAATAACAAGCTGCTCTGAACTACAGATGAGCCAAAGAACATCAACCCCCTCTGGAAAGAGGGCAGACAGACCATATAGCAGAAATCCACATTTTTATATGGAAGAACTTTTATTGATCTAGAGCAAAAGTTCTCCAAATAAACCGTGTGTCTATGTGGGGCAAAGGGTATGTAACTGTGTTGTAAGAAACTTTAAATTGACAGTATTTTAAACTTTATACAGTTATTGTCTTATCTGAAAAAATAAACCTCTATTCCTCACAAACGGTCTTTTACCTGTCTTTCTTTGATTGCACAAAAGTGATAGGCATGGCTGTATCCATTTCTCTGTTTTCAGGTCATCCAAAACTTGCATGTGGATGCAGCTGCCCCATTCTCTTTATCAACTTGAGAACATTTCTCTAAAACTTTCCACAGCCACCATCCCTTAGATTGCAACATCAAATAGTGGGACACATTTTAAACATATTTATCTTAAAAGAAGCTGTTTTGTGGACCTTCATACACAGATACTGCGTTGAGACGACCCAAGATGCAGACGCAGTGTCCCACAAAAAGTGAGCTGTTAATAGCTGATAAAAGTTTCAGAAAACAAGATGCCAGGAAACCCAGTAAGGAAGTCAAAAAGTAGAATTCAGAATAGCATCTCCAGCCAGGCATTAAAACCAGGACAAACAGACATAAGAAGGACATTTATACATAAACTGGACTAATTAAGAAAGTGGAAACAGGTGGAGAACAAAGAAAAGATGAATATAATTAAGACAATGACAAGGAGGGAAGTAAAATTCAACCAGGAACCAGAGCCTTAATAATATTACAAAAAACCAAACAGAGTGTAAAACAATAAAGGAATCCAGGTTGTGTATTTCTACAGTAATACTGTAGAATCTTTGCTATATCAAATATGTGGATCGTTAACAATGAGACTTCCATAGGACATGCAGAGGGTTGGTGTGACAGCAGAGGATGCTAGTTTGAGATGGAGACCGATGATTCAATGTGTCAACCCTACAGGGAACAGGCGAAAGAAGAACAGGGTATTGAAAAATTCTACATACCAAAACTCAAGAATCAAAAACCTCAAGAGTTAAAACAACAGAAACTGAAACTCAAATCCATAATTGAGAATTAAAACAAAAGCCACAGACCACAGCACATTCAGAGTCTGGTCTCCAGGAAAGTGAAGCCAAAATTAAAGAAGTTGCTTTTGTTGGTCCTGAAATCCTGATGCTTGTTGATGAGGAGTTCAGAAGGAAACTGAAGCCAATTGAATCTGCAGCATCAGAGACATTCATGCTTATTAATTAAGCTGTCCAGAATTTTTTGGCAATCAAAAAAGGGCAGAATTATGCTGAGCTTGTGGAAAACATGCTGAAAGCAGATCAGCTAATAAGTACCAAAATGTCAGTGAAAATGTACTTTTAAAATTCTCGAGTCTTGCAAGATAAAGTAAAGCTTTGCTCCTCTGGACAATCTCTATTTGTCATTTGTTTTTTCTCCTACATTTAAGAATATTATTAAGAACAGAATAAGCGCATTATTATTGCTTATTGCTATTTCCCACCAAAGTATTTTTGATGGGAAACAGGTTAAATTCTAAACATTGTGTTGATATATTATGTTGATATTCAGAAGTGTCAAAATATCAGTGTTTATTTCAAAAGCCGTGACTATGTAGTCAAGCACAGAGAGCTTACTGATGGTCTTTTCCAGCTTCTCACTTCTTCAAGGGAATGTCAGCATGATCAGAGTCACAGACATGCTGAAATGCTAAAAATCACTGAGTCTAAAGTGCAGCTGATGTTAAATTCATAAATGTGTTTTGTCATAATGAGAAAGAATTGACACTGAATGATGGGCAATAAGTTAGAATTCTACATGAGTGGGATGCATATTTCAAATCCCTTAGAAATCTAAATAGAGATATTCCACTTAAGCCACATGGCAGTCTCACGGCGCCACCACACTAAAAGCCAGTGATCACTGCAAATCCTGCTTCGGTGGAGGCTGTGTTTATACAAGAACTTCTTTAAAACATTTCAGTCTATGAAAATATTTGACCAAGCAACAGCTAAACTTTGCCATCTTTAGAGAAATTAGAGAAACCATACAGCCAAAAATAAGAGTATCAGAGTAGTTCCTGGTTTTAAATCGTGTAAAAAATCAAACGTTTTCATCTCTTAATTTAATGGGATGCCATACAATTGTTTTTCAGAAACCTTTTAAAACTGTTTATGGCTGCTGGTCTTATTTAATATTTTGCTTACATGCCTTGGCCATGACAGAGCATAAAAGAAGCATTTGGTAGAGTGACCAGAAAGTCAATTGCAAAACTTTCTGGGCTGTTTTGATTTGGAGAAACAAAAAACCCGGACATATTTTAACATTAAGAGAAGCGAGTTTCAAACGTCAGATACTTCATGTTTGTAATATGGTATTTTAGATTGGCATAAACATGACTGATGTGTTTCTGAGCTCTGCACTAAAAGACACGCTGTTTCTAACAGGCAGATGGATTTATTAAGTTTTCGGATTATCAGTTCCTCTTTAACTATCAGATGCCCTCTTATGAATGCAAATGAAAGAAACAGCTGAAGACAATTTGAGCAATCTAGTAATGTTTACCTGAGGGCTTCAAAACACAGTGATGCAGTGAGGAGATTCTACAGAGAGAAAATTGTGTTTTTCATTTTGGTCGCAAATACCACGTCTGATTGGGTTATTTCCATCCCAGAGGGCATGACAACCTTGATATCAATAATATTACCTTGTAGACAATTTTTGTGAGTGACAGGGGGCAACAGCCAGCAGGTAGATGGAAATGAATCAGTGAATCAAGGCTGAATTCTACATTTCAAGATGATTTTGATCTGCCATTGCTAAAACATGTCTGGCCCAAAAAGAACGTGTCTTTTGATTATCCATAATATGGTGAACACAAAAGTCCAAGACTGATGACAAGTTTGGTCACTGAAGCTGTTTTGTTTAACCTTTTAAAAAATGGGGGGAGAACAAGGAAATTCCTGGAGGCAGGTGATGAATAAAAGCTGCACTCTTTCTCTTCCCTAACATCCCCTTTGTCTTTGCACCTCAGGCTAAAGGTATTGACTAGCGCCTCCTTTCATTTTGTTGGTTAACGGTGCACCTTGTCCAAAGGACTCCAGCAGTGCTGTTTCAAGCCTGACAGCTCCTGGGCTCTGTGCATGCTTTGTGTCTTGTTGCTTATGTCTGATGGTCTAATCTGGACAGAAAGGAGATGCTCGAGGCAGAACAATCCTCAAAGACATTTTATGCCAACTGGTTATTTAACTAGTCTGCCATCACTCTGCCTCTCCTGCATTGTTATGCATACTTTCTTGCTTGCTAAATGCTTGCACATATATATTTTTAATACACTTATTGTAGCAGATGGTAGGAACAAAAGGCTGATATGATTGTTTCGCTGAAGGACTGTCTACCTGAGGGATGCTCATTCATTAAAAGTCCAACTATACACGCTGTGTCATTCGTTGTTTTGTGGATGTTTTAAATCGATGGGCAGAACTTTGTCGTTGGGGTTAGGACATTATCTCAAGAATGACACTTTCTCTCAAATGACTGTCAGACTGCAAACCTTTTTTGGCTCATGAATCCTTTATGAGGTGGAACAAATGTCTTTTGTTAACTTTTGTGCAAAAAGCATTTGCATTTCAAGTCCCTGTGCTTATTTCACTAAATTTCTAGAAACCATACTTAAAAGTCTTCATGCGGTTTCCTCTGGATGTTCAACAAAACCAATAACAAAAGCAGAGGTTCACTCGGGTCTAATAAATCCTGAGCCATTTAACTCATTAAACATTTCATTATTATCTGCCCCTTTACGCCTTGCTTCTTTGTAGCTTGCTAGCAGTTCCTTGAGTCCATCTCATTTATCACTGCTGAGGGTGATACAGAGCTCTGCTTTATGTTTACTAAATCAGGGAAGAAGGAGAGCAAAAGTAAAGCCTTGGGGGATAGACTAAAATCAAAACAGTCAAGACAAGTATAAACCAGCCACTTGAATTTGTATTTATGCTGACATGTGTTTCATGTAACATAGCTACCCTTGGAAATTTGTAGAAGCAAATACCAGTTTTGTACAGTAAATCCTTAGATCAGTAAATCGGACTTGAATTAAAAGACAGAAAAGCAGACCTGAGGGAAAGTTCTTTAAAAATCCATAAAACATAAGATCTGAACGAGAGGGTAAAATAAGAAGGAATAACAAACAGAATTCCAATGCTTTGTGTTAAGAGCTGTAAATGCATGAAGCTCCTTCCTTGTTCCAGCCTCAGATATCCAGTTTGTAAAATACCTCCTTGAACAGTTTGCCATCATTGCTTGTCTTCATTATATTCTATGTTAATCTGCCTGTGGCAATTTATAAGCCTCTTCCAATTACATTTGGGAAGAAATTGACCATTAAGTCTTACATAAGCTAGTGTAATTTAACAAAATGTTTTATTTTCCAATCATAGATAGAACTAATCTGATGGAGCAATGCGATGCAGTAATTCCAGTGATGATCCAGTAATGAAACAAATCATTAGGACTGTAACAGAGCGCAGCCACCTCGCTCAGAAACACCATTATAGAGCTGTGGTTTGTACGGGCCTTGTATTGTTTGCCTTGTTGTCATTGCACTCACTGTCATTACGCTTAGCTCACCATTGTTATGTTAAGCCAGCTGCAGCAGCCAAGTGGTGTAAAACTGACCGCTTCTTTGCAAACACTATTGTGTAGTTTTGGTATAAATTGATGTTCAAGTAATCTGAGAGTTGCAGATGTGGTGTGAGAATATGCAGTTTCACCAGCTGGTTGTATTTTGTTCCCCGTGTCTGGGAGAAACAGGTTAGAACCCATTTACATTTAGTCACCGCGCAGATCACATAGCTATTTAAGCACAAAAAAGCCAAATGTAAATGCATCTTAGAAGGATCGTAGATGGATTTTTGATTGAAGTCTTATTGCTCGAACCAGCTGATGAGAATCATTTAAGCCAGATGGCCTGAAATTAACTGCCATTCAGTTAAAATGGGGAGATATACATATGATTCTGCAGAATGCATACTGAGTTGTGCCAGCATTTATCTGATAATGGATCAATTTGATCACTGAATAACAGACATGGATGAGAGAAAACTGTATGAATGTTAGTCATTAGTAACTTTTGATAATTGCAACCAAAAGTGCTAAATACACAGACATGCAGTCAAAATATTACAATATGGAATGAAAATACAGTTAACAGCAATATCAAACCAAGTTATACACAGAACAAAATAGAATGAAAGAAATAGTGGGATTGGATATTGTGGTGTTGTGGGTTTTGCTTCCCGGTGTCCGTGATGCCTAGGTGAGAGTGGGATGTGCTGTCTGGCCTCTGTTGGGTCTGAAGAGGAACCTCAACACTGATTGGTCCCTTCCTGCATGTTTGTGGTTCAACACGCTTGGGATTTTTGAGCTCGTATAGGTTCTCATTATCGCTCCTTGTTTTGATATTTAAACTCTGGTGATTTGGGGGATTTTAATGAGGGTGAAAGTGTCTTCACAACACAAATCACACAACTACCTGTTAATAATGTTTGTGGCTTTCATTGCAGTAAATGTTGCCCTCTTTGAAAGGTAAAGGGTATTAGCTCTAAATTAGTTTTTACTGAAACAAAGGATCGGGGAGGGTCAGATGCAAACACTTGCAAACTGGGCTGACAGAAATTTCACAACATAACACTTGTTACACTACATGTTGATCTTTATTTGTCTTCGTCCTTTTTGTTCTCTTGTGTTTCACCGTCTCTGACAGAAAGAAGACCCTAGCTAAAATGTAGTTAAGCTTTCAAAAATGTCCGTTGAAGGTCCCATGCATAGACAAAAATGGGCTAATGATGTATAAGAAGAATATGAGGTTCAGTCTGAGGCAGTTTCATCTACAAGAGAAGGAGACCTGTCAATTATTCCTGAAGCCCATTAAAAAGGTGAAAAACTGGGTAAAAAAAATCTCAATACAAAGCCTCATTATACAAAAAAGGTTTGAACTGGTTTTTAAAGGAATCCACAGAGTCAGCTAAACGAAGTTTGCGTGGCAGACTGTTGCAAGGTTTAGGGGCCAGAGACTGAAAGGCTTGCTTACAAACAAATTCAGAGCCTTTAACTGAAGATTGCAAACAGCAGTGTGTCTAATAAGAAGCTGAGATCATTAATCTTGTCGTCCATTTAGTGCTCTACAAGTAACCACAAGAATTTTAAAACAAATCCAACAGACTAATATAAAGAGTTTAAAATTGGAGAAATGTGAGCTTGCTTAGTAGAAGGCCTCAGCAGTCTGGCACCAACATTTTTCTACAGCTTGGAGGGGTGAAAAAGATGATTTATCTATGCTGGGCTTTACCGTAATCTAGACAAAATGGCACAAATCCATGAACAATTCTTTCCAGTTCAGTTGAGGATACTATAGCGCGCAATTTAGAAATACACCTTCAATGAAAGAATTAGGAATGTGGAACAGATTTTATACGAGAGTCAAAGCCTAGGGAAGAATCAAATATTATGCCAAGATTACAAACAGAATTTAGCAGATGAGCAGAAGGAAGTGAGTGCTTGACTTGGAGGAGCTATAATCATTGCTTCAGTCTTGTTAGAATCTAAAACAAGGTAATTGTTGGAGAGGCAAAGGAAAGAAAACAATAATGGGCCCAAGGCTGAACCTTGCTGAACCCCAAGGTTTAGAGACGCAGTGGTGGAAGAGAGCTGGCTTGCCCTAACTGAGAAAGTCCTGTGAGACAAATGCAGCCAAGCAACCAAAATCCCACAGGAGAAAGCAGACATCTGACTTCTTCTTTGCTCAACCAGGGGGAAAAGAAAGTCCAGGGATGGCCTTCTAGTCCTATAATTTAGCGAGCATGCACAAACATCTCAGTCCATTTACTTAATAAAGCCTTTTAAACTCATGTCAAGTTCTCTTGAGCTTTTTGTGACTTACCACATCGGTACACAGCTACAGATGGTACATGTGCTAACATTTCTAGCTGCTAATATGCTATCCGCTGTTAACATCGTAATACACTGAATCCAGTGTTGGGGAGTAACGGAATACATGTACCGCCGTTACGTATTTAAAATGCAAAATATGAGTAACTGTATTCCGTTACAGTTACCGTTTAAAAAGGTGGTATTTAGAATACAGTTACTTTGTTGAAATAAATGGATTACACGGCGGTACTTCCCTGTTTCATATTGTGGCGGGTCAGGACTGTTTGGGTTTCGTTTGACAGCTACGTTCTGTTGTTCCAGGCGGCAGCGTTACGGTTGCCATGGTTACAGGGTGACGCTCTCTGCGTGTTTCCTGGGTGAGAGAGGCCTTTTTGTTGTTGTTGTGCTAAGCTAATAGGCAGAATGCTACTGGTATAGCTCTAAAGAATGTAGCATCATAGGCAGTGTAGTCCGTGCTGCAGGGAGAATGGACCGCCATACACATTATGTCTCTGTGAGCGAGGGAGGGAGAAAAAGGAAAAGTACGAGCTGTCATCGAGCAAAAACGGGAGCTGGAAGCATGTAAATATAATAATAACCACTGCAGCCAAGAAGAGTGCCCGACGAGCCCAGTTGTAAGTAAGCTATTAAGACTCGACTGTACACCGTGTTCGTGTTTTCCTCCAAAAACAATAAGTTCCGTTGGAGCAGCCTTTCAACGCCTCTCTCTGTCTCTCGCTAGCAAAGTTGACCCAGACAACAAAGTAAAGCTAGTTTTCAGCTACGAGCCCGACACAGAACCCACCGTATTAGCCAGAGGTCCCTTTACTACGTACTACGGACCTTCAGTAACAGTAATAAATCACAGCAATAGTACATTCATGTAGTTGTAAACAGCATGATAATATATTAAGTAATCCAAAGTATTTAGAATACGTTACTCTCATTGAGTAACGTAACGGAATACGTTACAGAATACTGTTACGTCCCCTGGCTAGTCTAGGGGGTTGGAGGGACGAACATAAAGGTGGATAGAGAAGGAGGAGCCAAGATGGTAATCTTAGTAGGTTTATTTAACATTGGAGATGGGATTTGAGTCCAGACTGAGGTGTAACGTCAGGGAGAGCCAAGGCCAACATAACAAACAAAACATCCCTGATGTAGAAATAAAAGAAACTTACCTAACTCCAAAGAAACAAAATATACAACCTATAACCATAACCTACCTAACAGCACATAAACAGGAAAAAACAGGGTGTCAAAGCAAAAGGCAGCTCTCCCCTACAAGCAGTCTGGACATGACAACAACAATGCTCATACCAGCTACAAAGGCATGCAAGCCTGCTCAAGTATGGCAACCAAAATGGCCAGAGGGCCCAGAAGCACAGCTCCACAGGCCTTAAATAGTGCTCGGCTGATTACCAATCAGCCGGACTCTGCGCAGCATCCAATCAGGACAGAGGAGGTGGAGCCTGGACAAAACAAAGGGTTAGTAGTGAGAAGAGACATCCTCCTAGGGGATGTAACACCCCCACCCAGAAAAACCTGTCAACCTTACACCATCACATTCTTGAGAGGGCATCTGCCACAATATTTTCACATCCTCTCTTATGCTTTATTTCAATGTTGTAATTTTGTGAAATTAAGGCCCACCTCATCAATCGTTGATTGTTGTTATACATACGAGAGAGGAACACGAGAGGATTGTGATCAGTGAAGACCTCTACAGGTTGGGACGTAGATCCCACATACACATCAAAATGTTGAAGAGCCAGAAGCATGGCCAGAGTCTCCTTTTCAATTGTCGAGTACCGTCTTTGATGAGTATCGAACTTCTTGCCAAAGAAGCAGACAGGATGACTCACTCCTTGTCCATCATCTTGAAGAAGAACAGCTCCAGCCCCCGCCTCACTGGCATCCACTTCAAGCTTGAAAGGTTTAGAAAAGTCTGGAGCAACAAGAACAGGTGAACTCGACAGAAGACCTTTTGCACATTCAAAAGCATGTTGACACTCAGGACTCCAAATGAATGGTACCTTCGGGCTACACAGGTTTGTTAGTGGTGTTACGACTTCAGAAAAATTCCTACAGAAACACCTGTAGTAACCAACCATCCCTAGAAATCTGCGCAGCTCACGGCGTGTTGTTGGCACAGGAAAGTTGAGGATGGCATTAACCTTTGCACTGATAGGGCGGACTTTGCCTTGCCCAACTTCCTTTCCAAGGTAGGTCACTGTAGCCTTACCAAACTCGCATTTAGCCAAGTTGAGGGTCAAGGAAGCATCAGCTAAACACTTGAACACAGTGGCTAAAGTGTCGACATGCTCTGACCAGTTGGAAGAATAGATGACCACATCATCAAGATAAACATTACAGTTTGCTACACCAGATAATACAGTTGACATTAACCTCTGAAAGGTAGCAGGAGCATTTCTCATTCCAAATGCCATGACTGTATATTGTAAAAAGTGATCAGGTGTTACGAAAGCTGAGATTTCTGATGCTCTTTCTGTCAAAGGTACTTGCCAATAACCTTTAAGAAGGTCAAGCTTACTCACATAAGCAGCAGATCCGACGCTGTCAATACAGTCCTCAATACGGGGCAGTGGGAAGGAATCAGGTACTGTTTCTGCATTTACCTTGCGGAAATCTGTGCAAAAGCGAGGTGTTCCATCTGATTTTGGCGTAACCAGGCACGGAGAGCTCCATGGACTATAGCTTGGGATAGCCAACCCATGCTTCAGAAGGTAGTCTACTTCTTTGTTCATCATTTCCCTTTTTGCCATATTCACACGGTAAGCATGCTGCTTAATAGGCACTGCATTCCCAACATCAATGTCGTGCTCTATTACAGTAGTACGGGAAGGCATGTCCCCAAAGAGTTTTAAATGAATGTTGACAAGCCTTTCGATGTCCAACTGTTGCTCACGGGTCAAGTGAGACAGGTATATAGACAACTGGGACAGTACCTCAGAATTAAGCATTCTGGCATTCTGGTAGCTGGCATCACAAAGTTTGAGCCCGTCCTCATCTAAACTCGACCTCAATCCTGAGGAAGAGTTCAACAAGAGAGTTTCTGGAGATGAGATTTGCTCTGATGGAGATGCCACAGACTTATCTGCAGGACCACAGAGAGGATCAGCTCTAGAACGAAAAGGTTTGAGCATATTGAGATGGCACAGGCGCGTTTTACGCTTCCTGTCTGGGGTTTTAATCACATAGTCAGTGTCATTTACTTTCTTATCCACCTGGTATGGTCCACAGAAGCGGGCAGACAATGCAGAGCTAGCAGTTGGTAGAAGAACCAAAACCTTGTCACCTGGATTGAAAGATCGAGGAACGGCTTTCTTATCATACCAACTCTTCATCTTCCCCTGAGCAGAGGAGAGGGCTTCTGCAGCTGCCAACCTGGCCTTATGGAGGCGCTCTCTGAACTGTGAAACATAATCCAGAACATTAGTTTTCACAACATGGTCTGTTGACAAGAACTGTTCTTTCAACAACTTCAAAGGTCCCCGAACAGAGTGACCAAATACTAGTTCATTTGGGCTAAACCCAAGGGATTCCTGCTTAGCTTCACGCATGGCAAACACCATCAGGGGTACTCCCTCATCCCACTCTTTTCCAGTATCCAAGCAGTATTTCTGCAACGTTGCCTTGAGTGTCTGATGCCAGCGCTCTAATGCTCCTTGAGACTCAGGATGGTATGCACTTGACACAACATGCTTAATCCCAAGAGTCTGCATGACCTGCTTAAAAAGTTTAGACAGAAAGTTAGTTCCTTGGTCTGTCTGGACTACTTTTGGTAGACCAAAAGTAGTAAAGAACTTTGTCAAAACTTTAATCACCAAAGGTGCAGTTATTCTTCTGAGTGGGACAGCTTCAGGAAAACGAGTCGAAGTACACATTGCAGTCAGTAAAAACTGATTACCATTCTTCGTCTTAGGCAATGGACCAACACAGTCCACAATGACACGTTCAAAAGGTTCACCGAGTACTGGTATAGGATGAAGAGGAGCTATAGGAACTGTCTGGTTTGGCTTTCCTGCAATCTGACATGTTTTACAAGTGCGGCAAAACTCAACTACATCAGCCTTCAATCCTGGCCAAAAGAAATGGTTGAGTATCTTATTGTACGTTTTTGTAACTCCCAAATGACCAGACAGGGGGTGCTCATGTGCAAGGGAGACTACGTAGTGACGATACTCAAGAGGCACAACAATCTGGTAAGTAGTGCTCCAGTCACAGTCATCAGAACAGCTTCCCTCTACGGCCGCTGTTAAAATTGGGTGTGCAGTCCACTTGCGCATCAAGGCCCCATCTTCCAAGAAATAAGAAGCCTTTTTATTTCCTGTTTCAGAAAGAGAAGTAAAGCATTTAGACAATGAGGGATCAGACTTCTGAGCAGCAATAAGGCTTTCACGTGTGACTGGCAAGTCTAACTGTGAGAGATGGAGATCCTTCCACTTCTCAGTAGTATCCTTTGAGCCACTTTTAGGATCAATCAGGGTTTGCAAATCATCTGTAGCCAGAGCCTGAGCCAACGAGGAGTCTGACAAATCAATTTCTGCAGCTTTACGTCTCGTCTGAGCCCTGGTGAGAACACAAGCAGGAAAAACAGATGGGAAACATGTTGCTAGGTCGTTGCTCTTCAAGTTTGATTCTGGATCGTTTGTTACTTCGGGAACAGGTTGCACTTTTCCACTAGCAATATCATTTCCCAAAATGAACTGCACCCCTTTTATGGGAAGTGAGGGGCGTACTGCCACAGAGAAAATGCCATTAACCAACTTTGACTTGATGTATACATAATGCAAAGGAGCTTCAACATAGCCCATTTCAACTCCTTGAATCAGAATGCTACCATGACAAGAGGAAAGGTCACTCAAGGGTAATACATCAGATAAAATCACAGATCGTGACCCTCCCGTATCTCTGAGTATTCGAATGGGTTTTTCATCCTCAGGCTTCCCAGTCAATGACACAGTGGCATCTAAGAGGAAGGGTTTGAAGCAGGGATCAACTCCTTCACTTTGGCCCCCTCTCTCAGCGTGAATGGTTTTAATTAAGCCCACTCCTTTTGGTGACTGGTTCTTGCGTTTCAAAGCGGGACATTCAACAAAAACATGGCCAAGTTTATGACAATAGAAACATTCCCTTTCAGTCCTTGAAGCAAAAGTCTGTCGTGGGCTTGAAGGATCCTTTCGTGGGGGAGGTTCTCTGGTGGTAACTTCACGTTTCTGCACAAAAACAGTTTTATGAGTCAACACAAATTCATCAGCTATCACAGCTGCTTCTTTCAAAGTGGAAACCTTCTGTTCGTTAAGATGTACAACAATGCGTTCTGGCAGGCCATTTTTGAACTCTTCCAGCAGGATCAGTTCACGTAAGGAGTTGTAGTCAGGAACTTTACTTGCTGTTATCCATCTATCAAAAAGAGTAGCTTTTTCACGAGCAAACTCTACAAAAGTCTGATTTGCTGTTCTTTTGTGATTGCGAAAGCGTTGCCTATACGCTTCAGGAACCAGTTCATAAGCAGCAAGGATAGCAGACTTCACTACATCATATTTCAAACTTTCTTCCAAAGACAAAGCAGAACAGACTTCTTGTGCTTTGCCAACCAATTTGCACTGGAGAAGCAATGGCCAAACTTCTCTCGGCCAGTGCAATGAGGCAGCAACACGTTCAAACACATTGAAATATGTATCAACTTCTGATTCACGAAAAGGAGGTACCAACACAATGTTTTTACTCACATTAAAACCACCTGGGTTTACATGGGAGGAGGTTGTTTCACCAACAGATGAATTTGCAGAACTAGGTTGAGTAGGAGTGCTTCTTGAAGTCTGTGCCTGTAACTCCAACTGACGCAGTCTGACCTCCCTTTCAGTCTGCAACTCCAGCTCCAACCTTTTCAGCTTTAACGCCTTTTCTGTCTCTGCTTCCAACTCCAACCTGCGAAGATCCAGCTCTGCCTGACGAGCTTGGGCTTTATCCTGAGCCTCCAATTGTAATTTAGCCAAACGTACCTTGAGTAACACTTCTTGTCTTGAACGAGGAGAAGATGGAGTAGCAAAAGAAGGTGAGCCATTAGTGCTTAACTTTTCCACCGTTTGTTGCTCCACAGCAGCAGGGTTTTGCCCTTCTTCCTTTAACACAGCAGGCTTCACTCCTTTGTTAGGGGCCCTGTCAAGAGGAACTGGCAAACGAGGTGGTTTAGAAACAGGTAGCAGGCCTTCTTCCACAAGTTTGTTTGAAACAGCAATCTTCAAGTCCTCTTTCACCAATTGCCTTGATACATTTAACTCAAAATGTGCTGCTATAGCAAACAAATCATGTTTTCTACACACGTTCAGCTCCTCCCAAGAAGGACTACTCAAAAATGCACTCAAACTGAAAACACCAGTTGCCATACTAACCACCTCTGCCAATAAACCAGCGGAAACAACCAACTCCAAACCTTCACCATCCGAAAAAAATGGATTAAACAGGGTGATCTCCCGGATGAGCCCCCAATTTATGTTACGTCCCCTGGCTAGTCTAGGGGGTTGGAGGGACGAACATAAAGGTGGATAGAGAAGGAGGAGCCAAGATGGTAATCTTAGTAGGTTTATTTAACATTGGAGATGGGATTTGAGTCCAGACTGAGGTGTAACGTCAGGGAGAGCCAAGGCCAACATAACAAACAAAACATCCCTGATGTAGAAATAAAAGAAACTTACCTAACTCCAAAGAAACAAAATATACAACCTATAACCATAACCTACCTAACAGCACATAAACAGGAAAAAACAGGGTGTCAAAGCAAAAGGCAGCTCTCCCCTACAAGCAGTCTGGACATGACAACAACAATGCTCATACCAGCTACAAAGGCATGCAAGCCTGCTCAAGTATGGCAACCAAAATGGCCAGAGGGCCCAGAAGCACAGCTCCACAGGCCTTAAATAGTGCTCGGCTGATTACCAATCAGCCGGACTCTGCGCAGCATCCAATCAGGACAGAGGAGGTGGAGCCTGGACAAAACAAAGGGTTAGTAGTGAGAAGAGACATCCTCCTAGGGGATGTAACAATACATTTTGGGGCATGTATTCTATATTCTGTAATGGAATACATTTTAAAAGTAACCTTCCCAACACTGACTGAATCTGATAGAAACAGTTCAAAACAAATCTTGGAATTATTTACCTTCAAAGTCCTTAACCAAGTGGCAAACTCTGTATTTACCAAGATAATAGGCACTTGTTCTTTGGTATTCTTAGCAGTTTTTACCAAGCACGTTTGCCATACATATGTCAGGTTTTTTTCCCCTCATCTCCTGCCTCACATTCCCTAATTAGTCCAAAATTCACAGATAAGAAATGCCAATAAACAAAATCAAGACTGGCAGTCTGATGCTCAGCAGGGTAGGTAATAAATTGTGCACATCACTCTCATGTGTATAGAAATAAACTAATATAAGATGTAATCTGTTTTATTAAAATGTTGTAAACAATTTTGTCAGCCACTGTTTTAACACATATAATCAACTTATGAACTTCGTATCACTTTAAAATGAACTTTAAGCTATTTAAGCATTTAAACTATTTGCTCATTTGCCGTAGTCTCTTATGGGCTGGGCTACATAAATAATAGGAAAATCCGTTTAATGCTGAGCTATTGAGACCAGCCAAAACCTTAAGCCTGTTAAGTAACATACTAGGGTCAGCAGAATCAAAGGCTGCAATGAGATCAAGTAAAATGAACAATTTTACTTGATCTCAGTGTACAGAACAGCTCTCTGAACCACATGCCATTAAAAGATCATTATAGAGCTTTAAAAGAGCAGGTCCAGTGGAGTGCTGCTTTTGAAAACCAGATTGAAAAGGTTCAGAAATCTGTAATTTGCATAATAAGGATATGACTTCCAACAATTCCCCCCCCCCCAATAATTGGCTTATAAATGGCAATTTTGAAATAGTCTAATAATTGCCAGCAGAACTGGCAGAAAGATTGGGTTTTTTTTTTAAGGCACTTAAAAACAGAAAGTGCATTGAAGTTATTTTTGTTATGAGTTGGTACTATGTGAATAAAGCTTAAATGAAATTCAATTAGTAAACATTTTTCCATAATTCCATTGTACATGTACAATGGCAATAAAGACCTATTCTATTCTTCTATTCTTTATGGCAAGTTACCAGGCAGGATCAAGTGCACTGTAATGTCCCTCTGGACTGAAACTACATCAAAATTTGTGCCACCAATGCAATTCAGTATGAAACTTACCCACAGACATTTTGATATGCCACAGTGGGAAAAATATCTTCTACTGGTTTCCTGGGAAACCATGGCGGTGTGAGCAACACCAAGCCTCTGAAATCCAAGGCCCTGTACCTAAAACACTAATAATAATTGTTCGAGTGTTTCCATTTCACTCTGGCTTTTCCAACTCTGCTTTTGATGTAATTATTTCAGATTTTGTTTTTGTTTTATTAAAAAGTGGATGGCAACATCCCAAACTCCTACATAGTCCAAAACAACAAATCAAACAACTCTCTTGGTTGAATTGTCTCTGGCACAATGCAGCAGCTTCCCTGTTGGTCTCCTGGAATCTCTCAGGTGGTTTGTGACACAGTTTGGCTTTTTGTCATTATTCATTATGGTTGTCTGTATGGCGTTTGTAAGTCTGCTATTATTTCAGACCAGTGTCTGGTCCCATGCATCTGCTTCCTCAATTAGTTTCACAAATTCTTACGCCACAGTTTTACCATCCAGCCAGATTGTCTTTGTGCTGTCTGGCCTTCCATCCACAGCCTGTTTGTTTTCTCTGCCTGTTATTGATTTCATCTGAATGGTGTCCTGTTTTTGCCTTCTTTCTTTGTTTTCCCTGCATTTCTTGGACACTGTAACAATTTCTTTATGCTGTTGTGTGCCTCGTTTTGCGTGCGTGTTCCCTTTGATTTCTTTGCTCGAGCCGAGACAGCTGTGCGTCAGTTTTAAATTGTTTTACGTCAAGCTGATTCTCATAGCTTTCATATCAGTGCCAAACTACGCACAGGGGTAAATAATGAATTTAATGATGGCTCCGTTGAATTTAGCAGCTGCAGTTACAGGTACTAATGCTCTCAAAGCTTCGCCGAACAACTGAAAAGAAAAACTCCACAGTTAACATTCGCCACCTGTGAACATTTAGTCCAAACTGTTCATTAATATTATAAAATTTTGCACGCCGTACCTAGTTGGCAGAATTGGAAGTAAAACACAATGGGAGAAATTTCAGTGTTTCTTGTCTTACTATGTGAGATGAACACCGAATAAATACATTGTACAAACTCATTGGCCCTAGCACATCCCTGCTGGGTGGGCTAAATTTAATCTCAAATGTAATCGAGACATCAGCAGGATGCCCTACATTTTTTTGCTGCTGCTGTGTACACTGTGACATCTCACACAATAAAAAGAAAATAAGAAAGCAAACAACCAACCTCAGCATAGAAATTCAGAGCGACCTCAGAATTCTCAAAAGAAAGCTGCAGCTGCCTTAAAGGTCTAAATGCTCCCTGACAGTCTGGGATAAATTATTCTTGTCTGCCCGAGCTTTGGGATTTTGTTGGCAACACTAGAAACCCAACAACTGCAGCACAGAAGCACAGCTTGTGATATATCATATAAGGCAACCTACCTGGCCAAGCTGTACGACAGCAGCAGCAGCAGCAGCAGCACGCTTAATTTCAGGTTTTAAGTTTGTTGCTCACACCCTTCAGCACTAAAGAGAGTTAGGATGAGGAAGGATGTTCAACACACAGCCTGGGGTGTTTCAGAGTGCAGCTACTCAAACCTGTCTTAGCTGTTTAGTTCAGAGATTGCCATACTTGTCAGCACTGCTGCTGGAACTGAGAAAGCACTTCAGCAAGCATACAAGAGAGGTGGAGCCCCAAACCCCCCCTGATCTTAGCCCAGACATGTTTGTTTGACAGATTCATGGACCTGAAGAAGCAACAGCCAGGACTAAGTCATAGATTCCTTCACCTCATGGTCAAATGGACACCAGTTTGTGGTACTGAATAACTAACCGCTGCAGCAAATCCTCAGGAGGTAGTGTGAAGCCTTGGGCCATGCTGTATCAGTCAATTATATCCATATACACTCCAACACACACTCACTGCACCATAACAACCTTCCATTAGTTGTTGTTGCAACCGGTAAACCCATGATTAAAAGCAAAGGACCTCAGTAACATTTCTGTCATATGCACACTGGCTGATATGAAGCTTTTTGTTTGGGGAATTGAAATTAAATGAGAAAAGGAAATAGAGGGATTTCAGTAATTAGTATATCTGGTTGCTAATTACATATTATTTATGCATGATAACTATCAGAAGCAGATCTGTGGTTTCTGAGACGTGTAGGTGGAGTGGAACATGTTGCCAAGAGGAGCTGCCACTCAGACAAAAATTCACTTCAGTCGGTTCTGAGTCATATGAACCGGTGTCAGGGATTTCACCTTTTCATTCTCCCAAAACAACTAAAATATTTCATATAAGAGACATTAGTGTGGGTTGTAACATCCACCTTCAAGGTCCAAACCTGTGAATTTGTACACGTCAAAATAGTCACGAATGTATTATTGTGCCTGTGAACCTCTGTTTGGTAGCTTTAGAAATTATGTTATTGTGAAAGTTCACACAGTTATTGGCCATGACCTATACTGCAGACTTTCACAAATTGTATAATCATAATAAGTCTTACAAAACATTAAGATTCATAAAGGAAAGGTTTTAAGATATTTGTTGAGAACTGCGTTGGAATGTTTATGAGTAATAAAAAAAAAGGTGTACATTCACTTTAGCAGGTACAGTTGTGATCTGTTTTCGAGTCTGTATCATGGGCATGATTGTTTTGGTAATCTTAGGCTTTCAATAATTTCTTTAAACAGCTCTTTTTCCAGATTGGAGCAATTGTACAGCATACATCTTTAATTACTTTAATAAACAATATTTAGGTGCACAGTCTAAAATAATGTTGTCTTTTCTACAATTCACACAGGGTCAAAAGTATATATCCACTCCAACAGAAATGGGTTTTAAGCATAGTCCAAAAAGTTTCAACAGGGTTAAGGTCTCCATTATTTGTACAATGTTCCATTACCACTGGCCCCAGAGCATGATGTAACCAACTTCATGCTTTACAGTTGTTACAGGGTTACTAGGTTTTGACAGCCTCACCAAATATCTTTCTCTCATCTGGCCATAAAACTTTTCTCCAAAAGGCACTTGGCTTGTCCACGTGGGCAGCTGCAAATCTCAGTCAAGCTTTAAAGTGTCCGTTTTGAAGTAGGGGTTTCTTTCTTGATCCACAGTCCATGGTGATGTAAAAACATAAAACGTCACTGTAAAAAGTGACGCTGGTGTTCCAGCGGGTTCTGATCCATTGCAGGCGGGAGCCTTGGTGGTTCCTGGGTTGTTTCCAGAACATCCTAAACCAGTTTGCTCCCAGAGGGTCTTTTTCCAGGCGTTGGCAGAATGATGACATATGCAAGTAACTTGAACTCCACAGTAATTTTAAAATGGCCCATTAAGCTTCTGAAGTGCCTTTCCCAAAGCCCCGACCTCAACCGTAAATTTGTGGACTATTTGTGGACTATGCTTAAAAGTCTTAAAACCAGCAAATTTAAATGAACTCTACCAATTACACCAAGAAGAGCGGTCAGATATCCAGCTAAAATAATGCCAGAAGCTCCTTGATGGCTACCAAAAGTGCCTGGTCAAAGTGTAACTTGCTAAGGGACATTTAGCCAAATGTTAGTGAGAGTATATCTATACTCTCTCTCCCATCTGTGGATTAGAGACAATATAATAACAAAAATAAAAATTCAAAGTTAACCCAGTTCTTTAAAGTAACTAAAGATGTAACACCCTGGAAAAAGAACAGTTCAAACAAATAATGAAAATTTCCCAAATTATCATGACATTCAACCCACGATGAGTGTATGACTGCAAATGTATGTCTTGCTAATACTGAGTTGGATCCCTTTTGCCTTCAGAACTGAGAAAATCAAATGTCAAATTACTGCTTTAATATAAAAAGCATACTTTGAAAAATGTCTCTATATAAAAAGAAGAATAACTCTTTCAAGCTTCTCAACCTTTTACCCCACGTGATGGCATTTAACAGGACCTTGCAGATACACAGACTCTAAACACTGCTGTCTTTCTTCAACAAAAAGATAAAGTCAGTATATTTATCTTACAGTGACGCACGCAATATGTCTGGGAGCACAGTGAAGGCAGTGGAGCTCCTGTCAACAACTGCACTCCTCAAATCGTGCTGCAAATAATTGACTCATGTTGCTGATGCTTCATACATCAGAGAGTTTAAGTGCTGCTGTGACCTAAGCATAGTTCAACCACCCACATGCGCGTTACAGACAGACACCTGGAGATGCTGCAATAAAAATATCTTCATGTGCAAAAAGTACCACAATAGCCTGATGTACTGTATGTTCCTGGAGAATAGATGGATCACTGGATGGTTTTCTGCATTTGCTGCAGCTTACTTGAGCTCCCGTGTGACCTGCACCTCAGTGTTTTGCATTTACAAAGTAACGTGAAACATACCGCAAGACACCAGTAATGCAGTTTTTATGCCTTGAACAAATTATAAAGCTTTTGTCATCTTTAAGCCTTTGTAGCTGGTTCATTGCAGAATATTTGCCTGCATTACTCTATAGCGCAGCACTTTTTTGAGCTGAGTGCTCATGGGTTGTGTTTGCTTTTTATTGCTAGACTTATAAATGGATAAATGGAGCAGGAACCGATGTTTACATTCAAACTATTTACTGGCCATTTAGTCATATAATGCAACTCATTTTAATCAATTTATTATTTATGACCAGAAAAAAATGGGCAGACCTTGCAAGCTAAGCAAGGTCTAGCTTGCTAATGTGCAAGTTTCCTTTGAAAGGGAAAACAGATCAAGATGATGCATGCCACTGCTGTCACATACACCACGGAGAGCCAGCAAGCTCTTTCCTCTTTGGTCAGTGAGTCGTGGGTAACTGGTGTGCTGGGGGTCACATCACAAATGCACGGAAAACCAATGATTCACAGGGTGACAACGTTTCATCACAGGGCAATATTTTATAAGGCCCATGACGTGATATTTCACACAACCTGTCAAGCCTTCCCGAGGAAGCTTCAAAGACAGAATGAGCCGTACTTGTCTTTCGAGTTATTGATGAAGAGTAAGTGTAGAGAGATGGATTATGATAAATAAGCCACAAAAATGAAACTGCCTGCGCCACACACGCTACGCTGGCTGGTTATTTCTCAGTCGCAACATTGGGTCAGAAAAGTGTGAGCGCCCATATCAGCTCAGCTGTTTCATCCAATGAAATACATCTGTTTCTTATCAGTGTAAGATTTTATCAGCAGCGCACAGCGAGTCTGCGGCGACTGGATTTGTAAGGGCGCTCACGAGTTTCTAAAGAGCGACGTTTCTGTGTATCAAGTCCAACTCCAGCCTGCTGCACTTTATTGATATCTTCACTGCACAGCATTCGGTGCTGCAGGATACACGCGGTATAATCCTCCAACAAAGTCAAGTCATCTGCTTCATAATGGAGCTGCCAGAACATGTCAACAGACAGTGGCCCAATTTTATCTCAGCATTGCCAGGGGATCATTAGCATCTATCACTTTTCAGAAACTCTGCTGAAGTTGGAGTATATTTAAAATGGCTGAAGGAATACTGGCACTCCCTCACGCTCAAGATGTTTGTCACATTGTGGGAAAAGATTCAAATTTTGTGTTTTACTTTCCTAAGAAAGGATTTCTCATTATAAACACAGGGTAAAGCCAAGTGCAAACTCAACTGTATTTTTCCATGAAATATACTCACTGGCTGGTGAAGAACAGTTCAAGTTACTGCATAAGAATTTGTTTTGATATGAGGGTCGAGTCAGGTAATACTGTAGAGCATGAGCAAAATTAGCTACGGGATTGGGAAAATATTGATTTTACCCCCTGGTGACTTTGATGTCATCTGCCACTGATCAAAAATCCACCATCCCATAGTATTTATAGTCATACTGAGAAGTTTGAAAGCAAAAATGCAGGTTAAAGCTAAAACTTAATGCACAAGTGACAGAAAACTAAAGTGCTTCAGTGTTCAGTGCAAACCCTTTTAGCATGTTTCAACTAACAGACTTAAACGGTACACTGAAAATGTTTTTTGCCATCTTTATATTCCAACATTGCATTTAAAGCATACTGCACTATCTCCAAGATGCCAAAACCGATCGTGTGCAAGAAAATGCGTCATCATTTAATGTTCATTTAATAAACTTTCTGAGCTAATGAGCTTCTACAGCGACTACCATAATCTTTTTAAGGTGTGTGTTTTCATCGTGTGGTAACAGCATCCCGATCCAGCACCATCAGCTTGTAAAAAAAACCTTGTTAAAAACAAGTACAGGATGCAGATGTAGTAAAGCTGTTGGTACTAACGTTGCTGCAGATGCTGTCAGACTGAATGTTTGATGTTGCAAGAAACAAACATCAGGCAGTAATCCCCTCATAATGATCCCCAAGTGGATGGAAACGTGGACAATATTTGCCTTATTGGAGCTGGTACGAACGCACCTCATTAAAATGATGACATTCTAATAAGCCCCAACGAGTGTGAAGTTTGTCGCTCCCCATGAGATCCCTTTTTCTTTACCCCGAACATGTGGGTTAGTATTTACTTCAAAGGGAGTGTGTCACTGAGAAAGAAGCAGCTAAAGAAAAGGGGTATTTTCTCAGCCTTGCACCTGCAGTATCCAAAAAGAAAAGAAAAAGAAATCCAAATCTAATGCATCCATTATAACTCCAATTACAGTTTTGACAAATTATCATGGCTGGATTCAATAAGCCAAAAATCCCTCAGCCATCCGTGTTTTTTTCCGTGACACTGTTTGACAGGAGAGAAAAAGCAACAGTGCCTAATAAAGGCGCTTCTGCGGCTTTAAGAAACAGCATCTCAAATGCACCAAGCTTACAGGTTGTGACAGCCAGAGTTTATATGGCAAGAAGCCACACATATAAATTGATACTTTGGGTCTTTCTTTAAAAAAAGAAAGTAACTAAATCCCTGAGGTATCGCAGAGCGATCTGTGTGTGCTTGTATGAAACACTGGCTGTTGTTTCATAGCTCATGTGAAAGATATCTAGTTATCGCACGGACGGGAGTTTAGAAACTGCTGATGGCTTCCTTTAAAATACCAACAGAAAGGCTGTAATAATAGACTCTTAAAAATGAAATATATCCTACATGCCTCATGCCATAATTTAGCATGAATTGTACTGGTGAATTATTTATTAACCTCGTGGAAAACTTACAATTCTGCATTCTCTATATTTTCATTTATTTATTAATTCATTCACTTGGAAAATGTCACGGCATGCAGCATTTGTCTCTGCACTTTTCATGCACCATATGGTGCCGGTATTTTTTCAGAATTAATGCTATTTTGGAATAATAGAAAAGGCCACAAAGTGGTGACCGCCCTGGCTGTTTGCTGGGTTCATTTTAGTTTGTGGAAAATGCTGCCAGGAGGGGGGTGCAATTTGGGAAGGTTTGAGCTTTAAAATCGATATCATGTATGACCTTAAAAGCCCCAATATTTGTATTTCTTTCTTTCTTTTAATCCTGCTTGTCAGGATGAAAATGCTTTTTACATTTTGTGGTATTTGATGCGGTAGAAATGCTTTTTTTGTCCAGAGGGGAAATTGAAACAATGCAGACTGAAATGCTTTTCAGCTGTAACGTGAATTTAGAATACATGATTAGCTTTCACACACAGTCGCTGTGTTTAAAGGACTATCAGTCAGTTTGACAGTGAAAAATGCATTTGCTTCCATCTCTTGTATGACTGATGTCAGGGTTGGATGAAAGATTAAATGGTTTCCTTTTTGAATTTTTATTGAACTAGCGTAGAAAGGCACTGTTGGTTATGTATCTCATTAGATGAACCATAATGGGGACAAGAGTAAGAGCAGTAAGAGGTGAACTTAGGCTTCATAATCTCTGCTGTGCTTGTGCCATATACAGACTTCAGAGTCTTTTAGTATCTATACAAATATTAGTGGATAAAAACTGAATTGGATCCATCAGTTGGATTGTGAGCAGCTGAACTAATGCAGCAATATTTCTCTCTGCTGTTCTTGGATGTTGTTTACATCGTTCACACAGTTTTCTTTTGCAGACTTTACCCTAATTAATGCAATGCAAGTTATCTTTCTTTTTTAGTTTCATCCACAACATCTGGACAACTTTGTTCCCACATTAGTACCACTGTACCAACTATCACCCCACCAACCACTTTTCAGTTAAAATGAGCTTTTTTTTTTAACCTAAGGCTTCCCACTATATGACTGGGTGGACACGGAGAGCGAAGATAGCCTTGGAACCAAACAAATCTGAGGGCTCATGTTTCATTTGCTCTGGTAGAATGCATCTGGCCTTCCTCCCGCTCCCATTCAAACATTTCCAAGTGCCCTTGCTCTTGCCAGGCCAATCATCGTCATTTATTTATTAGCTGTGAGGTCCGATACAGTGACAGAAATTTCTGTAGCCTGCTTGCATTTTTCTGTTTGCAACACAAGTCACGTGATCCCCCCCTCTTTTTCTTCTTTTTCTTGCTCTGATTGCTTGTATTCTACCCTAATTTCTCCAGAGGTATTTTGGTCTGTGCTTGATGATAACGGCTCTTGGTAATTGAACTGAACGAAGAGTTTTCAGACTAATTTGCACATTTGTCTGGTGATTCCAGGCTGGAGCGGAGAGAGAAGTGAGGGTGAAACTTGAGACAGTGGAGACAGACACATGGAGAAAGATTTTTTTTTTTTTAACTCAAAATTTAAAAAGAAAACTAATTAAGAAAAGCAACAAACTGATTCATAAGCGCACGCTGTTGGCTGCAAACTATGAGTGTGCAGAAACACTAAGTCACCCTCTTAAAATGCAGTTGTTACTGTATTCACTTACAACTAAATTCAGTAGATGATGGTTAGTCCAGTTTTAACCAGAGAAACGCACGTTCAGCATGAGTCTGTTTTGTCTAAAGTGCCTCTGGGCATGAAAAACCATTGCATGAGTAATTTGTGGTATGTAATGGCCTGAGGAATTAAAAATGAGGTTAAAAAGAGAATAAACACTAGTTTCTGGATGGTAACCAAAGACAACAGAGACCAGAGGATTAATTAAAAATATAGTTTGCAGTAAAATTTAAAATGTAAGATACCTAAAACTCCTTAAAAATGTGAGCAACTAAAAACAAAACCTGTGGTCACAGCAGTCTCTTAAAGCAAAACATAATGCTCCTAAACAGTCCAAACAGCATGAGCAGCAGTATTCATCCTCTTTTCCATCTTCAGTTGTCTCTTTCCAAGTCGCCTGCTACTGGTAGATCTGGCTCCTCCTCTGTGCCATGTATGAGAAAACATCTGCCAGGCCTCCCAGTCCCATGTTTCTTTGCTGTCCATTGTTCTCCATTCATTTCTCTGCATTCCCGTGCTGCTGCCTCTTTTTAAAAAAGGGTGGATTCGGAAAATGTGATTAGTTTCTTGATTAGGGAAGAGGTAGGTAGGACGTAAAACCACTCAAATTAAAAATTAAAGCAACTTTCAAAATAAAAGTAAGCAAATATACAATATAATAAAATGATAAGTCGCACAATAAATGAAACACAGCATAAAATAATAAGATTGCTTCCTCCACATGACAAGTGTGTTGGAACAGAATTAAATTAGGCCCAAAAATTGACAAGGGAATCTGATAAATGAACCGTGGCTCCGTCTTAATTTTATATTGCCAAAAGATATGAATCTGTGGTCTGCTGACTGCAACAGATGAGCTCTGTAAGGCTAGTATAGGGCTGAGATACACACAACAAAATGCTTCTGTGCTGCCTTCTGTGTTAAAGCTAAACAAAACTCTCATCACAAACAGTTCTTAAAAAATATGTATTTAATAATCAAGGTATTCAGGGGTAGTTGCATAAAAACAGACGTTTACAGACTACGAGCACTAATAACTGAAGAGCAAGAAAGTTTAGCAATGTTGTGAAGACATAGATATAGGGCGTAACAGTCTGTTGAAGCCCATCTGTTTAGCTTTGTAAAACTTCAGCATATTGGCAACAGTTCCTGTTTTTGTCATTATTAGAAATTTGAGCCACGCGGCATGTTGCAAATTTATCCCTGCTTCATGCGTCATAATAACCATATGGAGCTTGATCAGTATGGTTGGTAAACAGCAGATTCTTCATCTTGTGGTGATGTACTTCCGCAGTGGCCATGCAATCAAATCTCCATTTCAGGCCCCGTAGTTTGAGATAGACCACTGTGTTGGATTGCATTTAAGAAATGACTGGGGAAAGTGCATCTTTGCCTGTTTGAGCACATTCAGTCTATCGCGAACATTACAAAACAATCCATCTCTCTTGTCTACAATGATTTTTTCCCCCACTCACTATTGTAGAGTAGTGCGTCTCAGGGTTGCATGCCACTAAAGCCCTGCAGCATATAGATAGAAGTGTCCTTATTCAAATTGTTGTCCTTGCCCTTGAGAAAGTGTGCATGCATGTCAGCAGCAGTAACACTTTATATTTGGTAAGGCTGACAGCGAGGGGTGGGAGGAGGGAGGCGAATGTTTTGAGAATTGCATGGAAACGCTTGTTTGTAGAGGGTATGATTGGAGAAGGCAGGGAATCCTCTAATGGTTTAAATGTCAACTGGTCAATAAAAGCCTGGCATCCTGTCACTTCTCATTTGTACTGAGACAGAGGATGCTATTAAAGACTGAAACTAAAATTACCAACTTGACATTTCCCCATTTACTCACCGTTGTTTCTCATGTCCATTCTCCATTCTGTCCTCATAACCGTGAATCAGGTCCCTCCACATTCCTCATATCTGTTCTCCTGTCTGACCCTGACAATTACATGCATTATTGCAACCGGGAGCCTAGGATTGTATTTATTTTTAATTGATAATTCATTTCAGACTGAGCATGCTTATGTCCTTGTTTATCATGTGTTTTGCTGTGGGGAGAAAGTTAATAAACATCATTTGGATGCATGAATTAAACCATTTATTGTTACAGAGTGTCCCAACACTCCGGACATGGCATCCTGGTGTGAATCCTGATCAGGTTAGGACTCCCTCTGAATGAAAGGCTGGATGAGGAAAAAAGCAACACAAATGCCTGTAAAGATTTAGGTTCCCTAATGCTTTGGAAGCAAAAGTGTTGATATTTGATGGAAATTAGCTAATTTGCCTTTTAGTCATTAGATGTGGACAAGTGAACGTCATGTGGCCAACAGGGGAAATGGAAGCCTGTTTCTAATTAACCTACAAAGATATATACCATCATGTCACCAAAAGGAACAGCCCAAAAAAGTCCTCTGACCTGGATGTACCCATGCCCAGATGTGGATATCCGCTGTAGAAATGTTCTAGAAATAAACAAGATCTGAGGCTTTTGTTAGTAGTGGCATGGCCGCATATAATTAGTAATGCAGTCCTCATCAGCTGAGCTAGCTGCACGCTTCTTTTGGTTGACAGATGCACATACATGTAGAGAGAAAACAGTTCCTATATCAATTAACTGCAATAGAAGGCAAACATCCTCACGGCAAACTGAGCAGCTTACATCAAAACAATCTACATGGAAAAATGTACCAAAAGAAAAATATATACAGTGTGGACAAACTAAACACATCCTATCATCCATCAGAAACTTTAACAGCAACAACTTCAAGTTACCATTTTCTGTGTGTGACTTTAGCAGTCTCTCACATCGTTGTAGAGGAATTTTGACCCACTTTCCTTTATGTCGCTTCCGTTCATTAAGGTTTGTGGGCATTTGTTTATGCACAGCTCTTCTGAAAGCACAGCACTTCAGTGAGGCTGAGGTCTGGACTTTCACAGCTGGGCTTTCTCCTGCCAGCCTGTCTTACAAGTGCAGGTTTCTCTCTTGCAACATCATCTTCACTCTCTCAGCTTCAGCTGGAGGCAAATGTGTTTCCTTATGTATGTAGATTGCTTGAGCCTGTCTGTTCAGAATGATTCTGACTTGCTGACTTAAACATGAAGATGTGAAAAAAAAATAGGCTGGTTTACAGGTTTCTTAACTCAGACAGGAATTTTACATGGCCACTTGTGCTTTTGTGCGGAGCGAGAAGGTTTCTACACATATATAAAAAATGAGGGCAGTTGTACTCTTGTATGACCCAATTTCCAAGCTTTAGCTGCCTGACAGATGGCTCATGTTTGAGTTCATGGTTAACTCAGTGACTCCAAGGTACCAAGGTCCTGTGGATGCATAATGGCCAAACTTCTACTGGTCTCTCCAACGGACATTCCTCCTGAAGTCTTGTGGTTTGCTTGGATGCACTTTTATAAACTTAAGCAGTGCTAGCATTTTCTTTTTAGAGAAAAGAGGCTTTCTCCTGGTAACCATTCTAAACAAGCCAACAACTTTAAACAACTTTAAAATTTCGCAGCTGAGGTTAGCAACTCCTAACTGAGCCGGTAGAGTTGGGGATGTAACTCTTGAATGCACTTTCTCTGAGCATTGCACAGTCTGACCCTGGGGTAAATTTGATAGGAGGCCCACTCCTAGGAATATTGGCAATTGTCTTGAATGTTTTCCACTTGTCAATAATCTTTCTCATTGTAGAATGATGGACTTTGAATTGTTTGGATTGATGGACAACAACAGTTGTTTCTCTAAGATCACACAACTAAATACTCTAGATCAGCAAACTGCCAAAACTTCTACTTTTATTGCTGCTCCTACTTGCTGATGAACAGCCAATCAGATGCACTGGATTAGCAGCACCTGATATCTACTTACCCTCTTAATTCCTATGGAAGCAGTAAGATTTCTTTCCACAGGACTGCATCTAGTTGCGTGAAAACTCACATGACTGTTGATGAGGTCAACTGTCTCTTAAAATCCACACATTAATATGATATAAACACGTAGGCACATTAAAAGAGGAAATATGATGCCGTATAGTAATTCTGTAGATTTTGCTGTACTGTATTGGTGAACCTTACACGTATGATCCAGAATCAGTCACAGACAGGTGAGGACAGATTATAAATATTGCACGTTGCATACTGCTTTCATTCAGTGGCATGAATTACTTTCACTGTGTTTCACCATTAACCAAGGTGCCAACTGAGGCAAAGCTTCTGGTGAGCTCTGATTTGTTGAGCTTCTGAAACATTTGCATGTCAGTCTGTCGCAAGGTCATTCACACTCAGTGGTTTTGAGTTTCTGCTATTGGATATTTTCTTTTGTTTATCACCTCTCTTTGTGGTCCTGATTTAGTGTTTTTTTCTTACCGTCAGATAGTTTGATCCACCCTCGTTAGTTACTTCTGCCCTTCTCCTTGTTTGTCGGTCAATGTAGCTTTTCTCCCCCATCAGCTTTCTTGCTTCTGTTCCTTTACTCTTTTTAAGTAGTTCTTCAATACTTTTGGAAGAGGTGCACATAGGGACAGTGGTGTTTTACTTCTGCAACAAAAGTAAAGACAGAATATGTCATTTTTATGACGATGACTTTGCATTTTTTGACTTTGCATGTCCTATCTTTTGATTTTCTGATGAACGTGCAGCTATGAAGTTTGTTTTTTACATAAATGTTTCTGCTTGTTTTTATATTTTTAAAAATCTGAGCATAGTATTTTGCTTGCAGCAAATATACAATTTCCCAGTTTGAGGGAACTAATGCATATATGCAGACTTTTAAAAAAAAAAAAACTTGTTGGATTCCTTGGAAGACAGATCCACACATACAAGATTAAAACTGTCATTTATCTGATATGAATGATGTGTCTTTCATTTCCAGTCTTTCCTCAGAGGGCTTTGGTTTTTCTGTGCAATGCTGTAAATAGTAGCAATGAATATGTTAGTGAGTTCAAATCAGGAAAATAATCCAGGCCATGCACATTCACGCTCTTTGCTATCCACTCTCAGGATTACATCAATGAATACAAGTAAACAAACAAACAAATGAAACAGGGAGCCAAGAGAATGATTCCTACTGATACACACTAAAAAGCTGCTTGTGTCTTCTGTTAATGAGGCAGCCCAAGAAAGGCTGCAGATAAAATCGCTCTTCTGTCTGGTTACAGTCAGAAAACCCGATTCCTTACATGAATCTAAAAAAGCGACTTTCTGTTGAAAGAAGACAAAATTATGCACCGAGTCTTAAACCACCAGAAACGTATCAAACCAGTCTGCCCATGAACAGATTGCAGTTCAGTCCCCTTCCACCTTTTTTTACAGCACACAGTGAAAAGATCACTGAATAGATGGACAGTGTGACTGAATTATCATGGGGATTCAAACATTTCTGCCTTGCATTGGGTGAAGTGATGATTTCAATTAAACTGCACTGAAAACCTGAAAAGTAAAATATTATCTACACAACAGATACTTACATTGTGGTGATTTCTTTTATTAATTCTAGTACTTAAGGTTGGGATTAATATCCATCTGATCGTTAACTTTACAAATTCAAAAAGTATTGGAAGGCAACAATGATATAAATTTATGCTCCCCTCTGGCAAATTAATTACATCAATCCATTAGTATGTTTAAGTGACCAATTTTCTCATCTGCTCAGACTAATGTGTGTTTATACCCCTTGTGTGCAGATGAAACATCTGCTCCTCCAGCTCACTAAACAGAGAAGTCTTCCGAGGTATACCCCTACCTGCAGGATCACTGGAACTGCAATAATATTAATGCTTTCTGGAGCGGGCAAGCACAGCTGTGCAGAATATCCCAGAAATCTGGCTGAAAAAGAAAAGAAAAGAAAGGCACACTGCAAATGGCGTCCTTGCATATTTCCCAGCTTTGAATGACACTATAACTACCCTGAAAAGAAGCATCAGCAATGGAAACAGCACTGCATAAATTAACTTGTAATCATGTTAACTTCACTGCCTAAATACTCAGTTTCTGACTACAGATTTTCTCCAACATGGCCCAAACTTTGCCAATTAGTTGCTGGATCATACAGCAAAAATGTACATGGTTCAAGAAGCAGGATTTGCTTGCTTGGTCATGTGTAACCCGTCAAAACAAAATATCTTGGGGTATGTAGAGGCAGCTACTGGCAGCCACTACACATTCATTTCAAATGGTTGATAGTGACGTGCTATTCCTCTTTTAAACAAACACAACTACGAGTATTCGATGACCAAATAAAAATATAAGATTTAGTATGAGTTCAAGCAACTTTCTGCAGACATACACAACCTTTGCTAAAGAATTTGTTGAAGCACCTCTGGCAGCAATTACAGCCTTTCTGAGTATGACTCTACAACCTTGGCACACATATTTCTTTGCAGAATCTCTCTGGCTCCATCAGGTTGGATGAGCCACTCAGGAACATTCACAGGATGCTCCCAAAGCCACTCCTTTGTTATCTTGGCTGTGTGTTTAGGGTAGTTGTCCTTTTGGAAGATAAACCTTGCCCCAGTCCGAGGTCCAGAGCAGGTTATTATGAAGGATGTCTCTGGACATTGCTGCATTCATCTATCCTTTGGCCCTGACTAGTCTCCCAGGTCCTGCTGGCGAAAGACATCCCCTAGGCAGGATGCTGCCACCATCATGCTTCACTGCAGAGATGGTATTGGCCATGTGATGTGCAGTGCCTGGTTTCCTCCTGACATGATGATTGGCATTCAGGCCAAAGAGTTCAGTATTTGTTTCATCAGTCCAAAGAATTTGGTTTTTGAAAGTCTTGCATTTGCTTTTTGGGAAACTGCAGGTGAGCTTTCATGCGTCTTTTACTGAGGAGTCACCTCCATCTGGACACTGTACTATACGGCTGATTGGTGGATTGCTGCCAAAATGGTTGTGCTTCTGGAAGGTTTTCCTCCCTCCAAAGTAAAAATGGAGCTCAAAGTGACCACTGGGTTCTTGGTCACCTGCCTGATTAAGCCCCCTCTACCCCAATTGTTCAGATTGTACCCTTCCCCAGATCTGGACTTCAATACATGTCCCATCCTGGACATCTACAGAAAATTCTTTAGACTTTTTTTTTTTTTAGACGGTTTGCTTTTTAATGATGTGACCTTATATAGACAGGTGTGTGCCTTTGAAAATCATGTCCAATCAACTGAATGTAACATGGCAAAATGTGGAATAAGTGAAGCTCTGTGATTGCTTTCCATACGCACTGATGACATTAATGAAGTTGCGTTTGTTGAATGAATGAATAGAAATCAGTGTGTCTGACACATTGACACTGAAGTGAGAGAGCAGCCTTACATCTCGTCAGCTGTCCATCATGATCAACTAATGTAATCAGGGTGAAGAATGAAGGGTTGTGGGAGGTTTTTTTTCTTTTATTACACATCAGGTACAACATTAAAACAAATGACAGGTGAATATATTGATTGTCTTGTTGAAATTAAATTGAGGTTGTGGAGTTTGTATGGCTCTTATTCATGCGACACATATAAATATTGTTGCACACCCCCGTTGCAACAGTATTACTCCCTGGCAGCCTAAAAAAACTGCTCAGTAATGGCCCAACAACACAACACAATGCACACAATAAAATCCATGTCATCTGTAATGACACGACCCACTTACATTTTCTACTTTTGCCTGCTTTTCACTAACATCCCATGCATTTCCTGTTTACCGCTGCTGCTGCTTTTGTGTTTTAGACTGCATGTCATTCCTTTACAGTAGTTTGTTGTGACATTATTTTTGTTGCGGTGGTGTGTCAGGAGTGGGTGGATTGAAATGTTTTTGTGTACGTGTGCTGTTCATTTCATTTTTGAGAATTCTTTTTAGCCCATCATTTCCTCAAGACACTTTGCTGGGCAGCCATTGTAAAGAAAATAATTGGTTCCTAATTGGTTTTCTGTGGGTGTTCCCGTTTCCTCCCTCAGTCCAAAGACATGCATGTTAAGCTAATTGGTGATTCTAAATTTGCTGCAGGTGAGTGGATGTTTCTCTGTGTCAGCCCTGCAGACTGGTGAGCAGCCCAGTGGCAGCTGGGTCACGCTGGCTACACAAAGAGAGGCCTTTGGCAGGAGGTTTTAATATTGTGGCTGATAGGTGTATTTATCATGTCTCAAAATGGATTATTGTAGTTACTCTATGATGATCTACACTCGGTGTAGACAAAACTTGTTCAACATTCTTGATTTCTGCCTTTTGTGACTTTTTCTATTGACACTGTAACTGAGGAGAAGTAAATTGCATCTGCTTGGAGTGAATAAATTTGTCACTTTCTCATTTGTTTTTATCGATTTCATTCAACCTTGTCCTTTAGGCCGCTTGAGTCTTCAGTAAAATAACAATAATAATAACTTATTAGATGATGTTAAGTTACTGAGGAAAAAAGAGCAATAAGCAACACATTTTTAAAAAGGAGGAATTTATGTTGGCAACTTAGATCATGTCAGGATGGCATCAGTAAATACTTGATCAGGCATAACATCACGACTACTGAGAGGTAAGGTGAATAACACTGATTGTCTCTTCATCACGGCATCTGTTAGCATGTGGGCTATTTTAGGAAGAAAGTGAAAACTTTGTCGTTAAAGTTGATGTGCTACAAGCAGGAAACATGGGCATGTGTAAGGATTTCAGCAAGTTTGACAAGGGCCAACTAGACGACTGTGTCAGAGCATCTCCATAACTGCACTTCTTTAGGGGTTTTACAAGTCTACATTGGTCAGCAGTGGTTAAATGAAGGAACAGTGATGAACCAGCGACAGCGTTGTGGGTGTCCAAGGCTCACTGATGCACATGGTAAAGAAAAGCTTGCTCATGGGATTCAATGCAACAGATTAGCTACTGTAGCTCATATTGCTGGAAGGTTTAATGCTGGCTCTGATAGAAAGGTGTCAGAATACACAGAGCATTACAGTTTGTTGTGTTTGGAGCTGCAGAGCCACAGACCAGTCACCAGTCAAGTGCCCTTGTTGACGCCTATCTACTGCGTAAAGCACCAACAATGGGAATGAGAGCATCAGAACTGGACCACGGAGCAGTGGAAGAAGGTGGCCTGGTCTGATGAATCACAGATGTTTGTGTGTGTCACTTAATATGGTAACACCTGGCACCAGGATGCTCCCTTTGAAGAAAAAAAAACAGTCAAGGCAGTGTAAAGCTTTGGACAATGTTCTACTGAGAAAAATCGGGCCCTGTCATCTATTGTGAGACGTACCACCTACCTTTGCATTGTTGAGGACTATGTAGACCCTGTAATTGAAACTGTCTCCCCTGATTCCTGTGGCCTCATTTACCATATACAGTGGTGTGAAAAGATCTTTGCCCCCTTTTCTAATTTCCTATTTTTTTGTATGTTTGTCACACTTAAATGTTTCAGATCATCAATCAAATTTAAATATTAGACAAAGTTAACACAAGTAAACACAAAATACAGGTTCTAAATGAAGGTGTTTATGATTAAGGGGAAAAAATCCAAACCTACATGGACCCGTGTGAAATCAGGAAGGGGGCAAACACTTTTTCAGTCCACTACATGTATAATATTTCCTGCCACAACATAAAAAATGGTTCAGGAATGGTTTGAGAAGCACAACAATAAATTTGAAGTGTTAACTTGATCCCTAAATTCCCCAGATCTCAATCCAGTTGAGCATCTTTGGGATGTGTTGGACAAAGAAGTCAAGCCCATGGTGGCCTCGCCTCCCAATTTACAGGGTTTAAAGGGTGGATGGATGTGTTGCTACCATCTTGGTGCAAGATACCACAGCACCGCTTCAGGGCTCTAGTGGAGTCCATGCTTCAATGAGTCAGGGCTGCTTTGGCAGCAAAAGGAGGACCAATAAGATATTAGGCATGTGGTCAAAATGTTATAAGTGATCCATGTAAGCAGTATATGTTGATATTCTACACACAAATGTACAGATTTAATGAATATTTGATACTTAATAAATATTTTCATATTGTTCTGTAAAAGAAAATGTTTGAATATGTTTATTGTTAAAGTGTTAAATGTGCTTGATGTTTGTTAAAGATGTGTAAAAGCTCAGTACAATAACAGTCTCTTCAACTAAAGAGCCCGAAGCCCTTAAGAAGACAGTTAGCTAAATATTTTATAATGAATGGCTTTATCATATGAAGCAGACAAGAACATTTAATGCTTAAAAAAATGATTCTGTAAAGATGGGTTACCCACGCAGCCTTCTCCTCGCCCACCTCATGAGGCTGAAAGTGAGCGAATGTAAGATGACAGCAATAATTGCAGGCAATAATTAAATCAAGATCCGACCTCAGTTTTCGCCGCACTTGGCTTAATATGCCAGAGGAGACGTTGTTTACTCTTAAAATCCACAAAACTGTCGCTTTTCTATGGGAGGAGGCGAGTGTTGCTGGATTCCCAGACCTGCCTCTCTTTCAAGCTTGAGGATCTTGACCGAAGCGTTTACTGATGAGCAATTAGAGCAAAATGAGTCACGATGATGAGCTGAATGTAAAATCCGGAGGCCTCCATTTGCCAATCAATATTATTCATCAGCAGAGACATTCAGCCAGAACACTGGAAGTTTAAGTACACGTTAAATGCATCTCTTGTCTTTACAAGGATAATGTTTTGTTGTCACCAGAGGCGTATCTGACACCAGAAGGTGGAGTGAAATCATAAGCCTTATGATATCACTGTTTTAAGAGAGTCGTGCATTGATTTGCATTTGAGGGAATGTGGAAATTAAATGTTCATGAATTCAGACTTTCATAGACTCTTCTTTGTTGCAGTCGCTGTTATGCACATCCTCTGCATGAGACTGGGTGTGATTCGAAAAACAAAAGCGCAGCACATTCCTAATAGGCAGAGTTTTCTGGGTTACATTGTGCCCTCTGTGTTTTCAGCAAAGTGAAACAGGGACTTCTGAACCTTCTATTGTGCTTTATTAACTGGAAATTCCTGCATTATGCTCTTTCATTAAAAATGTTGTGACCAAAGATTTGAAAGGGGGATTGAGGGAATAATTAGCATTCAAAAGAGTGCACGCACTTTGTTGCTGCCACAAAAGATTGCTGTAGAACTCATCGTCGCATCTGCAGCGTTCAAATCTGCTGGTAAATGACATTATAATGAGAAATTATGTCTTACCTAGGAGACATCTATAGGCACTCGGGCAAACTATGCTCTATAGAGCTGCTTACACAGACTGCAGGGATGTTACGCAACCTTCATGAGTGTAATCCACGTTTTCGTGAGTGCCATGGTGACTCACAGGGGCCAATTCAAAACAGAGATCTCTGTGCTTCATGCCTTAGCATTTTCCAGGAGATTAGTACACCTGCACTTTGTATTAGGACGCTTATGGTGCTGCCTTTGTATAAATTCCCTGCTGACATCACCATATTAGGTTCCATATTAATCCCTGCAGCAAACACCAAGTGGCATGCAAAAGCTGTCCTCAGAGGGTGTCGAGAAAACAGAGCATTAGAAGTATACGCTTCTATATATGGGTTTGAGAATCTCAGAGAGAGTGGAAGATTAGTTTTTTTCGCAAGAGTTCCACTTGATTTAAACATGTACGTTTAATTTCCCGAAGTTATTGTATCACATTTGTGGCTCCTATGCTGTGAAGTTGAGTCTGGGAAGCAACTCTGATGCGCTTTCCGCTGAGTAGATGGAAAGAGAGCTGCCCGCCTTAGGAGGATTTGCTGCAATGCTGCTGAAATTAGCGTCACTGTTAATTAATTTATGCACAAACGACCGAAGAAAACTTATACGCAGCCCTAAATGTCATCTGAGGCACGAGTAAAGGTGGCGAGCCTCTGAATAAAACACCATTTTCTGGGCGAAAAGGAAAAAGTAAATTGGAGCCGAGTGAGTGCATTTGGACATAGTAAATGCACAGTGTTCACAGAAATCTGCGACATAAGAGCTGCAATATTGTAAGAAATATTCCAGAGTAAAAATGTGTCAAGTAAAGGTTAGACTCCTCCTTATGGAGTGAGAAACTTCTTGCATATTTATCTAAGTGCTGTTCAGCAGCACTTTCAAACAGCACTGGGAAATTTCAGAGGGTGTTATATTATAAATATTAAAAGAGAAAAAAGAAGGCACGTTTGTATGAAACATGGCCGACATTCACTGTCATTCACTGGTGACACATAATTGGATGGATGAGCATGCCGTGCTGGTATTAAGGTAGTCCATGTCAACTGCTATTACACTAACACTGTTAAGCTAAGAGCCTCACCTCATTCCCTTTGGCTGGATCTAAAAAGCTAGAGGTGATTCCCTGCTGTTCTCTCGTGGTCAATTAGAAAATCCATCAGGATTTGTCTTCATCTCAAGATGACTCCATGGTTCCTCTTACCTTGCAATTCCTGAGATAGGAATTTTATCATCTGACTGTTCTGCATATTTATAGAGCTTCTGAAATAAAAGTAGCATAAAATTAATAGACAGCGCTGTCTGGAAATATGCACCGTGCAGCAGAGGTGATGACTGGGACACCTCTCTCTGTTTTTCATCTAAATCCCTCTGTGCTCTCGCTCTCTGCCTCTCTGCCACGTGTCTTTAACGCATTCATACATAAACTCAACCACAGTATGTCCATTTCAAAGGAGACACCTAAATAAAATCCATAAAAATGTAACAAATGGAATCTGCAATGTAGGCACACAGCACATTTCTCCAGAGACTTGCGCTGCCTCTAAACAGCACAAATCTGAAGATCCCAAAAACACACAGCAGCTCCATTTCTGCTGTCAGCCCTCCAGCCAGGGAAGGTAGGAACTTTTACAGTGGATAATGATACAAACTTGGTTGAGAGCTTATCTCAGGGAGCGACTCCCGGCAGCCACACTGACCGTCTCTACTAATTAAAAGTTGGCCTCAAAGAACGGACCTTGTTAAATTTGATTTAAACTCGATCTCCGGGGGAAAGACGGGAAACGACGCTGCGGAGATTTTCATTGCTGAAATGTCATCTCCTCTACAAGAGCAACAAGATGTTTTGTGGTGCATTAAACTGACAACAAATCCTTCACTGAGATCACAGTAAAACAGGCTATAATTCATTCACTAGACCGTTTGTCATCACAGCACATTCAAAACTCAATTCTGTGATACACGACTGCTGGTTCCATTAGGCCAGAGTAACATCTCATAGATTTTAATAATAATAACAACAACAATGGATTATTAGCTGCCCTGGGGCAGACTGACAGAAGCGAGGCTGCCATATCGCGCCATCGGCCCCTCTGGCCAACACCAGTAGGCGGTAGGGTAAAGTGTCTTGCCCAAGGACACAACGACCAGGACAGAGAGCCCGGGGATCGAACCGGCGAACTTCCGGTTACAGATACGCTTCCCAAACCCCTGAGCCACGGTCGCCACACAAAGAATTGCATGAATTTAACATGATCGCCGGCCTGAAGACCAAAATGATCGCAAGGAACAATCAAACTGAGACTGTTAAAATCTTTGAGATCCAAGTGCATCTCCTGCTCCTTCTCTGCTGTTCTTGTCTCTTTATCTTCCACAGCTTTTCTCTGCGTGTAGCTGTTAAAGTTGTTAAAGTTCACCCGATGAAGTTATGAGCCAATTTGCATATAATTGCTTTTAGCTTCGAGCCCCAACTGTCCGCAGAGAGAGCGAGCTGGGCTGTAGAAGTACAGCAGTGTAACATAAGTGTGCTCGACTTTTGATTGCATGGCATCGTCCTGCTGGAACCTTTTCTTCTCTGTTATTCTTGTATCTTTATGTACATCATCTCCTCTCTGTGTCGAATAGCTCACAAAACAAAATAAAAATAAAGGTTTTGGAGTGTCCAGAGTCAAAGTCCAGACTTGATTAAGATGTTTTGACATGATCTTAAACTGTTGTGGCTGTGAAAGGGAAAAGGGAGGATGAAAGGAGGAGGAGAAAACTGGAGGACATAGCAGGCCGCTTATTTGAGTCCAGATGCTGTCATGTCCTTTCTCTGGGATATTTGCAAACAGTCCCTGGGAAAATCAGTGTCTTTATGTCGCTGGGACTTCTTCACTTTAAGAATTTGCTCCAGATGCCGCTCCTGTTCTTGTTCTGTACGTTTATCCTCTTCAGCTCGTTTCTAGCTGCTCATCTGCATCTTTTTCTCGCCCTTTTAGCTTCTTCTTTGCCAGATTTCCTCTCTGTTTAAGCATCTCCTTTGCTTCCTTTTCTTGCCTTTTTGGTTGTCTGAGTGCGCCATTTCTGTCTGTAATACCTTCACTTCAGTCTTCTCTTTGTCAAATACTTTCTGGACCTTTAGCAGTTCTTTTTTTTCTTACAGTTTCTTTTGTTGCCTTCCATTTTCCATTTTTCTCTTCTTCTATTGCTTCATGGAATTTCAGCAATTCATTCTTCACATTTTTAGCTCTGTTGTTGCCTGAAAATTTCTCCTTTTTGCCTCTTCCACTGCTTTCTGGACTTCAAGCAGTTTCTTCTTTTTTCCATGTCTTTTGTTGCCTCCTCCTTACTTTTCTCTTCTCTCTGTGCTTTCTGAACTGCTAACAATTCCTTTTTGGCGTTTTCAGTCTCATTTCTTGCCTCCTGTTTTGTCAGTAATTCCTTTTTGAGGTTTTTCCTTTGTTTCCTCCTGCATTTTGGGCTTTATGGACTTCCAGTGATTCCTTCTTGGTATTTTCTGCTTCTTTCTTTGCATTTCTTCCCTTTTGGATTCCTTTCTGGGTTTTCAGTACTTCCTGCTTTATGGCTTCCTTCACTTCATCTTGAATTTCATATCTTATTCTCGTCTAGATAACTGCACAAATATGCTTTGTCAGCGAGCACTCTTTCCACAGTCTGCACTGATCTTCGTGGGTCTTCTTTTCATTTAAAATCCTTCGCCTGTGTTGCTTCAACTCTTCTCGTAGCTCCATCAGCTCTGGGATTGTGGTGTGTGGTGAAGCGCTCACCAATCCACTTGGCTTCTTCTTGGCTTGTTCATTTCGGCCTTCTCACCAAGAGATGAATATATCGCAGACAAATTCAGCTGGCATAGATGCATGCCCCGCCCACATAGAAAAAAGCTGTCAAACTGCTGCATCACCAAAATGCCGCTCCTGTTGCCTAGCAGCAAAAACTGTTCTTGACCAGTGGACACTGCCAGAAAGTTGGCTTTTTTGGAGTTATTTTCTTTTACTAAATAATGACCAAAAACTATGTCCCATGGCTGAGACACGGAGACAAGACTGGAGGTTACATCAGACGATCAGTGACCTGCAGGTCGAGTCTCTGTTCAGATGATGGCATCTCCTCTCTCTGAGATATTTGCAAACAGTCCCTGACAGAAAAAAAGGATAATAAAGAAACACATAACATTCATGACACTAATGTGTTCCAGTCCTTGTGTAGTAGGATGGCTTTTACAGCAGCTGCTGCAGCATTTAACATCAATGCACTTATTCTTTTCAAAGTCGGAGCTCTGGGGTCTTCATTTCCTTCATTTTGGTGAACTTTCTCACCAAATGTCATTAAACAGCTCGGTGTGTCTGCAGTATTTTGGAAATATTGTCTTAATAACAGATACTGGTGTAGACAGCTACACCAGTATCAGACTCACACACCTAACGGAGGACGCCCTCCTCTTTTTCCCTTCTAGCTTCTCCATCACTGAGACCATGACAGTGATTCGTGTGTGACTGTGTAGGTTTATCTGTGTGTGTGTTCTTCCAAAATCATCAGGATCTCACTGTTATGTATTGCTATTCACAATTAACTGTATGCTAGCTGAGTTATTGTACAGTCAGTGCCAAACATTGTCATTCCATTTGCTTCAATGAATCCCTTCATTTTGCAGCTGATGCCACTCTTGGGATTGTTCTACATGTTTTTCGCTGCCAGCAAGAGCACCACTCTGAATAATAGGTGTGTGTGGGCTATATAACTATTCTTCAGGGCTGCCAAAATGTGAATCAGGCACACAAAGTGGATTTAGGCTAATAAAAGCCCCATGGACGCATACAATGACCCTATTTGTGGTGAAGTGGTTACTGTCCAGTTAGCAATTACTCCATTTATCTGTAATAGCTATTTAGAGGTAATGAAACAATCATCATCTCAGCGTGTCACCCTGTATATTTATGGATGATTATAATGAATATGGCAGAAGGGCTGTAAAAAAATACACTGAGAATATAAATCCGTGGCTCTTCACTGGGAGGCGAAAGAATGACACAACAATTATGTTTACAAAAAGGAGAAAAACATGTCACTAAACAGACTGAAGTGCTATAGACTGAATGGGGAGAATTAAGAGCCCTCTAGATTAATTATATATACACAACCACTGTCAAAAGACTATTGGGATGCTGTCCAAAATCTTATTGAAAATATACACTGACAGCCACTTTGTTAAGTACACCTGTTCAACTGCTTGTTAAGCCTAATCTAATCAGCCAATGTGTGTCAGAAAGGGGAGGAAATGTGATTTAAGTGACTCTGAACGTGGCATGGTTCTTGGCGCCAGACGGATTGGTCTGAGTGTTTCAGAAACTGCTGATCTGCTGGGATTTTCCCCACAAAACCATCCTTAGGATTAAGAAGAAGGAGAGAGAAAATATCCAGTGAGGAGTCATTCTGTCATGCACTAGTGAGAAACCTGGACACAATCACAGAACACAGGAGTAAAAGTTTAGGCACTTTATTGAGTAATAAGAGAATGCGGCGATGATAATGGATTTCCAAGGAACGCTGTGGCAGGGCAGGCAGGCGAGTGGTGTCCAGCTGGCTTCTTCGTCAACTCCCCAAATTTGCACTTTTCTGTTCTTGCTCCTAAACAACACACTCTTCAGCGTCTCTCCAAAACACAGTTCCCTTCTCACCACAAGCATTGCAACAATCTGGCAAAGGTTTCTATTCTAAGTAGGACAGCGGTAATGAGCCCAACAGCAATCAGATGTGTAATCAGCAATGTCGCACAGGTGTGGAGCAAAAGAGGTGAGCCAGGTGAGCTCCCTACACACACACACACACACACACACACACACGTGCACAAACACAAGAGAGAGAGGAGGAAATATAGAGTGGAATGAGCGAGCCAACCAGAAGCACAGGGAGACCATGACATGCCTTGCTATTAGCTGATGGGAAGGCAATTGTTCAAGTACGCAGACTTTCTGAACATACAACTTGTTGGACCTTGAAGCAGATGAAGCTATAGTAGCAGAAGATCACACCATTCACTCCTGTGAGCTTGAAACAGGAAATCTCTGCTGCGCCATTTAGATGGTATTGTTTGGTGGGATATTGGCACACTTTGAGCCACAACCCATCTGAGTATTGTTGCTAAACACGTCCCTCCCTTTATGACCACAGTGTGCCCATCAATTAACGGCTAGTTTCAGCAGGATAACACGCCATGCCACAAAACTCAATCAGCAGATCTCTAATATTTCACTTTTGGGATGAATCAAATGAATATCTGGTGAAGACACTGAGTCTACAACTAAGAAAGTCTTATTCTCTTAAGTTATGTGACAATCCTTTTACACACTGGCAATACAAAAAAATAAATAAATTACTTCATGAAAATTGCTCCACATTCTTACACACAGAACCCTTTGAATAGCTGACAGCCCTCCTGTTGGTGAGCCTCTCTCGAGGCTCAGAATTGATTGTAAGTGTTGTGCTGATGCAAATAGCTTTGCAGCTATAAATGTTTGATAAATGTTGGGTCCGTGCTGAATGCAAGGTGAAGAGTTCAGAGGTTTAATTTGAAGTGAGACTCCAGCAATCTCCTGGGCTCTTGTTGATTCAGCTGTCGTTGCCAAAAGGTTTGTCTGTTGGTGCTTATTGATTGGCAACAACATGCTAATGCTTTTATTGATGAACCACATGAAAAAAGAGCTGCTAGTTGTTAATCCTTGTGTTCGTTTTGAATACAAAAAAGAATTTACGTCTCTCACCTCGCCTTACTACACAAAAATAGCGAACATGTCGCAAGCTTAGACGTGAGCATATTTTCATTTGTCCTATACATTTCTCAACCCGACATATGAAACATGACACAGTATCCATCCCTTGCTGTCATGCTGGCAATGTTTCAAAGCCCAAGCATTTGATCAACGAAAAGAGCTTCTAGCAATTTGATGAATTGAGCAAAGCCTTCCTAAATCTTTTGCAGTCCACAATCACTACATGGAGATAAATGCTGTGTGCATGACACTGGTAAGGGTTGAAGAGGACCTACCCAGGTCTACCCAGTCCTTTGGCTGAAGACAAGAGTTGGATGGTCAAGCGGGACGACAAATAAGGCTGAAAAATGTTGCAGATTTATTTTAACACTTGGACACTGGAAGCATTAAAAACCTGGTCCTAAATAAACTTTTCCAATCATTAAGTCATAACTTGTTCTATCTAATCTGCTATTGGTGAGCATGATTGCAGGATGATTCAGTTGCTAAGTGCAATCAGTCAGCCTCAGTGTGTTTTAAAACCTAGAGACATGCAAATTACAAGGTTATATTCCCTCATTATTCTTGTCAGCATCCACTGAAGCTCGATTTTCACACTCTTGTGCTAAGCTGATGTGGAGACGCTTAATAAATGCTATCATTAATTAACATTTTTTCCTTATTTTTTCTTTCTTTGGTATGATTGATTAGATGTGAAGGAGAACAGAGGACAACTTACGTACAGTCCCTAATCATCATACCCTTTAATGGTGGGAACCTGTAAATGTGCAACAGACAGTGCGCTTTTCTTTCTCTTCTTCTGCAACTCATCTAAGGATGCCATGGAAATCAATTAGAGACACATCAGCATTGTCTAAGCCACCGGAGGGAGCCAGTTGGAGCAGATTAGGATGCTCTCCTCTCTGTTTCACACTTTCTTTCTCATGGTAAGAAGGGAAATTACAAGGCAATCTATCAATTGATCCATGGGTGAAATATGCCGTTAACACGAGGACAGATTATTATTATCTCTTTATCAAGTTTTGCCAGATTCAGTGAAGGAAAATTGCCATATTAAACACAGAGAGTGAAACACTGACCTACATAGAGCCAGTTTTCTCTCAGATACTGAGGTACTTGTGTTTTTTTAAATGTAATGCAGGACATGAAGTGGGGCTAAGTAGGGATTCATGTTTGATGTGGGATGAAACCAAACATATGGGCCAGTGGGTGATTTCAGGAACTTTAATAAGTCCTTTGGCACATTAGAAAGGAGAGGTTTGATGATGAACTGTTAGTCTGCTTGCCATAAATTCCTCTTATTGGTTCCACTTGCACCACTGCTACAGTTAGCTGATTTCAGTTTATGTGATGGAAGAGGAAAACAGTGGCGCATTCTCATGTGTGTTCATAGACATTACTTTTATTTTTATTGCACAAAAGGACGAGAGTGAAAACTGCCAACGCCGGCCCAGCAGCCAGACCCTGAACTTCAACAGGTAACAAAAGCAGTGATGAGCAGTCAGGCTGCAGCCTCCATTTCTACCTGTACGTGTTTCTACAGTAGAATCACTGTGGCGATCACTTTAAAGTGTCTTTGTGCTGGTTTTCATCTTTGCTTTGTGCTGTTGGCTTTGTGTTCACACCTAAATACTGAAAGAAAGATCACATGTGTGTCCTCATTAGGACATTTGGATGCAGCAAAGTGAGTAGACTCTGTGCTTGGAATAACAAAGAGAGCGTATGTCCCCATGGTCAACAATGATTCTCCATGCTCTCAGCGTGCTATTCCAAACTCTCTTTAGATGTCACATTTTAAGACTGAAACACAGATGATGAACTCGCTTCCTGAGTTTTCCATTTGATGTTAAGGATAAAAATGCTAGTATCTTGGGTAAAGCATGAAACCCCAAAGTAACATGTGATACAAAAGAATCACTGCAAGTGTGAGGACGAGGGAAATTAATGCTCAACAGATCTGCCACTTTTTGACAGTGTGTCTGCATGCCTATGAAGAAATGATGTGACCTAATTACAGACCAATTAGTGCTATTCTTGACTAGTTTCAATGGGTAAGAGAGAAATAGCCACAGGCAAAGAGAGAACAGACAATATTATGCAGGTTGAGGTACTGCTGAGGGTGAGGACACCAAGTGCCAGCAGAGATTAATGAATGAGACTGTGCTAACTCTCCTGGAACTGTTACCAGTCTCTTGACATCAAAATCAGATTTTTGTCTCCTCTGCCAAAAGATGAAACAAAGACATACTGGCTTTAGGATAACTTTATTCTTTTAAAGATGATAACCTTCAGGATATTGTAAATGATCACAGTTTCTACAAATTACATGTCACCACCATACCTGACAATGTTAGGTTAAAAAAATACAATTTTGTATGTTCAGATGAGAAAATGTATCTCTCATGCTCTCAGAGTCCTTGAAATGTTGTCAAATTTCAAGTATGCTTCCACACAAGCCTTTCTTCTTTCAGCCTCTGACTCCGGCCACACTCTGGGATACCATAGACCTGACTGCTGTGTTCTTAGTCACTTCCTTGACTAGACCATAACCGAGGATGTGCTATTTTTCCAGGGAAAAAGCCAGCAACAGTGAGCTCTAGCAGCAAGAGCGGCGCACGTCTCATAAAAACATTTGCCCGCAGGAGAAGGAATCACTTTAAACAAAGCATTTATTTGTTGTTGCAGTCTAGTTTATTAACACATTAGCTGCTGACTAAAAAGCAATCCCACAGACAAAATGGAGTAATTTGTCTGCAGGCAGCTGGATGTACAGCCAGCATGCAACACATTAACACCAAATTATTCATAAAATTAACAACCCCCATGTGGCATCAGGACTTTAAAAAATGCTGCTTTTGGGCTTTAAAATGGGAGAGGAAGTAGACATGCACTGCAGTTGTTATGTCCGTTAATGGTACACACAGAGTCTAGTTGTTTACCAAACCGCACGTGTATGCCCACATAGTAATAATGGAGATCCACTTGGTTTGGCACACCAAAGTCAGAATTATATAGTCACATTTTATTGCAGAGGTCTACAGCAAGGTGTTAACTACTGTTTCATATTTATGGGCGCTTGTATCTTTCTGTAACGCTGTATGTTCAGTCAACTCAGATGTCCACAGGCAGACTCCAGTCACTAACGATGCAAACAGTGTGGCTGCAAAGATGAGAAAGCTCGTTCCTGTTTAAGCAAAAACTACGGTGGCCTTGAGAGGCCAAACGGACTGCAACTTAAGAAAACACCAGCAATAAGAAAAATGCTGCAAAAGCACACAAAACACAACGGAAATAGGAAAAAATAGATTTCCAAAAGCACAAGGGAAGTGTTTCTGGGGAGACAATAACCCGACGGACGAGTTGCAGGAACCAAAATATGCTAAGAATTGCGCTGGGAGCAGTGTTGGGAAGGTTACTTTTAAAATGTATTCCATTACAGAATACAGAATACATGCCCCAAAATGTATTCTGTAACGTATTCCGTTACGTTACTCAATGAGAGTAACGTATTCTGAATACTTTGGATTACTTAATATATTATCATGCTGTTTACAACTACATGAATGTACAATTGCTGTGATTTATTACTGTTACTGAAGGTCCGCGGCTCCGAACCGTAGTAAAGGGACCTCTGGCTAATACGGTGGGTTCTGTGTTGGGCTCGTAGCCGAAAATTAGCTTTGTTGTCTGGGTCAACTTTGCTAGCGAGAGACAGAGAGAGGCGTTGAAAGGCTGCTCCAACAGAACGTATTGTTTTTGGAGGAAAACACGAACACGGTGTACAGTCGAGTCTTAATAGCTTACTTACAAATGGGTTCGTCAGGCACTCTTCTTGGCTGCAGTGGTTATTATTATATTTATATGCTTCCAGCTCCCGTTTTTACTCGATGACAGCTCATACTTTTCCTTTTTCTGCCTCCCTCGCTCACAGACACATAACGGGTATGGCAGTCCATTCTCCCTGCAGCATGGACTACACTGCCTATGATGCTACATTCTTTAGAGCTATACCGGTAGCATTCTGCCTATTAGCTTAGCACAACAACAACAAAAAGGCCTCTCTCACCCAGGAAACACGCAGAGAGCGTCACCCTGTAACCATGGCAACCGTAACGCTGCCACCTGGAACAACAGAACGTAGCTGTCAAACAAAACCCAAACAGGCCTGACCCGCCACAATATAAAACAGCGAAGTACCGCCGTGTAATCCATTTATTTCAACAAAGTAACTGTATTCTAAATACCACCTTTTTAAACGGTAACTGTAACGGAATACAGTTACTCATATTTTGTATTTTAAATACGTAACGGCGGTACATGTATTCCGTTACTCCCCAACACTAGCTGGGAGACACTTAAAAGAAGTGGAGGATCTATCGGTTTTGTGAGGAAAGAAAAGATGAGAGGTAAGTGTGTTAGCCTAACTATTAGCCTAAAAATCTGTCATCAGTATTATATGAATCATGACATTAAAACACACTTACCTAGCATATTTTGGTTCCTGCAACTGGTCCGTCGGGTTATTGTCTCCCCAGAAACACTTCCATTGTGCTTTTGGAAATCTGTTTTTTTTTTTTGTTTGTTTTTGTTTTTGTTTTTCCTATTTCCGTTGAGTTTTGTGTGCTTTTGCAGCGTTTTTCTTACTGCTGGTGTTTTCTTAAATTTCAGTCCGTTTGGCCTCTCAGGGCCACCGTAAAAAACTGCACAATATAGCAATAGTGTGTTAACCAGCACAGCATGCATCACAATGAAGAGTACAGAAAGGGCGCTGATTATTTTCTGAACCCAGTGTACTGAGCCAGGGTCAGTGACTGCATCACACACCCACCCCTGGCCTCCCTCCTGTTGACAGGCCTTTGGGCAATAACCCCAAGTTTTTCCCAATGGCTGATGAACACACTGCATGTGTGAATAGGTGAAGCACACAAAGCACTTTGTAGACCTAGCTCAGTCGAAAGGGTGGCATAACTGGAAGTGCAAATCATTTACTGTATAGTGTAGTCGAGCAGGGAAAAAACATCTATCTACAGTCGCAAAGGTATGTGAATTGGGCTTTTAAGAATTTAAAGGATTGTGTTCGAGCAGACTGGTTGCTATTTGAAAGGTCACTGACTCTAATGACATTTCTGAGAGGATTTGTAATGGGGCCAACTGATGCATGGCGAGCATGCCAGAAAGCTCAAAAAACATCGCGGCATGCAGACTGGAACATGTCTGCTAATTGATGCCGCCCCCCTTCCATCTGTTGTGTGTTTGTTTGGTATCTCACTCACGTTGTTCTTGTCATACACCTCATTTCCCAGACATTTGAAGCGGCATGTAAAAGAGACACTTAGTGACACCTTATCATGTCTGAACAGTGTTTTCTAATCCCGTTAATTACGGTCTTGATCTTCTCAGCTTTGTTTCAGATTTGATGAGCTTCCAGCTGCAGCATTAACTGATTCATTAATTCAGTGTCTTGGATGCTGTGTTTGATGTCAATAAAACATGTCAGGTTATTTGTTCACATGCTATTATTTGAACATTTCTGTCAACTGAACAGCAGATATTCAGCAGCAGACAGCAGTGCTGAAAAACTTTGTGTCAATCTGATACAAAGTCAATACAGCGTCAGTGTTGCTGGTACTGATACAGATACTTTTAACTTATAAAGGCACTTACAAACTCATCGGTTTGCAAAGATATTTTAAAGATATTTGATTCAGCTTTTCATGTATTCGTGTATTAACTGGGGTTTTTGGAGACCTGGATTGTAAATGTGCCCGTCTCCAAAGCACTTTGGGTCAACTTCTTTTGTTTATTGCACTTTAGGTTATAAATAAAATAGGCGTGACAGTCAACGCAAAAAGGTTCAGTCATTTTTCATAGTGCGAACATGCCCATTTTTCATTTCCAAGGAATAATTAATTTAACACAGTTTAGTGTGCTAATACTGAACTTAAAGGATAAATCCAACAGCGATACCAGCATTGGTACTGATGCTATCGATATTTGGATCAATCCGTCCACCTCTAGTATACAGCAACTCTGACTTATAACTTCTTTATCTAAACTGAAATTCACCATCATCCACCCTACCACAGCTATATAAGTGCTTAATTTCAGCATGTTAACATTTACTGGCTTTTCCCACACTCACAGTCGTAGTGCATAAACATACCAATACGAGGAATTTAACATTAAATGACAGACCTTTAATTTTGAAGGTATAGTGATTATTAAATTTAACATTTTGACCTGATGAAAACCATAAATAAATGTTAATGTCAGTGATGATAGTTCCCATAGGATCACTGTGTAGTGTGAAATTACCTCGTGCTCCCAGGGACTACATTTTACCTCCACACACTTCTGCATTACTTTACAAAACTTTTTATGTTCTACGACTTTAATAAATGCTGCCTTATCCAATGTTGTGTTTTTTTCCTGTTCTGTATTTTTATTGCATTTCCCTGAGCCAAAGGAAATGTTCCCACTTTGGTCCATTTATAATGCACTTTAAGTTTAGGGAAAATCTCTGCAGATGCTATAGAAAGATATAATGAGACACACATTGCATAAAGTGTTTATTGTTCATCCTTTTAAAATACCAAACTGCAGCAATGTTGTAAGCACAGCTGCTTGTGTTTGATGCACGACTATAGCTGTACTTGTAGTTGAATCTACACTACACTTTGACACTATGAGTATAGCTACAGTAGCTGTACTGTTGCTATTCTTTACTGCTTACTGTTTGCAATCAGCCTTGACTACCAGTTCTTGCCTAACGACACAGAGCAGCAAGACAGATAAAAGGAACCTGCTTCTATATATTACAACCCGAGGGCTCTGTAGAAAGAGGGGTTCAGGGTGGGCTTCTTTAAAAGAAATTATATATATGATACATAGATATACAATACTAAAACTCCTCTAAGGAGGGTCTTTCTTTTTTTTTTAAATTAAACAATGGACCATGAGGACAGCAGGATTTTGGATGCCTAATAGAAGTATTTTGGTCAAGTGGCTTTTGTCTTTTGTGTGGAGGAAACTGATTTATGCACCTGACGCTGCAAATGTTCACAATTACAAAATAAATCATCCCTGTAAAATCAATAAAAACATGAATAAAGATGACCAAACCCCGATGAGCAACGCCACAGCTACAAACACACACACCATTTTTCTGTGTGTCGGGCACCAGATCCCAAAGGAGGGGGCAACCAAAATGGGCTAAGGATCATTAATCATCAATCATCAATCATCGATTGATGGATTATTAAAGTTTGAAATGGACAACAACTACAATAGGTACCATTAGATTATTGCAAGATATACACAATAAACATTCTGGTCATGTAAAAGACAAAATATGTGTAGTACCTGCAGACCTGTCTGCAAGAGGTTATTAATGAAGCTCACAAATGAGTGTGATCTGGGCTTTTAACTAAATGTTAACAAGAGATCAAGTTTCATTTGGTGCTTTTAGCTGTGTGCATAAAGACCTATCTTCTAACTTTATTAAATATCTACAGCTTCAGCTGCCTGAGCAGAATAAATATGAGGGCATCCAAAGCAATTTATCGATTTGCCGACTTCAATATTCTTACTTTTACTTATTCCCCAAACAGACGCAGGATGTATCAGTTTGTTCTATACAGCAAACCCCGTGTTGCGGTTGTTAGTTAGAAAAAGCAACTTGTTACATTACTTTTGTGCTATTTAACAGCTTGGCCTTATATGTATTTACCCATATAAACCTTAGGCTACAGTCCCACACACAGACACGGGATATTTCTTTATGTGTCTGGGTTTTAACACAGAGCCACAGCAATGTTGAAAACCAGCCCGCAGTGATGTTACTGTAGAAATGAAGACTACAGTACTACAAGCCTTGCTGTTCATAACTGCCTTTGTTACTCTGGCTTCTTGACTGGCGTTGGCAGCACTCAGCTTTAACATCCCTCTGGGGTCTTTCAACTCCTCAAAAATTGTAGATTGCTCTCGTCTTCTCTCTGCATGTGGCTTCAAGTCAGCTGACTGTAATATAAGTGAACAGGTTTTCTATCCGCCTGCAGATAGCTGAGGAATCCATCTTATGTTACTGAGTTCAAGAAAAATGTAATGTGATTACAGTAATGTGTTACACCCAACACTGGTCAAACTCCTGAAACAGACACAGTCGGAGTACGGGGACATATCCAGGTGCCGAACAGTCAAATTGATTAGCATAAATGATAAAGCGAGCAGAAATGAGTAGAAGCAGTACTCTGAATCAGACAAATAAAGGTGGTGAGACCAAATCCTAATCTCCTTGCCGTCAGCCTCATATGGGAATCCCTTGGTGGTTTTCCCAATAAATAACAACTGTTTATGGACCGTGACATTCAATTATATAACTAGACTGATTGGAAAAGAAAAAGTTTCTGGATTGACTTTTGACAAGTCTGTGTTGGACTGGCGCTGAAGGGCGCAGAGGCCATTTCGCCCTGTGCATGAATGAACACATCATTATTATCCCATGAGCAGCTGAGCAGTGTTCTCATTGTCACCTTACTGCTCTTTCACCTCATTTGCATTCCTAGAGCTGGATTTTCCTATTAGAGAAAGTTAATAACTTGCTAATACTCCAAAATTCCAACCTCAGCAAAAAAAAGGCCGTCCAGCACTTTAAAATGCACCAACATGCCTCGAACGAAGCCGGCGAGCACCCGTCCAATTTTTCACCCTCTCTACGTTCCCCTATAATCTGCAAAGTTTGATTAACTGTAATTAATACTTGATTCTTGCTGCCAACTGAAGGGGACAGAGTAATTTCATCAACGCTAGAACATGGCAGGGTAATATGAACTGCGTATTTCCCTTCTCAGTGGAGCCATTTGCTTTTTATAAGTCGCTGTTGGTGAGGCAATCCAAAGCCATTCCACTCAGTCCCTATGGTGGCGTATAAAGCACTAAAGGTGAACATCCAGAGCATCACATGCTTCCCCTCAGGCTTTTATGTGTGTAAGCAGCTAATACTGTCAGGAGCCTGTGACCTTTCATGTGGACAGACACGCTCTAACTGCCTGTGATCGATGGAAGAGAGAGAGGGGGTGGAAAGAGCGGTGACGACTGCTGCAGTTTTTGCTCGGGGGAACACATACATCTGTACCACCCACTACACCTGTCAGTCACAGCCAGCTCTCCTCCAGTAATGGCACTGTGACTGAAAGGCCACACACAGCAGGAGAGCACAAATCAGTTTAGATACAGTACATGATGCCTAAATTAGGAAGACAACCCAACTATGTACAGTTTGAAGAAATCTAGAGGGTTTTTTAAGAAGCCTTCGCAAACCCATTTTTATTTGGACTGTTGTTCATGTGTGTGTGTTTTGTAACAAAATGCTTCTAAAAACTTTGATTTATTACTTTTATTGGCTGATAAATCACTGACGGAAATGTGTAATGCCCACTGAGACGCTTTAAAATGTGCTCTCGCCTTTGGAGTTTATTGTTCAAAGAGAAAGAGGAAGGACGATCATTTCCCCCGTGAAGAATGACCCGAGGATCACTGCTAAAAAGAATACGAGGAGGAAATTATTCAAATGACGCAGTGCATTGTTATTAGACTCGGAAATATAAATTTACACACTCGTTTTGAGTTCGTGGAGTTTTTTTTATGGCTGTGAGCTGGTTGATAATTAGGGTGAAATTTAATAAGCTCAAAGAAAGACAGAACAAAGGAGGGGGAAAGTGCACAGGTTTCTAGTGATTAAACCGCTGCCTTTGTCTCCTACTGTTCATTCTGCCACTGCTGTGCAGATAATGTATCACTGATAGTGTTGTTTGTGACATACAACTCCGAGAATAAATAACGCACAAATTCAGCACTCATCGTCGTATGAATTATTTTTAGCCAACGTATTGAATTTAAAACTAATAAATTTGCCTTTGGTTGACTGAAAGCCATAATATCATATTGCAATTAGTTTTGCACGTAGAAATGTGGCTGGAAATCAATTAAATGTTTTCCATTCACACAAACACAATTAGACGTGCGTCAGTGTTTGTGTGCCTTACTGAGTGTGCCAAACTGCAGAGAAATATTTATTTTTCTCAAGAAAAACTTACAGTTTTGCCTCTCTGCAAAGGTGTTACAGTTCTAATGCCGGCACAGAGATTTTTCTGGTATGGGAACAATTTTACATTCAAGCTCTTTACCGCTTATTCAGTCAGGTCTCATAGCTTGCTGACTCCATTAAATGTACCTCAGCCAGTACAGTGTTTTCATTATCTACAGCATGTATTTTGACATCCCTAAAGTGAAAAGTAAGAAATAAGTTTACCCAGTGTACCCTACTTAAACGTTACTCAATTCTAACTGGCCCAGCAATACTCAATATACAGAAGTGTGTTCCTTTTGCTCTATTACTTCTTTTCTATTTCATTACACTGAAAGTGGCTTTTTTACTGTGATAAAATAAAAATTGGTGTCCTACGTGGTCACGAGTCATTGGGACAATTATAGTTTTTGGAGTCGACAACTCTAAAGGAGTGTGGACGGTTTGATCGCTGATGGCGACACATCCCCCTCTCATTTGTGTTGAACTTTAATGCGTTTTGCTTGTAAGATTGGAGGATTAAATTGTTATAAATTAGCGCAGTGAAAGGATACTCCTGCACCTTTTAATGGAAATAAATAAAGTGTGACCGAACGCATCAGATGCAGTGACTTTACAAGTGTAGAGCGGTGAAATGAGACATCAAAATATGGCAAAGGAATGTTTCAAGGCGTCTTGGGCCACAGAGTTTTGTAATGTTATTGGGAACAGTCAGCACGCCTCACAGAGAGGCAAAGGTATTATGGGGTGTTAGACTGAAATGAACGGTTATGACTGCTTTTCCACAACTGAGAGTTGAGGAGGGGGAGGAACTGCGTGCAGGTTTTCAGTGAAGGATGAAACAATAGTGTAACTCTAGGTTGAGCACTCTCCTGTCCTGTGGGTGCCTCATTAGTGGGTATGAGTCATCGTCGGCGCAGAAATCGAGTGAATGCAAATGAGCTATGATGGAAGGCATCTCCCCAGGTGGCACGAGCAGAGCACACCTTCACTGACTACTGTACTATAAATCATCCTAGTGTCAAAGCCTCAGTGTTCATAATCATAACTCCCAATAGACGTCCGAACTGTGCATTCACAGTCATAAACCTCGGATTAGAAAGAGAACGAGGGAGTAAAGTGACAACAACATACCAACAAGGTGGCGTGGAGAAATGTTAAAAAGTGAGCGCGGTGGTAGGCTCTGTAATCATTTTAGATATCCTGATGGAGCTCAGAAAGCGAGAGGAGGGTAACGCTGCTGCTTTAACACTGGATAGGCTTTATTCAATTTAAATCAACTGCTTTGTTGTCCAAAATCCAAACAGATCGTGTTTGATTAGCTATGTGAAACAGTTATTGATTTTTGTTTGTTAGACCACGGAGCCATTTGTTTGTGCATGTGTGTGAGTGTGTGCAAGTGTGCGCTCTGGGACTGCACAATAAAATATGTGTACTATAGCAAATCTATGTTCATTTTAATTTCTAATTACATCTTTATTTTCCATTTGGCAGCCGGCCCGAGCTAAATTATCACTCACTCTATTTTCTTTGCACATAGCTATGATTGTAGTACAGTTATTCGCCAACTATACCAACTGTAGAAGGGGTGTGCGTGACCTGAGCAGGTGACTGGGCTCTCTGCAGACCAGAGGTCACCAGGGTCACAGTCAACGCATTAATCTGAGGGTAACATGAATGAATCAATGAGCGGGCACTGCCAAACTCTCGCCCAGGCATGCGCTGTCTCCAATTATCACCATTAGCGAGAGACAGAGTGAGCAAAATCTTCATCAGCAAAATGGACGGGTCTTCTTCTTTTAAATCCTTCTACATGTTACATTAAGGTTACATATTATGGCTCCAGTTATGATCTAAGACTGATGACGAAGTAGTAGCGCACATTTTATAGAGAGTATCTGCTAAAATTCATAGCAGGTCCTGGCTCAAGAGATGCATAGAGATGCATCCTCTCTATCCGGTCGTTAAGTCTGACGTCACTAGCCGTGTCTGGGCCTAAACTCTGCTGCAGGCCAATATATCAAACGATCACTATGACATTACTGAGAGTTGAAAAACTGTCTAAAGTCTTTAATCTTTAATAAAATGATCAGTGTTCTGCTCTACCAGGTGTAACAATTGAGTTTAACATCCAGGCATCCATGAAAATGGAATTTATGACATTTAACGGAGTTAGAAGTTAGCAGGAAGTTAGCTCGCTAGCTTCTATCTAAATACAATATAGCATGTCCTGACTGCGGGGTTTTGGAAACAAATTAAAACGTACAGCTCTGTTATCACTTCCAACATAAATGAAGACAGAAAACTAAACAGCAGTGACGTTTGTAGGGTTATGAAGTTTGGCTAGCTGGTATATAATGATGTGCTACGTGACCGCTAGCGAAACAGCTATATTAGCATAATATAAACAAGCTAACTTTTTTTCCACTCGATAAAAGTTAACGTGAGTGTTCTCGGTGGTCAGGAACAAATGTAATCGCATGGCAGAATGCTGTAAAGGGACCAAACTTCAGGAGAACAACTGAGATAATCCATCCACAATACAAGGTTAGTCATTCATATACTCCTGTATGGGCTGGGCTGTAGTTACATCCTAAGGTTTTAAAAACTGAGCTTAAATAAATGATTAGCGGTAATAAAAGCCGAGGGAGGTCAACAGTGATCACTGACTGTTTTAGGAGCTTTTTGAGATTAAATAGAAGAAAATACAAAACATTAAACATGTTAACAACACAAAAGCCATATTAAACGCAAACTACTTTAGGCCCGGAAGTAGGATTCGTCACAACATCACTTAACGACCGGATTTCCCTTGTTTAATAAAATCAGGTTATTTATAACATCAAGGATAATCTATAATAATAATGTAGTCCAGGCTACCAAGAATAAGTCTATGAACCTGTATATACAGTTGTCTGAGTGCTTTACAGTTTCCATGGTAATATTTGTCAATGTTCTTTGTGCTTGAATTCAGGAACACTTGTGATTGCAATATGATGAAATACCTTATTGTGATACAGTAAAAAGGTAATAATGTTCATCTGGAACACTACGAGAGTCACATCCACTGCCGCCCAGCGTGTGTTTTAGAGGAAAAATGAGAAAATAAAAAATGGATGCATGAAGCCCCGTTGAGCAGCAGTGGAGCGAAGTTTTACATGTTCTGCAGAAGGTCGAGTGATTCAATAAAGAAAAAAATGGAAGAAAAAAAATGCACGAGTGCCATTATGGTACAGGGACGTTCTTCCCCACGTTGTCTTCTCAGCACCTCTCAGATCACCCACACAGTTACACAGCGACCACCGCCAGGCTCAGTTTGTTTTGCAGAGTGCTGAAACCACAAGAGCTTTCCTCTGTCCCCACTGCCACCCAAAGTTTTTCTCGTGGTTGATCCGAGCTCGCTCAGACGGGGAGGCTTTTTTTTCTCTGTAATGGGAAGACTTTGGCTCCTTTTGTTTTACCCTGTCACTACACTTTACAGAGCACTGTCTGAAATCATTCAGAAATATTAACATCTACACAACACATACATTATGTTAATCCCCAGAACTTCAAAGTAGCCTGCAGAGAATGCGGTTTTCTGAAAAGCCAGTGGATTTCTCTTTTCTCCGTGTATCTTCAATAATAACAAAACTCCTCAGCTGATGGACACAGAAGTCAGAGATTTTGTGCCAGTTCAGAAAAATCCAAATGTGTAGATGAAAAGGTTTCCAGAGAGTCAAAGGAAAAGATTAAAAGGACTGGAGCTAGAAGAATTATGCACAAAAATTCATTCTAAAATAAGAATGTGGAAACATTTGACTTGAATACTGTCTCGTTATGCATGAGCTGAGCCTTCATGCCCTTTGAGTGAGATACACCGTCAGAATTATTAATGAGAGCTAAACCCAAGATAACTGGGTGTCGAAAGGGGTCCCATGATTTGTGATGAATTTCAAAGAATCATCCACTCACCCACAGAGTCACACAGAAGAAAGGCAAAAAAAACGCTCTTGCCAGTCAAGGCGGATTAAGAACAGAGACAATGACTCATAAAATGCCAAACGTGCTTGAAAGTACAAACTAATGGCAAAAAGGGAGAAGACGTTTGAGATGGTGCAAACCAGGCATAATGTGAATGTGACTCTGTGAGCTAGCTTCATCCCTGGCAATCTCTACTTCTGCTCCTGGGACAAACTGACAACCAGCCCAGGATGTACCTCTCACCCTGTATGCCCACAGTGACCTTCAATTAGATAAAAGCTTAAGAAAACAGTTGTGAAAAAGGAACACAATTTGTTTGTTATTCAGGAACATTGTGAATGTGTTCAAATTGTTATGTATTTAAACGGTCATAAGCTGTCACTGTAATGTACATAACAAAGTCATAATACAATAATGCAATATTTAGAATCCCCATATATCACTCCTTATGTGTCATATATTAATTACATAGCAGTCACGCAGCTCCCTGCTTATATGTTGTCAATACAAATAATAGCAGTAGGAAACATAGTTGTAAAAATAGCTATAACATTATAACAATATCTATCTATCTATCTATCTTTCTTTTTTTTTTTACATTTATTTAAAATGTATTGCCTCAAGGCAACAATATACCATAATGCACAAACTGAAGCATTTGATCTGTTCATGCAGAAGAAAGATTTCTATTTATTGAAAGAAAATTTTTGTTCTAACCAAACACATTAAAAACTAGACACACTGTTTATGTGCTGCACATTTTACGTTTAATGAAAGCAACATTTAATTGCATGAACATATACACAAAAATCACCTTTCTCACTGATTATAAAAGTTTAGAAAGCAATTTCTCTGAAATAAGGATATCAATCATACATCTATTTCTGATCAAAGCAAGCAAAAGTTGACTTTTTTAGTTCTATATGTTTGGATATACAATATTTGGATGTTTTTTCAAGCTGTTCCTCTTCAGTGTCCAACACCCCCCCACCCCATGTTTTTTTTTTTTAATTCTTCATTTGAATGTACTGGACAAAATATTCTACTTAAAAAAAAAAGTAATATGATGTAGAAAGAGTTGAATATGACATGCAAAGAAATCTCCAATCATTTTACTCTAGTACTGAATTTCTCCCTCTTTCTCATTCAGAACTTCTTCCCGTTGATTTCCTGCTATTGTGGTACTCCATCTTCACTTTCACTCTCACTCTGCCAGATCACTGTGACCTTATTGTCCTCATCACCATATGACATCTCATCATCACTCCATTCCCTAATATGTGCGAGTAGAGAATGGGAATTACATATTATTTTAAATCCATTACAAATACTTTTGGATAATTCCATCTCTTTTCCTTACAAATACAATATATTTTTACATTGTATGCTAACTTTGTGCCTTTCTTCCATGGTCTTTTGCAATTACAGCACAATGTTGCCCCAGGTAACATGCAGGTTATTTATTTTTTGTACTTTCCTATAATATATTTGATGATATGTCATGAAAAGTTTTTGAAACTACTTCTTTACTTCCCAGTGATGGTGACTGATTTGTAAATAATTATCTAGATGAAAGTGAAATCGATTTTTGTGTGAATGCTTTCATCGGTTAGTATTTGAGTTCCCCTCCCACTGCACATTGTCTCATTCTATTTAGAAAGGCTAAAATAGGCTAATCTGCCTAGCGGCAACATGGAGGGTTGAACTTGTAGAACTGCATCAGTGTGTGAGTAAAAAACCTTTACAACGTCCAGTGCTGGGTCATTTTTTAAACAGGTAATGTATTAAACATTACTTGTTACTTTTCTTAAAAGTAGTTAATTACGCTCATGAGAAAGTAAGTGCACTACTCGTTACACTACTTAAGTGTTTTGTGACATGGAATCCACTGTCACACAATTACTAGATAACAATACAAACTGTAGGCTACGGTTACTCAAATACAACAAAGCAAACTGGCAAGAATACAACACATTACTATCATTAAGAGGAAGCTAGAGCATTAAAGTAATGCTATAGCAGTATTTTAAAGATGTGGCAAATCACATCTTCAGCAAGCTTTCTGTGCTTGTCTAGCCTGCCCTTTAGTCCTTGTGTTATATGTCATGCAATAGAATTTCAGCTACAACCCGAGTTGTGCTGCTAAATAGTCTTAGAACAAGTAAAGATGAAAAAAATGGTAAGAAGGCTTACTTGAGAAAGGCTAACGCTGCTTTAGCATTACATCCCAGTGGTCTGCGGTGACTTTTAAAGGCAAGCAGAGATGCACATGCTAAAACCGCCAGGAAAAAAAGTCACTGGCATCATTGTTAATGGGAAAAGGACACGCCTGTAAAACAGAGACAGCTACAGTTTCCTATGAGCACAAGAGAAGTGCAGCTTTCAGCAACAATAGCTGACTGTGGCCACAAGATGGCAGTAATGTAAAGGATGAAGGCTAACAGACAAGAAGTTTAATGGCAGCGCTGTCTGAGATGAAAGAGGAGAGATCGCTTTCTGGTTGTCTTTCTTGTCCTGACAGAATGCTACCATCATATCCCTATAATAAAGCTTACAACCGTAAAGATATTTAAACTGCTCAGAAGTCCGGAGGAAAAAATTGAAAGGAATAGTTTCTCCTAAAGATCTGCAGTTCTTGACGGTTTGTTTTTACAGACTGTGTGTGAAACTACAATATATGTGCACCTAAGTAGGGTGACCATATTTTGATTTCCAAAAAACAGGACACTTGGCTCAGTGATAAAAAAATAAAAATAAAAAAAAAACTTTATTAAGACTGGTTGCCTAAAGAAAACTTTAACAATACCTTCTCTGTGTGGTTAATGAATGGTGAAAGAAAAAACACACGGTTGGTCACCCTAACTTGAGTCAGGGGCAATTAACTAAATTTTAAACACCATAAAATAATTATCAAAGGACAGCAAAACACAAACAGTGATTAAATAAAATGGTCAGTGTAAAAATGAATGGTAAAACACCACGGGCCTATAAGTACGTCTTCAAATGAAATAGCATAACTGTTAACATATTATCTGCAAGAATTGGTTCTTTCCTTCCACGGTCAGATATGAATTGAAAACTGCTTCCTCTTTGAACCACACATGGGAGTGAATAATGACTGCAGCAAACACATGAGTACATAATGGGAAATGAGAGTTGAACCAAAGGAGAAACTGATTGAGAACATGAGTCAGGGAAGAGGTAGGCTATAGCTCGTGACTGAAACAGACTGAAAGCGAGACTTATGATGGAAAGACAGGAGCACAAATCGAGATGGCGAAAGAGCCAGTATTAATGCTTCTTGTGAACTGCACAAAATAACTTTAGCCATCAATGTTTTAGAGTTTAAGTTAAAGTATAGGGTATAGGCTGAGTATAGGTTGACTTTAGCAACACTGTGCAGCTTTTTTAGGCCTTGGGACCTCCTATTGTAGCTACATTAGCTAAGAGGGCTTTATGTTTCGCAAACACTGTCTGATGTTTTCATCTTTAGTTTATGGCCTTTTAAAGCAGTAAACACATAAGCTGAAAACAACCAGATGACCTTTTTTAAAACTCTAGTGTTGTGTTCATCAACAGCTAGAGCTTTTTCCTTATTTGATCTGATATATTGTCTGATTTTTGGCCCTTTGGCCTCATGCAATCGATATTCTGCAGATCATGCCAAGGATTCACAATACCTCCTTCAAAGTCAATAAACAGATCAGATCGCTTGTCAGCGCTGCTGTTTACAGTTAAGACTTTCCACAGAGGTAAATGCCCATTTCTCTCACAATGACTTTGAGAAAGTTACACCTGCTTTTAATACCACTCAGTAAGACAGCTGTAATTCTGTGTGTGTAAGTGCAAAGTAATGATTTCCCCACTGTCTACAGGTGACACAAAACATGGCTGCTCATTTTCCAACAAGAGTATGACCATGAGGCACCAGTGCTATCCTCCCTCCGCTGGCTTCCTGTCTGTTTCAGGATTGATTTAAAGGTTTTATTGTTACATCCTCTGCCTCCACTTCCTCCACGCTTGCCTGGAGTTCCTCTCTCTCTCTCATCTGAGTGCTTGATTGTAGGAGTGAAGACAGGTGTGTTCGAGCTGGAGGAGAGAATCAGCAGCTGCACTACATCACAATCATCAAGCCTGCTTCAAATACTCTGCTCTTCCCCCTACACACTACCAGCACATAGACTCTGCTTCTGCAGTCTGTCACGTTTCTTGCTATCGTCTGAGCTCTTATCATTTTGTCTTCTGCTCCTGTGTTTGCCTGAATCCCAGTCCTTCTAGCACCTGTCTGCTTCTCCAATGTAGTTTAACTTCCAGGTCCCTGGATCCATTTCTGCCCACGATCCACACCATCAGTTTCCCTGCTGCCAGCATGCTTCCACTTCAGTCTTTTCCATCCATCCCAATATGACTTCATTAACTAGCCTGCACTTGTGTTTCAGCAATTATATTACCAACCCTGGCTGTGTTTTTCTTTTTTTAAAAGGTGATGACACTACCATATGTGGCCAAACTCTTGCATTTTCATTCCCTAGTTAGAGAGCTACATCTAATCAGTCAGATTATCTTGGATACCCCAGACACACAAATTGAGATTTTACAGTGATTACATCCAATCTCTGCAACAGCTTAACCTGCCATAGGAGCTACTCAAACTTCGGAAAGTTACTGGTTTTGTGCACAGCTTAATATACTAACTCATTCCACCTGTTTATGAATAAATTCAACATCACTGCAAATAGTCTGATTACTCTTAATCAGCACTATATAAATTTGTCCACAGTAACTCTTATGAAACTGATTTGCATTATTGGATTAAATACATTTAGTTATGCATGAGTTTTTTGGGGTTTTTTTGTTTTTTACTTTGACTCCTCTTTTCATTCAACTCTTTTTAAAAATGAACTAGCTCATGTTAAGGCTCTAATTGCATCACATTTAATTGCTTTTAAAATCATCTTTCAAGCTTCTGTGAACCCTGCAAAAACTGCACTCTTTCATGTTTATTTACTTCGAACCCTGAGATTGTGAAGAGGTAGAGGGATAAACTCGTTAATCATGCATGCCCTGTGTACATATATAATACGCGTGGTGCACATGCGGAAAATTACAAGCATTACCAGCGTCTTCATCGCTTACTTCAAACATCCACATTACTGCAAGGACAACGGCACTGCTCGGAAAATCAGACTGTGTCGTGGAGATCTACCTATGAGCAAATGTGTATTGAAATTCCTGCACAGATCATTACTTTTCTGAATGCTTGAGTCTGAGTTTATGGAGGTAAATACAGAATATACCAGAAGACCTTACCTCCCTAATACCAGTAGTATTGCTTCTCCACAGTAAAGAGCTTAAATTTAAACCCGTGGAAATCTGTTTGGGACTGCTGTAAAGCACTATACACTATCTATGCATGTATTCTAAATTCCCTAATGGAATTTTTTTAGAACTATTTTTATTTTTTTTGTACACAAGAATTTCCATCAACAAAGAATAACATGTTTATCAAATCTTGCCGCCGTGGGATGCTTATCTCTCCTCTGAGGACAGGTGCTCTGCCTCGAGCAGCAATCTCTTCCCTGAAAGAGAACAGTAGAAAATGAAACAATCATTCATATGCAAGTAGGATCCACTGTTAGGCCGCCATTTGTATTCTGCTCCCCGGCTGGTTGGCCTTTCTCTGTTGAATATCAGCAGGATATGTTGACTGTTCATGACTGGGATCCAGTGTTGAATCAGAGCTGTGGTTTCAGGCATAGCAACAGGACAAACGGAGGGGAGTGCTGAAGGAACAGGCTGCGGTCTATTTTGAGTATTTTTGTTTAACCCAGTTACAGTGTCAGTGTGCTGTGACTGAACCAGGACCAGTCAGGTGATTTTGCCTCTTTTTGAAATATGGGGCAACAGTGTTATAGATGAAAATGTCATGTAGTCAAAGCGAGCTGCTTCGTACATGGAGACGAAGAGAAAATAAATTAGACTAGAATAAAAAGCCAGTTTCGGGTTAACACGTAATAACGGCACGGGTGTCCCTCAAGACAGCTTGCAGCACCTCTCTGTGACCTTGGTGGCTTCGGTTTGTGTCACCGTTTCCATCTGCCAAACAATCCCAGAGCAAAATGGACAAATCATCGTAGCTGGGTGGCTCGCCACATCCTCATCTATTTCAAAACACACGTATAGCCAGAGATAAGCTTCCAATACAGAGCTCTCGAGCGTTGGTTGCAGCAACAATAAAAGCATAAAGCCTGTAAATAAACGAAGACACGGCCGTGCCACCTGAGGCCCTGTTTCCTGGAATCAGCTAGACTTTCAATTTGGAGAGGTTTTTTTTTTTTTCTTTTGCAAGCAAACGAGGCAATTATTGTGAGAAGCCACGGGTGAGGGGGGATATGAGAAACTGGCTTTCTGTGGGAGGCACGGATTGGAGACGAATCCCATCCATGAGTTGCTTTGTTCAAATGCACCCCTGCACCTTCCCGCCTCCAAGCATCCGCCCTCCAGCCATTCACCTGAGAAAGCACTTTATGAGCTACTGAAGTAAGGCAGATGACAGTTTTGCCTCCGTTTCTCTTTTGTCAGTTCCACCGTGCGGTACCTCCAGCCTCAGTAACACTCTCAGATCCTAGATATGAATCACAGCATCACCCGAACGTGTTTCATCTTTCACTTCCACTGCCAGACACCTACATTACTTCACCACTCCTGTGAGGCATGGATTCTGTTAATTTCACCACACTTCATCTTAATTTAATATCAGAGAGATAGCAGGGTGGCCTATGTGATTAAGTGATCCGAGTTATAGATAAAGTGAGTGCGTCCCTGCTTATAGCCTGTGTCTGTATATGCGTGTTTGCGTCTTGATTTTTCATCTCTCTCGCTTCTGCTTTGACATCATCAGCGTGTGCCATTACTTTGCATCGCTATTTCCCCTCACACAATGAGACACTAATCTAATATTACAACTGCATCTACTTTTTATATATAATATAATAATAATATAATAATAATAATGTTTGTGTCGATTTTCACAGATGGAATAAAAACAGAGCGCACAGCCTGAGCTTATTGGAAGTGTGTAACCACAGCGACAGAAGAGTGCCAAACTGACTTTACTGCTGAGCTGTGTAATCTGCAGAGACATGGGAGTGCTTGGAGTGTTCATTGTGTGTGTCGGTGAAATGAAAAGGGTTTATATTTTTTGCAGTCTGCTTGGTGTGGACAAATGCGCCAAAGCCGCGATGTTAGTGTCACCGTGCCTCGGGGAAATCACTGATGTTTCAGGTGCTGCTGAGCGATGCGGGGAGACTGGAGCACAGCAGATGTGGGGACTTGTTAGGAACTTTATTTGCCATTGTACCCTTCAACAGACATCACTCTTAATTGGGTCTCCGTGGATAACGCTCGGCACCTGGACTCTTTGCTCATGAATGGACCGAACTGATGTCCTTCTGTGCTCTCATTGCCATACACACTCACGCACAGAAACACGCACACTCCTCTTGATTTGCTTATTTAAGTAGTGTCACACCAACAGCACGTAGTATCTGTGTTAAGACAAAGGTGTTGGAGTTATCACTCCATCTAGTGGTGAATCTAAGTCTCATGACATGAAACATGAACACTGTATTAGCTGCATGCCTGTAGTGCCTCCCCGCGAGCTTTCTCCCCCACGTTTGTGCATGCATGCAAATCTTTTCTGCTTTTAACCTCCGCGATCCATCAGTCACATAAATGTACATTTATTCATCGACTCTGCACATCAACCTAAATCTGTAACTGATTTCACTGTGCACGGTTTATGTGCTCTTGTTGGTGTCACTGCCCACAAGATGTAAAAATCAATGGAGCCCCGAAGAGCCCAGTAGACAATGTGCTGTGGTCTGATTGGCTACAAAGTACTCAGTAGGCCCTCTTGTGATAAATAACTGTTATTCCATAAAGATGAGTTTTGTGCCTGCACTAGTCAATATTTTATGATGATGGCTTACATAATAAAGTGTAGTATGAAAGGTCATTTCTGGTGATGGACCTCCAAATCAGCCGTCTTTCCAGCTGTAAAGGGTGCTTCAGTATCTTTTACAACACAAAGCTTTTGGTTCACTCAGGTCATTGCAAGCGTCCAGCTACACCAGGCAGCTCTGATAATAAAGAAGGGCGACCTGTGATGTGTAAGAGGGCATCTCAGTAATGTGCACACAACGTCTTTCTCTTATTAAAAATAAAGTTTCAACGTTTTTATATATTACCTCTTAAATATCTACTATAGGCCCCTTAACTGCATTCAGCAAAACTTTGTTGAGAACGTGGGCAGTCTTCTTTATTAACTCTGTGTTATAATGAATAAACAACAAAGCCTCTGATTTTCTTTAGATTTATTTACATTTCAAATATTTCTGAAGCAAACCGCAGGAATGACTCAGAGTTCTGAATATACAGGGAATAACACAATTTAAGGCACAAAATTCAGACTTTGAATGGATTTAGCTTTACCACTGAGGTAGCTTCATCTTGTCTAACATCTTTAACTATGACAGTATGAAAGTTTTAATGGCATACAAAGAAAAAAACCCAATTTGTGTTAAAAAAAAAAAAAAAAACTAGGGCGATAAAGCAGGGTGAATGATCTCACATACTTTTATTTTGTTTTTCCAAGTATATTTTTATTAAAAAAAGACTTTAGCAAAACAAAACGCAGCTGACAGCAGGTTTTATCCATAGTGTTGGGACAGTATAAAACCCACAAGCACAAGTTGCTTGCAGACACAACATTTTAGCAAAGGTTTCCTTGAAATGTCTTTTACTGATATTTGTTTTCTTGATGTATCAGAAGAATAGAAGATGACGGATGTCTCAGCCTGTAGCTGGTGGCACATATGACATTTCCGTTTGCTACCTACAGGATTGTGACACCTGTCAATACTTTGAGTGAAGCCCAAGGAAAACAAAATCTACATGAGCTTTAGCTCTACATTCAGGAATAAGTTTCTTATAAAAATAACATCTGAGAAGATGTCCTTTAGTTGTCTTTACTCACACTCTTCTTTAAATCCAGTGGAGGTTTATGACAATATGTCATACAAGTGGTCGTCCAGTTAAGTCTCAGACTTATTTCAAGACGGGTTTTCTTCAGCAAGCTCCACCTAAAGAGAGACAGAAAATAAAATTAGACATTAATTAAATATCTCTAATGCTTACATACCAAAGCAGCAAATCAATAAATAGGTGGACTGTTTAGTAGAAAGTACCTTGCTGAATGCTGCTTTGCATATAGCTGGTGAATTGAGTTGATGCAACCCAGTGGTTTGATCGTGGCGTCCCAGCTGCATACTGATGGGATCTATGGTGATGCTGCATGGTGAAGTGCTCTGCAGCCAGCAGCTTCTGATGGGGATGGGCCCCATTCCTGTTATACACTGCTGCTAGATGGTAGCTGGTATTGCTCAATATGCTGCTTTTTCCTTGTGAACATGTTTAGATCTTTAATGAAGCTGTCTAACATGCCAACATCAAGAACCAGCTTCTGTGGCTGTAGAAGATTGGTATGTGTGGATAAGTCAGGAGCATCATGATGCAGTTGGACAAAGCTGCCTCAAAGTGGCTGCAACAGAAGGCCGAAATCATCTGGATGCAGAGCACAGTCCGCTGGGCTCTCACACATGTCGGACACAGAGAGACAGTCTGGAACTAAGCGAGCGTCAGATGTATCATCTCTGAAATCACAGGATGGCGATGATGAGGTGGGTGGACTGTGGCCACCGAGCGTGTCAAAGGATGGCTGGTCAAAAGGTTTGAGTGGCTGCAGGGAGGGAGTCTGAGGGTGAATGGTGACAGGTGAGCTCGGTCTCTGAGCAGAGAGTAGAGCACAGCCCCTGATCTGTGTATGCATGCTCATCCATCAGAATGTCATGGCTGACCTCCTCCTGCTCCAGCTAATGGGCTGGCACTCTCCATATGGCTCAACTATAGATCCAGCACCATGACAGATCCATGCACTGGAGTCATGTCTTATACTGCATCTCCATGCAGTGCATCTAGCTGGGGAAAAAGACAATATTTCCCATTAGCTCCCAAAGATGCTGAAACATTACACCTGAAAATGCCAAATAGTTAACAAAAAGGCTCACCATGGAAACCCCGAGATACTCGGCTACATTTTCTGACACATACACCAGCCTGCCCTGTGCGGTGGAGACGAGGATGAAGCCGTGCAAGGCTTGAAGAAAGACCTCATGTGGCAGAGAGCAGTGTGATCGCTCTCCAGCTGGGAGCCCATAGAGAGGAAAGAGTGAGTTCAGCCTTGCTTATACAGCATGCATCTCTGCGGGTTATCACATCTGTTACTTTTTGATTTGGTCTCAAGGGTACTGAAGAAATAGTCCCATTTTGTTTGACAGCGATGCAGGCTGAATGCAGATTAAAAGTTCAAAGGCATTAAAGGATGACTGCAGTATGAAAACTTACCCCGGACAGACTTCCTGATGTAGGTGCAGATGACGGCCATGGAGTGAAGGTACGAGAGTCGCTCCTGGTCCTCCAGGGTGATGGGCAGCAGAGCACGCATGTTCTTGATCTCATGATTGATGTGGTCCCGTCGAGCTTTGGATGCCCCTTTGGTGGATCTGTGAGAAACCATGGTCACTGAGGTCAGAAGGCTGGACTGAAAACTAAAGTAGTAAATCCGGTGAGCTCGAACTTTTGTCTATTTCCACAATTGCATTTAAAAATCCTTCTGATGTGTAACTGCCAAGTGTAGTGTGCTTTTTTTTAAAAATGAAAATCTAATTTCAAGAACAAAGAGTAATTGGCCTGAACTCATGCAGCCTCTTTTTCATGGCTCAGCCTGCCTTATAGCGTTAGCTTGTGGGAAGGTGATGACTTTGAATATCAAGGGTTCCTATGGAAACTGCTGATATTTGCAGTGACAATGGCATTATGTGCTCATTTTTTAAATGTAGTCACAATATTAGAAGATAAACGGATCTATGTCAGTGTAAATGCTGTCAGATTCTTAAAAAGTACTTTTTCTCAAATTAAGACATCAGTGTAACTGCTGACAAAATTGCAGAAAGGAAAAATAAAAGAATGTCTACATGAGCTTTAACTAAGCTTTTCATGATGGGAAAGTGTTGCATATGAAAATAACATCTGAGAAGATGTCCTTTAGTTGTCTTTACTCACACGCTTCTTTAAATCCAGTGGAGGTTTATGACAATATGTCATACAAGTGGTCGTCCAGTTAAGTCTCAGACTTATTTCAAGACGGGTTTTCTTCAGCAAGTTCCACCTAAAGAGAGACAGAAAATAAAATTAGACATTAATTAAATATCTCTAATGCTTACATACCAAAGCAGCAAATCAATAAATAGGTGGACTGTTTAGTAGAAAGTACCTTGCTGAATGCTGCTTTGCATATAGCTGGTGAATTGAGTTGATGCAACCCAGTGGTTTGATCGTGGCGTCCCAGCTGCATACTGATGGGATCTATGGTGATGCTGCCCACTGTGAAGTGCTCTGCAGCCAGCAGCTCCTCTGCAATGAAGCCAGTGTGCTCTTGCTGCTACTGATGGGGATGTGGCCCATACATCCTGCACACTAAGCCGTACTGCTAAGCCAGAATACTGGTTCCTCTGCTGTCAGGCTCTATGGATGTGAGATACTGGTTGGGATTAAAGAGACTGGTACGTATGGGTCACGATGCAGTTGGTCAACGCTGCTGCCTTGTGGCTTAACCTGAAGGTCGAAATTGTCCGCTGGGCTCTCACACGTGTCGGATACAAATGAGCAGTCTGGAACAAGGCGAGCATCAGAATTGAGAATGTACACGCTCTGAAATAATTAGTTGGAGATTAGGAGATAAATGGAGAGTGGCCACTGAGCATGCCAAAGATTTGAGTGGCTGCAGCAAGCAAGTGTCTGGGTAGGAAAAATGGGGGGGGGGGAGGCCTCAGGGGTGCACAGCCACTGATTTGTGCATACATGCACATCCATCAGAATGTCATGGCTGAGCTCCTCCTGCTGCAGAGAGGAGCTGGAGGAGGCGGGGCTGTATGGAGGGATGAAGACAGCAGGGCTATCACCCAGGAGGGCAGGTGAGCTCGGGGAAGAGCCACTCACCACACAGTCTGTGTCGTGCTCAGACTCCCTCGTATCTCTGGCACCAGGCTCCTCACTCTGGCTGTTGGGTGTCCTCTGCCTTTTATTGTTGGAGCTTTGAGGGTGTTGAGCACAGTGGTAGGAATTTGGCAGAAATGCTGGTTTGAAGGCCATGCTGCTGATTTTCTTCTGAAGAAATCTGGCCTCAGTTTCACTGCAGGAACAGAACGTGCAACAAGTCAGCGTCTTTACTGGGAAAACACTCAAACATGTGCTCAGTTTTTCCAGAGGAGGTCATAATACCTGATGATGAAGTTGGTGCAGCTGATGGTCTGGCATTCCCCAGAGACTTTGGTGGCTCGACTATAGATCCAGCACCACGACAGATCCATGCGCTGGAGTCTCAGCACCATTTCCACCTGGAAGCCGTCATCTGAGTGCACTGGAGGAAATGTTCATGGTTATAACCGTGCACACAGAACCTCAAACGTATCGCACACAACAAAACCAGAACTCATTCCTAAAAACGCTAAAATAAATATGTAACAAGCTGAACTAAAAAACTGTATTCAAAGAGAATGATGCTAAACAGTCTTAATATTTAGGGTTTCATATAATCAGTCATCAATCATTCAACAACTGAAAGCTAAAGTGCTCAGTATGCTGTGAATAGATGACAACAGCTATTTAATGTGCCAGTGAATACTGAAATCTTAACATTTAGCTGTCTCTTTGTCTTAAAGGCTGTTGTTCACTTACTCAAACTTCTGTGAGAATCTGCACTCAGCGACAGATCGTCAGGATGGACGAGGCTGTACCATGATCGACCAATCATTTTCTCTGCTGAATACCCCAACAAAGGAGAAACTCTAAAAAGGAAAATCAAAATGTCAATAAACAGAAAAACGTTGATTATTCCTGCTCACAGAAGAAGTTGTGCAATTGTACCTATCTGACAGCTTCATAAAGCTCATATCCAGTCCATGAGAGTCCGTGCTCCTCAGGCAGTTCACTGCTGGGGTGCAGACAGTGACAAACAGTGGCTCAGTGGTGGTGGTGGTAAGGGATGACACACAGAGAAAGCTTCCAGATCTTCCCTCAACTCTGTAGACTGTAGAGGAGCAGCTGCCATGTTGCAACTTAAAGGTCTTGGAGGATTTCATGCAACATATAAAACTCCGCTCTGAGGAAAGAAAACAGGTCAGTGTAGTCTTTCATGTTTATTAAAACATTTAAGACTAGTTTTTCCGAGTTTTAAAACTAACTATGAATTAAATGGAAGAAATTCACTTAAAATAAGGGCTTTGTAGCACGATGCTGCATCAGTAATGGATTTCATAAACAGATTTCAGGGGAAACTGGCTCATTTTTTTCCACCTACAGCAGCAATGTCAGTAATATTACAGCAAAAAGAGGGGGTTCGTTTTATACATCATTTTAAATGCCGCACATCATTTGAATTTTTGGTTACCTGATAATATGTTGCTTTCGATGTCCAGGTTTGATTTAACAATCTCAGTATCGGAACATCCCACCATGTCATAACGTGTCTCCTTGCAGTACATACACCTGCGAAAGTGACATAGTTGGTGTTAGATCTAACAGATTCAAAATCCATCACTGCTGCAACATTACACCTGAAAATGACAATGTAATTAACAAAAGGGCTCACCGTGGAAAGCCCGAGATATTCAGCTACACTTTCTCAAGCACAGACCAGCGTGCCCTGTGTGCTGGTGATGAGGGTGAAGCCATGCAAGGCAGCTGATCTGTCACTCACTCTTTGTCTCCACTATAGATCCGGCACCATGACAGATCCACAAACTGGAGTCTCAGCACCATCTGTACCCGACAACTGTCATGTGCCATCTCATTAGGGTGGACTGTTTAGTAGAGATGATGTTGAAGCAACCCAGTGGTTTGATCATGGCGTCCCAGCTGCATAGTGATGGGATCTATGGCGATGCTGCCCACGGTGAAGTGCTCTGCAGCCAGCAGCTCCTCTGCAATGAAGCCAATGTGCTCCTGCTGCTCCTGATGGGGATGGTGCCCGTTCCTGCTGCACACTAAGCCCTGCTGGTAGTTGGTATCGCTCAATGTGCTGCTTTTTCTTGTGAACATGTTCAGATCTTTCATGAAGCTGTCAAACATGGCAACATCAAGAACCAGCGCAGGATTGGGAAGACGAACTGAGGGGGGAGGAGAATTAGGGGGCCAGTCACAGGCTGAGGGCATCGTGTTGGTGGCTGTAGTTTGGACCACATGCTGATAGGGATTTACAGTGTGATGCCGGTCAAACCTGCTGGCCAGTGAGGAGATCTGCTGGGCCAGAATACTGATCTCCACCTGCTCACTTTCGCTATACTGGTTAGACTCCAGGGATGTGGGAGACTGGCTGGGATTAAAAACACTGGTATGTGTGGATAAGTCAGGAGCATCATGATGCAGTTGGACAATGCTGCCCTCTTGTGGCTGCAACAGAAGGCCGAAATCATCTGGATGCAGAGCACAGTCCGCTGGGCTCTCACACATGTCGGACACAGAGAGACAGTCTGGAACTAAGCGAGCATCAGATGTATAATCTCTGAAATCACAGGATGGCGATGATGGGGTGGGTGGAGTGTGGCCACTGAGCGTGCCAAAGGATGGTTGGTCAAAGGTTTGAGTGGCTGCAGGGAGGGAGTCTGAGGGTGAATGGTGACAGGTGAGCCCAGTCTCTGGGTAGGAATAATGGGAGGGAGAGGCCTCAGGGGTGCACAGCCACTGATCTGTGCATACATGCACATCCATCAGAATGTCATGGCTGAGCTCCTCCTGCTGCAGAGAGGAGCTGGAGGAGGCGGGGCTATATGGAGGGATGAAGACAGCAGGGCTATCACCCAGGAGGGCAGGTGAGCTCGGGGAAGAGCCGCTCACCACACAGTCTGTGTCGTGCTCAGACTCCCTCGTATCTCTGGCACCAGGCTCCTCACTCTGGCTGTTGGGTGTCCTCTGCCTTTTATTGTTGGAGCTTTGAGGGTGTTGAGCACAGTGGTAGGAATTTGGCAGAAATGCTGGTTTGAAGGCCATGCTGCTGATTTTCTTCTGAAGAAATCTGGCCTCAGTTTCACTGCAGGAACAGAACGTGCAACAAGTCAGCGTCTTTACTGGGAAAACACTCAAACATGTGCTCAGTTTTTCCAGAGGAGGTCATAATACCTGATGATGAAGTTGGTGCAGCTGATGGTCTGGCATTCCCCAGAGACTTTGGTGGCTCGACTATAGATCCAGCACCACGACAGATCCATGCGCTGGAGTCTCAGCACCATTTCCACCTGGAAGCCGTCATCTGAGTGCACTGGAGGAAATGTTCATGGTTATAACCGTGCACACAGAACCTCAAACGTATCTCACACAACAAAACCAGAATAAATATGTAACTGAACTAAAGAACTGTATTCAAAGAGAATGATGCTAAACAGTCTCAATATTTAGGGTTTCATATCATTCAACAACTGAAAGCTAAAGTGCTCAGTATGCTGTGAATAGATGACAACAGCTATTTAATGTGCCAGTGAATACTGAAATCTTAACATTTAGCTGTCTCTTTGTCTTAAAGGCTGTTGTTCACTTACTCAAACTTCTGTGAGAATCTGCACTCAGCGACAGATCGTCAGGATGGACGAGGCTGTACCATGATCGACCAATCATTTCCTCTGCTGAATACCCCAACAAAGGAGAAACGCTAAAAAGGAAAATCAAAATGTCAATAAACAGAAAAACGCTGATTATTCCTGCTCACAGAAGGAGTTGTGCAATTGTACCTATCTGACAGCTTCATAAAGCTCATATCCAGTCCATGTGTACTGTTGAAGCTGTGACAGAAGTGAGAGTCGGTGCTCCTCAGGCAGTTCACTGTTGGGGTGCAGAGAGCCACGAACAGTGGCTCGCTGGTTGTAGTGGTAGGGGAGCATGCATAGGGTTGAGGGAAGAATTGGAAGCTTCCTCTGACCAGTATAGAGGAACAGCTGCCATGTTGCAACTTAAAGGTCTTGGAGGTTTTCATGCAACATATAAAGCTCCGCTCTGAGGAAAGAAAACGCGACAGTTTAGTCTTTCATGTTTGTAAAAAAAGAGGTTGGGCAAGTTTTAAAACTCACTATGAATAAAATGGCTTAAAATAAGGGCTTTGTGGGGCATTTGGGGGATTTTGCATCAGTAGCACATTTCACAAATTTGGCATTTTCTGCAGATCTGAAACCTCTTTAGTGTCCTCACTGGATTTGCATCAAACCAAGTTGAATTTCTAAGGAAACCGGCTTACTTTTTTTCCTCACAGTAGAAATATCTGTGACAGTACCAGCAACCAGCATGTGATAACACTATAATCATTTCAAATGCCATACATATCATTTTAAACTGAATTCCAAATCTTTCTTCTTTTTTTTTTCCTTTTTTTTTTCGCCTGTCCCATTTGGTTCTTTAGCCGTCAGAATTGTTGTCTGAAGACCAACAAGGATACCCAATGGATTTATTTTGCCAAATGGATCATCATGGCATTGCCGTATTGGTCCATTTGATCGACCTTTGTTTTTATTATTTATTTTATTTTCAGTTGTTACAGACGGGACAGACATGAGTGAGTGATAGGAAAGGGAGAAAGAAAGAGGAAGGAAAAGAAAAACAGAAGGGGAGAGGGACAGTGAGAAAGGGGGGAAGAAAAAATATCTCCGGGATCACCTGTTGAGAGAAAAAGAATAGAAAACAAGCAAAAAAAACAAAACAATGCAACATACTATACACAACACCATCGCATTAATCTAGCTAAGTGTAAACAGCAGTAAATACTAAATATTGAATGTTGTTGTGCAGCACGCAGGACAGACAGCGCACAATGTGCTTTGAAGTAGCAGCCAAGAAAGGTGTGATTTAAGTCTACGAACAGTGAACACCCATGTGCACACCTGTGTGGATCGGCGCGCTTGTATTCAAATGGTTTCCCCATGTAATGGTCTGGTAGAGGATGTAGAGAGCCATAGCCCCGTCCCCCAGGGCATGAAGCAGGCATGGAGGAGATCCAGGCCCCAGACATCCAGAGGCCCCAGAGTGCAAGAGCCCAAGGAGGACCACCGGAGGGGCATCCGTGCCACCTTCATGGGAAGGGCTGAGGATCCCCAGATGAGGGGTCACCCAGTAGCCACCGGGCAGAAGCTAGAGGGGGCTGCACCGGCATGCCCGCCGGCTCTGCCGGCAGCCAGCTGTGCCAGAGTGAACCGAGCCGCAGGCACAGAGGCCGGAGGCCAGAGGGCCCCCCGCGCCCCGGAAGAGGCCTGACCGAGCAGCAGGCGCCAGGCCCCGCCAAGTAGCCACCGGGAGTGAGCTGGCACATGACCTGAGCGCCCAGCCCTGGACACCAAGAACCAACAATGCACCGACCCCTGAGGGCATCAGTCACCGGCAGGGAGTGTGGTGAGGGGAGATAGGCCTCCACACTTTGGAGGGCCTTGGAGTTCCCAGAGAGGTGGAGTCTAAGACCCGACCTGACATATAGACACAGACAAACAGGCACACACAGACACAGACATGCATTCCCACCCTCATGCACACATATACAAACACTCAGCACTCACCCAACGTAGGAATAAACGTAAATGGACATGTACACACAATCACACTCCCCAAACATACTCTATACCCCGGGTCCAGGTATCCTCACCCCCAGAGATGGAAACGGCACCCAGACCCAAGAGATGTTACCCTTCCCTCCGGGGTGGAGGCAAGCAGACCGCCCCAGGCTCCGCAGCAGCAGGGAGGCCAATCGGACAGCCAGCATCTCTTCCCAGCCCCCCCGCCCCGATGGCTAGCAGAGAACGAGGGTGTGTTAAGACCCCATACCTCCCTCCTCCCGCTCAAGTGTAGTGTTGCTGCGTGTTGCTCTAAAGTGTATTTAAAACAAGGGAGAGCATGGTGCTGCTGCCAGAGAGCAGCAATCATTCTTACCTGACATTGAGTTGTTTTCAAGGTCCAGGTTTGATTTAACAATGTCGACATCAGAGTGTTCCACCATATCATATATCGTGTCTCCCTGCAGCACGTCTACCTGGGAAAGTTACACAATTTCCCATTAGCTCCCAAAGACTCAGAAACTAAAAGTGCTGCAACATTACACCTGAAAACACAATGTAGCTAACAAAAAGGCTCACCATGGAAACCCCGAGATACTCGGCTACATTTTCTGACACATACACCAGCCTGCCCTGTGCGGTGGAGACGAGGATGAAACCGTGCAAGGCTTGAAGAAAGACCTCATGTGGCAGAGAGCAGTGTGATCGCTCTCCAGCTGGGAGCCCTTAGAGAGGAAAGAGTGAGTTCAGCCTGCTTATACAGCATGCATCTCTGCGGGTTATCACATCTGTTACTTTTTGATTTGGTCCCTAGAGGCCTTCATGCTCAGTCCCATTTTGTTTGACAGCGATGCAGGCTGAATGCAGATTAAAAGTTCAAAGGCATTAAAGGATGACTGCAGTATGAAAACTTACCCTGGAAGAGAACAGACTTTTTGATGTAGGTGCAGATGACGGCCATGGAGTGAAGGTACGAGAGTCGCTCCTGGTCCTCCAGGGTGATGGGCAGCAGAGCACGCATGTTCTTGATCTCATGATTTATGTGGTCCCGTCGAGCTTTGGATGCCCCTTTGGTGGATCTGTGAGAAACCATGGTCACTGAGGTCAGAAGGCTGGACTGAAAACTAAAGTAGTAAATCCGGTGAGCTCGAACTTTTGTCTATTTCCACACTCGCATTTCAAAAACAAAAAAAAACAAAAAACAAAGATGTCTAAGTGGCAAGTGTAGAGTAAAAAAACAAAAACCTAACAGAGAGTTTTCTGAACTGATCCTGCCTCTTTTTTCCCCACAGTTCACCCTGCCTGATATCTCTTCCCCACAAGCCAAAGCTGACTTTGAATATCAAGGGTTCCTATGGAAACTGCTGATATGAGAGGCTGTTGTGCGTCTCCAACAGAAATGAGGGCTCTCGATAGACTTTGCGTGATCAGTATCTGTCTGGACCCATCCACGGAGAGCCTGGGGTTTTTATAGCTGCCAAGGCTTCAGCGTGGGCGTCACACAGGGAAGGCTGGGCTTCTGATGCTCCCTTCATTGCCTTATAAAGTGGGTGTCCTCTGAGTGGGGTGCCCCACGTCACAAGCTCTCAGAAAGTGCCACAAAAGGAGAATTATATCACAATGTATCCCAGTCAGTTAATCAGAGATCCACAACTGGACTTTTTAGGGCAGTTATCTGGACTTAGCTTATGTGTTATAAGCTTTCAAATGGACACACTATGAATTTCCATTATTACATTATATTCAGAACCATATTTCCTATATATATGTATGTATATTAAAAGAATCACTTTGAAAGAGTTTTCTTTGATTCAGCATAATTTTGGCGGCATCATGTGCAAGGCTGGATTAGTATGTATCACAAATAATAAGCTACTAGGCTGTAGACATGGGGGAGGGATTAAGTGTTCCCTGTCGTGCATGCACTATAACGCACAGCTGATTCATCCACTAGAGGACGTGGAGCAGAGAGGAGGGGAAAGAAGAGTTATCACTGACCTGAACCTCCTGTAGACTGGGCTCCGGTGATCCGCGGGCAGATGGTGGGAAGTGCAAGGAGTACTGACGTGACATTTACACAAGTTGCACCAAATAGTCATTTTTGTCGCCGTTGTTTCCACCTAACGAATAAGCATTGGTTGCAAACGATCAGACATTGCTCGTGCTTTTTTAAAAAGACAATAAAATTGTCTTTTTTCTTAAGTTTTAAAGAAGTTTTATCGTGAGTATTTAAAGCAGCCCCCTGTGAGGTGAAAAGAAAAGGCGTCTTCATCTCTTACCTCAGCAGACCGAAGACGAGTGTCAGGCACTTGTGACCGTCCCTCCTTTTATAGCCCCAAACCCCACACCTCTCCTCCGACCCAGCCAGTGAGGAAGAGGAAAAGGCTAAATGGGATAATGTTACCTGTTGTGACGCGATGACAAACGACCGAGGCGGGTTATATTTGGTGAAAAGAGCCCTAAAAATAACCCGTCAGACAGGACGCAGAATGAGCGGTGATGAATTAAAGTGCAATCATCAAAAAAATGTTTGAAACTTTCCTCTTATATGTGCAGACACTGTGGTATTTTAAGAAAACTGCGATTCTCTGGCCAATCAGGACGTCCCCTGGCACCCGGACAAAGTAGTCCGTTTTTTTTGTTTTGGTTGTTTTTTTTGAAGGGGAAAAATTAATAATCCATCTTGGAACAGCTTTGAAATTCAGAACATCTCACCACACTGTAAAATACTTTTACCTTTTTGTAAATTGTTGGCTATTATTATTTAGTGTTGATCTATCTTCTGTGTTGCAGGAACTCAGACCTGGTAACCGTATAACGTGATTTTTGTCCCCCATAAAGTGCACAAAAACACCGACTGTCGCAAAAATTAGTCATAGTGTACATTTATATGTAATTTATTTTTATTCATTTTATTTTTTACTTTTGTCACGCGGTTTAATAAAGGCTCCAGTAAAATAAATAAGTTTAAAAAATGATTTTCTGGGAACTTTCATGGTTCGGGCTTTGTAGGGTTAAAAGGAGAACCAACTACAGATGGCGCTCACAGGACAGAAAGATTAAGAACCAGCGGTTGAGTCTGCTGGATTTTACAAACTCACTCCAGCATTTGTTCTGAAATGCAGTGGAGTAGAAATTCCACATTTGATAGTTTTCTGTGCTGCTTTAGAGTATGAAAAAAGTCTTTGGTTAACTCTTATTTCTTTATTTTTTGCTTTCAAGGAATCAGCCTGTCTTGTAACTATTATTTATTTATATATCAAGTCATCCTTAATAATTCTTGAGACTTTAGAAACGTTGTCCACGGTTTGTAGGGGTGGGGGGGGTTTCTCACTCATTTTCAGTCCAGTCCTTGTGTCTGAACATTTTCGTTTTCTTTATTTATTTATTCAGCCGAATCACTGAAATATAAAAAAAACCTAAGTTAACAAAAAAAAAAAAAAAAAAAAAAAAGACATTTCTCCACAGACAAGGTGATTCTCAAAAACAAAAAGTATTCATCAAAAATGTGGCACCTCGCGACATAATGTGCTGTCCTTAAAAAAAAAAAAAACTGAGGAAAGTAGGGAAATGGAGGACCAACCATCTACAGCAGATGTACGGTTTCTGAAAGTCATGTCTTTAAGAAATTGAGAGAATCGGAAAAAAAAAAAAAAAAAAAAAAAAAAAAAAAAAAAAAAAAAAAAAGCCTGAGAGATGCCCTTTGGCCCTTCAGTTGATCCGTTTGCTGTTCACTGAAGCCTCATCAGAAATGGTCTCAGTGGAAGTGTGGCTGTCATGAAGCCGTTCTTAAGGAAGGGAAGCAGGGAGAAAAAGTTGAGTTATGCCAAATTACACAAGAACTGGACTGAAAATGAGTGTTGATGAGTCTTATGCAGTGATGAATCCAAATTTGATTTGTTTCGCTTCAAATGAGCATCAGTATGTATGGAGGACAGGAGAAAGGTACAACAGTAAGCGTCTCCAGCCATCTATAAAACACAATGCAGGCTCTGAGCTGCATTTCAGCCAGTGGTGTTGAAGATCTTAGCAAATTTGATGGAATTATAAATGCAGAAATGTAGTCAGATTTTGATCCAACATGCAACACAATATAAAAGTGTCTAATTGGCATTGGCTTTATTTTTCAGCACGACAATGACCCCAAACACACTGAACACAGTGAAAGCTCACCTGGATTAAAAAACACAAAATTAAGCAGTATCAGCCGTGGATTGGCCTCCCCAGAGCCCGGACCTGAACATTATTGAAGCACTGTGGCATCATCTTGACAGAAAACAGAACAAAAGGCAGCCAACATCCAAAGAAGAGCTTTGAATGAAAGAAATCTTGCTTGTGTTGAAGAACAAAGGTGATCATACTAAATATTGACTTATTGCTGAATTATACAGACTGTGTGTGCATCATATACAGTATTTTTGTGTCTCCACATCTCAAATCGTTGCCCCCATTTCCCATTTTTCCAACCGCAGTGTAAATGGGGACTGGCTTAAGACTTTTGCACAAAGTCACAAGCCATTCAAACCTGAAGCAAATAAAAAAAAAAAAAAAAAAAAAACCAGTTTGGTGCATCATTGTTTAATCTGTGAACAGACTTGTGAGTGAGTTATGGCAGCCTTCAAAGGGCTTTGACTGCGTGCATATTAGTCACTCAATTAAACCCCTGCTGGAAGGGAGCTAAGCTACAGGTCTACAAATATGACGCACTGTGTCTGAGTGGCTCACACAAAAGTAGTTCTTTAAGCAGATGAGTAGATTACGGGCATCACAAAACATGACTAAAGCATACTAGAAACTTATAAGTCTACCAAATTCTCACACTCATCTAAGACGAGAGTGATTGCAAGTGTGATGCCTGCATACAAAACTGCAGATTAGTTTGCGCGTTTATTCGTGTTCATTAGTGAAATTACTACTTTTGTTTCTCTTTGGGCGTATTTAAACAGCTATGCCTCCTATCCTCTAAGGACTCATGCTCCTTGAATCCCTCTATTCTCAAATCCCCAATTTAGTCGCCTTTTACCAGAGAACTAGAACTTGAGTGAGCGAACTGGACATCGATATGGGAGGGACAAGACAAAACAAATCACTCTGAACAAATCCTCAGTCCAATTCTCAAGGGCCAGTGGGATCGTCTGAGTCCTGAGGGGAAATTAGAGCGTAATTTGGCTGAGTGTCTCCTTGCATTAGCGCCTGCGTCACTGCTCGAAGCAGGCTCCGGGGCCAGACAAAGGGGACCCAGCGAAGCACTGCTTCCTGTGTGCGGTGGGACCAGGCGGGACAGGGTGTCTCTGCTGCCTCACTTTAAGCTGACCCTCCGTCTGTGGCGTGCACTTAACACTGAAGATAACACTGGCTTTATAGCAGGGGGCTGGTGACAGACAGGAACAAACTGCCAGGACACCACTGGTAGCAGGGGCAGAGCTTGGTGCTGAGGTTCAGTGCAAGATGCTTTATTTTATGGAAACCAAAAAAGCAACCACACACAATCCATTAGTCTGCAGACTGGTGCGGGGGGAGCGGGTTAGGCGGTAACCCAGTCGAGTAGACGGTGAGGGGTCTCAGACAGGCTGGCTGGGGTAGATGAGGATGGTTTTTAAGCAGGAAACAGAAAATATAGAAGTGGAGGCTTCAAAGTCCTGCTAACTATTAAGTACCATATACAGTAGCTCAAAGGGGAGTTATCAGTCTGTAGAGCAAAGCGGTGGAACCTGGACACACATGGCTCTGCCTTCCAGTGAGTGGAAATGCTCATTATTTAGTGATCAAATCCATTCCTTTGACAGAGGACTGTTGGTGCAGGGAAGTGGTCAGAAACAAAAGATTGTTTTCTTTCAACAGTAAATTTAAATTCACTTCATCCTGTGATCTCAAAAGACAAAATTGTCCACTCTGCCTGAAACAGGTCCCCAAAAATCAGTGTCTTGGGTTAACAAAGGTGAGCGGTGAGGGCCTTCGATCACATGTTTGCATCATGCAGCTTGCCACATGCCAAATACTGGCCTCGAGATGTGACAAAGTTTAAGTATAAAGGGCACGTTATTATAGTCCTATGGCACAATATGTGCAGTGACGTGAAAAAGAAAGTAACCATCTCTTAAGTCTAATATTTGTATGAGGGAAGACATTTAAAAACAGATGCAACATATGTAACTAAAACCTGCTAAAGTCAAAGTTCAAAAATCAACAGGAGCCTTAATTAAGACCGTATGTAGCAGCCAGGTGCCGCTGAAGTGTGAGCACCTCAATAAAAGCAAATGTTTTGATAGCTCGCTGGTCTGCAGCATTAAAGCAGCACATCAGTGAATGTTTTCACAAATGAAAAACATTCAGTTGCCAAGAAATGGACACCTTAGCAGATTTACCCCAAGGTCAGATCGGGCAATGCTGAGAAACTAATGTTTTGGCCAACACCAAACACAGCATATACACCTTATCAGCTGTCAAGCGCGGTGGTGGAGGGGCATTTTGGCTCAGTTTTTGGTGAACGGAGGATAATGCGTCATGTTTTGTTGTTCATCTGAGGTTGCATTTACTCAATTTTAAGAGCTGCTAAGAACCAAATGGTTTGTTGGGTCCTGATGGGTAAAACCTTACAATTAAAAGGGTGTACAGTACACCTTTGCCACAGAGCAGTATATGAATGAATGACAACAACTCTGGACACTTTTAGAAATCAATGGATACAAAGAGTAACCACTTTGACTGTCTCAGATTTATTGACACAGTTATAAAGCATATTGCACAGGAAGTCCTGACCAACTTTGCCAGATACAGAGACCCACTTAAAAAAAAAAAAAAAAAAAAAAAAAAAAAAAAAAAAACACACTCCAGATTTTGTTCTGTTTTTAAAACCATGTTGCTTTTGAATTAAACAACTTTTCAAGATATACTTACTGGTATGAAAACATTTTCTGCATACAATCTCTTTATCGTGGTTCTGTCCGCGACACAAAAGATGGTAAAGCAGGCGCAACCACGAGAAGCTTATCACTCATTTGTAAATCCAACTCAAAGTAAAATGACGCTAACCAATTAAACATGTGACGCTAAAATATTTGGGTGGTGGAGCAGGACACGTCATTATGTGGAGGAAAGAGAGTGGCTATTATCTAGGAAAGTTATGCAGGTACTTCTTTTTAAAAAAAAAAAATCCGACTATGGTGCAATTTACTTTAATTTTAGGTCCTTACTAAAAATGTCACCCGTAAACTTTACACAAAACAAATTAAAGAAATATCAAGAGTGTGTCAATATGCATGCGTGTGCAGGGGCTAAGAGTCACCGAGTCTCAGTGGCACCACAGGTCTGTAAAGGGGTTAGGGCAACCAAATGCCCCAAACTTTGAAGTCTGTTTAGGCAAACGCAGCATCAACATATCTCCTCTGTCAGGTCAAACGTCCCATGGCTATAGTGCACTTATCTGGCTACTTAAATGTTTAAGATTGGGGGATTTTGTTTTTTAAAAAAAAAAACAAAAAAAAAAACACTGCTTTATATGACAGTTGTAAATATTTAGGATGTAGGTTATTGAACGCTAATATTTGGAACCCAGAGCCCTGCTGGGTTTTTTTTTTTTTTTTTTTTTTTTTTTTTTTTTTAAATGTCAACCAGCTAATGAGAGACTGAAAGCAACAGAACACTTGGTCCCAAGGACCGGCACTTAAAACATCCTCACGAGTGTGTGGCTACACAGCTTCCAATCCCACCTTAGCTCAGGCATTTCCTTCCCAGGACCAGATTAAAGTAAAACCATGGTTAAAATAACTTTATCACCTATGAATTTATCCTCATTAAGTCTGATGTTGTCAACAAAGGCCAAAACCAAAAATATGTATTAAATTTTAATCAAAGATTGTCTGTGTATCCAAAGCCTAAGACACTACTGTTGTCAAAAAAATAAAATAAAAAAAATCACCCAACCTACAAAATTTATATCTGTGTATCAGTGACAGAACCATCAGAGCCATGTGGGTTTACTGAGCATGCAGTGGAAACAAAGGCTTTGCACAGACACAGCTTGTTTTGGTCTTTATAGGGAATTTGTTGACAATATATATTAAAAAATGAAAGCCTTGTTCATTCACTAATGTGGGTGAAGCTGTGATTATTTTGTTTTAAGAAATAAAAGCCCATCACCAATCACGTTTTGAAAAGTCAGATAAAATGTAAAAACCCACAACCTAAATAAATGTCCAATTTGAGAATTTCCAAGTCATTTTCAACCAGTGTGGTATGTAATCTGTTAACAGCCCTTGTGCATTTAAAACATCTGCAATTTTGCCTGTCATTATGCACAAACATAAGAGGGTCACATTGTTAAACTATGGGATTGTCTCTAAAAAGAAACTACACTATGCATATCAGATGATCTCCTCAACAACAAGTAAACTAAATGAGGTGGGCGAGGACCACTAGCTTACACGCAAACTCACACTTTGCATCAAGATTCCCTTCCACGTTTGGCACTGTAAAGCATATTAAAGGGGGGGTGGCAGGTGAACCCTTTAGTGAAACTACAGCATTTCCTGCAAAACACCTCCTTTAGTGATTCAATGTATGGGAAATCTTAAAGGCCCAATGATGCATGCGGTTCAGGGAGATAGAAGCGCTCCACTCTACAAGGCAGACATTTTCATTGGCTGCCTTGGAAATCACCTTGTAGCCACTTAAGTACTGACAGAATTACAATGAAGGGAAATGGCAAAACATTGAAAACCAGCTTGTTTTGTAACGATCATATTCCAATATTGTGGTAAAGAATCTTCTCCTTTCATTCAACATGCACCAGCTCTATCTGCCCATGAACCTGATTGTTCCACATGGCTAAGTAAGGGAACGCTGCAAGTAAAATAACCATTTGCATTTGAAATAGAAGGTTCACACTTGTATGAGTGTGACATCTGGATGACAATCCTCAAAGAGGTTAGCTCTCAAAACCTTTGGCTGAAGTTCTTGTCTCTTCCTGTGCTTAACATTAGAAGTCTATGATTATCATAGGCTGATTGAATTTCTAGAGAGGCTAGAAAGAAGAGAAAAAAGGTGAACAGGCATCAACGATTTCCATCTTAAGGGCTAAAATATCCCCAGACAGGGCAAAGCCGATGGTGTCCAAGGGAGTCTCACACGGGATGTTTTGGTCAGTAAAAGTTTCCACTTGTAGAATGTAAAATAAATCGGATCCAGACTATACAAAAAACCGTCCTCGATTAGAAAGATAAAAGCCCAGTGTCCTGAAACAGAGTCTGGGTTCTGCTTCACTTTTAAGCTTCTTCAGCCATGGGAGGAGAAGATGGGCCTACTGATGTTGCTGTTGGTTGTCATGGCTGCCAGTTCCCACCTGACGTTAAAGACAAAAAAACAAAAAACAAACAAAAAAGCTTTAGTAATCCCAGCAAACAATTAATTTGATTTTAAAAGTGCACCAGTGCAAAACCCAAAGTTATTAGTGCCAAATATGAATAGGCATGATGTTCATGCTGGATTTAATTTTTTGCTTTTAAGCTTCTTTAACTCACAATTTTATAGTTCAGTCATTAAAATAACTGAAATGGGCAGTTTTGAGCCTTATGCTAAGCTGTCTACAATTTTATATTTGCAGAATCCTTTTCTATTTTAAATCAAGTAGTTTATATTTGGACCCCTGACCCCACCTTACCCACGTGAGGGGCTACATCGTGGCCCCCGCTGTAACATGAGCATCAGGAGCAGGAGCTGACAACAGGGTCTAGTGCTGACCTGATGACAGGTCAGAGGTTGAGCTCCAGATTGTTATCACTGGGTCTGGTTTCACACTCACTCCCTATCCAACGGCTTTGTTCGTTTTTTTGTTGTGCACGTGTGTGTTTAAGAGGGGAGATTGGCACAGGACCTGGAGATGCCACTGAGGGGCAAAAGGAGTTAACCAAAGTCTTGTGACCCTGACTGAAAACCCTCTAAAAGGTTAGAAACACAACTGCAAACACCAAAGTGGGGAACATGCAAGGTGGCAGTGACGGTGCAAGAGAAATGAGAGGCTAAGAGGAGTAATTAGTATCAGGTTCCAGGGGGTCCACGTGTAACAAAAATCCCCTTAGTGGAAGTCCTCAATTTTAGACAAACACCTTTCCTAATGATCTCCATCAGCTTGACCGAATCTATGAATTAAGGTTTTAGGGGAACAGTAATGTACTTTAAATTGCTTTTCTGCAATTTATATACACACACACACACACACACATTTTCTGACAGCTAGTCTATTTTAATGCATCTTACCTTTTTATGCATTAAACATGGGCTTAAATGCAGCTATCAAAACTTCCCAAACCTGTCATTACAACCTCACAACAAATCAAAGTGGTGCTGTCAAAATTGAGTCTCTTGCTAGTCATGTGTCAAAACAATTTGATATCAGTCAGCAAGACGGGAAAATTATGCGTTATTAATTCAAAATGCTGAGGGGGGAAAAAAAGACTTTTTACACACTTGTGTGGCAACTCCTGTGCAGGATATTCAACTAGAAGAACTGCGATAGCATTTCATCCTGTCATGATCTCCATAAGCTGTGTGGTGTAACTATGACGTTCCTATATATCACCAAGTCAAACAGGGCGCATACGGTGGGAGGGGGGGGACCAAAAATAAAATTTCAGCAGACGCTACATTTTCTCAAAGGCTCATAAGATTTATTCATTTAAATTAAACCATTTAGGGTCTTTCATAAGAAACCTTGGAAAGCTCTCTTTCTACACAGTGAGGATTATGGACATTGCCAATCATTTCACCTTGAGTCATCACTAGACTGATAGGTGACTGGGATGCTGACTGGCTGAACTGGCACAGAAGCTTGTTTGACGGTCAGATGTTTTTTTAAATAATCAAGCACAACTGTCTAAGCTTCTTTTTTTTTTTAATTAATTAATTTCAAGCAATCCCAAACCATTTCAAAACCTTTCAGGTGGACAAGAATTTAAGTCAAAGCCAACTTTTCAATTGATTAGTTTATGTTGCTACTTTGTAACCACACCTGAAGTTGTTTAATGACTGTTAATCATCTCAAATATATAAAGTTTTAGCATTAAGATTTTGTTATATTTAATTTCCAAGGATAAAGTAGTGAAATTACTTTTTGTAGTCCACTTTAGGGTTAATTTCAGTTCTTTAAAGGCTGAATAGGTACTCTCTGCACACCATGTACTGCATTTGTATTTTGGCCTTTCCTCTGCATCACAGGGCAGGATCTTATACAAGCTGTACATGTGATCACAGATAATGAAGCAACTGAAAGCAGCACTATACAAATGGTTCCTGGCTGTCTGACTTCTGTACCCAAACCTTTATGCATTTAGATCTATAATTATGATTTCTACATGCGAGGACCTAAGCCAAGTCAGACAAAAGCCAGAGTAAAACTTGCCACTAGTTAAATGAAGGATAATGAATCATAATTTGCCTCTTTTGAAAAACAACCTAATTAGAGAGAGACTGAGTAGTGGCAACAATGACAGGCATAATAAAAACAGCACGAACAACAATATGTCAGCTCTATGACAAAACAGTGCTAATGTTTGAGAGGAGGATGCTCATCTGACCTGATATCATGTGGGAGTCCCGACTGCTCCAGACTGTACTGAATGACAGCTATTTTGCATAAAGTCTTCAAATTAGGGCCTGAAAAGAGAGTGCAGTGAGTCATAGGATGATCAGTGGCACTAATCATACTCAAGCTATTAATATCAATTTCAGCTGTGGGAATTCAAAATTGAGCCAGGCAGGTCAGATCTAAAGAATCTGTAGATGGAAGGGTGCAAAAATAATCAATAGCTGGAATAAAAAAATAAAATATAAAGCAAGTGTTCACGTATGAGAACAAGCAGGACATGATGACGTGAGTGTGGAAGTCACTTCAGTACACAAATCATCTTATTAAAAGCCAGATTTCTAATAATACGTACAAACTCCCTCTCATTTACTATCATCGGCAAAGGCTGTTCCACCATATGTTCAGTGATAAACAGTGTGAAGGCACACGTGACTGGCACGAGGAAGCGTAGGCCACGGGGGTTGTCATTGGGTACTGCCAGTCCCATAAGGTCCCTGTGTAAGCCCACCTACACAAACCCTAACTGTGACCTGACAGCATTACAGGCTACCCCAGTGCAGGCAGGATATTGCCATATTTGGTAGTCCAAGAGACGGAAGTGCCGCATTTGACAGCACCGTGCAGGGCCAAGGCCAAGCATACTAGGTCTGGTCAGAAATAATACGGTTTGTCACATATGACAAACCGTATTTTGGTTTAATTAATCTATAATTAGCTGAAATAAATGGATGAATATCAGTTGAACAGGTAAAACGGTCTTAATTACAACATCTGCCTTTTTTTAAACTTTTATTTTGTTGAGCTGCTTTGATATGTATAATATTTAAAAAAAAAGTCAAAATATGTTTGTTGGATTTCTGTTTAAGTAAATTAATAAAATTCACAAACCCTTAGCTCAGCAAGTACTCATAATGGTAAAGACTCTGGAAGCGTGCAGCCAGGCTTGTAAATTTAACTCTCGTAACAGTTAGTGGAGACCACCTACTTTCTTTTTAGCTGCAGAACCTGCACTTTACCAGCCAGTTGCTGCCAACTCCTTTGTTGAGAAGCAGTACAGTGGATTTTGTGAGATAATTCACTATTAAAGCAGCAGGACTGAACTAAAGCAGTAAAATAGATATGACATCTAAACCATGATGGTGCAGGTTCAGATTATAACACAGTTCATCGATTCCGGTGACTCCTTTGAGATCATCCTAATGTTTTCTTTATTTCCTTGAGTCAAAAATTGCTTGGGGGGTGCATTATCTGCACCAACACAGAATCCTAAGAGAGATACCAACAAAGACAAGAGTACTTACTGAAGTCTAAGATATACAGGTCTGAATGATCCATGAGGTTAAATTCATCTCCCATTCCTTGCTCTGGACAGGGGCTGTAAAGAGAAAAGTAATAGGGTTAGAGCGATTCTATAAACTTCCTGTTTCATGAGCACAATTTACACAGCTTACAAAGACCGTAAGCATTACTCAACTACTTAATGCGACACACACACACACTTCATAGAATTCCAGCATTGGACTCTCAGTTATTTATCTCATTACATGAATCAGTTGGGACCATAATCAGGGAGCCACAGACTGTCCTAAATAAGAGCTATCACACAGCTCTCCTTATCATGGGTTGCATGATTTAGGTCCACAGGAAGTGGAGCAGTCTTGTAAGACAGACTGGCCAATGCTGATAGTCTCCCAGACCTGAGCAGCCATAGATATCACTGCACATCTGTTTCCTGCCACAGTTAAGCACATACACCTGTGACACCTGGTGCACCACAGCTTAACAAGCCCAAACTATATACCTGTTAAACCATTTTAATTACCTTTTTTAGGTAATGTAGCCTGAGAGTTCAGATTTATTCGCACATATAGCAAGGTAGTACATATAGCTTTCCAAATGCACTCTGCACACGACTGCTTTACATTCATAATGTAACAATAAAACTCATCTAGATGACAAAACTACACTTTACATTTAAATTCACCAAGCCGTTTGCGTTCTATGGAACCATTAAGGAGAAAGTGTGAAATGCAGAAGCCAAGTTTTAAGAGTAAAATCAAGATGCTTTTTGGACCAGCTAGTGATTGGCATCCCAGACATTACCACAGTAATTGTTAAAAAAATTAAATTGTTGGCAACAGATTTGTTGCAGTTTTTTTGCATTTACGATTTTCATCAGTCTCTTCATCTTTCATTCTTGCCCTGAACCATCCTCTTGCTGATCTCAATGCACCGTCTCGCCACCACCCATCAATCTCTCTCACCCTTTCCTGCTGTCTTCTCCATCGCATCTTCCTTTCGCTCCGTGTTCAGGATGTTGTAAGGGTTTTACGTTGCTAATCTTCCCTAAACAAACACGGCGGTGGCTTAAAGCAGCCAGGAGAGATGCAGAGCACGAGCTCCGTCGTCCCAGGGGGCCAGCTGGGGAAGTCATTACGCCCCCCGCCCCCCAGGAGGTGACCCACCCGGGCTTAAAGTGGGAACCTTTATCAGAATACTCACCCAAGCTCTAACATTACTGTGGTGATTGAAAGGGTACATTTCAATAGTGGAGAGAAACACTCTAATGTATGACACACATGTGAGTTACCTGAAACTTTAAAACTACCCCCGGAATTAAATTAGCACAAACATCCCTCATGTGAGAATTAGTATTGAGGATTAATTTTAACCAAACAAATGGCTTCGATATGACTCATTAAATCAGTCTTACAGCTGTTTGTTTGTCCTTTTTTCCCCCCCAATCATCCTTAAAAAAAAAAACAAAAAAAAAAACAAAAAACACCATGCTGTTGGGTGGCATTGCCGTATTCAGTCAACAGTTTCCTGTTTGTTTTTTTTTTGGTTTTTTTAAGTGCATCATTCTCAAGTTAAGCCAGCTAACAGCATTTGTTTAACATAAGAAACAGTATGATATAGAAAAATACAGCTACTTACACATGTAAGTAGCTGTATTTGTCCATTCCACATGTGTGGAATGGACAAATATCAGCAACCTGGCTACACAACAGACGTAATGAAAAGCAACATCTCTATCTAAAGAGCACCCCGCAGTAGCTGTGAACTACTGTGTAAATCCGTAGGGAGGGTATCGGCCTTGGATGCTGACGCGTGAAAGAGTACAGATAAGGGAATGTTTTAACACGAGCAACCACAGAGATGAAGATTGCATCCACTGGGGTATGGCTTCTTTGGATGGTCGTGGATAATGCAAGTCAGGGTGAGAAATTCAGCAGAAAATTAGGGAATGGTAATACTTTATGGGTCACAACAAAGAGAAAAAAGGGCTGAAGCAGACTATGGAGGCAGCGGCAATAATGGCTGTCTGACGCACTATTCGGAAACGGGAAAGTCACAGTGTGTGACTTTATGTGGCATCCTGGTGTTTGATGGGCCACTTTGTTACTTGATCAGCAAAGTATCACTATGTGTGAAAGTGCTCCTCCCCCTACAGCATAGTGGTTCCCAGTCTGAATGAGGCCTGAGTGATGCCACCCCCCCACTAAAACAACACTGACTGCTATTTCAAACAACACTCAATGAGGGCGTCTAATCACCTAATTGCCGGTCCTCTCTAGCAATGCACTACCTGCTCCACTTCATTATCTTACACACCAAGGTTTCAAAAGTGTAGAACAAAGAGTTGAGCTACAGTCCTAAAACTAATGAAGAGACACCAAAGAGCCGAGGACTATTTCAAAGTGTCAAAGAAGTTAATTGCCCACAATTTTTGCAACTTACTTTCAGAACCAACACTGAAAATGAAGTGGCGAAGAAAAGATTTGGATCTGATAGAAATTCTATTCGTGACACCTCTGCTATCTCAAAACAAATAAAGTGAACAATATACCTGGAACCTGACCTGTCGTAAGCATGTTTTAAGTGGCTTCATTGGGCATATCCTCATTCTTGGGAATGATATGATCTGCATCCCTTTCCTTTCTCCACTTCCTATTGAACTTTGGTCCATCAGAACCATCTAACTCACAGGAACTCATCGTGCACTACAACTTCCTGTAGAGGACTTTATCAGGAGAGCCAGACTTGCACATTATTGCTGAAACACCTTGACTGAAAACACATGAAAGCAGCGAAAACAGTTTGTGATGCGCTTTCAACATTTTAAAATTACTTCTGATATGATGGGCAACCCAGGTCCTGACTGGTAGGTTATATTTGTTAAAAATAAAAAAAATAATAAAAAAAGGTTTAACTGTTACTACAGTCATTCAGACAAAAATTCAATACATTAGAGTATAGACAATGCTTGGTCATGTCTATTAACCTTACCCAAGGTAAAAAGCAAAAGCATTTAAAATGTAATGAAACAATCTATATAGACATTATCCAATAGGAATTTAAAGGATTGTTAAGATTCCAGCAAGAGTTGGTAATGGTCTTGGTTATCACTGCTCAATAGATTTCTATTCAATGCTTTTGGCTTAATCTCTGCTGTCTCAACTCGTCTTACCCAGCTATCTGTGCCCCCTCCTGGGCAGTGGCTGGACAGTGGATTAAGACAGAGCTGCCCAGACCTATACCCCATGCAGAGGGTGAGATACAACCTGTAGCTGGCTCCCAGTGAGACAAATAACTGACTTTAGATTAGAAAGAAGAGATGCCAACCCCTAATGAAGCATGCAACTCAAATTTCAGTCTCTCTAGATAAAATATAATTGCACTTAGTGATAATACTTAAAGGCACTGCAAAGCCAGAGTGGTTAGTAATTTGGTCCCTTGGTCCCAGGATGGGTTCTTATCAACCTAGCTACCTAGAAAAATTAGGGTGATTAAAAAAAAAAACAAAAAAAAATTCTCACAGCTCTCAACATATAACACACACATTTCAAAGGGTTTGTCAAATGTTTAACTGCCAGATTCATTTTGGAAGAATATGTTATTTGGTTGATTTTGATACACTTCCATTTACATACTAATAAACACAGTTCTCATAGATCATTATAACATGTATTAGCTCACTGGTTAAGCAGTGCACTGATGGAAAGTTGAGCAATTAGTTCTTATAGTACTGCTATAAGAGTACTCCATCATTTTCCAGAAATATTAATTTTAATGTAAAGCAGCACTGTTTAAAACACGACTTGCTGATTAAAACATGAGACATTATCCTGTTACACAAGTTGACTGGTGGGCTTTTCTTGTAATTTACTACTTAAACAGCTTCAGCACAAACTCCAGACAATGTAAGGAGGATCACAGTCCAGAGTTGTCTTTTCCCCTCACATGTAGCACATGGCAGGAGATACCCTGCTTCAGACCTGCCCGAGTAGTGTGTGCAGGAGGCAAGTAACACTTGTCGAGTGAATTCCCTGGCCTCCTCCCAGCACCACTCTCACATGAGTGTAAATCAGTGTTGTCAAACAGACATTGTACTAGGCTGCAGAGACTTAAACAGAGCATTTAAATTTCAGATGCAGACATACGTGCAAGCTCGTCTTCTAATGTCTAAATTTAAGGGATGTTATGCATGTGTGAAATCGGCTAGTGTTGCATTATTCTACTAATCCAAAAAGCACAGAGGTGTTTTAGTTGTAATGACAGCACTAACTCAAAAGTTAAACTACTACTATTTAGAAATGTCAACTGACATTAACAGCATCACAATGCATCATCTGTGTAAGGCTGTTTATTTGAGCTGCTGTGCAACACTCAACCCCTACGACACCATAATGTATACAGACCGTTAGCAGGTTAAGGAGGGTTAAGATGCAGATGAAATACTATCATGAGCTTGTCTTTGAAGAGTAAATCACAGTGTAGCTGAGCTCCCCCAAGGTCTTGTCCTGCCACGCGCGGTATGCCCCATATCCTGATGGGGTCACCTTCGCTGTTTGACAGGTTTTATCTCAGGAATACTAAACACACACAGACAAATAATAAAGGAAACTTCTGCAGGGTACCCTTTGACACCAAAGGCCAAAAGACAACATGTGTGGTATCAAAATCTGTTGTGCTGACAGGCGTGCATCTATAGAGTCGATTTCCACTGTGGCAGATCTAAGATATTGAGTTGGCGTTGTAGCAAGCCTAATGAAGCTAAAAATATTAAAGTTTCAAGCAGAGTTTTTTTAGTTTTGGTACAATACCCGGCAAGAGAGGACTTTCATTTCTCAGACCCATGCTGTGTTGAGTCTAACATTTAGACAGGCAGGTTCCAGGGTGATAACAAGTCATGTTTTAACCAGATGGTCTATTGTAACAGCTGCCACTTCAGCTATTGATAAAAGGCGCAATTCAGCCGTGTGCGAGATATAGAGGCACCAGGCTTCTGACCTTCCTGGACTGCTAAACAAAACCCCTGGACTTTGCAGAACTTCTCTGGCTCAGCAAATTGCAGTTTTATAATGAGCTGTTAAATTCCACACAGATTAAATATCCCAGTGAGATTTTGGTAGCTTAAACTAGAGGTTTGGAGCTGGAATGTTTTGGCTACCAGCGAGATTACCTGCTATGTGGTCTCCCACTTGCTAATTACGTAAAGAAGCAATTCACTTTCAGTGGAGATCAGACGACTCAGATCTGTTTGAGTTTTAGAATCAAGTAATTCAAGCCCAGAGTCTTATATTTAGAGCTTTCAACCCACTCATCCAGTGCAATGACTCGACAGAAGCCAGAAATATTAAAAATGTTTGTTTTTTCCATCTAATGTTAGAAATGGCGTCAGCATGCTTTCCATCTTTACTAAATGTACTAAGTGACTCTGCATATTTCCAAAATGGAACAAATGTGTTAAGGTTGGCACAGCAGAGTGTGTGTACCATGCTGACGTAAGCCCAACAAGAGCTGTGACTCACTAAGTCATGTGAAGACATCCAGACAAATCCAAACGCCACCAGAAAAGGCACTAAGTGTCCAAATACATAAGCCAGTAGAATATCTAAGCATTGACATTCAGATGCAAATAAGTAAATTAATGGGAAAATTAGATTTTGAAGGCCTTAAAATATCCCAGGTTGCTCAATATCACCCAACTGTGGAGACACGACCAGCAGTTTCAAGACAGAAGTTGCATGATTCTCCTTAATCAACAAAAGAGTTCATTTAATGAAGGAGTTATTTTTGAAGAAAAACATACACCTCACTTTCATCTTATTAGATATCCTCTTGACACTGGTATTATTTTTTTATTAACTATTTGAGTTGCACTCACACTATATTTATCATCATGTATTTGATTTGTAAATGTAAATACAGATTATAAGTAGGTTTCTGTAATCTCTGAAATATGTAAGAGTCAGATGTATTACCTGCTCTTACTTATGCACAGTAATATCATCCTAGGTGTATGAAAACTATACCTGCTTTTGAAAAAACTAATTATCAGCAGTATACACAAAAAGGTGCTGAAGGACTAAAAAAGGCGCAAAAGGACAACAAGGATCAAGCAATTACAAAAAGCCTTCAATCACAGATTAATATTTAAACACACAGATAACTTAAGTCGGTCATCATTCAAAGATGAATGAATGCCGTCATGGTAAAAATACATTCCCTAAAAGCATTGTTGGAATGAATGCACATCAGGTCCAAGTAGTTCAGAGGCCTGTGCCAGATTTCCCTTCATAGATTCCGAGCTGTCTGCTCCCAGCATGCCAAGCTGTCATGTCCTTGTTCACTTCCTGCCCCTCATAGGATGCCCTGTTCCCAGGCTTAAAATGCTTCCTGATTTAGCTCAACCTGGGTTTGTCGTAAGAAATTAAACACACAGTGAGAAGAGAGCCAACAATGACAACATGAGCACTGTGTGGCACTGCCTTCATACGCAACTCAACTTGAGCTGCGTTTCATTACTCGGGGAACAAAAAAAGAAAAAGAAAAAAAAAGCAAGAAATAAAAGAAAACAAAATTTACAGGGTTTAACTGTTCATTGCTTGTATGCATAGGTGAAGGTCGGTACAGGTGGAGTTGGTCATGCACGGGTCGTCCTTCGTGGGGCAGTGAGCAGGACTCAGTAAATGAGTGTAGCAGAGGCACTGGGGGTATATCAAATTGCACTCTGTGAGAAAAAATGCTCCCTAAGGTCATAAATCAGAGATGGGGCAGACTTTCGCGCCTTTCTGCAGCTCAGCAGTCCTGTTTACACTGACGCAAGCGGTACTCAACACATTGCCACTAATGCCCAGCCCGTCTTTCACACACACAGTCTGCTCATTTACCTTCAAAGTGAAAGCATGTATGAAAATAGAGGTATCCTCCACTTAAAAAGGATTATCTGAATCCAAATTTAACAGCACCAAATTAGAGTAAACCAGGCTTGTTGGCTGCAAATCTTACTTACACTTGGAATTTTATGTTCTGCTAACAGCAGTGTGTCTCATTCAGCTGTTCCTACATTTTCTTTTACAAATGCATTTTAGCATATTGCAAGAAGACTGAAGCACAACCCTTTGGAAAGCAGAGCAGTCATGCTTGAACTAATGGTTTAACAGTCCTTCACCAAAGTGATAAATTATTCTGAACAAATTCCTGCAGGTAAAATAAACTGGGAATAAATATCAGAGGGGTTCTGTTTAAGATCAGTCTGAAAGGACAACCAACTCAGGAAAACAACATTTGGACTATAAATTTCAACACAATTTCCTCAGAAGATCTACTGAAATGAGGAGCCCCACAACAAACACAAGCAAGGTGTCCAGCAAATAATTCATGGCAGCCTGTGCAAGCATTCGTCAACTGCATTGAGACAGACACTAATAACTTTCTAGCCCTGTTAACAGCCCTCATGTTGTTAGGCCGTGCAAAAATAAACACAAGAGGTGCTGGTTTTAAAGGGACTATTCAAACGTAATTAGTTAATGAAACTGGATCAGGCTAGTCTTTATCAATGCAAGTCAAGACAAAGCCTAAACACTGTTCAAATCTTAAAATTACAACTTTATTAGTCAAAAGACGAAAAAGAATTTAGGTCTGCTTGGATGGTGTTTGTGTGCAAATGCTTATGGGAGTTCCTGCGTGTAAGAGGCTTAAGTGTGCTCTAAAATAACAAAAACAAAATAATGAGCAATGCTGGCCAAGAGAACCTGTGTGGCCAACTTACTTGGAGCCTGTGAGGATCATGCTCCAATTTTTACAGTAACAGAAAACCCCTCTCCAGACTTTGAACACAGCCACCACCAAGCACATAATAGACAAAGCAGTTTTTCTCTAAAGATAGATTCATGAATATGTTAACCCCTGTGCCCTTGGGCTTTTAAACAGGATGTCAGAGATATTATGTAGTGTTTGATTTCTTCCTCTGCACCCTTCATCAGCTCAGTGACACTCCCTTTTCCAGCCCTATCTGCTCAGAACAGGAAATCATGACTCCATTCTGGACTAATCCCAGTGAGTACCTAAACAAAGGATAACCTTCAAAAATTAAGACTCATCCCGAGCTTGTCATTTTCATTATAAGCTTCTCAGTACTACATGAATATCTAATGATTACAAATTTAGAGAGACAACTCTTGTGTATTATGCTTTTGCATATTATTTGAAATGTGTGTCACACATACCCGTTTTGGGGTGTGATGCACAGCACAATGTGGTAGCAAGTGAAGCTTTACAAAACACATCCAGCAACAGTCAGTGGCTCAAAAACTACAGGGCACGTAGACGTCGAGGGTCTGAAAGTTGCCTTATCCACAGCCTTGTGATCCCCACCATCAGGTTATCCCAGTGGAGTTCTCCTGATAACAGAGTCTTGCTGATAACAGTACCCCAGGACATGCACTACCCTGGATGATGCTGTAAGCTACCTCATTACTTCAGCGGCTACTGGCCTATCACAAGAACGTCACCACCTCAGCGGCACCTAACCAGCTACGAAGCCCCTGGTTATCACTACTGTAGACAGCAATCTACAGGATCCAGACTGTGTTTGGCATATTGAAATGAGAAGACCGTCGTCTGTCCTGAAATGGTCAGATGCACAAAAAGTTGCCACCCCCCTCCACCCACCTAAAGACAATCACTGAAAAAACTGAGTGCAAAGAGCCCATATTTAGTGTTTTTTATGAGAGCTGTGAAGGCAAGGACACAAAAGAACACTTAAGCAGTCATCTTTAGTGCAATGAGGAGCCATTGTGATTTTTCCTGAAAGAACAACTGAAATTTGAGCGACTGAAGTCCATCCATGCTTAATTTCATGTCCTTTGGTACATTTTCTGAAATAAACCTGAGAAGTAGAGGTAAGAGATGTATTTTTTTTTGTTTTGGTTTTTTTTTTACTCTAATTGCCTGGAAACCTTCACCAGCGCAGATGGTGTAAACATCACTATTAAGGATTTCTCAGATGCTAGACTACAGGACCAGATTTTTGTCTTTTTGTGAACTCAAAGAGTTTATCAGGTGAACCCAGGTGAACTGATTATGTTTTTTGGGGGGGATTTTTTGTAACTGTTCAAAATCTTAACATCGAAGTTTCCATCATATTGACTCTGACATGCATGTGTCTATTACATTGTGTCATTACATGAGCGTCTGGGCAAACTTTGATAACATGCATTTCTTTCTGAATTAGGGAATGAGTTAATGAGCACAGCACACACAAAATGTTTGGCAGAGATGTAAATATACAAATGATGACAATTTAATTGAAAAATAAATAAATATTTGAAGTTCAAATCTAGATCAAGTACTAATATTTTGTGCCTCACCTGGTTCCTCCAAAGAGGATGATTCGATCTCCAACCATACAACAGCACTGACGCCTCCGAGGGCATGGGCCTTTCCCTTTAGGTTCAACTTTGTTCCATGTGAAGTTTTCTAGTGTGTACACATAAGGCAAAAATAAATTTGATTATATTAAAAGTTATTTTATATAAAAAACAAGAATAGATAAAAAGAATGGGCATAGATACAATGCCAGATTTCTTTGGAAATGTATCTGCAGCACAATAAATCTAAACTACAAGAGGTTACATCGTACCAGCTAAACTAGAAGAGTTTCTCACTATGCCTGCTGTTTATTCAGCTTCCTAAAAATATTAAACCACAAAGCTCTAAGATAAAGGAATATTTATAAAGAAATAAAAATAAAAAGAGACAGGGGGGTTAACCTTCAACACAAAATCTTAAGTTTCAAAAATAGAAACAAATCCTCTATGAAGTGCATGCAACGTAAGCGACGATGTTGAAGCTCACTCACTTGTTCCATATAAGGATGAACTGTCTCAGACCCAAACAGCATCACTGCATCTCTATAGCAACAGGCCATTCAGACCCTTAGATAATTATGACTAAAATTAAAGTGCTGCCACCTAGCGAACTGCAGAGCACATTTAGATGGCAACTGAAGAAATCGGCTTTAAATAGCACAGGCACATAAGATCATATCCACTACAAAAAAGACCAAATCCTCAAATAAACTAGAGAAGAGTTTAGAAAACACCTATGGCTGTCCTTGTCCAAATTCCCTGCCAATGTTTCCCAACACATCACTACATTAATGATCTACTTTTAATATGATTCAACACCATGTGCAACTGCTGCCACAATGGTTTTCTCTAGTTACAACTAGAAATGGCAGTTGGGAGACAATTAAACATAAATTAATTAAAACAATGAACTTTTAGCTAGTGCCTGGTATTACCTTTGTCATTTATTTCCTGACACAAAGATGGTATCAGATAATATAGTGCCATCTAACACCATTTAGGACTCCAAATTATCAACGAGTTTACCACAGGTGTGTTGCTTCATCAATGACTATGTTTAGCATGTAACAAGAGCCTGAGGCTTTCTTCCAGAAAAACTCCTAAACCAATTTGAAATGCAATCAGGTAACATTCATCAGCAACTGAATGGGCTGTCATTCCAGCATCTGTGTTGCAAAACATGAAACACAGAAAGCAACTTTGTGGTGAAAAAGGAAGCAGCCAATCACCATTACGCAAATGTCAATTATGCAGCAGAGGAGGACCGGTTATTTATGCATGAAGAAATGAGAAAAGTAGGTCAACACAAGCTAGTCCTGCACTTCTTGTATTGAGGTAAATAGTCAGGGTAGAATTTAAAGAACTCTTTAAAAAATAAAGCTACCAGGAATTAAACCCTCTAGTAGCAGTGCTCTACAGCAACAGGACAGGTTTTCCAAACCTAAATGATGTAAATATAGACTTACCTGGATTTAATTTCCAAAGGTCGTTGAAGTGTCGTTCCATATGAGAATTGTATCCTCCAAATATGTACAGCTCTCCATTGTAGGAAACTTCACAAAAATAAATAAAAAGTCCAGATTAATGATATTTGAAGTATACTATAAGAAACCACTTGACCCAGATAAAGTACTTTGATTTGTTTAATCGAATAACGTTGGCAGATTATATTTGACAACACTGTTCTCACAACATCAACCCATCAGTACCAAAATTCAGCACTCACAGCTTCACTAATCCAACATCTAGATGCATATAAAAGATTAGCACCTAGCCTGTAAATATATTGGAACAAACAGAACTCAAATTAAAAGAACTTAATCAGATACTGGTCTAATAACACAGTCGATTTTATGTGTGTATTTTGTGCCTTACAGGCTGAATGACTTCTGCGTCCCTCTGGTAGTGGCTGTGTTGAAGGGGTGGTCAGCCAGCAGTTAGTCTCTGTGTCAAATACTCTGATCTTGTTGCAGTAGACCTCATTGTTGGAGTGGAAGGGACCAAGACGATCTGCTCTTCCTCCAAACACAAACATTTTTGTCCCAATGATGGTAGCCGAGTGGAAGTCTCTCCAGCGTGCTGGAGTTCCCTGCAGAGCAAAGACAACACACGATGTTACTGTTACACTCTTCCACACTCAAAGTTTTAGTGAAGAGAGAACAGAGCAGTCTACTCAGACACTGAAGTTATAGCTATTGAGAACATTTTTGTTAAAACTTAATTTACTGTCTTTATTAAATCTAAAATTTCATCAAGTTATGTTGATCATAAGCCTTGGTATGGTATTCATCTTCCTAAAATATTCCAGATCTTATTCCTTGGGATAAGCAAAAAAATTGTAATATTCAAAACAAAACCATTAGATATCAGAAACAACTTTTACGTTCAATATAAGGGACAGTGTTGAAGCTCATTTGTTCCATATAAATGATCAACCATCTCAGGCATTTCGCCCAGGAAAAAACAGAGCAATTTCAGGTAAACACTTCCATCTAGTGGATCAGTTTTCCAACTACAAAACCACAGTGAATCCCAAACCTCCCCCAGGCACCACCATCCCTTTTCAAAGTGATAGTTGTGTCCAGTCAGCCCAGTCATTGGGATAGTGTAAACAATTTAATGGGAGCAAGACACAGAATCATAATCAAGATATATGAACTATATACCAGTCATACCAGAAATATGACTGAAACAGGACCTGCTCTCACATACTGCAACCAACAGAGGCAAACCTCACTTTACATGTCACTGCCCTGTAGTCATGCCAAAGTCTTCCACAAGCCTTCCTTTCAGGAATGTGCTGCCAATGTCTAACCATGAACTTTATGCAGACAGGGGGGCTTTTTAAATCTTTAACATGGTTGAAAGAATACCAGAACCAATACTGAAAAGTGAATTTTACACATGCAAATGAAAAAATACAAACGCTAAATGATCCCAAAGTTCAAAGGGGAAAAAAGCAAGTGAGTAACAGCACAGAAGTTTTCATTTTCCTAAAGAGGAATGCAATCCCAAGTATTATTCAGTCACATGCACCGCTAAATCTGTAAGCACCACAGTCCAATCTCCTTACTGACAACATGGCTGTAACTAAAAGTGAATGGATTGACTTCCGCCACAGTAACTCCGTCATATGATGACTAAAATATACTTTACAAGCGTTTAATCACATGAGCATGTTGACTGCATAAACACAAATAGTATTTGCTAAAAGGAGACTGTATATAATCCAGTGTGAGGCTTTTTGAACTTGCCTAGCAGGAAGCTGCTTTGAAATTCCACACTGCAGTGCTTTTATAACATGCCAATATACCCACAGGGAACTTATGTTGCTGATGTTCAGCTGTGTCATCTTTGTTTTTATGAGAGGGTTCCCTGTTTGTTTGTTAGGAGAATTATTTTGAATGCTCAATACAGAAACACTGTCAAGGAATAAACAACAATGGTTGAAAGGCAACAGCTAGTGACTTTTAACTCACTCTGGCATTAATTAGTGACCAAACCATGGTAGTGGTATCCAGTTTGTGGATGTCATTGGAGAAACAGTCAGCCTAAAATAAATAAAAAAGATTCATTTTTAATGTTCACAGAGAAAGTTCGTGTAAGCAAAAATAAATCAAAAATCAAACTCACCAGCTGCTCATATCCTCCAAATATATACATTGCCTTTCCCAGGACACAGGCAGAGTGGCCGTCCCTCGCCCCTGGAACAGTCCCTGAAGTCCTAGGTGTGTACCATCTGTGAGTATCTGTGAAGCAGTCGCAGTTGTTCAATATTGAGATCAGAGCACTTGCGTTACATGCAATGGAAAACTATCACACGCATGCAGGTGCTACAGCTTTCTTAATATAAAACAGTTCCTCTACTTTTTGTTGTCACAATTTTAACTTCAAACAGGTTCATCTCAAAGGAAATACACCCTGAAACTCTCAGCAGCACGAGTTAGACAAGGGTCTACTTACTGACATCAAAAGCATAGAGCACATTGCAGGCCCCCTCTGTGTCATTACGCCCGCCCCAGAGGTAGATAGTATCATCCAGCAGCACAGCTGTGTGGCCATAACGCATATATGGCACTTCACGGACACGTTCAAGTCCTATAATCCTCACTGGAGGCAGCTTTATCCAGCGCAATGACACTAAAAAACACAAAGTAAACATTTTCCTTTATTAAAAAATAAATAAAATATAAAAATGTAATGAAAGAACATTTTTTAAAAATTAAATTAAAAACAAACACATACAAAAACAATGCTGCCTGACAAGTTTTACTTGATACTTACTGTGTTACAAAGGAAGTTCTACATATTCAGTTATTAGCATATATACATTTTTTTTTTTTTTTTAAATGGAAATTAGGTTGGTAGTCAGTAATTTATTTTATTATTTTTCTTGCTCTGAGAGGTTAAAATGCTAAAAATGTAAAATTTGTTAACGTGCCTACAACTCTCTCACAGTGAGCTTTCAGTACAGTTCACATCACTTTAATAATAAAAAGTACCATGAAGAAAGGCAAAAAAAAAAAATTAGAATCTGTCTTTATCTGGGTGTGAAATTAACTCACAATTGAAAATATTCTGGCATTCAATTATAATTCCTTAACGACGTCAGTTACTGCACTTCTAAACAGATGGGTGAAACTACCTATATCTTTAATTGGTCGTATTAATATACTAAAAATGTCAGTTTTGCCAAAATATCTTTACCTTTTTCAATCAATACCTCTCTCTCCACCAAACTCTTTCTTCTTAGATTTGCAAAAACTATTCCGAAACTTTATTTGGAATAACAGAAGACCAAGACTCAGAATCTCATTATTATACCTCCCTTATGAAAGAGGGGGTTTACAACTTCCAAATTTAAAGTGGTACTTCTGGGCTGCTCAAATCAGAGCGGCAATGTTTTATTTTGTTAATGAGCAAACTCCAGTGTGGGTTTCTATGGAGTCTACAGAAATCAAAATTCCCCCTATCTTATATCTTTACTCAGCCGACAGGAAGACACTAAATAAGCAAACTAAGAACCTCTTTCTAAAAAAAAAACACTATAATGATCTGGTTTGAAATACATAACTACTTGGGAGAAATGATACAACTGTCTAGGTTTACTCCGATATTTGGAAATAACAACTTTCTTCCTGGTAGGGCGGATGCAGGTTTTAAATTTTGGTTCGATCAAGGTATAAGAAAAGTGTCTGATATATTTAGGAATAATACTCTTATGTCTTTTGAACAACTTAGAAGTACTTGTTTTATTCCTGTCAAACATTTTTTTAAATTTCTTCAATTAAGAAATTTTATCTTAACCACACAAGGTAACAGCTTAGAAATCCCCACCTACTCCTCTAGAGAACACAGTTATAAAGCATCTAAATGGGAGAGGCCAAGTGTCTGCATTGTACAAATTATTTATGGAAAATTCCAAAGAATCAACACAGTCTATTTTAGAAGCTTGGAGGAATGATTTGCAAATGGATATATCTGATGATGAGTGGTATAAATCATGCTCCTTGGCCCAGAGTCAGCCAATTAATGTGCAATCTCAGCTACTTCAACATAAATGGTTAACAAGACAATATATTACTCCGTCAAAAATGCATCATTTTAACTCAAACATCCCAGACACCTGTATTAAGTGTGGAGTGGACAGGAGCACTTTATTTCACTGTATATGGGAGTGTCCACATGTGAAAATATTTTGGGAAAAGGTATTAAATCTGTTGAGTCAAATTATTGGTGATGTGATTCCACTTATTCCACTAAAATATGTATTTTAAATATATATCCGAATAATTTTGTACCTGCTGCAAACAATAGAGCTCTGTTAACGATTGGACTTTTGGAAGCCAAGCGCTGTATTGCTATGTGTTGGAAAAATCAAAAAATATGTGGACTATCTCAATGGCTTAATGGACTGACATCTATACTATCTATGGAGAAAATAACTTGTACATTAATAAATAAACTGGACAAGTTTTGACAATTTGATTTGTATATCTGTCCTTCCCTTTTGTTATGGTTTGCTTTGTTTTTGTTTCTATTATTATGTTGTTTCTGTTTCTGTTGTTGTTGTGGTTTTGTTTTTTATTTATTTATTTTATTTATTTATTTTACTTTATTATTTTTTATTTATTTTATATTTATTTTTTGCTCTCGGTGCACCATGTAAAACCAGTTAAAACCAATAAATAAATGTTTAAAAAAAAAAAAAAAAGAATCGGTCTTTGCAGTAAATGGGTCAAAGGGGGAAGGAGGACAAAGCAAGATGACAGGAAACTGTAGTTAAAGAAGTCCCATTTCCATTACAGTCAAAGCATTAGTTCCACAGATCTTTTCATGATACACCAATAGCAGGTAGGCTCCATCTACTTTGGGAAGTTGTAAAACCCTAAAGCAGGTGGCTGACCACACAATGGGGAAAAACCATGTAAAATGAGTTAAGGGTGTTTCTCTTAACCCATTTAAAGAAAACAGCTGTGCTTGTCTGATAGCAACTGAAAAACAACAACTGGAAGAAAAAAAAATGTTGCAAACCGCAATGAAAAGCTGGGGTTTAACTGCCAACCTGAGTGACTTTTCAGTAAAGTTGTGCACATTCAACAAATTACAACAGTTTCTTAACCTTTCTCAATACACTGGGGGGAAAAAACGAAATGCTGTCCTGCCTGTCAAATAGATTTTTTTTCCACCCATTTAAGATACAAAAAAAGTGCATGAATCAATTTTACATAAACACCAATATAGTCTTTTTCCAGAATATCCTTTAATTTTTTTTTTTTTCAACTTAAACACTTTTACAAATCAAACAATGGATCTCTACACACACATTTACCACATACCTGTGTTGAAGACGTGCACATCAATCTGACGAAGTGTCTCATAGTCCTCCCCGGAGCAGTAGCCTCCAAAGGAGTACACCTTGTGACCCACTGCCACAGCAGCATGGTTGACTCTCCGTGGCCCTCCTTCTAGGTGCACAGTCCAGCGCAACATTCCCCACTTCTGTGACTGTGAGCGCTTAGACCATCACTCTGATGCTCCCATTAAACCAAGGCCATTAAAACCTGTGACCACAACAAGGGTAGTAGCAGCACTCTGCTAAAGAGAACAACAGGGTAAGTTGTGAGTGGGCAATCAAGGACAACAAAGGGTAACTGTTGTTCCCTTGGGCTAACCTCAGCTCTGCTGTTGCTGACAGGTACAAGCCCCTGTATCTATGCTTGCAGGGTATTTTAAGAGGTGATTAGACCTACACTTACCACGCCTTTCTATTCACTCTTCACTTTGTACCCACCCACTGCACTACAATGAGTTCAAAGTCAGAGTAAACATGTGCCTCCTTTAGGCAGTACTATAGGAACACAAAACACTGCCACACTACTCAAGGAGATTGCTCAATCTATACACAGTATTGAAATCCTGCCAATTTAATATTTGTGAGTGTTTCTATTGTTTTTTTCTTAAAAACAAATACAACCATGATTTTCCTATTTTATCCATAACGATTGACAAAACTGAAGTACACCTGCAACTCTTAGAACACACTTAGAACATTTCCAAAGCAACATTTTCAGCTCTGAACAGTGAAATTTAAGTGATATAAAACGCTACTTGTTAAACACAAGGAACTCTGCCTCTCCCCTTGCTTATTCTGTCCCTGTGACACACTTTACCACTGACCTCCAACCTTTGTTTACCGTTAAAAATAAAACCTCCCTAGAGCACCATTTAACATAGGCCTATTTCAAGCCCACATATCTATGAGGAGCAAGAGAAGCACGAAACTAGTCACCAGGCATGTGAACCTTAACTGGAGCCAATATTTTTCGATGATTGCACTATGTGCACTATGGGTAAATTGACACCCCAACATGCAAGTACAGTTAAACCGTTTAGCCTTTCCCAGATTATTCAAAGTTAGCAGTATAAGTGCACACAGTTTCCTTTATACATACTTAATACTCATCTCGAATAATTTGCTATACAATTAGACAACATGAACATTTTGCAAGAGCCGAGCTGAGTAGAAAGCACCTTCTATCCCCCTGTCCTATTGAACAGTGCACTGTTGACATCAGATGACTAACAACGGTGCTTCAAAGTACACAGCGGCTATCAAGTAAATAAGACTCGTTTGTAAATGGGTGCATACTTCTGCACAGATCTCGACTGACTGAAGCACAAACTGTTGACAGATAAAGCTAATCTAAAGCTGGTGACATTGAGCTGTAACAGGTATAACACCCAGTGGACGCCTCACATACTAGCTAGCTTTGCTCTTTAGCTAACGTTAACAGGCATAACAACAACCTTTTGAGGCGCACTGGCTAGCCGCCGCGGTCGCTTATCTCTCAACATCACCACCACAGTAACGAACATGGTGCTACTGCAAACAGCTGTTTGACAGCCAAGGTGCTAGGCTTTGAGAGGCTAGGCTAAAGCTAAACAGTCGAAGCTAACTATTTAGCTGTTAGCAAGCTAACGTAAACTCTAAACAAACGACAGACAACTTGTAACACAAAGACATTCACTCCCAGCTTTGGCAAAGTTACGAGTTAGTCAAGTAAAACAAAATAACATTCATATATGTTCAATTTTTCTACCTTCGAGCCGGTTGTGGTTGACAGGCAGCCAGGCAGGGCTATCCCCCGAGAGCCCCTACCAAGCGTGATGGAATGAGAAGTTATCGCGAGCACCCCCTGTCGGCTGTTTTATACTTGGGGAAAGCACGCACGTGAGTCTTTCTGCTTTAAAAACAGATGGATTTACTAACTGCCGTGCTAAGTGCAAAATAGGTCAGCGGTTGCATTTTTTCGACACCGTTTTTGCTTAGCACAGAGAGAAGTTAGAGTTGAGTGTCTTGCTGTAACTGTGATGTTATGCAGAATAGCCGGATTAACCTGTTAGGTGACCCAGAAGCTTAACGTTTTTGTCATCCACGTGGTGTGATCACAGAATAATGTCACCAGTTACTATAACAATGAAAATGTTTAACATGTAAATGAAAATATGCCAAGATTGCAATCACAATGTCATCCAGGAAAGCTGTTTTTTCTTTCTTTTTTTTAGGGTTCATTGCAGTCACTGCTTAAAGGCTCTCCCGTCAAGATAAACTATCTGTTGGATATCTGTTTGACACACTCCATTCAAAAATTTACATGAATGCGGAAATATAAAATATATTCAGCAAATGCAGTCTTCCTATTTGAACAGTAAAACAGTTACTGGATTTTTTTTTCATGTGTATCCATCTACTATACCCGTTAACAGCAATGGATATGTGTATTGATTAATAACTCACTGTTTGTCTTTTTCAGTCTGATGGTCCAACATTCAAATCTAGGCCATTCTCCCAGTGCAACAGAGGGAGGCCGAGAAATAATTTAAACAAGAAACAGAAAAACAGAAGAGCAAAACTCAACCTGCTATTGGAAAGTTCTCTGTCAGAAGTGATAAAACTTCCTTTAAAGTCATACTTACATTTGAACATACTAATAACAAAACAATCAAGACCTTCTTGACACTATGTTTTGCGGCTTGTATTACTGTGTCCAAACAAGTTTGATTTTTGGTTCAAAAACATTTTCATATCTTTCTTTATCAAGAAGTACTTTCCTAATATGCTAAACAACCCTCAGTTCTTTACATTTTACTTCCAAGAAGCCTCAGGGGATGAACCACTGCAGTGGCTACACATAACTTAATTTAAGAAACAAATGCAGTGTGTCCTTAAAAATTTGAGGGAATTGAAAATGGAGGACAAAAGAAGAGCCAGACCGAAAGCTCTTCTACAGTGTGTCTTTTGCCCTGTCTTCTGCTCCAACTGGTTGTGGCAGATAGACGCCCATCGCTGAACCACATGACTCTGCTGAAGGTTTCTTCCTGTTAAAAGGGGGTTTTTCTTCCCACTGTCACCAAGTGCTTGCTCATAAGGGATCGTTTGATTCTTGGGGTTTTGTCTGTAGCATTGTAAGGTCTTATGAGGTCTTACAGATTGCTGTTGTGATTTAATTATTATATAAATAAAACTGAACTGAAATGAATAGGTTCACTAGCCACACCCAGGCCTGATTAGCAATCGTTAAATAGAACCTGTCTGACAAAGTAAAGCAAGTTCAAAATCACAACAAGCACCGCATCATGCCACAAATATGTAAGTGCTACAAATATTTATTTTTTTTAAAAGGGCGCCAGGAACGGGTCAAATACTTTTTCACAGCCCGGCATGCTTGTACATATTTCAATAAATACTGCATCTAGTTCCCATTTTCCTAGCAATATATAAAGAAATGAGGTGCGTTAAGACCTTTCTAAAGTACTGTAAATTTATGTCACAGACTGTTTTTAACTTTTAAGCAAGTATCTGTCCTTTCATAAAAAGGCTTCTAGAAATCCTTGTAATTGAACAATTTGCAAATTCTGAATGATTTTTGTTTAAATGCTCTTAGCTCATAATTTAAGGTGTCATAAATACAAATGATGTGGAATTGCTGCTTTAAACAAATATAACACTGCAACTGAAAATGAACAAGCAAGGTGATGAAACGCCAATGTGTTTGATACTGTTGTGACCCAGACGAGTATTTATGTGACATGCACAGTAGCGTGACTAGAGCAGTAGATGGCACTGTTGAATTGCAAGGTTAACAGATACCCATCACACAGCCTCCTGCCCAAGACTGTGAATCCCTGTCATACCCTAGTGTACTGTTCCTACCCTAGTATTTGGTCATATATTGTGACCAGCTTATTCATTGGGTCTGGTTGAGAAGCTCTCGGGCAGCAAATTTAATCTGATAATAATAATTTGATGCTGTTTGCGTGACAGCCATTCATAAGGCCTGGCAGAGCATGAGCATTTTGTATGGAGCATCCCAGGAAATCTCAGTGTTACACTGTCAGCATAGTAGTCGTATATAAACAAAGGCTGAAACCCAGCTTGCCTGGCACTAAACCAGTGTACTTAACCACAAAATAAGGCTAACAACCTCAGCTTATCCCAATATAATAATGTGGTCAAATTGGTGAGTTCTTGCATATCTATTTATGTTTGATATAGAGAAAAGCCCTTCATGTTGCAGCTTGCAAGCACTGCAAGTCAATGCTGTCAATAAATAAGAATGTGCTCCTGGGAAGCTTGCCTGGGTTAGAGAACAAAATAGCTTTCATCTGAGGTTCATATGGACATGGCTGACTTAATTCCTACTGTAACTGAGGGCCAGGTGATGGGGCCAGGGGTAAATGTGAGCAATTAACTTGCTATTTTGGTATGTTCAGCCTATCATATATACTAGCGAATTTTACTGAAAACCACAAAACGGCCTGTTTCACACGTCCACACTGTGAATATGACACACTATGCAATTTTATTATCCTGCCTAAATGTTCAAAGGTATAGAATTACAGGGGTGGGTTAAGTGTGATCAGCTTGGTTTCAAATGTTCAGACTGATATGAAAGGAGTCTCATAAAAGGATTATGGCACTGAGGATCCATATTACAGCTGCTACGGATCTGACCGCATCATTGCCCAGGTCCGAGTCCACTCAGGAGGGGCTCTGATTGATTCACTGTGTGTAGGCATTCCAGCCCCGCGCCAGCTGCACGTCACGCACAATGGTGAGATTGTGCCTGCGGCTGTCCAAAGACAGCTGGTCATGGCTGCCCCTCGGAGCTCTGATAAGTGATTAGAGAGATATCTGAAACTTTGTTGCTGCTGTAATTTTGTCAGCTGACATTAAAGCATATTTCATACTGTTTTTTTTCCTTTATCTTGACCTGTTACATGCAACTGAAAACTTTAAAATGAAATCTGACAGTCTGATCTGGTGATCCTGAAAGCTGTCTACTCGGCAGTTCTTTATTATGCTCTGACTGACATTACACATTTACAGCTAGATGATGTTATGGTCTGGAAGCAGCCCCAGGAATTTCAACTTGGCTGTTTTTTGAAATGATGACATGTCTGCAGCACATGTAAGGTAACTGTTTTATTTTTCTACTTGTACAGTCAACCTTCATACTGTATATTGTGGAAAACAATACGCCTGTATACGGAGGAATAATATTAGTTTTTGTGTGTGTTCTAGACATAATCTGTTTTTTTTTAAGTGAACAGAGAGCCCACCCTGAGGAAAGTGTTTCTTGCAGCTACACCCAGTCTGCCGTGCCTAAAAAAAAGAAAAATCCCAGCCTGCCATCCCACCTGTCAGCGTTTGCACAGATTGCGTCACCCATCTGCCCTGCTGAGCCATTCTTTGACACATTTGCTTAGTGGCGTACTTTACAAACTTTATAGCCAGCACATGTGTGTGTGCGTGTCTGCTTTGACATAGGGAACAGAAGTTGCCCAACTGCAGCATAGCTCCGCAAATCAACAACAACTGCTAAAACCCAACTGTTGTTCGCTATTCTCGGGCAGGCCCGGTGATGGAAGAGCTTTGCAATGCTTTTTGTGGCCGAGAAAAATACAGCTTTTGCGTAGAAGCGGCTCATTCGGTTAACCTTTTTCTTTACCATGGGGTATAAAACTTCTAAGTGTGCTGTTATTATGAACAGTAAAACCAGCTCCATGCAAAATAAACCAATTTATATAAAAGGAAAGGGGGAAGAAGGTTTTTTTTTATATAATGTTGACCTGAAAAACAAACACTAATTTAATATACTTTTGTAACATTACTCCTTTCTGCCTCACGTTTGTGTTAAATTAGTGCATGGGTCTTGCCAGAAAATGTTAATATGTTTTACATTATTACGGACCTGCTCCTGATCTTCTTTCATAGTTTCCACTACGTGTTTTCGCTGCATGGGTCTAAGTTAAGGAACATTCTTACAGTCATAGTGTTGTTTGAGCATTGTCCCAAAATGTCCAATCCTATGCATCCACAAGCTATCAGTGCTTTGCTACAGAGTGCAGGCAGGATCTCCGGATGTTTAACGTACGGATTTGACTTCCGCCGTAACTCGATTAGGTAAGCAGTATTGAGCAGTCCAGAATGATGTCATAGAGCATGATCTAACTCTGTGGCCAGATGACTGAATCATACATTTTCCTTTAATTTCGGGGTTATTAAATGAACAGAGCTCCTCTCTGTGAGTCTCTAAAGAAGACGATTGGTATGCGCCTTAGGTAATTTTCTCGCTTATGGTTCATTTGATTTGCTCTGAATTAAGAGAAAAATTAGTACTTTGTAGCAGCATTTATTAGTTAGGCTGTGTTTCCAATTACCAATTAAGTAACAAGCTGTATTTTATAAGGAAAGTCATGTGGCGGTGCAGGGAGGCAGGTTATTGGACAAAGCTTAAAATCCTAAACAGATGAGTGATTTAATAGTGTATTATCATTTCCACACTGGTCATAAAAAACGCAAAAATGCTTTGGCAGCAGCCAAGATGGGGGAAGAGTAGGATCAAACCGATCTGACCATTCTGTACTTCACCTCAGATCCTCTCTATGGGAAGAAGGTCGCTTAATACAGAATGCTGATTGTAATCTTCTTTTTCTTTGACAGCATATGCCCACAGTCTGCACATTTTCTAAAGGTTTTCTCTAGCTTCTTTATCTCTTTCAAGGTTGGTCTGAGTGATGCTGTTGGATAGAATAGGGAGAAGTTTGTCTGTGGTTTTCTCACCTCCCAAATTAAAAAAAACAACAACAAAAAATCCCAACAATTAAAGACAGAAGTGTTCCTGGATTCAATGCAACTGCACAAAATAAAGCAGATATGAAAGTACACGTAATTTCTTACAGTCTCATGTTCTTCCACAGCAGTTTTATCTTCTTTTGAGTTTTTTGTCCTGTGTTATTTGTGCTTTTAGGAGTAGGATAAAATAATTATCGTTCCACAGAGTTTTCAGATTGACTGCAACAGCAGAGACAGGCAACTGTCTGCAAGGCATATTTTCACTTGAACCGCTTCAATTATGTGGCTCACTTTCTATTTTTGCCCTAACCTCACCCCTCTTCTTCTCATACAGTTGGTACAGTTGTTTTGAAGACTGCACAGCACCTGCTTAAAACCCACTTGTTGTTATCATCCATGGGTAAGGGCCGGATAAGGCAGTGACTGCTACTTTCCTTGGATGTCCTGGGGATCTCTGAGTCAGTCAGTGACAGGCCCCAGTGGTTCTCCCACACCATATCTGAAGACACTTAAACACTTGAACCTCCCATCATCCTATTTTGATGCTTAAAAATAGCTTGGCGCTGCGGTCTTTTGAAACTTAGTCATTTACTGTTTCTTTAAGGGACAGATGACCTAGAATAATATAAATATATGTGTGAGTCTTAACATCCATGCAACAAATATGCCAAAAGAGGCTCATAATCTGGGTTCTCGTGTTATCGTGTCCACACAATCGTTTTGCCGTGGCTTACAAATTGTGACTGAATGTTCAGAATTTTATAACGGTTGGTTAAAATCATTTTTGTCCTTTTATGTATTGTAAATTGTCTGTACAATCTGGGAACCCACAACCCATGTCTTGTCACTCTGCTTAATTTGTCAAAGTATACCACAATGTGGTGCTTTGTTCATATGTCAGTTGATTTTTTATCATCAACAAGTCATGCATAACTCAGACTGGTGTCAGCAATGAGCTCATTCATTCCTCTAACAGGAGGTGACATGAGAGAGGCAAACAATAACGCAGAACTTTGAGGTAGGTCCAGCTTGTTATGTGAAGGCCTCAAGGCCACCTTGTTTGTCAAAGCAAGAGTGGGGGATCGCATTTGCCTTTCCTATGTTAAACCCAGACTCCTGAGGTGAAGTGTAATGACGTTTTCAAAGTAAGACTGAATGAGTGTTGCCCTAACTGGTTTTCAAGAAGATCAAAAAACAAATGAGACATTTTCCAAGTTGTCTGTGTGTTTATTGATGTATGGATCCAATAAAAACACTGACAAAAATAATTAACTGTACTGAAGCATTAAACTAATCTGCAACAGGGATTCATAGGATAATTCAATATCTTCTTTTCCCTGTCTATATTTCACAGTTTTCCTAAAACACTTGGATTAAATTTACTTTTTTTCTGCTGTTTTACTTTTTTTAATGTGCATGGTGATTACAGATCCACTGAATGATTGTATGTATAAGAATTTATTCCAAAATGTCAGTATAAAGGCTGATGTCTCCTTATTTACTCCCTCTGTGCTGACAGACTTTAACAAACCTGTCCACTTAGCAACAGTTGCCTGTTCAGATGTCAAGTACACATGTTACCAGTATACTCTAAGCAAGCTGCATCACATGATTAAAGTTCTTGCATGTGATTAACAAATCACACCGCCAAGTCAACTGAGCTTCAAAATAAAAGCTTCAAGGCACCCAGCTTGCCACTGAAATGACATCAGGGGTCAGATGTTAAGCGTCCCTCTCAAGGTGATTGATACTTTCGGGGGGGGGAATAAGCTACAGCTTTTATCCTGTTATTCAACCTTTGATATGGGAAAATTGCTTCCTGCTGTTGGAGCACAGATGCCTAGTCAACTGATGGTGTCACATAATGGGACCTGATCCCAGCTTTCAGTATGACTGCTACCTGAAGGTGCAGTCTGTCTGATACAGTGTGTCCATCTTCTTGTCCTGGGGGAGTCTTGAACCTGCAGCCCTGCAGCCACACGAGGTTCCTTACTATTATTATTTTTAATTTAAACAGGAAGTGAAACCACTGAGATTAAAAATCTTCTTTGCAAGCTTGTCCAGGTTGACATGGGCAACATTAACCTAGCATGTTTTTGTGCACAGGCACAAGCAGACTGCAAATTCCACACAGAACAGTCCTTGCTATGAGGAAACAGTGAGAACTGCTGAGACACGGTGCTGCCATTTACCCAGTGTCTGTGGCTTTGATTAAAAAAAGACTATGTGAATATAAATATGGAAATTAACAATAGTGGGTTGTTTTTTTTTTACATATTGATATTTATCATTGCTTTTTATTCTCTATTTACATTTAAAAATTGTTAATATTTTTTCAGCTAAAATTTTCATTGGAGCTTAATGTTATCGATATAACCACAGTTCTCTAAATAGCCAGCTTCTTCTTCTCGCATAAGCCTGTTAACTACTATGTTTACGTTCCCTCAAATTCTTGGATTAACACTGCTTGTTAGGTGCCCTGCAGTAGCAATACTGTACTGTAGCTATTGCAGGTACTGAATAGTAATACTTTCACCCTGGGAAGTAGCAAAATTTACTGAAGCGAATTAGCTACACTTTGCTAATAATGTACTGCTAGCATTACCATCAGGTGGCAATACCCATGAACAACAGCACTAGCAATATCTCATATTAGCAATGTCACTAGAAAGTAGCACTACCTTTTTCTTGTTTCTTCTTTTAACTTTTACTATTTTTAAAGCTATTAGGCAGCTTTGCATTGTATTTATTGCTCTCTGTTGCTTCCATATATGACTTATTGTTACAAAAAAAGAGCTATAAGAAGTATAAATCAATCAAACTATATAGAACCAACTAACATTTTGTTTATTAATTTGAATACCCTGAAATTTTATGATTTAGTTTAATATAAAATGGCACAGATAATGCATTTTTGCATGCTAAAGATCTTTTGTTAAAAGGGTTAGCCTTGTCTTGTGCTTTCTTGCTTTGTGGTAGATCTTTATTCTGTATTCACTGAGATATTTGAATGCTAATCAAATAAATAAATAAAAAATAAATAAATACACAATTTATGATCAAAGCTGACTTCCGGTAATTTGGTTAATTTTCCTGAACAGTTAGGAAAATTACAATTGTTCAAATTTGTTGGTAATAAAGATTAAAAAAAAAATAGGCTAAACAAATCATCGTTTCAATTCTCTAATTTTATAAATATAATAAAGTCATAGTGATATTATGTTGAAAATGCAATGTGAAAGTGTCATACAATCATTGTTAATAGGCCACTGCAGACTAGTCAAAAATTTTAATTATTTACATGTATACCTTAATTATTTTTATTAGTTATGTTGACTGGCTAATTTGTATTTAATAAGATGTGTAACTATTATTATAATTGACAGTAAAGGTTATTGAACCCTACACTTACACTAAAACATGGAAATGTTCAGATGATCTTCGTAGATTATTAGATTTGATTCAAAGGCTAAAATTACATTGCTATAAGCTAACACGTGCATGCTAGCATGCTCACTCTAATAATACTAACAGGTACAAACCTTGCCAAGTTTTCCTTTGACTTTACTAATAACAATGCGCCAAAACCAGGGAGATGGATTGGCCATCACAGAGGCATGTTGGGTAAAACTTCAATCTTTTCATTTATATCCAGAAATGTTCTAATCCAGCCAGATTTCCAGTGAACATTATGTCGTGACAGCTAATGAGTCCATGAATGCAAGCCTATTTTGAGTTAAAACACAAATCAGAAGTTTAAACACAAACACTAATGGGATGCAGATGATCATCTGAAAACTTCCTTTCAAATCTTTTGATTGATTAGGTGGACAAAGCTTTTTGTTGGGAACAAACTTAACTACAAACCTCCCCAGCTATAAAACATCCCCAGCTCCTTTGTCTGATGTATTTTTCTAATGTCATGCTCAATTGTTATGCTAGGATGTTAGGAGACTCTTATTTTAAAACCAGGTCTGACTCCTGCCTGTATAGTTTTACAAACTGCACTTACTAACAGACATCAACATATATATTTTTTTCACTCAATACTACAGTGCTGCCAAAGCTGGTGTTTAAATATTATAAATATGACAGGTTACATATGTGCATGGAAGATTGTTGCTTCAGCTTAAAATGCTCCCGATATGCGTCACGGCAGACAGTTGAGTTTCATAGTTTTGCTTGCCTCCTTATACTGTGACAAACTTGGCACTTTATTGCAAGTGATGTCATCCAACACTTTAATTTGCTTAGCCTTTTTATATCTGTGATAAGCGTGGACATGTTCAAAAAAAGTGAGAAACAGGACTCCTGGCATGAAGTACCACAGGTGTGCGGGAGCGTCAGATGATAAGCATGCAGTCTCACCAGGTCAGATATTGCCTCAGGTGAGCCTCAGGAGTGGTTTTCACAATCATTTCATTATTAAATCGATGACTAAAGGGTTTGGAACTTCAGATCTTGGCTTTCCAGCCTGCAGCTTTTATGTTTTCAAGAAGACTTAATTGAAATTAAAAACTACATTGCAACCCACTCCAATAGATCTGGGGTGGGTAAATCCCATGTGGGCGCCATGTAGTAAATGCTGAAAATGTGTCTTCTATAATGTGTTTATATTATGCGCTGTCCATAAACTGCAGATGCTGCATTGTTCCTTTGAAGCACAAATCATTTCACTTTCACTCAGCAGATGAGGTACAAAAATCCCTCAGGCGACCCAACTGAGACGAGCTAGGTCACTTCAAAGCGGTGTGTGAAGTACAAATGAATTGACAGTGATAAGCATTAGCAGGAATAGGAGTTCACCGTTTCACTGGAACTGTCTCCCTGCCATTTTGATTTTATTTCACTGTCATTCAGACAAACCACCCTCTTTGTAATCTGTTGTTTTATTCCATTTAAACAAAAAAAAAGTGAACCGGTTTAAACATGACTGTGTTGGTTTAAAACTTTACAAACACTATCATCACAGTTTAAACATAACTAAAACTTTGGTGGTTCTGATGACTTAACATGTGGCTTTTGATTAAAATTGGGCTTCTCTAAAGGTTACTTTTTATGTAATCTTAAGTCCAGTTTTGGCCAAGCAGGGCTGACATAGCACCTAATTTTTCAATATTCCTTTCATAGCAACAATTTCTAAAACCTAATCTTTTTTTGGATTTAGAGCAAAACCTCAGTCTTATCTGCACTGAAACTTGACCAGGAGGCCAATCATACCTTTGTGATGACATACACCAAGTGGAAAAGTACAGACCCCCCCTCTTGCCCCCATGTATATTCTCTCCTCCGCCGCAGCTATCAACCTCCTTTCATGCGGACAGACTCGGTGACATCACCCCTTGAACAAGTCCTCTGAGTTGTATTTACTGACTCTAACTAAATGGAAGATATCTAACAAGGGCAATCACTAACCAGGGCCTGTGGTGAGAAAACATCAGGTTTTTATTATCGTCTTGGGAGGCAATGATATCAGCCATCAGGCCAGAACCAGCTTGTCTTTTAATATCCATCCTCAAAGGTGCGCACAAAGACATAGAAAGGGCAATCACATCAAGGCTGACATATAAAATATTTGTAATGGATGCGGTGAGAGCGCTTAAATGTTACACACAAGACGCGAATGCAGGCTGTGGTGAGCGAGGGAGCACTTCCAGGGTAAACAACATAAGGAAGGTGTTACAGTAGCCTAATCTGACTCGGTTGGCAGAGGTGGGACACCTGGTTCAAATCAAATCAGATGGTAACTCTCTGAGCAAACAACTCTCCGTCCTTTATAAATGTTTATAGTCTAAGTGGAAAAGAGGCAAAAGGTAGACAAAAACTTTTAAAGATCAAAAGAAAGAATTTTTAAGGAATCTCTAGTGAAATGATCTCACTCATAAAATATAAAACATGTACATTTTAATGCTAATTGTTTGCCTGGATCACACTATAGAAACCTGAGCAGCCCCCTCGCACTCTTATAGTTGTTCACAAAAGGTGCAGCTTTTACTTTGAAGGCAAACGTTCTCCGTTGCCAGTTTGTTCTGTACTTTTTCAAATTTCGCTACAGCTTAGAGAGTAAATGATGAGTGTTTGCAGGCGAGTTCAATGCAAACTACGGGCCACTGCAGCAGACTACAAGTGACCAAAGCAATCACCAGAGGTTTGTGGTACAGCACCCTCTTTGTGACTGACGTCACCTTGCAGTAACCAATAACCAGCAGCAATCACTCACCAGCTCGTCACGAAACACACATTTTTTCCCCTAGCGACCAGTGGTTGCCTGATGGCCCCTGACTGTCTCTACGTCTGTGTGACTGAGGCCTTACTGGAGTAAATCATTTGACTTTAAACAGCTGTCAGCATGATGAAATAAAATAGTCTTAAATTGTATGTAGAATAGTCTTAAATCGAAAAGAATCACTAAATTTTGTTAATGACTGCAACTTCTAAGTGAACACAGATCACATTTTTATCATTTGCCGGGTCCACAGTCGCACGGTTTAACCACTGCGCACATAAATTGCAGACTTTAAGAGCCACTCACACGGCAATATGAAGAAATGTCATTTTAAAGTTAGCCAAACCCCCTTGAACTCCACCCATTAAGCCTGTGCAGAATTTATCTCTGATTTCAAGCTGCAACACATTAAAAACTCTGCCTTAGATGACTTCATCATGAAACTAGAGCTCTTTTAAAATCATTATTAACCATGACGACTCTGGGGATACATTTGTCATACGGAGCCCCGCTGAGTGAACGCTGTCCCACTGCTGGCTGTTTTGACCCTTCTCAGACAAACTCAGTAACACTGGAGACTTCACAGCATGTGCAATAATGTTTGGGTTTTTTTTCTTTTTATGTTTCTATTTCTAAACGTTACATAATACCACCGCATGGGTCAAATATTAGAGAACACTGACTCCACAAGCGCTGCGCTGTAAATGAAGCATGCAGTAACATCAGTTTCATAACACTGCCTGAGTTTTGTTATAAGGAGCTGAACCGCACTTGAGAGTCACTGGACCAGGTGCAGGGGTCAAGTCAGTGGGCAGCAGAAGAGCGAGAGTTCCTTGTAAGGGAAAAGCTTTCAGCAGTGAAAGCATTTTCTCCCCTCTGCTCCTCTGCAAATGTTTTCTCTGCTGTCTGCCCCCCCCTCCCCCCCACCAACCCTGACATAAGCACGCCACTCCTGGCATTCCGATCAGTCATCCCAACATTTGTTCTGCTGAACCTTTTGCCACCATCAAGGAGTGGTGGGGGTCATCATCTGCTTAACTTCTGTATGCACCCCTCCTCCTCTACACACTTGTTATGTCAGCAGCTCTGAGGTTTAAGGAGCAGAGCGACAGATTTGGTCTGTTTCATTCAGCTCTAACCCGTGAGGCAACTGCTCCCCTCTGATGGAGAAAGAGGAGGCTCAACTTAGACCTGAGGGAAGCATTCTCGCTCCTGGACAGACAGCATAAAGTTGAGTCTCTGAAAGTGATCCTTCTTATTTTTAAGACTTTTTTTTGTCTTGTAATTCTTGTGTTGGGACAGATCCCAATGCCTTACAGCTGAATGAGTTCTTCTGCACTTCAAAGTAGAGGTAAGGAAGAGGCAGTGTGGGTGTGTATGAGTGTGACTCAGCCGAGGATATTACCTCATAGAGGATAAGCTGTGATTGAAAAGGTCCAACAGAGGTCTCTCCCTCTGACTCCATAACTCTGGGTCTCTTATCTTGCTAGATTTTCTGTTAGGGTTCAGAGGGGAAGTTTTGACAGCCAGGCTTTACAGCCCCCCCTGTTGCTCCTGACAGAAAGAAAGCGAGAGAGAAGAGGTGGTGACTTCATCCCTTCTCTTAACCAACCCTCCTTCTTCCCCCTCCTTTTCTGAGCTTTCTTTTTTTTTTTCCAAGACTTTAGTGCAGCACAGTCAGGCAGCATGCCAGCAGTTTTCATCTTGCTGCGGTCCCTGGTTATCAGGCTCCTCAGTAGCAGACTGGTAGGCTCAGTGGCACAATATCTCAGGAGAATCCTCTCAACAGGCGCTACGCACCTTGGAACAGCACTGCGCCACATCTGGGGCCGTGTTCGATCCCAGGAGTCCAAGGAAGCCATCCTGGGCTGTGTGCTGTGCATTCTCAACATGCACAAGAAGGTGGAGAATTGAGCTCTCTCTCTCCCTCTCTCCACTTTCGGTTCCACCCTCCACTTGACTGCTGAACGGAGACTGGACAACTGTTTAGTCAGGAGAGCGCACAAAGGGATGAAACAGACTTTTTTTTCAGAGCTCATTTGGACCTAAGCAATTTTGGGTTTTTTTGTTTTTTTCTTATTGGGACACTAGTCATGTCTGAGAGCATTGTGAGGAAGGTGCAGCCCTTTACCATTGGGACAAGGCTGTCAGCTCCTGCTGTGGCAAAATGTCAGGATTTTACACAGAGTTATCTGCCCGGCGAGACTCTGGATAACTGTGTGCTGCAGCACAATCTGAACTCGCTCTACCTCAGTGGATCACAGGTGTGTGCACATGGACCCTGTCTCGTCTCGCCGATTGTCAAGCAGGTAGCCCCCGTGAAACACAACCAAGACCGGATGGCAGCGGAGGACCAGCTGAACCAGAACGTTGCCTCTGCCTCTGCTGTCTCCAGATCAATAAAGAAGATCACAATCTCTGGGAACAAAGACAGACCAGAGAACAAGATGACAGCAGAGCCTGCAATTACACGGTGCACATCTGAAAACAACAATAACAACAACAACATCAGCAGCACATCAGAAGTACATCTGCCAAGGATAGTGGGTGTGAGCTGTGAGAATAAGCCCACTTCTCAATTTAAGGTACAAGACTGCATGCACACATAGAATTATAACAATAAAGAAAAAAAATGACTCAAAAAATATGGCAGTGCATTAAAACAGTTGTTAAGGTAAAAAAAAAGAGTCTAAATATAGATAAATATTGTTTGTCAAATATATGTGTAGCATACCTTTAGTTACATAAAGGACATTTGATAAATTGGCTATTTTAATGAGTTTCAAAATAATTAACCTTAAACTTGAAGAGGCCAGTTTTCCAACACTGTTCTGCTTTAATTATAGCATTTCCAGTAGAATATGGAAATGATCTAAACATGATCTTTTAAAAACAGAAAGTTATTAAAGAAATGGCTGTTAATCGAAGATATGTTTGTTTTACTAGCTCCAACCGAAAAGGCCTGTTGGAATTAGTCACACGCACGTGCGCTTTCACACCGTGTAAAACGTTAATTACCAGCGTTCATTTTTGACTAGCTTTTTTATTTTTTACCATTCATTATTGACATTTCTCGTCCCTCCCGGTTGCATATTTTATCCTAATATTTTAGGTTTTACTCAAAAAAGAGAGCAGCGATGAATTTCAGCCCATGCAGGGACAAACCAGACCGAAAACGAACAGAGAGAAATCCCTACAACAGGTAAGATGCAAGCTAACTGCTAAATTAATGTCAAATAGTTAGCATTATTTAAAAGACATGTTTTAGAGTAAAAGAAGTGGTAAAATCCAGGAATTTTGAGGCTAAAATATTTTGTTATTACTTACTGTGCTACTGTGAGCAGCTGTCTTTAGTGTTTTATTTAGACTAAAGGAAAGCTAGCCCTTGTTGGGGGTTTCTTTATAGCCAGCTGCTTTTATATTATAAATTTAAAGCGAAGTGACACAGGGGTGGAAAACCAGTTCTAGGAACAGTGTGATTTGGTTGAATGCTACCCAGAATACTCGTTGTTTCTTCTTGATTTTGCTGTCGTGTATTTAAGACACGTTATACAGAACAAATAAACACAAAGTATATTTGTAGGATGTTGTGTAAAGCTAGTGGGCTGCTGGATTTGGCCGGTTCCAAGCTGAAGTCATTGCGTCTTGCGGATGAAGGCTGTGTTAACAGCAGAGCTTGCAGAGGCAGGGCCCACTGGAAAACATGAAGTCAGGAGTAGATGTTAACAAAAGAAAAGGCTAGCTGAAGTACTTGTGGAGGCTGGTTGTAATAATACACAGACTGCCATGGCCTTAATTCCCCTTCAAGAACAAAACAAGGAGTAATTTTTCCACATAATTTCCTATTTTGTTACCACAACAATACTTTGAGTTTACTCTGCTCATGTATTATTCATCCACGTTGTCAAAATGTTCTTATTACAAGAGATAAAGTGGCTTTGGTGTCTGTACCTGTGCAGGTAATAATGAGCGAACATGATCTGTCAAGGCTTTAAAGATGACATGTTTACACATAAGCCTGAAAAACATTGGAGGATCTGCCTGTTCCTGCTTCCCTCTTGTGCCCAGATGTTTCCTGATTGGGGACCAGCAGGAATGCTTGTCCATTAGTGAACTTGTGCCAGTCGTGTTCATTTCATCCTACGTGGTGCTGACAGTAGGTTTTTGTTAAGAGAGACCTTGGGGCCAGTCTGCCATGTGTTTGTAATGTGCCTGGATGGCAAACATAGGTATAATCAACGTAAGCGGACACTTAGGCATCCTCTGATTGTGAAGTGATATTGCTGGAGAGCTGTGCCTCTTTCTTAAAGGTTTTTCAGAAGCAATCATCATCTGGTGTATGGTTTTATCTGTTTAAAAAAAAAGTTTACGTTGGAGACAAACTGCTCTTGTGTTTTCAACACTTTCTCTGTGTTGCGTGCTCACACAGATATCAGTACCTGAACCGCAGGAGGATGAGCCTCAGAGGAAAGAAAGCCATCCACGCACACCGATTGAAGGGTCCGCAGCTGTTACACCCCCAAGTGACTGCTTCACTCAGCGCAACTCACTCTTCAGCAAGGAAGTACTGCAGGTAACACGAGGAAGGCATACCAGCGTATTAGCATCAGTAGCTCCTCGTGGTATTTCAGTGGGTTTATCATTTATTTTTCACTCTTTGACATACAAGCTTTATTTTCCTGCTCTCCGTCTTTTCCTAATGTCTAATAAACAAGGAAAGATTTGAGGAGATACTTTTTCTATGGAGCTTCTCGAAAATTTGCAGCCTCTTATTTTACAGTTAATTAATCAGAATCTCTTTTAATCTATAAATGCTACAAAGACCACAAGCTACAGTGGGCTGATCCCAAAAGAAACATGTTATGCTGTTCAGTTAAAATCAGAAAGGAAATTGCCTGTTGTATGACCCTCCGAGGAGAACAAAATATGTACTGATTCTTATTTTGTCCCTAAGAACTGTATGAGCTGTGTTCGGCTGAGGGAAGAGAGGGAGGGGAAACCGCCACAAGCAATTATTTGGGGATGAGATCATTGTTTGGCTCCATCTCTTCACGCCTATTGCTCAGAGAGACTCAGCCAAGCAGCACAACTGGTTGTGTTATCTCACTGCTGCGTTTACCCCAGCACTCACAAGGACATTTTTCAGCAAGTTCGGCTGAGGGACATTTTTGTCCAGCAGTTGGCTTTGCCATCAGACCTCTGTCGAGCAACCATCCAAGTGATAGGCGAGAAAAAAAAGAATTACATTTGAGTATGATGTATGTATGTGTTAAAAGCTTTGTAGCACATTAACAAGCTTACTAGACCCATTGGACACAGTGGAGGATGCTTTTGTATGTTCACGGTTTTTGACATTTGGCTTTATAAAAGTGGTAGTTTAGGTACCTGGGGACCTGCCTGTTTTACAGCGATTTGGTTGACTGCTATTGCTGATGAAAATGTATTATTATAGTATTACATTTCTGTCAAAGTGGAAGTGAGCCTTCCAGGGAGAGACTTTTAATGGCCCCCAATGGTTCAAGCTAGGGGAGCGGAGCAGGTCACAACATGGCGCAGCAGGACTTTGTGTAGAGCCATCTGTCTCCCAGGCTGCTCTGCAACATATCTTGCCTTTCACCATTTCATTTCCAAGATAGAGAAATAGAGAAACTTCAACCCACACAATGTTCTCTGGGCCAAGTTGCATTACAAAAGAGGTAAAAAATGTGGCCCGTTAATAGATATTTTATAACTGTCAATCAGCTGTCCTTGTTTTCTCTATAAATTCCAAAATCAGATTTCTTTCAACTTTTTATATTTATTTTAAAATTTGTTATGTATTAACTGCAATGTTTATTTATGTGGCCATATTTTTTTTTAAACTGCAGTCGTTCTATTCTTTGTGGCTAGACTAAGGCCCAACTGTATGATTTGAACAGACCATTGTTGTGCAGAGTGGACAGGAAGAAACAAGGGAATCATAGACTTCCTGTATGAGGTCATTATAATGCCATGGGAGCCAGTGTGAGAAGATAGGGGCAGGCCTGTTTTGTCAAGCTCTTTTCCTTCTGTTGAAACCAGAAATACGCCCGTTACCCTGGGGGCCTTGTAAAGTTAATGACCTGCTCCTCTGGGGAGCAGTGACATCATATTTTAATCTAGAGCAAAAAGCTGTTTGGTGGATGTGTCATGTGCGGTCTTGATGTTTCATTGATTTTAAAGTGGAGTTGCTACAGAGTTTATTATTCAATGTCAGTCGTACCGAATTCCTTGGGAAATAATGCTCTGATGTAATGTCAAGGTATAATGACTTATTTGTGTGTGTAACTGTCAGTTGACGTACACAAAAGCAGCGCTGTAAAAAAAAAAGGAAAGTCCGGATCAGTCTGACAAGTAGAAGAACCTGAGCTGATTTATTAGTTTTTGTAACTTAGGCGGGCCACTGACTTCCATGCTGTGTTCTTTGCAGAAAACAAACACGTACTTTCCAACACTTTCTGATTTTGGCGACCTGGTTTGGCCTTCTCACTCCATACAGAAGGCTGCCAGAAAAGGCTGCTCTGCAAGACAAAGCCTTATGCAATGGAGACGAGGCCCTTGCCAAGAGAAACTTCTGCTCTGTATAACATGACACTGGAGAACAAAGAGCTGGTCTTGATGTGCTTGATGTGCTGTATGCTGTATTACAATAAGACGGGGGAAAAAATTCGGTCTTTGCTAGATATGTAAAATGATGACTGCTCTTGTCTAGTGTGCTTTCATGCAGATGATATCTCACAATCCAAGCTCTAGATGAGCTTAAGGTGTGAAATGACTCGCTGCAAAAGAAAAAAATAGAATATACTGTTGGTCCAAATGTACAAATCAGTCTTCACCATTGATTTTCACATGTACAAGGAAGCATTGCGTCACTTTTATGGGCTCAAATGTGCACAATAGAGTTTGGTCCAAAATCAGTTTTTGTCATGTCTGTACTTTGTCACTGTCACAAAAAATCACCAAATTGTTGTGAAAATTTGGCCAAACAGCACTGAATATATGCTCCCTAAACCAGCATGAAGTGTGTAAAGCAGTCTTACACACTCTCAGATTCAGGTCAGCAAACATATTACTGAATAACAATGTGAAGGATGACTGAGACATTTTTGCCTGTGTTTGTAATTTGGATGTAGGCTGAGGCGTGGATCAAAGGCAAGCTACAGGATTTGAAGGATGGATGTAATATTCAGTGCTGCCCCCTGGAGGATTGGGAAGACGCCTCACAAATGCTTCAGAGAGATCTTAAAGACTTTGAGAACACCCTGATTCAACTCAACCAGGTGGGAAAGTTATTCAAGATGAGACTGGACACTGACTGAAATATCACAGAGTTACCAAAACAAGCACATCTGAGCACCCTATGTCCAAAATTAAATGTTTATTTTAACTTTTTAACACATAATGGGCATCTGAATGTAACCATTAATCACTGCGTTTAGTGTTAAAAGAACCTGTCAAATCATATAACACATAACATAATGGTAGGCACTTCCAGGCAAGAGAAAAGCAGAACCTCAGTATTCCAGGCGACTCTGTCAAGCCAGTTTATACTTTCTCCCACAAGAGAAATGTTTGGAAATTGTGCATTGGTCATGATTAACATTGCTCGGCAGTCAGACAGGCCGGCAAGGGCAGAAGCAGAACTCTGAGAGTTTTCAGGAGTATATCCAAAACACAAATGACAGATGTGTTGCCTCTGCTCTGGGTGACAATTCAAATGAACAATGTCTTTGTGTTTCTGTGTGTTTTAAAAGATGGGTGAGCAGCTGATCTGTAAACTGAATCCCACATCTGATTTGGTAAAGAAGCAGCTCAGTCAGCTCAGGGACCAGTGGCAGACCCTCAAACAGATGGCTGCAAATCAGATGAGGGCCCTAGGAGGAGCCAAGAACCTGCAGGAATTCAACAAAAAGGTGGACAAGCTGGAGGCATGGATTAAAGAGAAGGTAAGGAACATATCAGTCTTTCTCTACTTTTATACTACATACAACTAAAATTTTCAATTCAGGAGGAAGGAGCCAACTGTAGTGGGTTACTGGGTAAACTCAAAGCATTTTGTAATATTGGTTGTCTTTACGATGCACGTATTTCCTTCAAATTGTCTTATTTTCTTAAATTCAACACCAACAGGGTGAAATGTAATTTACGTTTTCTTACTTTTTTTCCTTTTGCAATGTTTTGTATTTCACTGTTAATTCCTGAACATGTTTCATTTTTCTTATCCTGTTCACATCACCTTTGTAATCTCCCTACATTTCTCTTTCCCCTTCGTATTTATCAAAGCAGACAATCCACATATTAAAAAACGGCAGTTAATAATGCTCTCCAACTTCAACAATTATGCCAAAACAGTTGGCCCAAAGGCAAATCTGAGTCTACAGGCAGCTCCAATCAACATTTGTCAAGATATTAGTCACAAAAACAGCACTTTCCAATACAGGAAATTAGCTCAGTATCCTGAAGACATCTCTGGTTTGTGTATGTTCACCGGTGTAAAACATCTGCCTGTCATTATCAAAAAGCAATCATCTAATTCATTTTAGGCCTATGTTTATCTCTCTGTTCATGTCCATGTCTGGCACAAGGGAACTGATGATTGATAATGGACCTGTGGGATTGTAATGAAGGATGCTGGTTATGAAGTCTATAAAACATCCACCCTAGGAGATGTATTCTCCATTACGTTCCACTCATCCTTTCCTTTGTCCCTTAGTATCAAGTTCAAAGTTCCTCACTACATGCTGAAGGCTATTTCTGTTTAGCATCTTGCTTGGTAGCAGAGGTAATGTGGTTTAATCCTGGTGCCTCTGAAAAAAAATAATGGTTGGGTTCCTAACAAATGGGGGCTATAAACACTGACTTTTATGTGTGCCAGCAGGAAGAGGAACAGTGTCTGGTGAATGTCCTGGGGGAAAATGTTGACAAAATGCAGTTGACTAGAAGAATTTTAGATCTGAAACAGGTGAGCTACTACTAATAATTACCCGAACACTGATAAAAGTGTTATAAACAACATTCCTGTGGTAAAAATATATGCATTTCCATATGTTAATAGCTTCCTTTACAGTTTTGTAGAGGTTTTCCAGTAATTTATCTATGGCTGCCTGTAATTTGTCTCCATCACTGTATGGTAAAGACAGCTGAGGTCATAGTTGGATTGTGTTCTCCTGTTCCCCTGCAGGATGAGCAGCTACACAGAAATCTCCATGAGGAAATCAACAACTTGGCACTGAAACTGGAGAAACAAGGGAAGACAGATAGCAAAAACATATCCAGCAGGAGGAAACACATCAATAAAATGTTTGTCACTTACATTTGACTGAAAAATTGCATGAAACACCTCCAATCTAAAGATTAATTGAAGACTGAGTTTCTCTATGCTGCTGTCTGCTGTTTGTGTAGGTGGCTGAAGATGCAGTCGCATCTGAAAAACTACCATGAAAATCTTCATCTGGCCCTGGAAGTGTCCTCATTTTACCAGCAGGCTGATAATATATTATTTGCTATAAACAGCATGGTAAAACTTCTTGAAAACCTAATTATATTATCATATATTAGATCTGAGAGGTTCTTCCACTCACAGTGTCCCTTCTTTTAGAGGAAAAACATGTCTGTATTGAAAGATGTGGACAGCTTTGGAGATAGAGAAATGCGTGAGATCGCCAGTCAGATCATGGTAAGCTGTGTCTTTTCACTTAAAGCAGCACTGCTTTGTCAGATCTTGAAAGTGTGTTGCAGAAGCCTTCTCTACCTAACCTGCAGGCCTGTGTGTGGTAGATGCTTGATGTGAGTGTATCCCAGCTGTCGAATCTCCGTCCCACCCTGGCTGCCAGTGTCACACGGAAGCAGAGTGAGGTGAAGGATTGCTGGGCACTTCTTCAGAAGCTTTTCAGGTACGCCAACAGGCCAAGGATACCCTAACAACTTTGGTGGCCTTAAATATGGGGATCATTTCACTCAATAATTGGTCCTTTACAACTACCCAGTGAGTTGGAACTTTGTTTTTTCTGTCATTACCCTACTGTTACTGACGTCAGACGTATGCACTGGGAGAACCAAACAGTTTTCCAAATGAAAATGAGCTCTGCCTGAAGAGTTTTCTCTTCATTCTGATTATCCGTGTCTAATTTTGGTTTAAATCTGTGAAAAATTACAAGCAAAGAAAAAGTCTGCCGTATGTGTCTGTTGACCAGTTAGCACACAGATTATCATTTACCTCTCAGTTTAGAATATGAAGTTTTCTGTGCTGATTTGGAATTTGGAGAGGTGTACAAAATGAATAATGTATTGGCAAAACTGCAAGTTGGAGACGTGGTTTGTTCACCTCTTACTATTAAAATCCTGATGTCATCTGAAACAGTCTGCTAAATCTGAGTAGAACTTCTTTACAAGCATATTTGGTTGTTTTTTTATAGAATGTGTAAAATACATTTATTGTTACTGTAACTACAAGCACTATGTAGCCAGACTTTTTTTTCTTTTTATTAACCATCCAGACTTTTGCATCCTTAGACTGATTAGGGTGCTAGAAGCTGTATCAAATTAATGACTACAACCAAAATAATTGTTATTTTGTTTCAAGTTCCCAATTTTTGTATCAGAAGGCATTTAGGTTAAACAGATGGATTACTCCGTTTGGTGAAATAATCATGATAATAATGATTATAATCCTAATATTGCAAAATTTGTAAATTGTGCGAGTCAGAGCTTCTGATATCCATGTGCAAAAACTTTCTCATGTTAGTAGCCTATCTTTAGATCCAAATATTACATCATGCCGTCTCTTATCAGCTGCTTTTCAAGACTATTTTAATCGAACAACACAAACACTGGCATGAAACTTCAGAGCCATAATTGGAAAGAATCGCTGGCCTCTGAAGCCCTGCTGTCAGTACTACAGTAACCTCCTGGTCTGCTCACCCTGCAGGAGTGACAAGACCACACTCTCTCTCTCTGGCTCCACTTTCACCAGGGAACATTCTGACCTCCTGACACTGGCCCAAGAACCCCAGTGCAACATGGGAATGGAGGCAAATTGTATCATGGGAAAGGAGGTGAAGGAGGAGAAGAATCATCTGAAAGACTGTGCTGTAAGTAGCTTTTGTATTTCACTGTAATACTGGAGAAACCACATTGTGGTTCCCAAGTAGGAGAGAACAACTCCATCAGTGCTGGCAAACGATGACACCAGCCCCATTCAGTCCTACAAAATCTGTGGCCTCAGAAAGTGACGCACTTCGTCCTTTGGTTTGGAAACTGCCTGATATACAGCTAAAGCACAGTTTTCCAAAATAGAATTTGACAGATGTGCTGTAAAGCAGTGGCTTCTACTCTTGGCACCCAAAATACTGTTTTCCATCTTCCCTCTACTTAATTATATCATCGGATGTCCCAGTTTTGGAGAATTCCGTGATAAGATGGTTTGCAAAAATACCAATTTTGTGCTTAAATCAGTGCTATAGGGAAAAAAGGAATATGTAACTGTGTTTTCTATTTTTTGCCAATCACCTTCTGTATCATCTAACAAGAACCCCAGTCTTCAAATGTTGCAAATATGCCCTGTAGGAGACACAGGAAGAGCTTTTAGAGGTGTTATTTGTGCTGGCACAAGAATTACATAAGTTTCCATGAAAAATGTCAAGCCCTGACTGCACAACATGGTTGAACAGTGCGCCAGAGCAAATAAGCCTTTCCCTCCAAAATTTCACTTCATGGTAGAAAAATATCTTGGCTTTCAACCATTCTAACAAAAGTACAGTCATTGAATTAATACTATATTAACAGAGGGTCCATAGTTCAGTCCAGGGTGAATATTCTAGAGAGTATGTTTATTCCTTGGACTTGACATTCCTTGTCTTGGAGGCCTACAGGAATTTTATTGAACTCGCGGGTCCTCCTATAGTTACCGCACTGCCCGTAAACCTGACAGAAAGTCTGATTATCCAGAAATGTAAGTGTGGTTAAAACCAGTAATTATGTGAATATTTAGTCTTTAAACTTAGCGCATTACATTTCTTTGATTACAGTGGCTGTTTGAATTTAGCCTAGAGCAAAGCTGTTCTTGTATCGCTGACCTTGAGCACTTCTGATCCCTGCTGGGCCGATGTCCTAACTTTGTCAAGCCAGAAAGTACAGATGCTTAAGAAAGCAAACTTCATTCTTTCCATTCTTCTCATGTTACTATTTCAGTAAATTTCTCTACTCATGTTTTCTCGCATCTCACCATCTGTGACAGGAGCCCATCAGGGCAGCAAACCTGACTCAGTTGTTGCTCTACAAACACTGATCTTGTTGCCATGGCATTCAGGACGACCTTGAGTGAATGGTTAGAATGGTCTTTATTGCACTAGGAGTTAGTAGTTGCCTGGGTACACTGACTATGGGAGCTTTACTTGTCACTGTTTTATGGAAGGGTTAAAAAGACACTCCATGCAAAAGCCTGGAGCCTTAAAGGCCAAACGCAGTGCTAAGCCCAGGCACAGGTACCTGTTAAAACAGTAAAAGTAATTTGTCACATAGTTTCACAGCACCCTAGTGTATGGAATTGAGCCCATTACTTTTAAGGGTGCAATGACGCAGTTACATGGATCTTTAGGTTAATAGTGACTGTGAGTTATTTGCACATTTGCTGGTAGACAGCATTGTCAGTGCATTTGCATATGTGTTCATGTGCACATACACACTGTATTTATTCTCTCTGTTGCAATAATTCAGTCAATTAGCTGTAAAGGTTTTAGTGTCTGTACATGCTTCAATATACGCATCCATGTCTGTGTTAGCCGTATATAGCCTCTTGTTTCTGAAGGTAAACATGGCTATCGTCTGTTTCTCTGGCTAATTGTAGCCAGATGCTACTGCTGGAGACCAGATGGGTCTGCTGCTAAGTGATAGTTCTTGGCTGACATCATAGCACACTACAGAAAGACACACAGGGTGAGAGGAGATCAGTAGAAAAGGGATAGGAAGGAAGAGTGAACAGTATGCTGAAATGGTAAATGATGGGATAAGACGGTAAAGCACAGAATACCATTAAATATGACATACCAAATTGTTAAACGGCTATTTTTTCTGTAGCTGATATTCTGCCAAAGTGAAACGACACAACATGTTTACAGTGGAGTGCCCTGCAAAAATGAAAGACAGAAGCAAATGCCTGTCTGCAGAGGAGACCTTAGCAATGATTATAAATTCTTTGACACAAGGTTTTTAGCTCTACAGCTTTAGCACATAAATGGGCCTATAATTTGCCTCTATGAAACTCAGCCTGGCCTATAAAATGACTGGCATGTTGGTAAATGATGTTAGACCCCTACAATTTACTGCACTTTGCATAATTTTGGAGGCGACACTTTTCTTTGCTCCCTGCCTCACTTTTTCTATAAGCCCAGTCAGAAAATAATATGATTAAATTAAGGGCCCTCCATAAAACACTGTTATAAATGGATTTTTTGTATAATTACTATGGCACATTGCCAAGTGCTTCCATAACTTTATAATTTCATATTCAGTATATATCATCTGGTTTATTTAAGAGAAGCAATCAAAAACTTACATGTATAGCACTGTATAGTTAGAAACAGCACCAACATCAAGAAGTAATTACCGAATAAAGCAATAAAAAACAGCCTAAAACACTTGAATTAAATATTTGTATACATACATATACCTAATTATGAAAACATCAGTTTAAAAGAAAAGATGTTGTTGTAGTACACAGCTGCTCGCAGCAGGATGAAGAAGATAAAAGACCTGCACTCAGGATAGCCCAATGTAGCAGTCCAGATACTTGTGGCTCTCATTGGAAACTCTTCAGTAGAGCCCTTTGGCCAACCTTTAAAATACTCATATGGTTGTAAAAGTAGCTTAGTGGCTGTTGACGTCTTTAATATATTTCTGCCCATAGACAAGGTTGATCGCTGTGGCATTGACCTTTCTAAAAAACTCCAGAGTTCTCAACAGAGTCGGGGTGGATGACCATGGAAATCACTGTCTAAAGCTGAAACAACACTGCTGCTTTAAATGGGAGCAGGGGCATGGGAGTTTGAGGGTTATATTTCTATCTACAATGGCTCTTTTTATGATCAGAGTGGTTTAACATATGTTAGTAACGTTGTGCTCATTCATTTTGTAATTTCACATTTTTAAACCTGTCTTGCCATCTTTAGTATTGAAAAATTTTGATGCTGTCAAAAAGAAATAGCTTCTACTCTGAGACTGGTCTGGGCTGTTTCACTAAAAATAGTGAACCTTTGTGAGTATGTTTTGTGTCATTTACAGGAGAAACTCCGGGCAGCTGTCCATGTTGTCCAGCGTCCAGCCACATTGTAACATTCATATTAGTACTGAGCTACAGCAACGCCTCATTGTCTAGTGACTGTTCACAGCATGAAATCCTCTTTTCTGAGACGTTTAATCATCCTGTCAGCATTAATTCAGCAAAGGCCAAGCATTACTCACACGCCATGTTGCTGATCTTTGGATTTTCCTACAGACATTTACTCCTTTGTCCACAGAGTACTGCTGACGGTGGGAGTGGTAGACGAACACAGAGCTGCCAAAGCCAGGAGCAGCAATCAGTGAACCACACCTCTTTACCAATGAGAGACAGCCCTGTCTGCACTGATGATGCTATCGTCGGAAATCAATTGAAGGGGGAAAGGTGACGTTTCTGCCTGGCTTCTCTCGCCATCTTACATAATGAAAGGTCTTTATGTAAGTCATAATTGGAGTCTATGTTTTCTTTGCAGCAGGAAGCCCAGAACAGAACCCAAGATTGCCACCCCCTCTCCAGGCCACCCACAGCTTCACATACAGCTTCAGAGGTTCACTGTGTCTGCTGACAAGGTGACTACTTCCTCTGCCAGTCACACCCACTATTCTCCCGACAATAGAAATCAATTTGCAAAACTGTTTCCATGCTCCACACATACAAATAAAAGTAAAAAAACAGGTTAGCTGGCAGTAAGGACTGTGCCTTCAACATCAGAAGTGATTGCTGTTAGTTGTCAGCATAGCATTTGTACTCCGCAATATGGCCATGTATTTTTGCATTAACTCATATCTATCACTTAGAAGTTGTTTATGTGGTTTCCTGTAGCCTCAGCAGCTAAATCATATGTGTAAACTGTTCCTCATTACTGTCTTTGCTTTTTTTCCATCTCAGACTTTGTCATGGCTCAAAGACAATGTGTCCATGGCTACACAGGTGTGTTCAATAGCCAGTTTTGAGGGTCTGGAAGCAGCAAAGAGGTGTCAGCAAACCGTTGAGCAGGAAATCCTTAACAACCGAGCCAGGATAGAGGTGGTCAAAAAGGTAAACTGAAGCACACTGTCACATTCACAGTTTCTCTTAAAATAAAGCACTGAATGAATTCCTTTAAAAAAAATCTCCCCACATTTTGCAACTTGGGTTTCTTGGCAGGTCTGGTTTATTAATCAATGAACTGACATCATGTCTGAGACAACTTTACTTACCCAAAGCTTTAGATTAGTCTATAGTTACAATATAAAATTCACTTCACTTCTTATTCATAATTTTCTCTCATCACTTTAATGAACCTTCCTTAGGAGGGCCACGGGCTGGTCCGGGCACAGCACCCGGGAAGCACAAAGATCGAGGAGTTCCTTGGCCAGCTGGAAGTCCTGTGGGAAGAACTGAGGAAGAGACACCAAAGGAATGCTGTCTTTCTCCAGGCCTCAGAAGAGCTGGGTTTTAGGGTAACATTCTTTTTTTTTTAAAGAAAAGAAAATAGTTCACAGGCTGTTCTCTCTTCTCTGTTGAAATTTATGATTATGACAAATTATCCTGGATCCTTTTTATCCCTACTAAAAGCTTTCTGTTCAGCCAGATCCTGAGCTGTATGCATGCACTCATGGTTAGAAACTTGTTTACTTTATCACCTTAATTGGCTGAGTTGTTGAGATGTAGTCACAACATTTTATGAAGGCTAATTCAAGGAATATAAAATGTGCTCAGATATAATTTGATTATGACTTGGAAAGAGGCTGCAAATCCAGATTGATGACCTAGTTGGAAACCATGAGTCATCTAAGTCTTAGCAACTACTTCCACATATTATTGTTGTCTTTGTACAGTGTTTTTGGTAGTTTAAACTGTGCATTAAATCACCTTGAAATTAAAGCAGGAAAACTTCTATAACATGAGACATAAATTGCACTCCCCTAACCTCCTCATGTCTGTTCTGTACAGGTTGTGAAAGTGCTCCAGGCCCTTGGCAGCTTGGAGGCCTGGCTGGAGTCTGTGGAGCTTTCCATGAAGGAATCTGTCTTAGCCGGTGACCCCGAAACAATGAGCATGGCTGAGAGGGAAAGCCGTTTGCTGGAGAAAGAGGTGGCATCCCGCAGTCTGGAACTCAGTGCTCTGAGGCAGGAGGTGGACCGCCTTCATAGTCACAGCCACCCACGTACACGAGGGCTACCGGCACGCATGGAGGAGGTGGAGAAAAAGTATGTTAGAAGGATAGGTCAAGGGTAGCCCTTTGATATTTGTCATCATGGAAAGTTCATGTTATGGATCTGAGCAATGAGACTCTGGTGGTTTTTCTCATCACTGTGGTCAGGAAATAAAGGAAGTCAGTGTTTCCAAGAGGTCACAGGTTTGGGCTTGCCATGTTTGTAATCTAACATGGAAGAGTTTGTTCATAAAGCTCCCCAGTTCTTATTTAAGACAAACAGTTTCACCCCATAAACCACAAATATATATATATAAATATATCCATAGATTTTTCTCTAAGTTGGCAAAAATATCTCTCCATGTGCTCATCATTTCACGGCCAAAGTTTATTCATTTGTGATTCATGCAGCCCTTAGTGAGGTCTACCCCAGAGTTTTGACATGCACTTCACCCACAGCTTGTCAGTGTGTGTCAGAGTCACCCATTTCGTGTTTGCAAGATGACGCCTCTCTTTTTGGTTGGCCCTTGAAAGACAGGTTGTTGCCATAGACTCTCACTAAAACTTATGATGCTGGCTGGTTTACCCAACATACCTATGTCTATAAACAGAAGTTCAGACTCTGTAAAGAACACCAAGCTGACCAAAGAAAATACAGATGTGGAAAGGTCGCAGTTTAAATGTTTCCAGGGTGGGGGTGTTAGATGGGGCAGGGATGGCCACTTGTGCAGTCTGAGGTCCTGTTGATGCAGGAGGCTCTCGCTAAGCAGCTGAAAGACACTTGTTATGATGTCATTATTTAACAGTGCACACAAGCAATGTAAGGGTCATTTATTCTGGAAAAATACCCTTTCAAAAAGATCCCTTTACCATTTCCTATATAAACTCTGCACAGTGGAGGTACCTCAGTGCACTAAAGTACAGGATATGTTTATGTGACACATGATATATGATAACATAAGCAGTGCTCTAGCACGGTACGAGTCACCTAGTAAGATGCTTGCGGTCTCTGTAATGTGGTTCTGCTGAAGGATGCAAGGTTGTATATGTGGATGTGGTTTACCATTTAGGTGTAGCTTTTGGTTATAACATCCCTGCTGGTGTTTGTGTTTCCCAGGTACCACAGTGTCCAGAGTGCCCTGACCCAGCAGAGCTCTGAGCTGCAGGACACGCGCATGCTGACTGAGTTCCTGGAACGTGTGGAGCTGGAGGAAAGCCAGGATCTCAGTGGCAGTCAGTACAGATTAGGGCAGGTAGGTAAATTTTGCAATAGTGGCAAAGGATAAGCTTGTAAAAAGTTTCAATAAAAAAAAATATTGTTGTGCATGTGTAGCCAGTTTTAGCATTACAGGTAGCTTTAGTTTGTTGTCAAATTTTGCATTCTATCTGAAAATCTAGTTTAAATGGCAAGTACGCTGGTTCTTAAATATACTTTTCTACTCTATCTGAGCACTCAAAGCACTTTACACAAATTCACTCATTCGCACAAGCACTTTTTTCTAAACTCTTTCTATGTAGGTGCTTTTATCTAACATTCATACACATTCAAACTCTGAGGGATTTATTGGAGAGCAACAGACTGGAGCAGACGGGGATCAAACCACCAACCTTCCCATTAGTATGTGACCTGCTCCACCACCTGAGTAACAGCCACACTGCAAACACAATATAAATCCATTTTATGAACTCTACAACAGCTTTAAACTAAAAGCAGTCCTTATTAAAACTGTTGACAGTGTTCTATGAATTAATCAAAATAATATAGTATAAGAATTTTTAGATTAAATTATAAATTCAGGAGTGGCAGTATTGCAATGCACTACTACTTTTTCTCATTCACACTACTACAATTTTAATTCAGTTGAACTTGGCAAATGAATAGTAACTCTTTTTGTACCTAACAGCCTCTCCGCAGTGAAAATTCCCCAGCTCCTACTTTGCTGACACTTCAGAACAGCGGCAGTGGTGAGCCTCTGTTAGAAACCATGGGAGACCCCGTGGAAGAGCTACGAGAGGCTGTAGAGATGCTGAATGACACAGTGAGAGAAAGAGGTCGGTCACAAAGCCACGACCAGGCTATCCAGGAGCTGATGAGCAAGGTAAGAAGATGAGATTTTAGATATATATATATCACACACACTGATTACATATAGTCTGTTCAGAAAATGCATGTACACGAGTGCTGCAGTGGCTCAGATTTACTGTTTGATGTAGTATTAACATATAACAATATTAGAAGGTGCTGAATGGGTTTTAAAGTCCCCCATCTCTAATAGAGTTGCATCTGGTTTCCTTTTTCCTCTAGCTGTGCACATTAATAGGCCCAAGACAGGCCACCACTCCCCCTCACATGTGTGTTTTTGTGTTATTTCAATTTACTCTTGGTTTAAGAAAAAAAAAAAAAGAGTACACATTTTAAAAAAGCACATACGCAGATGGCTGGAGGGGAATCCATGACACCATTTTAAACTAATTTGCAATGTGGCTCTCATTGGAAAACAAATAATGTACACTGAAGTATAATGACTTAATAACATCCTATGAGTACTCATGATGACTTGGTGCATCGCCAGCATGCCAGCCTGGCAGTGCGTGTGGAGGAGTGCGTGTGCTTCAGCAAGGATCTGAGCCTGGACATCCTGGAGAAGGAGACAGACATGGCCATCCAGTGTGAGCCAGATCGCTGTGGCCTAGAGGCTCTGCGGGAGGAGCAGGACCACCTGGAGGTGAGAGAAAGATGCCGGCACATGTTGTGATTATGCTGTAAACATCTGAAATGATTCATTTCTGGTAATGCAGTCCAGTATTCCATTACACTGATGTTGGATTATGGACAATTTGCCCAGTGTATTTAAAAAAAGGGAAGTCCCCCCCACCTCAACCCCGACTGTCTTATAGTCACCTCCAACACATTGTGCCACAGTCTGTTTCCTGTTGTGACATATTTTTTCACAACAACAACAAAAAAAGCCTGCCTTTTCTCCTTTGTGCCATGAGCAAGCAACATAGAGCAAGCAAAAGTTTGTTATTCCCGTGGGATATTTATTTGTGCTTGCATGAGTCACTGTTGTGTTAGCTCTCAAAGTGTATGTGTGTGTTTATGAGCAAATCTGGTAGGGTGTGTATGAGTGTCCACGGTTCACAGGGTTGGAGATGTGAAGTTGGGGATGGTAAAGTTCTGTGTGAGTCATTTTCTGGGCAGTGTTATGTTTATCACACGCACACACAGCTGTCTGTACTTGATACCTTTGAAAAGCAGAAATGACCTAATCTCCCAAACTGAAATAACTGTGCCGTCAGCAGACAAGCATCTACAACTCAGTGTTCTTGTGGCTTACTGTAGCTGAGAAACGTTATGAAGTAGTGGTCCCAAAGAACCCTCAACACTATTAATTACTGCCTCGTCAAAAGGAGGAAAAAAAAATTCCGATTGCAAGCTAGCTATAGCGTGGCAGCCCATATGTAGACCATATGGGCCTCTAACTGAATAATATGCATTAAGCTATGGAGATGAGGTCATAGTCAGAGATACAATTGGTACAGGCTGTTTGAGTGAGTGGATTTGATGGGAGATGATAGATTCTTACTGTGATTCTCCACAGATTGACTACGAAATCATCAGGGAGGAGGTAAAGGAGTTGCAGGACCAGGCTTCTCGACTGAAGAATCTGTGCCCAGAGAGAGTGCACGTACTAGATGCAAAAATTCAGGCTACACTGCAGGCCTGGAACGAGCTGGGAAAGAGCGTGACAGAGAACAAATCACGTCTGAAAGAGTTTGCGCAGCTCCAGGACTTCTTCAGGAGCTACCTCGCCATGATGTAAGCAGGGCGTGAGGATGTTGTGACCCTTTTCTGGGCCTCAAGTTATTTTGTAATCAACTTTTGTGAGAACATCTGCCCCTTACAACATCTATCAAGGAAAGAACAGGATGTTCTCATTGTCAAGCACAGGTCCCTGGGGAAGTGTATAATTTAAGATGTGCTGAGAAGGTCAGAGCAAGTTTCCTGGGTTGAGTGTGACAGGGCAATGAATGTCTGTCCTATCAGGGAGAGCCTGGTCATTCTCATGCTTTGTGAATGTATGGTTTTTCTCACAGCCCTGTTGCTTGTCTCCTCCACTACCTCCCACCCCAACCTGATCTCTGAATAGCTCATGGACAGAAGACACCAGGTCATGCATTTTCTCAGATACCACCTTGCATTTTGGGAAAGACGGGCAGACATCACTGGTTGCAGAGCTGGATATGCAAATTGAGCAAAAGTTTGAGGAGTTTGATGAGCTGGCCGCCACAGGCAAAAATCTTTTAGACAAGGATCACCACCTCACACAAATGGTGAGCAGGGTTTCACACGTGACTTTCTTTGAATATATTTTTGCTTTTATTTGGTTCTACTTTACGAACTCTAATGTCTTACAGGTAAGAGAGCGTATGGAGGAACTGAGGAGTATGCTTGGGTGGATCTTGGTACACTGGAGGGCTCAAAAGCAACAGTGGCTCCACAAGAAGAGCAGACAGGAGCCTTCACAGGACAACATTTACTTTGAGGCGACAATGGGCCCGCCATCAACAGAGGTAAATAAGCAGAGGAACACTTACTGTAGAGACAGAATGAGTGAATGAAGGCTGGGGAGAACAATATAGCACCAGTGCATGTATGTTTTTGACAAGTGGAAATTGTAATATAAAATGACAAATATTTGTAGTTCAAAGTGTTTCTAAACCATTGTGTTTTTATGTTCTCTTTCCATGATACATAGAATTCAGCTCCTGAGCCAGAGCCCTTCCATTCTCATCAATCCCCAGTTGTCACCCCTACTGAAGACACAACAAAGGCAAGAAATAGCCAGCCATTGTGTTTGGTGCCCACTCATGCTGAGAAACATAAAGAAGAGCCATCAGAAGATGGGTATGAGATCATGAACAGCATTGGACCCCAGGATGATCCTCCTAAAGCCAACGTGCTGGTGCTTAAAGAGGGCAGCAGCCCTCCTGTAGGGGGAACAGTCAACCTCATCCTTAGCTTTGGTAACACAGGGGACAGCCAGGTTCAGGTAGTTGACCTGCCTGCTGGGACAAAAGAGGTAGTGGAGGAGACCTCTGAGCCTGTCCACAGGGTGAGAGACGCACTCATCATTTCACACTATAAGCAGCTACACAGTAATATGGGACGTCACTATTAATGCCCACATTCACTTCTCTCCCAGAAGCACTGAAACAGATGATATTTGTTACTGTTCCTGAAGGTTAATGCAGTAACACGCATTCCCTGAAACCACACTGCATGGGATCTCCCTTCTTGACTGTCTTGCTGTTCATTCCCCTCTCTCCTTTGGCCTTCACATCTTCCTTTTTCCCCGTTTTCTCCCTCAGCCCACTGTGCCTCAATCTTCTGCCTATAAAAACTTTTGGAGGCGCTGCCAGGGGCTTTTGGAAAATACTTTGGGTAGTTTAAAGCGAAAGAGAAAGATTTATCGGCAGAGTGCAAATGAGGTAAACTGCGCGGTGTGAACTGGCATTGCATGCTGCATCTCGAAGTGTACTGGGACTGCATGCCGTGTGTAGCTTTTTTCTTAAGGCAGCATGCTCTACTAATCTGTTACAAGACACAGCCAGTCTGCAGCTTCCCTGGCTTGTTTCCTTCGCTTTAAGTGAGACATAAGAGTAACGGGAAATAAGTCAGGCCGAGGTGCTATCATATTCATACTGACACCATCTCCAAAGTCGCTGTGGCTGGAAAATTTATAGTTAACATGAGAAAAGTGAGAAAAGAAAACAAACTGTTTTACTATTAAAACTCAGAGTTTCCCCACTTAACTAGAGTCGTAAATGAAAATCTAAAACCAAATAAATTCTGTTTTTAATGTAGTCCTTTCTGTTATGATTTTTAATGGGATGTGAAAAGAAAGGTGCTACTTTTACAATCCATTTGTAAAAATATAAACGTAATGAATAAAGTGATCTACCTGACATTCAATAGGTGAACAATAATGTTCTGTTTTCAGGAAAAAAAATATTGTATTTACGTAACTTTTATAATTTACTTTAATGCTTGCAATAGATTTATAACAATACACCCCAAACCACAAGTTGTACAAAATCTGTGTATAAAAAGTTTTTCAGTTGATTTACTTTTCTTGGGAATTTACACCAAAAATAAACTGTTATCTTTGCAGTATTCACTACCATATTTAAAGCAGTTTTTCTCTCCATCATGCATTCCAGCCTTAAAAGCAAGAGGAATGATCTCAGTAATCTTGATGCACTGAAAACAAATCTGTGTATTTTGGCAAGTCTGTCTTTGCAGTAATCTGTCAGCAGTCATCGTGCCTTTTCAGCTCATCTTGTATAAACTCAGATGAATTGTTAAGTTCCCACCAGAAAATCACACAATAAAACCTGAGCTTTTTCTTACTGTTAAACTTTTCCACAACTTTTTAAATGAGCCAGGATTTAAAACTGAAAAGATTTGCTGACAGAGAAAGAATGAGGGTGATGAGTAAGAAGAGCACAATCAGTCTTCTACCTACAGTGAACGTTGACAGAAGCTCTCTCTTCTTTGCTGTCATTTCACTACAAGCCTGATGTAAACCTGGTCGTGTTTGACTGCGCGGCTGTGCTAAAGTTGTTTGAAAGCAGTGACCTCATCCTCTCTTCCTATGAAAATCGTGCTCCAAAATGACTCGCAGCATGAGTGCTCTCTCAAGTGCCAGCAGAGGTTCAGTCATTAGACAGAGAACTGTTGCTGAACTTCGAAGAAAAGCCCCCAGACTGCACACCATGATTTATAGTCTGGGGTTTCCACAGAAACAAGAGATTAGTCACAGAGTTGAAAGGTCAAGACATTACAGCTGCGTATGACGGCATGTGAAGCCACATATGATTCTGATTAAGTCCTGTAAGTGTGCAGTTGCAATAATGTTCATGTTCTTTGTCCTTACATCTAATGTTTTTGTCTTTGATATTTTTTTAATACATTTACATTGTTGTGTCAGATTCATGCATTCCTGAATCCGTTGTATTCTTGGATGTGTGCGATCATTGTCTTAGTCAATTTTGCTCTCATGTCATCGTCCATCTGTAACACATAAAACAGCTCTTGTTCTCACAGAGGGCTGCAAGGCTTCAGCCTGCAGCACGCATGAGTCTATGGTTAACCAGTTTTAGTACAGTAATCTCACTAATATGAGAGCTTCCACACATACCTAATATACTTTTTTCTCTTTTTAATAGGTAAGTACCTACTTGCATGTCAAGGATAACAACCTGGCTGCGGCCCCTGTGTATGAGAGCATCACCTTGCCCCGCCAAAAAAGCCGCTCCACAGCCTCAGCCTCCCCGACTTTCTTGCCATCCTCCTCTTTGCCATCCTCCTCAGCACCGGCACTTCAGGGAACCAACGTAACTTTCCACAACACGACAGGGAACGGAGGCAGCTCCATCTTCAGCAGCATCAAGAGAATGGGCAAGAAGCGGAAGAGGAAGAGAGACGCGCGTAGGCACACTATCCAGAAAATCATGGGAGTTGAGGAGCAAACAGATGGGATGCCTCATTGTACCTCTGAGACAATCACATACGACACACATACATGGCCACTGAAGGAACGTCGAAGGAAGAAGAAGAATGGGGATGGAGTTGAAGCCATTGCCTATATGAAGAATCCTTTGCTGAAGGACATTGATACAGAGTGTTCAGGGGAATACAGCATTACTCCATATGCTGTTTCAGCAGGACCCACCACTACACCCACAGCAGGTCAGGTGAAAAGCCACTGCAGGTTCCTCTCCTTGGGTTCTGTATTGAGTTTTGATCTACCTAAAGATATGACTCTCATCCCCAGCATTCAGGACATCATTACTATTGCCCCTCCAGAATCAAAAAAAGTAGCCGGGACTGATCCAGACCCTCACTCGCACAAACAAACATTCCTGAGCTCTTTCAGACAGACTAGACCCACTCCCACTGTCACGCATGACACTTCAGCTGAAAGCAGCTTTGCTGAGACACAGCTATCTACATCTCTTGGGAAACATCTTCCTGGTGTGGACAGCGGTTTACAACCTCCACCTTCTCCTTCTGTGGAGGAAGATGAGGATCAGACTGTACAATGTAATGATTTATCTAAAACCCAGGTGGCTCTTTGTGAGGAGGAAAAACAGGAGTGGGACAAAACATTGTCAGAGATTAAAACCAGCACAGCTGAGAAGGATGGGACTCTCCAGCCTTCACAGTTGCATATTTATGTGAACCAAGCCTCCACCTCCACCACAGCTATACATAAACACGAGTGCCTTAGTGTTCATACACTCATTAGAGACCTAAATGGACACCAGTACCACAAATGTGCAAGACCCCACAGTTTTCATGAAGAGAGTCCTGGACTTCAGTCAAGCCAAGCTTCCTTCATGAGAGTAAATCTGAAGTCAACAAAGAGTGTTCGACAGGACTCTGTGGACTCTGGCATCTCCACCTCCAGCAGTCTCAAGCTTTGCAAAGATGATGCTCCACGTTCTGATAGCATGCAGCCTAAAGGAGTGGTGAGGAAGCTTATATCTCTTGAAGTGGGAGGTACAGAGTGCACTAAAATAAGAGAAAATGATTCAGGTCCACCTTCACGCTCAGCAGTGATAGAAACAGAGCCTGTCCACCTTGATCACCAGCAGTTTGAGGAAGAGGAGGAAGAGCTAGAGGACATCTGGAACCAGACTACTAACTACAGGCAGAGCATTTGCTCAGACATCATGTACCAGCCCAATGAGGAAGAGTCCTTACCTTTAGACAAAGCCAAAGAGACACCTTCAGATACAACCCCGACTGTGCTCTACAGAAACCTCGTCACTGCCTCGGCACCCAACCTTCTTGTGGCTGAATTCAAACTGCCCACCCATATTCAGAACCTGCTGGGTTATGACAAGGGCCAGAGTCCCAAAGATCACCTTCCTCCACTGTCTATAGGAGACAGAAGGTCCTGGGCAGCTTTTCCTAACAGGGAGCCAGCCAGCAAAACTTCAGTGACAGTGAACGAGACTGCTTCAGATCCAGTGAAGCTACCTGATGTAGGGGACAATCAGAGATACATTTATCAGTACAAAGAGGATGAGGAGGAGGAAGAGGAGGTAGAGAAGGCAAAGGTGGGGGCGGAGGCAGACGAGCACACAGGTTGCTTGAAGGTGAGGTCAGGGTGTGATGATCCCACATGACTGAGATTATACTGAAATTACAAAAAGAATTTTTTCTCACACATTGTGGTGGGTGGTCAGACAGACAAGTGTGTCAACAGTTTTTAACGGAATAGATTTAATTACTTTTTCATTATGTAAAAGAAAAGACAAAAACAAATGAATTCAAAGCCAAAGTAAATCAAAGCAGAGGTATATGCAGTTCTAGAGACTTAGTGCTAGGCAGGATAGTAGATTTTATGGTAGTAGATGTAGTAGAAACATGGCATATACTTTATATACTTTCTTATGTCAATATGGCTTGCACATTATGTGTAGTTACTGTGTGCATGTATACTGCTCTCACCCCAGTTGCATTGTAGGTATTCAAGGCAGTATAGCTACATTAAAAAGTTATATCTTCTCACCCTGAACAGGACCCGTCAGTGAGTCTCCTGTCAGTTCATATGGGTTTGGATGGGATCTGTCAGCAAAGGAAAGCCTCACAGAGCCAAGAGGACTTGGAGAAAGCTGAGGAGCATGTGGCCTCAGGGTGGCACTGTTTCACCTCAGTGAGTGTTACTGCAGTCTGTGTAGCTCTTAGTCAACTGGAAATCTGGGCTCTTCTATGAGGTTTCTTTTTTCATTGATTTTTTTTTATTAATTCACTTCCCTTCAGAGTGGAAAACCTGAGCTGCAGTCTATGGAGGGGATGCTTGAGAGGAAGCACAAGCTGCAGCTGGGAGGGAAGAAAGTAAGAAATGTTTAAGCCAGCACAGTCAGCAAATGTAAAGCGTGCAGTCAGCACTACACACTCTTATCTTATTTTCACAGGCAGCCTCCAGAGGTTGGAACTCCTACCACGCTGTCCTATATAGACACACCTTGTGCTTCTACCAGGATAGAAAGGAGACTCTGAGGGTAAGCCAAGAAATCACGACAAAAGGAGCCCAAGAGAAAAGTGAGGATTAATAATTGAAGTAAATAGAATATGGTCACTGATGATTACACTGTGTTGTGCTGCAGAGTTCTGCATGTGGCCTGCCACTGAACCTCATGGGAGCAGAGTGTTTACCTTTCCCAGAATACACCAAAAAACCCAACTGCTTTCGATTAAGGTCAGATTGTAGCAACTGCTGTTTAATAGAAATATACTGATTTAAAGGCAGTGATGCCTTTCCAGCAGCTGGAACGGTAAAAATCGTGTTTTCTGATCTTTAGGCTCCGTGATGGGTCTGAATATCTGCTTAATGCATCTTCACGCTTTATGATGAAGAAATGGATGATGAAAATACAAGCAAGCACAGGTAAACTAGTTATTTCACAGCTCACACTGAATTAATGTTCAGTATTATTATTCTAATTCATTTGTGTGTGTTTTTAAAGGTCAGACAGTGTGTAGGTCTTCAATATTAGGTGTCCCTTTTAATGAAGATCTCCCCAGTTCCTTGTAAGATGCTTTCAGATAATTTGAATTCCACAAAATCTTTGATATTAATTTCTGTAAAATAATAGCTTGCAATTCTTTTGTCCACAGAAAGCCCCCCTTCTGTTTTGGATGTCATGATCCAAACGGTTGCCACTGTTCCTCTCAACATGATGTCACCCAGCCGTTTCCCAGGCACAACCCGCCGGGTACCACCCAGACCAAAGAAATTGTTGTCCTCACCAGAGAGTTGAATCACATGCCACAGAGTCACTTCAAGCGTTTGGATGAACATTTAATCTCATCCTCAGATGCAGGCTGCTGCGGTGAGAGCCTCTGCTGTGCAGACAAAAGCTGCATTTATCTGGGACCAGTTTAACAAATACCTCTGCCCCACTTTCGCACACGGCAATACAGAAGCAAAATAGACACCATTCTCCACCGCCGGCTTCTGGGCTGGTGGTTAGAGGATGCACTCTGTTATTATTGTTTTACGTACAATTTACAATTGATTTATTTTAAGTGCAATGATTTTTATCAGCTAATGTAGTATAAAAGATTTAATTTCACGGCTTTGAATAACCAAAGAACTAGTGAATGGTTGTTGCAGGTACAGTTGGTACCACTAGGGGGAGCTAAAGTATTGTCTACTTGCATATTAAAACAACATAACTAAGACTGGTGTTAGTACAATAAAGGGTTTTGCTTTTCCTCTCCTCTGTCACTTTAGTCCTACTTTTAATGTTCTCTCTGACCCCTCCTAGATGTTGATAAAGGCAGCTTAAAGCAGATGATGACTCACAGACTCTCTGGAGGCTTCAAAGACAACGCCTCTTCCTCTCCCCACTCCCCTTTATGCAGTGGTCAGGACTGGCTAAGTAGCAAGCGTCGCTCCCACTCCTTTACTTCATGTTAGTATACAGCTAGTAAAATACATTTTAGCATTTATAATCTATAATATCTGTGTTATTTTTTTTGTCTTCTAATGTTTTCTGTTTGGTGTTTTTTGCAGCAACTTACCAAAAGATCAAACCCATGTTGCGCACCCCTGGAGGCAAAGGCTTGGAAACAGGCTCCAACTACTGTGTGACTCTGGTGGTGGGAGACAAGTCAACAGACAGCGCATCAGCAAGCAGAAGCTCTGAGCCTCCACTGCTGGCTTTGGCTGGGTGGGAGCAGGACAAATATCAGGACGCAGCTCTGAGGAGCTACGTGAGCCTGCCGCGGCCACGCAACAAGTCTGTCTTCAAAAAGTTCTTTGGGAAAAGGGACCTCTGAGTTTATCGATGATGATTTATAGAGATTGAAAAAAATTGTTTCGAATGTGCAGTGCACATATTAAAAACAGTTACTACTGACCATATTTATGATTAAAAGACATACCACAGTTTTATTTTTGACGGATTTTATAGAAATCACTTAGCTGGCTTGAAAGTCCTTATAATAAATAATTTTTATGAGTGTTTATATTCTTTTTCGCTTTTCTTGTTCAAGCAAAAAGAAGAAAAGTGTATGTGTGCACTGTGTAGTTGCAGATTTGAATCTGTATTCCTTCTTTTTGTTTGAGTAGTAGTTCTCTTTTTTTGGTAATCTTTGTATAGAAACCCACCTGCTCAGCAGACGGTCTGTTTAGAATCCCAGTGGTATCATCTTGACCTGGTTATGACCAAGTATTCACCATATCCTCAACTCACGATGCTCGTTGTACTATTACATCTTTACAGCTCCTCTGTTTCACATGTTTCATGTGTGTGCGCGTGTGTGTATGAGTTTGTGTGTGTGGTGCACCAAAATAATTTACTTAACCACAGATCAGCAGTTTGATACTGCCGAGCTTGTTTGATACAGATACTAATGTAGCAGAGACTATTAATAATAAAACATAAAAAAAAAAACTTGCTGTGGTTGTGATTAAAAGAAATCATTTCTAAGACAGTTTTGCTGAAAATTTCTGTTGCTGGAGCTTTGTTGTCATCTCGGGAGGCTTTGAAGAGAAAAAGGATTAGATGAATAGAGAGATTAAAGGCCAAGCTAGGCTAAAATTACCCTCACATCATTAGTCTTATTTTTGCATATGTAAACCTGACATCATTCAGAAGCACCAGATCCAGGAACTCTGCAGACATGGCTGCATAATTAGTCATGCATAAAGCATTTTTAACACTGTTTAGCATTACAAAATATCTACTGATTCCCTAAAAGATGCCTCAAACAGATGGCTTAGAACACAGAGTGCGCATGAAAATACACTGAAAACTGCAAAGTCAAAAAATATCTTAAAATGCTAATTATTTCCATGTGTGATGACCTATAGGACCTACATAAGTATGAGCATGGGCTGTGTTTGATCTATTAGAGCAGCTCATATCAGCTGAGGTGCAAATGCTGTGTCTGAAATTTTAATTTCAAATTTGAAAGTCCTCACACTTCATGCAAAGGCTAAAAATTGCTGAACTGTTAATTCAAGTGGAAGAGACTACCATGGCTGAACTGTTTTTGGGAGCAGTTTAAGCTGTGGAAACATTAGCTGAGCTGAGCTTGAAGTCTCTGTTCTTGATCATTTTCAACATGCACTAGTTACATGCAGACCTTCATAACATACTATGATTGTACCATTAGGCCTGCACATACACATTAAACTATGTCATTTTACCCTGCAACCACTAAATAAAATTTGTGTTGAGTAACACTATCACTGACTTTAAACCCCCCCCAAAACAAAACAGTTGTGAACTTTTAAGTCAGACCATGCTGCCAAAAGTCACAGTGTGGTCTTGGCACATACCTATGCATACACACATGCACAGAGCAGCTACAGTAGCGTGTGCAATGGAAAAAAGTTTGAACAGTTTTGCATTTGTGGTGTAAATTTGTCAGAAGCACCCAACAGAGGCATTAATCACAGCAGGTCGACAATCTGTGAATCATTATCCACACGCTGTAGAGATGAATACCTCTTGACTCGACCCTTTCAATATCCTGCAAAGCGCTCCATATATTTGTTCAGTTTATGTAACGCTGCGATAATCTATATGTCATTAGAGCACTCTGCGGTGGAGGAGTTAATGATCCACAATGACATTCTTGATATGGCATAAAGCTGCTGCATGTACATATGGCAGCTATTTTCTTGATGTACACTGAGTAGAAACGTTTGAGGGTTTTACTCTCTCTATATATTTTTTCTCTTTTGTAAAGTTTTGGAATGACGGACACATCAGCTCAGCGGCCCTGAGGGGAGCAGTACCAGCCAATCAATGGCTCACCATAACCCAGATCATTGTGTCCTCTTTGCCCTCTGACCTTACATATCATCCACTGACAGCTCCTGCTCCTTCCTCCACAGCTCCTAGGGGCTATTTTAACCCTCCTCTGAAGACACAGTGATGCTTCTGGAGGCTTCGAGTTTAGGATCATGTAGCGGAGCAATGGATACCAACTCACACCCATGCACCTCCGCTCTTTGTTTGATACGTTTCCTCTATCTAACCACTAGATACTGACCACAAGATATATCCAACCCAGCTGATGCAAAACTGGCCATGTTCCTCTTACAGGATGTATGACTCCTCACACATGACACATTCCCACAGGAAATAGGTTAGTGGTTTCTCTTGAACAACACAGAATTGTTACGTTGAAATAAATATACAGCTGTGCAACCCATTGTATGAATAGTAAAGGGGAAAAATGTGCATTTCTGAGATCGTGGAAGGATTTATTTATGCCATTATTTCATGTTTTCTTTTATATTATTTTCATTCTGTAAAGTGAGCTTTTGCAGGAAAGGTATGCTGGCAGCTCAGGCAAAGGCTTTGAAATCCAACACTGTCTGCCTCCAGCAGCCCCGGGGAGCCCATGAAGGTGAGGTAATGGGAAGAATGGTTTAGGAGCTATCTGCGGTGGGCAGCAGGGTGGAATAGTAGTTAGGAGCCCGGATCAAACGGCATAATTTCCACTGCCTTTGGATCCTTTCTGACATTAACTGCCCACCTGTCAGGATCCGCAGACTTTTGCCATACTTATTAGCACAGTAAGGTGTGGACTGACTCAGGATTTTTTTTACCACTATGTGGTGTGGGGACAGTGGACTTGGATTATCCATTGTGACTTGGATTACTGCTGGGTTTAAGGCATTATACACAGACACAATAGCTTTTTGGTATTATCCATCCTGCCACAATACAAGGCTGTGGAGATTGATAGAACAGTAGCAGTAGTAGTAAAGTAGTTTCAGTAGTTAGTGTGTGTGGATTTTTACACAAATCTCTAATCAGTCTAATGATAATCCCCATGCAGCTGAGTTATAGCACCTAAGGCTCCTCACTCGTGGCAGAAGTAGAAACTAATTTTAAAGAAGTCCACTTCTGCTATCTGTGCACAGAGCCTTTCAGGTTTATTTGTGTAAACAACCGACTGAGTGAACTGCATGGCACAGATATTTGTGGAGCCGGTTTGGCCGTTGCTATGTGAATATTTGGCTTGTTAATGAGCACGCTGCCAGAAGGCTTTCTGCAAGGTGAATTAAAGCTCAGATAGCTTTCTGGGAATATATCTGAAATTGCAAAGTCTGGTTGTAATACTCTGGGGGGGCCAGGTGAAACCTAGTGGCAAAAAAACCCAGAGAAAAATATTAAAGCTCACATACCCAGGCTACACTGACAAATGACCTTGATTTAAGGGGAGTATTGCTGAGTACTTACCATGTGCAGGCTTTGGCACAGAGAAATCTGACATCACAGATGTTAAGAAGCTTTAGCCTCAAATCTTACAATAAATCATAGTCATCTCGGGAAATAAAGAGTGAATTTGAGATCTGTTTTTTGTTTTCTTTTTTTGGGAGAAAGTTGGACTTGTTGTTTATCTCCCACATGGTCTTTGAACAATATGTTAGATTCTTATCAGTAGTGCTTGGCCTTTTGGCCAAGGGCTTCTCGGACAATATATCATACATCCCCCGCCTCTACAGCTGTCAATGTGCCTCCTGGGCTGGTGCCACATAGTGCAATAAGTGGGGAGAAATTTCCTCATCTAAGCCCCCAGCTCCCCGCCACTCTCACTCACACAGCCCCAACCCTTCCCTCCAACCAGAAAGCGCCCTTTTGTCCTGGATTGTTTGTAAGCTCTTTGCATTTCTGTGCCCTCCATGTGCTGGATAAAGGGTGGAGGGTGTCACACAGACATCTGTCACAGAGATATGGTGAGAATGCATCTCTGCGATATGGATATTAGTTCACTTCATATTCATTCAAATTGTTCTACAGGGTGGGCCATTTATATTGATACACCGTAATAACATGGGAATGGTTGGTGATATTAAAGTCCTGTTTGTGGCACATTAGTATATGTGAGGGGGCAAACTCCTCAAGATGGGTGGTGACCATGGTGGCCATTTAGAAGTCGGCCATCTTGGATACAACTGTTGTTTTTTCAATAGGAAGAGGGCCATGTGACACATGGCCCTCACACACAACTTATTGGTAATGTCACAAGAAAAACAATGGTGTGCTTGGTTTCAACGTAACTTTATTCTTTCATGAGTTATTTACAAGTTTCTCTTAGTTCACAGATATTGACATGTCGAAGAGGTTAACACATGAGGAGCGGATCGAAATTGTGTTGATATCTGGTGAACGCAGTAACCGGGTCATTGCAGCAGATTTCAATGCAAGACACCCTACAAGACCACCCATCTCCCATGCTACCAGTTTCGTGAAACTGGTTCAGTGTTGGATTTGCCAAAATGTGGACGCAAGAAAACTGTCACTAATGAAGAAACATCAGTGGCTGTCCTAGCTTCATTCAGCAAGAGCCCACAGCATAGCACTCGCCGCATGTCACTGGAGAGTGGCATTAGTCGAACATCCCTTCGGTGGATATTAGCTTCTCACAAATGGCACCCTTACAAACTTCAGCTACTGCAGCATCTCAACGAGGATGACCCAGATCGGTGCACAGAATTTGCAGAATGGGCAAAACAAAAATTGGAACAGGACCCTCAGTTCATGCAGAAGATTTTGTTCAGTGATGAGGCAAACTTTTATGTGAATGGTGAAGTTAACAAACAAAACCACCACTATTGGTCTGACATTAACCCACATTGGATGGATCCCTCCAAGACTGTTGGAACAACAAAGTGATGGTTTGGTGTGGTATATGGGATACAATGATAGTGGGTCCATTCTTCATCAATGGAAACCTCAAGGCCACTGGATATTTGAAATTGCTACATGATGATGTGTTTCCCTCTTTATGCACTGAAGCTGGCACGTTCCCTGAGTTTTTCCAGCAAGATGGTGCACCACAACATTATGGGTGCCAGGTCCGAGCATTCCTAGATGAACAGTTTCCTGGAAAGTGGATTGGTCGTCGTGGGCCAGTTGAATAGCCCCCAAGGTCTCCCGATCTGACCCCCTTAGACTTTTATCTTTGGGGTTATCTGAACGCAATTGTCTATGGTGTGAAGATACGAGATGTGCAGCACCTGAAACTACGGATACTGGATGCCTGTACTGGCATTTCTTCTGCGGTGTTGCTATCAGTGTGTGAAGAGTGGGAGAAGAGGGTTGCATTGACAATCCAACACAATGGGCAGCACATTGAACACATTTTATAAGTGGTCAGAAACTTGTAAATAACTCATGAAAGAATAAAGTTATGTTGAAACCAAGCACACCATTGTTTTTCTTGTGACATTACAAATAAGTTTGATGTGTCACATGGCCCTCTTCCTATTGAAAAAACAAAAGTTGTATCCAAGATGGCCGACTTCTAAATGGCCACCATGGTCACCACCCATCTTGAGGAGTTTGGCCCCTCACATATACTAATGTGCCAAAAACAGGACTTTAATATCAACAACCATTCCCATTTTATTACGGTGTATCCATATAAATGGCCCACCCTGTAGATTACCTTTGATGGAACAATCCTCACAGTTAGTACACATTAATACAGTACCTTCAAGCCCCCTGGCAATACGTCTATTGTTCCAGTCGCACAGTGGTTGTATATGAACAAAATCGTGGTGTTTACAGAAAACCACAATAACCATATATCATAACATTACCATAAGACTGGGAACAAAACACAGTTGGTTTGTGTGTGTGTGCATTTTGACACATTTTTACCCTTATACATAGTCATACATTGGAGTTACATTCACACAGAACATATTGATCCTGTTATTGGGTGATTTGCGATCTTTATTGTTGAGTACTTTCAGCTCTTCCAACCATTCCACCATTATTTTAAACCATCAACTTTACCAAACTATCTATTTTACCATTTATTCACTGCTTTAACCGAGTTATCACTACTGTGCCTTGCATTCACTTCATTGTTTGCACTGCTTATCCATTTTTAGCTCTGTATTCATGCTGTTGCGCTCTCAGCACATGGCGTCCAGGTGTTACAGCTGAGCTTTGTTAAAGCAACCCACAGTCTTTCTGTGCTTTCCTTGCCAGCAAGTGCCCCCGGCTGGGAATCACTTCTGTCAATGATATGCCCACAACATGACAGTTTGGACAGCATGGTTGCTAATTACATCATAACGCATCGAATGCATCCACACACACCCTTGATATGGTACAACTGGCAAGGCCTTGGCTACTGTTACATAACCCATCTGCTGTCTTGCTGCAGGGTGCTGACAATCACCTTCCAGTCAGGAGAGCCGCCTCCCTCGGCGCTACGCTTTGCCTTGCCCTGCCCTGAACCGCACCGTCCACTCTGCAGCAGCCACAGCAACATCATGTTGCCGTGTTAGCTGAAAGATGCGACCAGTGAAATGTTGACTTTGAAGCCGTTTCCGCGACTGCTGCTGGTGCCAGCGGATCCAGCCGTACGTCAGCGGAGCCCACAAAACAGATGCTGGCGCAGCAGCGTGTCTGACGCACATCACAGCTGGCAGCTCTTTCTGCAGCCAGCCTGACAGGTTACATCAGTTATACAAGCGTTGTTTTTATTTTATTTTATTTTTAAAGGGGGGGGGGGAAAGTATTTTCACTTTGAAACGACCCAAAGATGCTTTGGTTTTGAGACAAACAGCTTTGCCAGAGGGTTTCTATTAAAAACCTTTATGCGACTGCCAGACTGTGGAGCTCACGCAGAGAGAGGGAGAGATTCCACTTGCAGCGAGCTGATGCAAACGATCAGCAAACTCGGGAACTTTGAATGTACTTGAGCTACTTCACCTCACTCATAGCCACTGGCACAGCTCATCAAATTTTTTAATATCTGTTTACTTGTAATCAAAATATGCATTTTACCTTTGCAAGCCTTCATAAACCACTTTGAAGCTTTTTTGTGAAAGCATGCCAACATCTCAAAAACCTTAAATCCACTGATGCCGTTTATCCTTCACTTTAATCGGACTACGCACTGATATTGATGAATATCTCATGACCGAGTGTGGAATCCACGCAAAGTGCAACATATTTATTTGCGCCGGAGAACACGAAAACACTTGCCAGTAAAGAAAATGAACAATAAATACCCGAGAAAAACAAACTGTTTATTTTTAAATTATTTTCTGTTCACATTAGACGATGAATAAACCATGAAAGGATGGGCTGCATCGTTAAATATTGATCGACTTTCAATGAGAACAGCCTCAGGTTGATGAGACAAACGGAGGCTCGCATAGCAAAGAGCTAAATGAGTCAACAGGGGCACGGCTTCGTTCGCCCCTTTATTAAAAACGGCAGCACCACCTGACTTTGTGGGGAAAATAAAAATTAGATTTTATACTAACAGAAGAAAAATGCCTTCTGATGTCTCTATAAATCAGTTAAACAATAAAGACCTGTTTTTGAGGCTTTGACGTATTCACCCAGAAACTGAACTATTTCCCCGCTGTCTTCCATCTCACAATCAATTATTCAGCATGCACACCAGTCTGAGGCTGTATGAGAAAGGGAAGAAAAATTAATTGTGTACATAAATAAATGCATGTGACACACCAACTCCCCCAGCAGCCAGGGATGCCTCTAAGCTTAGGTCGCAACCCCAGTTGCAAAGCACGGGTAGATCCTTTTAATCGTCTCGGGCTGTTTGAACTGTTCCAGCGCTGACACTTAGAAAACTTGTAGTCAGCAAAGAGCCACACGCGAGCTGCAGGGTTTTTCCTTTTTAGTGGCTCCATACGAAGCTCAATATTAGGCTTTCAACTTTAAACATTCCTGCAGTGTCTCTAAGATGTCTTGTAGAATAGCATTTCTGTTCTCCTTAGACACCTAAATGGGAAAAAGAAACAAGTAAACAAAGAATTTAGAAAGTGTTTGTAGCCTGTGTGAGCAGAATATACAGCCATGCATTAAATACAAAGATTAATATGAAATAAATATAGAATATAATGTCCAATGCCTAATCTGACCTGCTGTAATACAAGTAAAATTACCAATGGTATGTCTTTAAAAAAAGGTTCATTCTGCCTCATGTAATAACTCCCCCAGCATGAGAGGGAGTACAGTGAGTAGTTTGCATGACAAAATCCATAACTGAGTCTTCCGCGATTAATTATTTTGACATTTGAGACCTCCCTTTGTTGTTAAATCAGTCACGCATGTTTTAGAGTTAATCCTGCCGTAGAGGAGGGATAATGCAGGGCATGGCCCCTGAATGTTACTGAACAGACTGCTTCCTAAGGCCAAGTGGATGCAGCCTAAGCAGAATCCTATAGCTATCAAAATCTGTTTTAAAATAGCAGGGAAAGCATACTAGGATTATTTATACTCACAGTGAACACCTTGACGTCCCTCCTGTTCCGCACCTCTTCGACCAGCCCGAGGGGTTTACCTTTAGGGATGGGGATGGTGCCCAGGATGGTGCAGGAAGAGCTATCTAAGGTCTGTCTCACTGCCCTGATGAAAGACTGGCTGAAGAGCTCCATTTTCCCAATCTCATCAATGACAAACACCTTCCTGCTGCTGCTGCTTCCATCCGCCGAACCAATCTGGAGATGAACAGTGCAGACATTAAATGGAGTAGTGGGGCTCAAGCTAACAATTACTTTGTCATCAATTGATCTTTAATTATAATGTCAGCAAATCCTTTGGTCTGTAAAACACCAGAAAAAAAGAAAAGAGAAATTTCCTAGTTGCTTAAAATCAAGCACAATCCATCTGAGGAGCTATCTATTCATTTAAGCCCTAAAGACTATTTTGGATGCTTAGTTTGGTTAGTTAAGGGAAACATCTTTTACAGGCAGACGCTCATCGTTTTAATATTTCACGTATGACTGACACCGAAAGCGTTTTGCGTGACGCTACACTGCAGATCTGCTGTGATTACAGAGAGAGTGAGATGAAAGTGAACCACGCGCTGCCGAGGCACAGACATCTTTCTTTACAGCGCATGTGTAGGCGTCACTCCAGGTTCACTTTACATGCCGGATTAATCACGGTCAGTGACAGCCAGACGGCACCACGAACACTAAAAATGTCACTGTGGAATTTACGTGTTTGCAAGCTTCCAATTATTCCATCAGTTTTCAGGAAAAAAATCAAAGTGGAGTTAAGAAGGGAGTCTTTCGCTTGCTGTGATCTACTGATGAGGGTGGCTTTTAAAAAAGCCCCTGTGCTGCTTACTTACATTTCTGAAGAGGGGGAGAGACAGATTTTCAAATGAAGGCAAGTCGACCACATACTGGCCAACTGTGTACTCCCGCCTGCCGTGAGGCTGGCTGTCTCTACTGTCTCTGCAAGTTAAAAAAGACGTGAATCAAAACAAAGTGAGAAAAAGAGAGCAGGCAGTTTGAGTGAGATTGCATGACAACACCGCTACCTGATTCTGGACAGGTGGCCCCTCGCTCCTGTCAGGGTGACCACATCAAAGCCGACTCTCCGGCCTCCTTCCCTGACCTCCTCCGTGTAAAAGCCTTCAACTCCCACTCCTGATGACACTAAAGCCTCGCAGGCTTTCTGGACCAGGGTGGTTTTTCCCACACCTGAAGGCAAAACAGACAAACTGTCAAACAACTGAAATATCACCGTTTCAAGCTGAGGGATCCTGCCTAAGTATTACTATGGTAAATCAATGTATTTAATCCTTACAGCTCTCAGACGATTAGGTAGCATAATATATTCATGTAAATCATCAATCGCGTCACTCCATCGTTATAATAATACTAAGAATAATAAACACAAACTAAACGAAACAAAAAAAAAAAAGGCTGAAACGTTAATTGGGTTTGTTACCCGAATAAGAGTAACTGGAACAAGCTAACCTTCATTCAAATCAACGTTAAGACTGACTTTTTCTTCGCTGGGACTTAAAACAGCTGACTGACCGCTTTAGATTTACAGCGACTTTAGCTTCAGCAGCGCTGGGTGCACTCACTGCTGACTGTTACCTGGAGGTCCTGTCAGAAATACGTGCTTGAACATTGTGGTTTCCACCGTCCAACATGTTCCTGCAGCTCTTCCGGACACAGAGTTGACGCATGCGCAGTAAGAGGTAAGACTTAGGACGGCACATTTAACGATTTTTTACATGATTTTTTTTAACCAAATCATCTATAAAAGACAAGTTAAATGGGTACATTTATATATAAAAAAAGTTTGCCATAAACAACTTATTTTTCTTTAAAAAAAAATAAAACTTGGGTTTTTATACAACTTTAATATAGAGTTTAACAATTTAATGTGAAAGAACAATAAATTGAAGAGGTCAAACAAATGTAGTGGAACAACAAGTCCAACATTTCCAAGTAAAGGTTAGTGAAGTATACGGTTGAATAAAACTAACATTTTCCGAATTATTAAGGTGCAGCTGATTAACTCTTTTATGCAAGATGCCTTGTATGAAATGCCAAGACTGCCCAAATCTTATATAAATAATATTGCTTGAAATCCATCAAAAACATAATTTAAGTAAAACGTGTAATTTAAAAAGTCTAAAATGTGATATAGATTACTATTTGTTTGAACTTGTGTTGCATTTCTTTGCCTTTGTATTCATTCCCCTATTGATAACGTTCCAATTTTTCAGTTTTATCCATTGCAAAGTTATTAGTTTAAGTATGCATTCATGTGTTTGTGATTATCTTCAGATATGTTAGGACAGCCATTTCAATTGTGGATCTGACAACAATGGATTAATATTTAAAAATTTGACCCAACACACTTTGACAGCCTGCCCTCTGAACACGAAAACAGAAACACATAATGAAATGTAAAAAGAAAATATTGAAACAAACCAACTTCTAAATAGGATGACACATACAAAGAAAAATAATAGTTAAATACGTATGAACAAAGAAATTTAAACAGATAGTAATTTAAAAGACATAATTGAAAGTGGTATAAGGTTGTATCATGCCTGATCATTTATTTATCTGTATACATATAAATATTATTTCCATAGTCTTTGTTTTCCTTGTCAAATGATATGAGGGCGTAAATGGAAAGTAGCAGGTGGAATTGAAAGGAAATGCCCTGAAATCAGGAGCTGCTACAGGACCTGGAGATTTTCAGCTTGTGACTAAATCTGCTGATTTGGCGCTTTTATGCTAAATGATTTGCATAAATGGCACGCTTATTGAGAATTTTCATCCTCTTATATGTTATCTAAAGACTCATGGCCCAAAGCTTAATGCAATTATCTAGTAGCTCCAGTATTAACTGAGTGATTAAGATAAAAAATGATTGCAAAATTTCCAAAAACGTCTTTATTCAAGAGCATTTGCAGACATTAAGAAAAGGAATTGGATATACAAGTTGATTTCTTTGCTACATACAATACTACAATTCTTGATGTTACCATAGGGTATATTTATATGCTTCCCCCCCCCCCCCCCCCCCCCCCCTTTACATAGTGTACCCAGGGAGTTTGCTGGCCACTAGCTCAGAGATATGCTGATACTCTTTCCTAAAATCCAGAGATCCCAGTTCATCCTCCAGTTCCTCTACCTCCTGGGGTTCAACGGAGGACACAGAGTCTGCAGACAATCCTCGAATGGGGATGCTGTGGTTGGCTAACGCGCTCTTCTGACCTCTCGATGACATCAAGCTCTCAGTGCAGGAAGTTATTTCCACTCTGCCACTCGCTGACATCTGCTTTCTACTTTGCAGGGGGGCTGACCTGTCTCTGTCACACTCATCAGAGGAACAGCTGAGGGCAAAGGTTTGGGTACGAGGTCGGATGATGTGTGTACCCCTCAGAGTATGCTTTGGAGAGCTGGGGGCTTTGATGGGCACAGGAAGGGGGACTGATCTTCTCTGGATGATGTCGGATTCCGAATCAGAGTTCCAAATGCGAACTGGAGACTTTGGAGTCTTTGCTCTGGAGGGCTCGGGGCTGCTCAAAGGGTCAGGAGAGTAGGCATCACTGGGCTCGAGACTGTTAAAGTCATCAACATAGTCTGCTTCCTCATTTCCATCCCCGCTGGAGTCTGAAAATGAAGACTTTGAGCTGCTGCGTCTGCGGCTTCTTGAAGATTCAATTTTATCTCCGCGCCTGTCAGATTCAGACTGTGATTGATCTGATTTGCTGTGATGCTCGCTCTTGTCTTTGCTTTGGGGAACACTGTCAGTATCCACGCTGGGGATGTGAATACATTTCGAGACTCTTTCAGAAAGAAGAGACTTTTCTGAAGTTGTCGGAGAGCCTCTGCATTGTTTACCCTTGACTTTCACATGCTGTTTTTTCTGTTTTAGTGTGACTGTTTCCTGTAGCGCAGAATCCCGGCTGATGCTCTGCATCACCGTCTCAATATTTTCATTAAAATCAGAGCTCCTCTTTATTACAGACTTCCTTTTTCCAGACTTAATGGTTTTATGACCTAACCCAGTCTTTTCGTTTACTTGTGTTTTATTCTGTTTTAACTCCTCACATTCACGACGGCTTACTCTGAGAGGAGAAATCTGCTTCAGCCTTAGATTAAACGTTTTAGTTGTTCCACACACAAGCTTCTTCCTGGGTGATTTACATGAGCTTTTACTCTCAAGCAACATATTTTCTTTTTTGTCCTTTAGTTTTACAGAATCAGGTCTAACTATATGTGTGGAAACATTTCTGGGGGAATGAAAGCGTCTCAGATGAGGAAAAGTTTCCTGTTTCATAGATTTGGTTTGTGCCTTCTGTGGTGTGTTTTTAGCTGAAAGCTCTGCAGAAGCAGGCCTGTATATCCAAGCTAGACTGGGGTGAACAGTCAAGGGCTGGTTGCTGTTTAGCTGTGACAGTTCAACGAGCAGAGTGTTTAGCAAAGGCATCCGCTGTAAGGCTTCCCCGAGGACATTTGGAGGCATTGTGCTTGTTTGTTGCTTTCTTATTTTCGCATCGTGTCTCACTTCTGAATGCATCGCTGGAGAACTTGGACTTTCCACTTCCTTTTCATCCACTTCGTCCTCTGAACGTGAATCTTCAAAAACAGGAGCTTCTGAATCCAGAGTCCATGATTTGTAATCACCTTGTTCATTTACTCCTTTTTCCTCTGCAGAATAGTAAAGATGTGGGGGACAGAATACAGTTAAATCCTCCTCAGAATCATTTTCAGCTTGGTCTTGTGGTCTGTGTTCAGTACCATCAAACACGTCATCGTCTTCCTCCTCCTTTCTATCTTTACTTAACAAAACTTCTGCATTTACCTCCGCTTTGCTTTGGGCTTTTCCGCTACACTGTGGGGTTGGTGAGCAGACATTTCCAGAGTCAGGAGGCTGCGATGTAGACTTGTTTGTCTCCTTGACATGTTCTTGTGCCTGCTGCCCTCCAGACACTCTCTCCCTCTCTGTGATGTGTGGCAGCAGACTCGCTCCTAGACATAACAGTTTATAACTCAGGGACATTGCTCCGACTTTCTCCCCCGCGAGGTTGCATATAGAGACAACAAGCCCCCTTTCTATGTGATAGGAGGGACTAGAAATCCCCCGTTCAGTCACATCCTGCCTGATTCTGTCCATCGCTTTAGCCAGTGATATCAGACAGGAGCCGACTAACTTGGGACTCTCCTCTGTAACATCCAGCACCATACCATACAGCGGGGTGTTGGACAGCTGTACGTGCAGTGAGATTAAGTCCATTTTGAAGAAACAACACTTTCCTCTGTTAAAGGCGAACATTCCAGGTTTCTCCTTTTCATTGTGCCCGGGGTTGTTACTGCTCCCGCTGATCTGCTGCTGTTGCTGCTGTGACTGATAAATTAGCAGCGTCGGAAAGTTCAGGAGTGTGACTCCCAGAGCCAACTCGTTAAGGATTTTACAATTTTTCTCTACTCGAATGTATTCCACTAAAAGCTCCAATGAAAACAGAGTCTCCGGATTATCGCTGTTTGGTTGTCCCGACATTCCGAAAGCTGTTTGGCCACAGAGAACTAAAGGGCTAACTATCAAGATGTCAGATAATCCGCTAACAAGCGCTTTTAGCTTCCATCGGCTTCCATGGAAACAGCTGTCGCGAGGGTTTTACGTCAGAACGCGAGATTTGTGGGAAATGATGTTTCTCTACATACGACGCGGACTTAATTAATTAGCCAGTCGACAATTTCGGGGGAGGTGGGTTTTTTGCGCGTTTTATTTATTTTTTAATAAAATAGCTATTACTTAAATTTGGAGCGCTTGTTCACAAGTTTAAATCGAGAAGCATAGAAAGCACAAAAAACGATAGACGCGGAAAGAAAAGCGATATTCAGGTAGTTCGAGGGAGTAACTTTCCTGCAGTTCACCAGATGGTGCCACTGTGGGGCTTATTGGACTTATACCCTAAAATAGACTTGTGGCAAATAGCAACAAGGCCACCAGACTTAGTTTGCAGGACAGTTTCATTAGACGCCTTTAGGTTCTTGTGGAGGGTTAGGGTTTATCTGGTAGTCTTCCTTCAATATTAACCTACAAACCTATATGTATAGGTCATCACAGGGGAGCGGAGTAGCGGTGGGCGGAGCCTCGCTGCGTGTCGTCATCACGCAGAAAGGTGCTGGATGGGTATCGCTATGGTCCGCGCTACTTCAGTCTGCCGGAGACTGAAAGGGGGAGATGTGAGAGCGACTACGGCAGCTTCAGCTGGCTTTACCTTTTACGGATAACTAACGCCGTTAACAACCGGGACAGGACACCGGCTCGGATTTGAAGGTAAGCCCTGCACGCCCTTTTTCGTTCTACCTCTGAAGGTAACAACAAAGTAAAAAAGTGAAGCTGGGGAACTAAAAGCGGGGAGCGCTGCACACGGGCAGAGTGGCAGAGGCGTACAAACTCAGCTGGCACGTCGATGGTAATGGTGAACACAAAGGATAAAGTTGATTTCAAGCGCCGATGGTGCAGTCCGAGCGAGGGGTGGAGGTTATGATGTTTCAGGAGTGGACTTTATGTATATATATAACCTATATTTGTCTCTCTTCCTTATGACTTATGCTGCTGGTCAGTTTAACTGGATTCCTGTTTGTTTACTCAGGGCATTGCAAGCTTTACAAATAAAGCCGTTTCAATGTAAAACATCTTTATTTTAACATTCTTGGAGACAGAGTGCAAGCTTCTTATTTCGGTGTGATTTTGAAGGAACTGTGTGTTTGATAACGTTTACTTATGGTAGTGGTGATGGTTTGTGATGGGGGACGTGGGGGCACAGTGGACTGGAGTATTTTTGAATGAATCTGTTTTGAGTGGCGTGCTTCCATTAAAACGGTGGGGGGCGATAAAGGCAGCTTTGTCCAACTGGCCGTGTGTAATAAAGCCTTCACTTGCTTACCAGCCCATATGCTCTCACCAACTATATTTAATATTTTCCTCCGAGAACCTGAGTGGGATATGTTTTTTTATGTAAACAATTTGCTGCTGTGTTTTGTGTCCTTTTTGTGGTTTTACTTTGCAGCAGTTTGTTATTAAGAGCAGACAAAAGACAGTTCCCCCCTCCAACAGTCCCGGTTGTTTGGTTTCTTCATAAATAATATCTGGCAGCCAGCTTCTACACAGCATATACAATCTTGTTTGGTTGCTGGCCGCTTCTGTGACCTATTCAACATACACTGCACTGTATACTCCACTGGGAAAGTAAGTCCAGTGTTGTTTGTCCTTAAGCACCGTATCCTTCCTGCAGGAAGTTGAGCCTCCACGGTAACTAAATCCCCAATAAAGGGAAATAAATAGGCCCAATTCTCTGCTGATGGCAGGCTACAGATACGACTAGGTGCTAGGAGTGTAAATCCTGAGTTTCTATTGCTTAATTTACAGTCCTCTGCATGCTTTTCCTTTTGTCTTTGCAGCTTACATCTGACCACATCAAGCATACATAGTTCTCTGCTCCCGGAGAGCTTAAAATCAATAAGGCACCATTATTTTTCACAGGGTTTTGAGTCTGGGAAAGATTAGTTTTCCAGGGGATTTGCCGAACTAAGTAGGCAGAGAAGTGTTTTAAGATGGTATGTTCATGGCCTGCTTTAATGTTTAACTTTTTTTTCTTTCCTTTTAACACTAAAAATGCTTGGCTTAACTGCAGCTGTCATAGGTCTGCATGTTAAGGAAGCAACCTGAACGGGTGCAAAGATGTCTGTAATGATGTGTGGAATATTAAGCAATATTGTGCACAATAGTCAATTGTTGTTATTCTTTGTACATAATGGAACCCTAATCCCTTTTATCTTCTCATTCTCGCTATCATCATGCGCATATTTCTATTAGGCTACCTTTCTAGGTTGGATTAATGTCTTTTGTCTTTTGTTAATTTCTGGCTGCTGAGTTTTACATTTGAAAGTTACATTGTAGAAGCAAATGTAGGTTTTTTTTTTTCAGATGATAAAAGATTAAAGATAATGTAGATGAGATTAAGGGTCCTGGGTACCCCATCTCACCCCCTGTCATTGGCACACTCCTGGAGCAAGACTTGCTCAGCAGCCACAATAATGACAGTGCCGTGGTAACTCCTTCAATCTTAATTTGAATAGGGATCTGTTGTGTTCTGCCATCAATAGGTTGCTGAGAGGGCCCCAAAGAAGAAATATGTGCTCATCTATTTCTAACAGCGCCTTCTGCATGACTAACCAGACAATGGGTAATTGAGCCAGATAGATATGTCTTTCAAAATAAAGTTATGTGCGCAGCTGAACAATAAGGCACCTGTCAGGTCTGGCAGAGAAACGGCTTCCTGTGACATGCCCGTGGGCCATATCCAGTTGTTATCATTGCAGAGCTGTTTAGGATGTCTTCCGGGCTACTGGGCCTGGAGACGCCTAACTAGAATTACAGCCATTATCCTTGGGTTGTGTCACAGAAATTGTCTGTGAAGGTGTTACTGTAACACATCGATTATTTAACAGTGTTGGCGGTTATCAGTCTTCTCACATCAGTTGCTTGCTTGGGATGTTTCTTTTCTTTCTTTTGTTTCTGTTCCCACGGTGCTTTCCTACCAGCATGCTGACAAGTCATAATTTGGAAAACAGCAGAAGTGAAACAAAACTGCTAAAGGTCTTGGGTTTAAGCCAGGGTTTTGTTTTTTTAATAATGATGATGCATTTCTCGCCATTGAAGGATTCTCTTGCAACCATTTCCAACCAGTCCCACACCCCTTTCATGTGATAAGGATCAGAAACCTCGTCTGGTGCGTGCCAGCTGACTGGCTGGCTGGCTAGCTGGCTAGCTAGGAGTCACAATGGGTCTCCCCAACCAAATCCTGTTGCTTCAAAACCAACCAACCAGCAGACAGGGGATCACATGCTGCCTGCTCATGTTGTGAGAGCCACTCTTTCTCTCCACCTTTTTTGCCAGCCTTTGTTTTGATTGCGGTCTGGATTTATGGAAGGATTTAAGTAAACTCACCGCTGTCAGGACAGCATAGATGAAGTCATTAGGATAATGTTGTTGTCGTTTTTTGTGAATTTAGTCTTTGCTCCACTTGGGGTCTGTTTGTGATGGATGTGGGTGATTCACTAAGCACTGTTCATAATGTGCCCAGAGTAGACAAAAGCTTCCTTTTTAATTTGGGATTATGAAATTTGTATCGCTGATGATCGGGTAAAAGCACCAGAACTATCATCAGTACCCCTCATTTATCTGGTAAACAATAAACCTTCCACATGGTTCTCAGAGGAGTATTGAGATATCTTGTTCTCGCTGCTGATCAGCATGGTGATTTTCCTATTGGGTTATTCATCAATTTTGTCTGCACTGTGCACAGTATGGTTTCTTAATGTGCAATCATTGTAATAGTATTAAGGTGCTAATTTTCTTGCTTAGTCACTGGTTTGTGCCAGTATTCATCTCAGGAAATCACTGTGAGAACAGGCCTCCCTAGTTCCATATTTACACTCCTTATGCAAGATGGACAATTGAGACGTTATGGCTTGCGGTTTGTATCCTGGGAACATGGTAACAGCCTTGGTGTCTGGGACATGTATCCTTTGTTAATCTTTGTTGACCTTACTTTGGCATCTGATAGCGTCAGCAGGAGTGAAGGATGCTATACGATGTTTTGAAGCTCCTTGGCTCTAAGTCAGACTAAGGAATGGCATGTTGTATTTTTATATGCTTAACACATTACTGTTGCTTGTCATGAAGACCAGCTTAACCAGCGTTGACCTTACCGTTTTACATGACCCCCACATAATTTTCAAAAAGCAGGCTGTATCCTGTTTGCAGGACAGACAGATGTGATGTTGACTACATGGCAGTGGTTTACAGACAGCAGACTGTACAACAATGCTTTGTCTGAAAAAAAATTGTTAATTGTCCATATGCCAGACAGAATTGTGAAATATGGGGCTTCTTGGTCTTGGTGAGACTGCCTGTTTAAATAAAAGACTTAATAATTTAATGTAGAAGGAATATCATTGTCATTCCCTCACCTCAAATCACAGGTTTATCCATACAGTCAGTATGGTGTGAGGGTTGTTGTTTCACCAGACTCATATTTAACATTGACTTTTTAAAAACTAAAATTAAAAAAGTCCCGTACATTATAGATTTGTAGCTGAGAAGCATGTGGGCGAATGCTTCTTCCTGCCCCAATGAGCTATGCTCACACCCACTGTGTTTGTACCATAAAGGCTGGAGAAATGCCAGTGAAAGTTATTTATGTGCTTTGTCTAAATGTTTTGTCGCTGGTCTGCAATGGAGAGGATAAGTCCTGGCTAGTCACTGACTTGATGGGAGCCAAGACCGGCAGTGACCCATAGGTTAAGTCAGTCGGTGTTTCCCCTGACAGGCCCGCACAATCGGGACAGCTGACCTCTGTTGTTGCAGCCAGCCCACTTTGGAAGATAAGGAGGATTTGGTGCCCCTGTGCATACCTCCTCCCTACCGTAGTGGAAATTAATAGCCCTGTTTAAGTAAATGGACATGACTGGGTGAGGATGATGCAGACAGAGTCCAGACAGGATGTCATTTCTGTACACTTTTCTATCAGCGTGTCTTCGTCTGTTTATTGGAACCTCAGTATATCACATGTGTCACACACAGGAAGTGGAACCGGTTACTTGTTAGGAATGTTGCTTTTACTCTGTTTGATTAAATGTGTGTCTAATTTGATTGGATCACAAATTGGTTGTAGTGTTTTCACCTGTGTCTATCATGTGTCATTTGACTACTTCTAATAGAAAGTCAAAGGCCCCCGTAAACAGTTGCTTCTTCCACCTATCATCAGTCAGATTTGATTGGCAGAGACCAATCAACTGCAGTGATATGCAAGTAAGGCTTATTCCAACTGTAGGAAAGATGCATATGATTTTGTATTTAGTGCTGTCCACTTGGAATCTGATCTCTCTCTCTTGCATGCACGCACACCTATTGTATCAGCCCAGAGATCCAGAATCAGTGTTTCCCTGTTGTTTTCCCATATTACTCAAGACATTGTGTTTTCCCTGATACAAATGTATATAATAGTCATCATGGTATTCCTTGAAAGTACAGAAAACTGCTCCTGTAGTCTTAAAATGTGGGCCAAAGTGAGACAAAGCCCTCCCGTGCATGCATCAGTGTCCTTGACTGTCAGATCGACCTGGGATAAGCTAAGGCATTTTAAGCGTTAAAAGTGCACGACTGGTTTCTGATAGAGGATGATTGTAATTAACAACTGAAATGGAGCAGATCCGTGACAGATGTGCCATAAAGTGCTCTGGCTTTAGTGTGTGTGTGTGTATCACTGGGGCATTGCTGCTGGGGCCAGTATCCTTCACTTAACCTCGTGAGCACACTGCAGTGCTTCTACACTGTTGAGCACAAGGTTATGACAAAAATCATTAAAATCTACATTGGTAGGAGGATGGCTTCAATGAATATCGCACTGTAGAGCTTAAGCGGTAACAAAAGGCTCAAGTTTTAATATTAGAAATGTCTATGTCTAGACAGCGATGCAGAATTTTAACTCCTTTGCGCTATATGATGGGATTATTTTGTTTGATTGTTTTGCTGTGTGTTGCCCTGTTGTGCCTTGTTTGCAGAGTGGTATATGCAGTATTTCTGTTGTGTATCAGCCTTTTTCAAAAGGAAGGAACTTTCTCCTAAACAGCCCTTTGTCAATTGTGAGAAAGTGTTGCTTTTTTTTTTTTTTTTTTTTTCGCTTTTTATAGCCGGTTCCTTTCATGTTCCCAGCTCAATAACATGAGACAAATTAGAAAGTCTCGTCATGGTCTGTAGCCTGTCATTGTGTTTTTAAAAGTACTGATGAGACATATTGGGAGGAGGATGTTATTCTTGTTTGTGCTTCCACTGCTCCATAAATCAGATGATAATGAGTTTAGCTACCCTGGGAATCACCAAACCTAAAACAAATGTGGCCATTTGTACTTTTATTGTCACTGCGAATTTTGAAGTGGTGTGATGCAATGCGTTATTGTGATTGTGTCATTTCTTTCGACTCAAGCGCAAAGCTATTAAAATCTTAAGTGTTGGCTCGAAGAGGTCAGAGCTGTTCTTCCAAGCTCCATTTGGTGCACATAAACATCATAGTGTCTTCAAAATCCTTTAAATATAAATATTTGGTTTCTTGGAGTTCAGTTTAGATACTTTCTCATTCATGCGTGAATAAACTGGGACGTTACTGTGAAGCTTTTTTTTTTAAATTTTTTTTAAAGAAAGTCATTTACTGAAGCACAGAAATGGCTGTACGTGATGTTGCCTTTGGCCTATTCTTGTAAGTTGGTATAGTCTGAATATTTTAGACAAGCCTGAGATAATACAGGGAAACCTTTTACACAAAGTAGATGGGAAGGCTAAAGCGGAAAGAAGCTGAACAGTCAGCTTGGCCTTTCCTTGTTCTTGGGGCAGAAGCAGCAGCGGTATGATGTGTTTAAGGAGCACCGGCCCAGCCAAGCAGATCTAATATGCTAGAACATTATAGTCCATCTCTTTTTTTCCCTTCCTATTTCTTTCTTTGTCTAGCCCTGCTTCTATGGGATTTGTAGAGATTATTGATGGAGGATAATGATCTTGAGTGACAGTGGCCTGATTTTCTTTTTTCCTTTTTCTTTCTTCTGTAATCGCACTGTTTGTCACTGTGAAGGAGATCAACTGCCCCCTCCTCCTCCTCTGCAGCGGAGTGTATTGAAAGCTGCTGTGGATGTTTGGAGGTTAGCCACAGGGGGTGGCAAGATGCAGAATGCAGAGCTAGAGGGAAAGCACTGAGTGCTAGTCTTTATATGGGTTTACTGCCTTTAAAAGAAGAGGAAAATAAGATTACATAACACAATCAGGACAAACAGTGTCCCAGACACTATGCTAGGACTCCGACAGGAGATTTGTGTATTTGTAATTCTTACATAGCTCCACAGCTGTGTGTTCATTCAGTGCTTACCTTCCCCAGGCCATGTTTACTGGAAGCCTTTGGAAGCTCTCTGAAATGTAAACAGGACTGTAGGGCCACAGGCAGTTCAGCGCAAAGCTGCATGAGCTCGAGCCAAAACACAACGAACCAATGAACACACAAATGCTAGATGCACAGCCAGGTGCTGTATATCTGACCGCAGGAGCAGCTGTATAATTACATTGTTCTCATCTGTCTCAAGATGATCTGTGTTTGGGAAGAAAACACAGATACCAAAGGACAGAGGTCAGAGGAAGCTGACAACCTTTGATGGATAGTTTGTAGTGTATTTACTTCAATATTCTCACAGAAAGCTAAGCTAGCTACACGGCTAGTCATCAGGTCACACACGCAGATCTCTCAGGTGATGACATTTGACATATCCTGGGGGTGCATAACGACAGAAATTAGTGTCAGTTAATTATTTCCTGTCATTTTGCTTAATTTCCACTGAAAGGCGGTCTGAGCCCGGGGGTCCCTGAGGAGAGGTCTTGCTTTTCCCTTTCCTCACACAGAGACGTTTTCTTGTTTAGTCAATGCTGACTTGTTTGTTATATATTTGCTGTTGTCCTGCAGAATAGACAACATGCCCATGGCAAGGTGGTGTACAGTAAGGCCTCCTTCACCAAGGATTATGCATATGAGCTTGCTCTTTCTTTGTATAGGCTTCAAATTTTCACTGGAATCTCCACAGTTGTTGTTTGGGAAAGAGATTGAATGAAGGATCAAAGGGAATAAAAAAACAACAACAAGATATTTATTTGCACAGGAGAAATATTCTAAATATATAAAGAGAGAGATATTTATACAAAGACAAATATATTGTGCACATTCTTTCACAGTACAGGTTAGGATATATGTGTGGATTTTTTCCATTATAAATTATACACATGGGAGCCAGATCAGAGATGACAGAGTAATCATTACAAATGACAAAGGTTCCATACTATCAGGCTAGTGTAATAACTGTGAGGGTCTTCTGTGACCTTAATCCCATGTGAATTTGCCACATCCATAATTTGTAAAGTAAAAATCCCCTGCCCTGCTACCAACCACATCCAAACAATGTAATAATGTCAGTGGTGCAAATCAGTACCTTTCTATTATTGCTTTCTCTCTTTTTGCCGTGTGCGTGTATGTGTTCTCAGCATCTTTCTTCGGCCTGTTTCCATCTTTTAAAGGCTGCACTGGCTTTTTGAGTGCACATTCACATTCACGGGGCTCAGGTTGTTACACAGCATGGAGACCCATTCGCAGAAAGAGCCCGCTCAAATCCATTAGAAGAGCGAAATCTCAAAGGATGATGAAATGGATGTGAGGCAGCATGCGGTAAGGAACATTTAGCTGTCATTCTTCAGTACGCTCAACATTTATTCTGACATCATATCCAATGGGTAATGTCTGTTAATTCCAGTAAAACATAAAGACCACTATCCCGTATGAATGTGGTGCACGAAATATAGACGTGGGGTTTGTCATTTCAAAATCAAATGAGCTCCCCCGGTCGTACAAATTCTGTGGGAATAGGGCTATCAGTGCTGAAAAGAAGCATGATAGGATTTTGCCCCAGGAGTCTCATTGTGGGCTGTGCTTATTATTGATTTAATATTGAACCGAATAGTGTTAGTGTCTGTGGTTTCTTGGGGATGATAGTAATGCTAAGAAATCAAATATTTCAAGGTCAAATGCAAACATTACCCAACAGACTCCAACAAAGTGCTAAAGTATGTGTATCTCTTATTAACCAGGCAGATTTGGTGTGTAGGAACAGCTTGTGGGAGTCATTCATCTTATCAGCCCTTGCTGGAAATAGTCCAGCAATCTACCAAAAATAAAAGCAAGGCTTTCCTCTGTTCCACTGAGTCGGTGTAACTTATACTGATGCCAGCGCCTGGTGATTTCTCCAAATGCTGCCATCTTGGTGACATTCTTGGGAGCCTGCTGCAGTTTAGAGATAAGGAAGTGAGGAATAAGAAAATCTGTGTTTATTTTTGAAGCCGCTGTAAAGTCTGTCCAGTGCTGTGATTAAGGACAGTCACCTTCCTGTGCGCAGTCTTCATCTTGTGACTGATCTCTGCACGAGTGAGGTCAAGTACATTAAAGACTCTAGCTCCCGCTCTGTGTATGTCAATCCGAAATTGCATAAATATTGATGTCAAAAGACTTTTACGTGCATTCGCTAGCGGAAGAGAAGCTGCGGTGTGGGGTAGAATTGTACTCCTTATGACTGTTGGGATTTTATTTCCACTCTCTGTTCACTCCCTCCCCTCCTTCATAAGGGCACCTCATCAGATCGTTGGCCTCAATCTGTTCTGAAGCTCAAAGGTCACTCAATCACCAAGGACCCACACGTCAGGTCCTATCAGTAAACTTGGCTCCTGGTAGGAGGAATTAATTCATCTATTTTCATCTCCCTGGACACTTTTCTTCATTTACCATTCAAAAAAAAAAAAGCAGACTGTGTGGAAGCTGAATAAAGCAAAAGCAGTAATTTCCCAACCTCCTCTCCACACTTTTTGTTTTTAACGTTTTATAAGATATGTGAACATATAAATTCAGACAATTAGTAGAGGTTGATGATGGCTTGCAAAAACGATATGTAGATATGCGCTGGAGTGTGTTTTTTCATCACTCAGACTAAAGGAAGGACTGATTAGGTTTGGTGAAAGATCAAGGTGTCTTGATCATGCACATCCTTTCTTGAGAACACAATAAAGCCTGAGGGGATTTCGTGATGCTTCGCTGTTTTAAAATAAAAATGTTTTTGCCCATAAGTCAAGAGTTCATTTACTGATTGTGACAAAAGCGCTCTCACGTGTCTAATAGGATAAGATGATGAAGTGATGACATTTTATAAAAGTCAGACATGCGTGGATCCGACCTGCTGGTTTCACTGGTTAGTTAAAGTATACGACATCTAGGCATTAATTGTTTACGGCAGCTGACTCCCGTCTAAATCAGTGAGATCAAGTGTGGTGCTGACGGGCGGCAGAAAAGAGCGTAACAGATTTAAAGCAAAGTAATCCCCCTCGAGTATGGTAAGGTGTGCACAGTATTAAAGACAAAGTGCAGAGGCATGATGCGACAAAGATGCATTTTTGCAAATTTATGCAAAGGTGTGAGCGTGTGGGTGGCTTTTCTTTTCTTTTTTTGACACACTTGTAGCCACCACACCTCCCTTAAACACACCCACCGCATGCCATGCCAGCTGCAGCTGTTGTGCCTCAATGCTAGAGATGTACAAAATTCCTCTCCCTCTGCAATTAGAGCTGGAGATTGCTGAATAGCACACATTGCAATGTCCTAAAATTGCTCTCGGTCTCCTTTCTTGCTCCCGAGAACTCTGAGTAAATAGAAAGCGATGAGAGCGAATCGCGAATAAACTGGCCCCGTCTGCCTCCGAGTTGACAGATTGTGTTTTGTGCGAGCTGCTCCTTGTGATGTGCCGTTACCCCGGTTAAAGAAACCAAAGGGTGGAAAAAGGCCTCATTGATAGGGTGGGTTTCTCATGCCTGACTGGGAATGTTCGCTTTCCACAGAGTCAAGTGGTGCATTGTGATCTCAACCAAAGAAATGCAAATATATAGAACAGATGTACTACTTCTTTTCTTCCTCATCCGTTTGTCGGCAGGAGTAATCTCTCACTGTGGTGGAAATTGTGTTGGGTGCACTCTGGGTGCAAGACTAAAGTGTTAACAAGGGAAAAGCCATGTCACCCTGGCACATGTGATGGCTGCCTGCCTTTCAGGGCCTTTTCTCAATAAGGCTAGATGCTCAGGAGAGATAAATGGAGGCTTTTGTGGCCTTTGCCAGAGGGAGAACTGCACAATGCAGGACGCACACAGAGCGAGGTCTTTTCCAGAGAAAATGGTTAAAAGCAGCATTTCTACAGTCCCTCCTCCTTTCCCTTGCTTTCACTCACTCCTTCACTTTCCTCATGTCTCTCGCTCTTACCCGCTCACTCTCCAAATCTTTTCCTCCTCCGTGAGAACTGAACCTTGCTCCCATAATGTTTCCATAAACGGGCTGAGGGAATGGAAATAACTCAGACCATTTCCCATCTCCTCCTTCTATCCATCCTCCCCCCACTTGCAGTCTCTTTACAGGGCTGTGGACAGTACCTAAACACACTGCCTTTAATGATACAGAGTGTTTTACACAGCTCCGAGCACTCGCAGAGTGCACCTCGTACACCCTGGTCTTTGCAGCCTTAATATAGCTGTGCTACTGCTGCTTCATCAGACATTACCAGGCCCCTCCACTAACAGGACTGCTTTGAACAGGATGGAGGTCAAATTGGTCTTCTGCCTGAGATTTGAAGTACCACTACACAGCCAGGAGACACTGCCTCTGAATTACAAGCTATTGTGCTCCTCTTCCACTATTACCTATCATCTTTTCTTTTTCAGGGTCTCTCTGCCTTCTTTCATTCTTGCTTTTTCAAGTTATTTTTTACTTTTTGATACAGTCATTATTTCCCATGCCCACTCTGCCCATTCTTATTTGTCCTGTCTCTTTATCTTTCCCTTCCCCTTTGTGACTCTTTGCATATTATTGTCTTAACTGTCGCAATGTTGCTGTCTGCTGTTTTACATGTAGATTTGCATGTCGGTTGTTGCCTGCATCTACAGGCCATCCTGCCAGCGCAGGGCAAACTCTCATGTGGGTGGCTGTCCTGGGAACAGATGTTTTTGGTGCCACTTGTAGGGGGAAAAGCTTTGAAAGCGACTCCATAAAAGAGATGCCAGCTGCATGACAAACTAGGGCCGCCTCGTCCTCAGGAATTCTATCAGAGCCATTTCTCTCTGAGCCCTGGAAACACTGCCTGTTGAGAATAAGCAGAGTTCTCACTTAATCAGCCTGTTCCCTTTGGATAACTTCATTAATTACAGAAGGAAGTTGTTCTGCTGGAACATATGCTCCAGATGGCCACAGACTTCACTTTTATATAAAAAAAAAAGTTAATCTTTTATTTCTTAGTTTAGTAGTTAGATTATCTTACATGTTTCTTTCTTTCCACTCTCGTTGGTAGTAGACTTTCATTTTCAGCACCTACGACATTTCCAGCAGCTGGATTCATATGATCATTTAGCTTTTGCTGTACCAGTTGTTTTGTTTGTAGCGTACACCCAACTTCTCTAGCCAGCTGTGAAGCAGGCATCTGGCATCTTCTGCGGTCCTCTAAAAACACTGGAAACCATATCGTTAACAGGGCAAAGTTGCCAGTGTCAGCTTTCCTTTGCTACTTTAATGCCTCTGCACACGTCCGTAGCGCAGCACCTCTGATTTGGCATCTGCACTCTTTCCCCTGCCAAACTTCCAATGAAAAGCAGCTCTCTGGCCAGTGATTATTATTCACCTGCTAATTTTAACCACTGCACTCGTCACAAACCCTTATTATGTCCCTTATGGATGAAGGACGTCATCTGTGCTGCACACAAAATGCACTGAACCTGAACCACTGGTGTTGGCCTTTTTTTTTTTAATTTTTTTTTACCAAACTAAAGTTAGGATGGATGCTCGCCTCAGGAGATCCCAGTCATGTTTATTGGTAATGTTATACAGTGTGCAAAAAATGAAAACAACTTGCTCAGATAAGATATGTTCAGCAAGCCAGTGGCAATGCTGTACTGTTCAAAAATTAATCTATGGGTTTGCTCAGCAGTGTGATTATAGCAGCAGGGAATGAAGTCTTCTTCATCTGGTATAAACAGAGATACGGTTGCAAAGCAAATGATTTGGGAAATGTGGTGCTCAGATTTTAAATGAAGCATTATTTGTTGTCTCCCATGTATTGGGCTGTAAGGACTGTCCAAGAGGCTGAAAACAAAAGTTCCCTGAACAACCACTCGACCACTCAATTTACAGCTGAACTGAGCATTTCCCTCTTCATGACAACATGTACAGGGGTGTGTTGTTGTCTAACTCATCCTTTTAAAAAGTCTAAAAGGCAAATTTAATGTTGATTATTAAAGCTGTGGTCATTTTGAGTGACGGGGGAGTCAAAGGAACGGGGGGTTTCACAGCTAGCTGTCTGCTAGGCTAATTTGAGTCACTGAACTGGACCTTTGTCTTGTTGATTGGAGCATTTGAATCCAGTTATCTGACAAGAAGATGGATGGTTGTGTGGCTGATCATACTAGCAGACAAAATAAGTCTGTGTGTGTAAGTGAAGTTCTAGTTTTCCTCTTTTAACCAAGCTAGCTAGCTTGGCTAACAAGATGCATTCTACAAGCTACAAGCTAATAACCACAACTAGCACGCAATAAGTGCTAGCACTCCACCGTCTTGTTTAAATGTGGTTAAAGCCATAAGGTGAAATTCGATGCTTCAAATTGGGTCTTCACAAACCAGAGATGACGCCATGGCAACTGCGTCCATATTTTATATACAGCTTATAGTATTGACCATCTAGCGATGTATTTCAATCATTTAGACATCCAAATGGCAAAGTTGTCTAGTAATTTTGAAAAAAAAAAAAAGCGTTTAGTGTATTTTTTATTTACCTCTTCTGTTAATCATCTTACAACTGTTTGACAGCTTTGAAACCATCACAGCTACATCGATATTCTCTTGCACATCTGCCATCATTTTGGTTCCACTCTTTTTATAGACTATTGATTTTCTCTTTTTGTGTGCGTTTTGCCTCAAACTGCCTCAAACTGCCTGAAGCAATAATGCGTGTTTCCCTGAATTCTCTGACTCACCGCTGATCTCTGTGCCCCTCTCTCCTCCTTTCTCCTTTCCCTCCCTCAAGTTTCCATCTTTGTTCAGAAAGGAGGTCTCCTGCCACTCAAGGCTGTCATGTGCAGAAAAAGTTGCCTAGCAACAACATAGAGGGATGCAGAGCTGCTGTTTACTCTCCACCCGCTCACCTCATGTGCCCACTACCCCCTTCTCTTTCGCTGTCTTCCCCTGTTGTAGAGATGGAGTGTTATGGATGGATGGATGGATGGTGGAGGCGGCAACGCAGCCTCTGGCTCTTTGGTGAATTTGGACAACAGATACAGAATAAACTGAGAGAAGGTGGAAAGGAGAGGAGGCGGGGAGTTGGTAGGGGAGTAGTGACATTCAAGAGATGATGTGTCTGCCTGTTGCCTGCCAGCTGCTATTCCTGCCTTCCTCTCAGCAGGGGGAACTGGCCATTTCCCTTACAGTACCCTCTGTACATAACTAAAAGAGAAACTTGTGCTCCCACAGCCTGCTGTTATCAGCCAGACTAAAAATACTGAGAAGCAAGTGTATCACATGCCTGGCTATCATCACACGCTCATGAAAAGAGGCTCAATCTCAGCAGATACAGGTACCTTTGATTCTCTGTGGATTATTAAATGTTCCCCGGTGGAAGCAATCAGGCAAACCCCTTTGTTAACTTGTTTACTGTAATTACATAGCAAGGCTCAATGGGTTCCTCACTGCCATGCTGAGGAAAGCTGCAAGTTGGCTGTGGAATGACACGAGTCACACTCAAGGTTGCTGAGAATCAAAAGGCTTCACAGACACAAAGAATCTCAGTGTCGAATTAGTATTTTTATCCATCGAGTCGTTTTATGAACGGTCCAAGGCTTTTGACATCAATATGATGAAAAGGGTTGATATTAAGTTGTTAGTGCTGCTGCTGTATAGAAAGCTTTATTTAGCCCAACCTTTTTTGTTTATTTTTAACCACGCCTAGCTTAACAAAACAAATCCTACCCTTGCTCTGCCATAGGTATGATATAGTCTGTGCTGTTTTAATTAAATTAAATTTTATTTTATTTTTTAGTTGGCTTTTATTCACTTCCTTTTATGTAAAGTGGCGTACATGGTGTAGATGCCCTGTCTGAGACCATAAGGAAACACAAGCCCAGCCTCAGGGATACACAAGCTGGTGTGTTCCAAGTGTTCGCCCTAATAAATCGGATGTTTTGTTTCAAATCAAATGTGCAGCTCCAACCACTGTGGTAACCCCTGGAAAACTTTTTTTTCTTAGCTTCTCTGGAGAAAAAGCTAGCAAAATTATTTCCTATAACACTTCATTAGGTGTGCAATATATTAAGTTATTAGCTATAAGTGAAAGAATGCTTCGCTTGTCTTTAAATCTACATAAAGAGTTGAAAAAGTTTGTGAGAATAACTCAAGAAATCAACAGTTTTGACCAGATTGCAATTTTCTACAGGAATTGGTGTTGAATAAAATATATTGCACCTTATTGATGAAAAAAAAGTGTCTCTTCTGCCACTAAAACTACATTATTTCGTTATATTTCAGCTCATTCAGAATGGACCAGATGGCCACTAGCTTAGACCCCAATTTTCAGTATATTTCCTTAAATGAGTCCAAATTCTTTCTGGAGTGTTTGAAACATGAGCTGAGAAAAGATGTTATTTTAGTGTTTTGTGAATGTATGCTGTTCTGCATGCGTATCCGCTTGTGTAATGACTACCTTCACTATGTAAATTACCCATCAGACGCGTCCGTTAGTGTGCAAACTAGCAGCGTTTGTGGGATTGTGCGTTTCTCCACAGGCCCTGCTTGCACATGTGTGTAGGCTGATGAATAGTTTGTCTGTTTGCTGGGATGCAGTGACAAGAACTCTTAAGTGTTACCTCCTGTGGGCTTCCCACTCTTCAAATAAAACTCTTTCCTTCCCCTCAACTCAAATCAAAGCTGAGAACCTGCCTGCAGAGGCTGGATCAAAGGAAGACTGTGGCACAAAGACTTGTACCCGCTGCCATTCATTCAGCTTGATTAAAGTCTGTCATTTCCTGCTATTAACACGTTCCTACCTCCAACCAGAAACTGAGCAAAGCCGTTAACAGGAAGTGGCTAGAGTTGTCACTGTGTTTGAAGCTTAATTATGTAACATTATATGCTCTTTCTTTAGCCTTCCTGTGTCTCGGGAAGGCTGACTTTTTGAGAAATAATAGTTTCAGTTACATAAACATATTTACAAATAGTTGGTTGTAGTTACTAAAAAGGCACAAGTTCAGTTTTTAAGCCACTCTTCTGCAGCAGTACTCTCCTCAGTGGTGTAGGTCACAGTTATTGCTCTCCACACCCATATTTCAGCCACTCCTTTACAGATTTCCAACCAGCTTCCTTCACTAAATCCATATTAGAGCCATGACACAGCAAGCTGACCACGGGTGACTCATCAACAAACACTTAATGGCAGCCTAATGTCGAAAGTGAAAATTACAGTGCCATATGCAGCTTTCTTTAATGGACTACCAACTTGGCAGGCACAGAGAAGTGATCATCTGTAGTGTTCACTGTGCAACTTTTATGAGATGATATGAAGCAGCACATAAGTTAATCTTTGTTGGTTGGTGCGTGTGTTTGTGCACGGGAGAGTGTGTAGACCTTAAAACCACAGCTGTTTGCTTCAAAACACCAGAGAGGGGTGTCATGCAGAGTTCTGTTTTCATACATTTCTCTTCCTTTCTTGCTCTGAAGACCATCATAACCTCACCCCTCCGCGCCTCCCCTCGTGTCTGGTTGCTGCAGTCTCCGCTGCTGATGGGAAAAAGTATGCAGTGCTTAGCATATGGCATGTGGATAGAGGGATTATCATTTTTGGAAAAAAAGAAAAAAAGATGCCTCCTCCTGGGCCTTTCTGTTTATTTCTGTGTTTAAGGTGGTCGTGGTTGCTGCTAGCTCTGTCTGCCGGACAGACCTTTGTACCAGGCTGTAGTTCATAAGAGAGAATGGATAAGTGGATTCCTGCATCTCCCATCACTCCAAATGTCAGCCATCATGAGGAACTTGGAAGGTCACAGGCTTGATCTGGGGATCTTTTCCTGGGAACAATAGCTAACCCCCCCACCGATTTTTCTTTTCTTCTTTTTTCCCCTCCATTCTTGTCCTTCCTGTCAGCCTGAGAAGCTCTGAATGTCACGGTCCATTCCCTGCCCCCAACCACCAACACCAACACTCAGCATTGCTCCCCACCCCAACTCTTAGCCAACACAGCCACCTACTTTCCCTTACATATGCTAATGCTGCAGCCTCATTCAGCTGTTGGTGGCTTTGTCACAGGGGGGAGGGCTGTGTGCATTAAGGGGCAGCTGTATGCATTTCACTAAATTGACTCCAAATAGCTGCCAGACTTGTCCTGATTTTACTCTCTCCTTCTATTCTTTATACCTTTCTCCATTTTTCTTTCCAAGCTAGCTGTTAGTAAAGGAGCAAAAGGAAGGTGCTGCAGTTTATTTTTTGAGGCTTTCTGCCGTGGAGTGTGTCGGGTTTCTCTCTTTCTTTGTGTGCTTTTGGGTGGCTTGTGCTCAACAAGTGGCTGATGGATTTAATGCCCTTGGATAGCATCTCCACAGTGAGCTCATTACCACAGTAGCTCACAGGTCTCTGTTCTTAGAATTTATGGCTCTGATGAAAAAGGACTCTATTAATCAGGTAAGCATGGCAACTATTTATCTACTGTTGCTTTTTCATTTAATGGCCTCACACAGGAAAATGGTGTAAAGGCTAAATAATGCACGTTAGTTAACATGAACTTTTGTTTGAGTTGCATTTATGTGCAGCATCATCTTTATAAAAAGTGGAGTAAGGCCTTTCTGTGTTTCAGACAGTTCTTGTGAGGTGACTAAATGAGTGATTCATCTGTATATCCGTGCTTGCTCCTGTCTTCTGTTCACATCCACTGATTGACTGAAGATGGTTTTGTGTCAGCAGCAGAGATTGCAGCTGCTGCCCTGAAGTCCAAATTATCTCTCTTACACCAAAATTCTGTCAGCAGCACTGGGCTGACGGTGAGGAAGAAACTTTGAAAAGGAAATAAAAAGCTGCTGGACTGAGTACACGGAGGGAAAGACAGTCTATGGCGGCGACGCGTGCTGAGGTCGCCCTGCTGTCAGGCTGCATAAGTGCTGCTGCCCAGCTGATGCGTGTGAATGTGTTTGTGTCAGTGCGTTGACTCTGTCTTAACCGCGTCAAACACCTACTTCCCCTCTCTTGCCGGTGATAATGTGACAGCGTGGACTCTGCCTGACCTGACAGCAGAAGCACAGATCTTCTGAGAGCTTTCGAGCTGAACACTTTCCTTTTGCAAACTGAGAGTTCTCCTCTCACCGTTTATCTTCTCCTCTCCCAGAGAGAGTGTACTTTTCTGAACAGGCTGCCATTGGTATGGCTGTAGCTAAGAAAGCAGCAGGCTGCTGGGAAGTGGCGGGGTGGGGGATGATGTGTGCTGATGGAAATAGGTGGTGGTTTATTCTGGAGACCTGCTGGGCCACATCAACCCTGCATGTCCCTTTCTGTCGCCCGATAGCAGAGAAGGCCGCTGTGGTTAGGCCCAGTTTGCGGGGGACAGATGGTCCCTTTTGGAGAAGGGCCACAGCACAGTGGTCTCTGTTCGTGGGGCTCCACCAGAGCAGCCAAGAACAAACACAGTCTCCTTCTGTTGGGAACATTCAGGAGCTTCGGTCTGTGAGACCTAATGGATTCAGGAAGTGACATCTAAAACTTTGCATGCGTGTTAGGAGTGTGACTGTGACGCTGATAATTTTGAATGACCTTTAAATAAGTGCTTTGTAAATGCGCTGCTAGTCAGATTTCCAATAACGCTGCATTCCATTAGTCATATTAGTCAGTATTCTTTAGTATTGTAACAGAGGAGAGAACGGGGGACTCTTTGTCCATAGCCAAGTTTGCAACATTGCTTTAATCTTTTAATTGGTGCATTGTGAGCTTTCTGTCACTTTCCTGCAGTTCTTGTTCTTTGTTTCCATGCGAATAAACAGGGAGAATCTGTTGTCCTGTCTATTTTAATTCTCAGATCACCCTGAAACAACTAAAGGACAATGGCAGTGTGCTGCCCGGCAGGCGCTGGGCAGACGGCCAGCTGGCAGAGCGACGGGGTAGGAGACTCCCATTTTCAAGCAAAACCAAGAGGAGGCTTGCCTCTCCTGCACTGCTTATAGCCAGCACCGTGATTATTGTGCTCCTTCTATATGAGCTTTAGTCCAAGCAACTGGGGCTCTTTTCCAGAACATAGCTTTGACGCATAGCTCCGCTCCACACCTTGTCGATGTGATGCGCTTAAGCTACCCCTTGATGGATTGCTGTTAGTAATTATGTTAATCTTGGCATGTAAAGGTCATCATTCTAGTGCTGCAGTGGTAATTTTATCAATGGCTGTCATCCGTAATGCATTACTTGGCAGTGGAATTTAAAGCCATGCAGCAAATTCATATGGGGTATTTTATACTTGCACTGGAAATATGACAAATTACTTGAGGGTTGAACTGTCAGCTTAGTCGCAACCAAGCTTCAGAGCTTTTGAAGTGCTTTAAGATGATGTGTTTTGATGTTTAATGAGCCTCCAGCATATAAAAACACTAAGTGATTGTTTTAGAGGCTCTTAACGTACATCAATTTAAAACATGCTTTATAACTTTGCAATGCAGACAATGACTTTGAAGCCATGTTTATATGAAAGAAATCAATGTGCAGTCATGGTTTGTTTGTTTTTTTGACTCATTGCATTGTATATTTCTGCAAACTCTCTATTGAGCTTATTTTAATTTTTTTTAATTATTTAAACCATTCACGTCTTGATTTACTTTTACTCTCGATGTCTTTGTATTGTTCATCACCCAACCTCCCCTCAGCTTCATTTCTTTTAAAGTGAGTTACAGGTGTTTGGTTTTTAACCACGAGTAAGAGTAAGAAAGCCAAATTTATAACTACCAAAACTTTTTAGCTCTTCATTCTTTGTCATCTCCTTAGAGAAGGCTTATTAAAATATTTTTCCAGCCAGGTTGTAAGCGGTTACTTGACGTGCTGACATTAAAAAGCTTGGGTGTTGTTAGTGTCGCTATTTTTATCTTTAATTGTGACTGAGATGAAAATCAGGCTACACTGTAAGAGTCAAATGCTGGTAATTCCAAAGTGTTAAGACTCCATTTATGTTAGCAGTAATTGTGTTGTCTTTGTATTTACCCCTTAGCCAAAGTTCACTCTACAGACTCACAATTATTTAGGCCACTCTGCTCTGGCGGAGCCTTTTTCTTTGTCTATAGTGGAGCATATGGTAGATATTACGGGATTTGAAAGTGTGCAGGAAATGAAAAGAATTCACTTTTTTTTGTAGTTTCTGTAAGGTAAATACTCACTGTTCCCTCAACCAAGTGAAATAGAGTCACATTGTGGTTGACCCCTGAGCCTCAGACTCAGCTGTAGCCAGCACATTCCAGATGGAGCTACAGCCAGCACAAAGCAGAGCAGGCTTCAGGGCACGCTGGTGTAGCAAAACGGACTGCGTGTTCATGTTCATGTAAGCCGCCTCCCTGATAAGACTAAGGCTACAAATAACCACCGGCCCAAACCGCAAACTCCACAGCGAAGCAAACAGCTATCTTTTGTTTAATTGTACGTGTGAGAGCATAGCTGTTGACAGATGAGGTGTGGCTCGGTAACTGCTGGAGGGCTGTCACCTCGGGTTAGAGCTGCAGCCACAGAAGCAGATTATCAGATTCGGCTCAGCTCGGAAAATGTCTCTACTGCCACTTGTATTCCAGCCGTTTTCCGTCTTGTGTCTGTGGAAAGCCGTTCAATTTTAGGATGCTGTGGAAGTATAAAAGTCTGATTCTGGTATGAAGCAACTTCCTCTTTGAAAAGCTTCCCATCTAGTCCACTTGATCTAGAAAGGAAACAGGTGAAAGGATTTTTACTTGAGTTTTATATAGATCAAAATGCAGACAGAGCATAAAGAGACTTCTTTTGAAGCTGCACTTATGCCAGAGGTAACATTCCTGCAGTTACTTTGGTGGGCGCTTTTTGGTCTTTTTTTTCTCTTTCCAATAGCTTCTTTACTCCTAAGATCTGTGCACCTGCGGCACTGACTGGGCATTAGTAAATGTGGGCATTTCCCACAGTGCATTGTCAGGCTGGGTGAAGGGTGAGTGTGTGAGAGTATAGTTTACTCTGTGCTGTCTGACCTCCTTTTTTTTCCTTCTTTTAAATCTTTCCTACTTGTTTGTCTTCTGTTGGTTCAACTCGGGTCTGGATGCGCTGAGATATAAAAAAGAAAACAAACCTCTAATTGTCTCTCATGCTCCTGTGGAAGCTGCTTCGCTTCAGAGCCTCTTTCTCCACAAGCACACACCCATATGAACTCAGGCTCCACTCTTTTGTAACATTTTATGTCTTTAATCTCCGCTGCTGCTGTCATGCCAATCATCACTCTCTCATGAGGTCACTGCATGTGTTTGTGTGGTTGTGTAATTATGGGCAGTGCCAGGCATATTGGATTGTGTCAGACTTTTCAGTGGTGATGCCCTCGTTTCTGTAAATGGTTTGCACTGTAAAAAGTCCAAATTCAAAATGAATGTTTTTGTGTGTATGTGTGTTTTAGATGTATTTCTTCTAAGCTGACATAACCTAAAAGGGTAAATATCAGGTTTCCTCTACAAAAAGTTTATTTACCAAGTGAGTCAACAATCTTGGACTGAATTCAGTGTAAATGTGGAGCTAGATCACGGAAAAATAGGAGTCCAGGGACTGTCCTTCAGAAAATCACTTCATGGATGGTGTCATTCTTTCTGGCGCATATTTAAAAAATGACACTTGCCAAAGAGAGTAGCACTCTGACATTATTAGTATAGCTGGTCTGTCAAGACAACTTCTGTGTTTGAAAACACTGGTGAAATCAACTGTAAATGTCAAGTTGAGAAAATCTGGTATAGCAGGTTGTGTATTTTCCATAGAAACAACAGCAACTGTTGGTTCCAGAAAGCTTGGGGTGACACAGTGTACCAAGAGTGTCGAAAGCTACCAGTTTTGACAGAAATTTGGGAACAAAAAAACCCCTGCCCCTACTGTGTATATATGCCAGTGCCTAGCTGATAATAGTGCATTAAAGGAAATGGAAACATGTCTAAATATGTAACAAGAAAGTAAGGGGAACATTCTTTTTCACAGCGACCCAATGGGTAAAGTAATACAGTACTTTTGAGACGTATCTTGAAGTGGATACAGCGGTTGTTAGCACATCACATGGCAGTACATCATCTTTGCTTATCAAACAGAAGGTTATGAGTTGAAATCCAACCCTGCAATAAAACACCTGGGATGTTTTTTTAAATTAGTATTGCAAGTGCTGCTCTAGATGCATGAGTAAATATGAATAGTGACGTTAAATTTAACCCTCTCAGGCTCAAATCAAACTTTTTGTTGCTAATGCACAACCAAGTCCTGCAGTGGTACTTCTGAGTAAAAAAAAAAAACTCATAAAATATGTATGTGGGGTAATCAGGTTGTTAGTTTTTAACTTTTGCAAATCTGCAATGCCTGCCTTGAGAGAGTTAACAAGCTTACAATGACCCTTTGACTGAAGTTCTTAATTTGTTTTTGTTTGAGCTTTTACAGTGTCGGAGGCTGCGCACAGTACACATATGGGGACTATGACAGAAAAATGAGATGGCAGATTAGTACTAAAAGATGTTGGTGCTGATGATACACTCATAGACAAATGTTCTCACAGGACAGGTTTGCGACAAATAAACCACCCAGCGTTTGGCTTGGATTGCCACAAGTCAGAACTTGCTGAGATGTTTGCAAAATCTTGTCCACAGCAATTCTAGCTAGTTAACGGTCTCCGCTCTGTGTGTGGGTTTTTTCCCTTCTTCTTAAAGATGTGGTCTTTGTTGTGCATGTACTTTGTGGACCATGCAACCCATTGTTTACTTAGTCACTGAGTTGACCTGCAATTACCAATGAATCATGATCCAAATTAAAACCAGAAGGACCCTATGCTGTCTCTTTTTCATATAATGAAATAAGTTACCCCAAGTTTACTTATTTGCATTCTTGAAGTATTACCTTTTTAAGTGTTAAATGCTAAAATGCTAAAGAGAGGTTGTTTTTAATGAATAGGCTCACTCATTTTGGCATGTCATTCAAGGGGAAGCTGGCATTCAGCAGCTCTTCTTCTCTTGATGTGTTGTTAGAAAAGCGTAACCTTTGTTTGGTTAAGAGAACAAACATGCCCTCTCCTCATTTGCTTATTGTTGTTGTAATGCAGAACCACATCCAGTTCTGTGTGGGTGTTCATTTTAAGCACAACTGTCAGGATTTCTGGCCTTCATTCTGTGTGACTTGCAAATTCTGCAGACCCCCAGTTACACACCCAGAGCCTTTGAAGACATGCCAAATTTGATTTCCAAGTATACCAGAGCTTTGAGTGACAGTGACTTATGAGGAGGAAAGGATGGAGGGGAAGTAGTGGGTAAATGGAGGATGATTTTGACCGTCTGTTTGGTAAGTGACAGTCACATCCCTCTATCCTCGCTGATGGACAACACTGTGAAATTGGTCACTGCTGAAGTAATATTTTTAATTCCGTAGCTTACTTCTTGCGTAACCCTACTTAACCTAAATATTTATGAGGTTTTTTTTAATATTGTTAAATTTAGTTTTATGTATTTTCCAAACCATGTGAATATTTTAAAGGATAAGAAGGCTTGATATAGTCTGTAGTTTCATCATATCAGGCTTGATAAGGCAGCTGGCTGGGACTCATTTTACTAGCTTCCCTACCGCCCACTGAGGGTGTGACCCTCCATTCACACTGGCCATTAAAATCTCAGCACTACTCTCTGCAGGCAATATTGGCACATCACGGTGTTCGGTAGGTGGTCTAAGCACAATAAGAGAAGGTGGAGTTTGATGATTGGGTTCTTACTGGCTCAGATACACTGCGCTATCGCCGCGTTGAGGAAGGAGTGGCTTTGGCCATTAATGGCAGGGCTTTAGCATCAGTCTTAATTTGAGTGTCAGCTGGTGGGAGATTATTCCCTGTTGTGTGGTTGAATTGTGGGAGCAGCAGATGAAAAAGGAAGAAGTTGAATGGTGCATTTCGTGTTCTTTGGTCCATACTTTCATAGCTTTAGTTCATGTGATCAGTAACGCACACGCACACGCAGTCTTAACACCTCTTTACAAGTGTCCTTTTGGTTACGGAGGGCCTTGGGGAAGCTGCCATGCCTGGTTTCCCAGGCCCCAGTAATGAACTCTCAAGGATAACATTGCCCAATTAATTGGTTCTGTGGTTTTAATTGCACCGATCTCTTTGAGCTTGGTTTTGGCAAAACTCCCATTCTATTTTTTTTCCTTCTCTGCTTAACCTCTCATTCTTCTTTTTGTAACAACCCAGTTAAGGTGAAGAATCGCTCCAGTGAAGCAGGAATACAAGTTTTTTTTGTTTTACACCCCCCTTTTTACACCCTCCATCAGATTGGAGATGTCCGTGTCTGGTTGCAGATATCTCTGCCCCAACCTTCTCTTCTGATGAATAGTCTGATGAATTTAATATCTAAAACCAGCACATGCCCCCCTCCCATTCTCAGCACAAGGTTGCAAGCAGCTGCTGACAATGGAGGATTGAAATCAGAGCTCCCACATTGTTTTAAATCAACTCCTTGGAGGTGTATACAGTATACAGTATTCAAAAGTGCCAACACAGTATGCAGCGCTGATTTGATCGCATTTGAGTGCGGAGTGATATGGAACGCGATTTTATTGTTTTTATTTTAAGTTTATTGAGGAATCAAACGGAGGGCAGTGAAGCATGTGAAACGTCCCTTCAGGTTTGTTTGCTTTCCGCTTGGATTTTATCCTCCCTTCCTCCTTGTTAATGATGAACACAGTGAGACACATCCTAATGTCTGACTGTCTGCAGCATGTCAGTGTAAAATGGCAGAAGGCAGGTTAAAAAATTTTTTTTTAATTCATTGAGAAGGACTTGTAAATTTCATTCACATCACAACACTGCCTCACCCGTTTTATGATGAAGTCCATGAGCTGGAAAATTGATGTAATCATCTTGGCCTCTAGTCTACATTGCACCCTAATTTGGCTGCAGGAGGAGAGGAGAGGATGACTGCATCGCAGCTTGGCCTCGGCTCCTGAGGTTGAGGCATCTTGGGGACGAGGCCAGCTACAACTTCCTGATTGCAGAGAACAGAGGAGCATTAATGTGGCTCAATTACACAAGGCTTTATTAAAGATAATTGGCCATAATTACAGGCCTGCGTTCACCCCAAAGGCGCAAGAGTGGCCAGGCAGGTTGGTCGGGACTAAGTAAACACGTCTGACTTTGACCTGAGGTGCAGTAGGCTGGACACAGGAGGATTCCACATTTCATAGGAATGTGAAAATTCGATTCATGCTTTGACGGTTATTATCTCAGTTCAAGGTGTTGTTACATATCATGCCAAATGTCTTTTCTGGGCAAAACCAGAAGGTAAATTGTGCCTGTGATCTTCAAACGCGTGCAAATCTTGATATTTTGCTGGAATGATTGTGACTTCTTGGTGACTTTTCAGCAATTGCAACACTCGATTTACTCAACCCGTGCGAGCTGAGCGTCTCAAGGTTAAGCAGCATATGATATTTTCAAAGATAACTCCAGGCCTAACAGCGTGCTATTATGTGGTATGTTTAGCTACTCAGGAATCAATTGCTACCTGAAATGAGCCTTGATGCCAACAAATCGGTTGTGAAGTGAAGATGCAGTATTCCTCTCAAGAACTTTTTTTTTTTTTTAAAAGGGCTAATGACACGGTTCTGCTTTTTTCACGCGCACGCTATGTTCCTAATTTCCTGAAGTGCTGTCAGTGCTGAGTGGATTAGTCTTAATAATGTTGCGCTCAAAGTGTTTGCGACTGGCATCAAAGTGCTTCAGCGTTGATGTGTGCAGTGCTGTTTTTGTCGAACATCCTGGCACTGTGACTCTTTTTCCATAAATACCATTTGCAAAATTCCAGTTTTCTCATTACTAGCTCAAGTAGCTCAGGGTTTCACTCAGCGTGCCCTTACTAGTCCATTAGATAAATCTGTAACTATAAACATTTGCAGAGTTGGAACCAAAACCCAACAAAGGCACACTTCATGCTTTTGCTCAGAGAGCCTTCCTCTCTGTGCTAGTAGTGGCAGTTCTGCACAAGTGACTGCAGAAGTCAGTCACTCGGGTGAAATGGCCTATTAGCGAAAGAAGAGTATTAATCTCAGAGTGGTGGACAGAACACGTTCACTTTTCTGACAGCGTATTAATATCTGGTGGGCCTTTAATCAGGACACAGTGTCAGAGGATTATTTTAAGACCTGTCAGAACCGCTGGGCCACTCCTCTCTGGATGAACCAAGATGAAAGACAGACTCTCCAACATCAGACAGAAAATGAGTTCATTACTGTAATTAGGCCTCTCTCCCATCTCGCCTTCGCCATTCCTTCCTCCTGTTCACCAGGCCTTTTGTCTTAAATGCCCATAATGGCGATGCATTACTCCAGTTAGCGAAAGCAGACCTCTCACCCCTTTCCATCTGCTGTTTCACTTGTGTAGACCAAAACAAAAGAAAGGAGAGAAAGAGGACAGAAAGCACCCTCCCAACAGGTCACACAGAAGCACGGATTCTGCTGACCAAGTCGCCTGTGGCACTCTCACTTGGTGGAGGAAGGTGGGGGTCGAGACATGGTGCAGGTCGTTAATCACTGTCAAAGGGAAATTGGCTAAAAGAAGAAAGTAAAGAGAAACACAGACCACCATGTTCACTAGGTTATCCTGTCCAGGGCAGCTCACCCTGGCTTGACCCCAGGCAGCAACACAAACAAGGAGAGGCTGGATTTTATGAACTTAAATAGGCTAATCTGCTGTTTCAAGAGACTGGCTTGAAAGACAAAAACTCAGAATATATATTTTTTTCCTTTAAGTGTTTAAAAATGAGGTGTTGTCCTCTTATTTTTAGCCCCTCAACATTTTTAGATGTTAAAGTGCAGATGCGATTCTGCAAACAGCGCTAATAAACGTCAGGCTTTGATTGTTCTTTGCTCTGTCTGTGTTGACAGGATTTCTGTCTGTTTCTCTCTCAGACTACAGTGAGAAGTCAGTCATGCTGTTTTGTTGTCATGCACTGACATTACAGTATGTCAGTTTCTTTGTTCCTCCTGTCCTCAGTCATCCGTTAAAAGCGTCTATCGGAGTGTCACCACTGATAAAGCTGTTTGTGCAGGTGGCACATTTTGCTGTCACTCGCTCTAATTGCGAGTGTGAAAAAACAGTGTTCAGTCGACGTCTGGGTGTCGGTCAGGAGACTGCTTCCTGTCATGCCTTTAAAGGAGACTTGGTATTAAATTTGGTTGACCAGGAAAAATCTAAAATGGCTGTCTCGCTGCAGGAAAAGAAATATGGAATAGCTACTTAATATTTTTTCCCCCCCCCGAGGTTCCATGTTTGTTTTGGCTAGAGGATAGCTCCCATGTTGTCTTGAGATAATGGATGTTTAGTGTTGCAAAGCAGTGGATATCTCTTAAGTATTGGCTTACAATTCACAAAGACTTTAGGGATAAAGTTAGCCTTTAAACAGACTGCTCTAGATCTACGCATGTAGGCTGCATCCAAGATTGCATGCTAACATGCTATTCAGTACACAGAGTGTGATGTAGGAGTGAAACCTAACTACGAGCAACAGTAACAGTGGTATGTGCAACGCATACCTTTTCCAGGCTTTGTTATTGTCACTACACTGCAGGCAGACGCGCATTTCATTATTCATTTCCAGCAGAATATTGTAGTATGCAAGCAGACGATGCCAAATAAGAAAGAATATAAGTGAAAGGGAAATGTGGTAGTCGTATGCATAACCCTTGGTGGTGGAGAGTGCCCAAGGACATTTAATAACCCCCAGTTAAAGTGTAAAAAGAAGGTTTTAGTTTGCTAGATGTAATATCCTTTTTAGCGTATATTCATTGTTGCCTACTTTCTCTTAAATGAGGTTTGGGGGTTATTATAATGTCTCAAACTGACAACACAGCCCTCAGGAAGTGAGGGTTTATGTGCTGAGCAGCATGACAGCAAAGCACATGGTGCTGAGTGCAAGAGGAATATACAGGAATGACTCTTAAACTCAGAAATTACTTGCTATTTTGCACTTGACATTGGTAAGCCTTTTGAATGAGTGTTTAGTTAAATACCTGAAGGGGGGAAAAAAGGGATGTGGTTAAGAAATGCCTTTGACACCGTCACATTTTGTTCTAAAACATAAAATATGCAAGTAAAGCTTTTTACGGCTCTCGGAGATGTTTGTTTGCTAACGAGACTGCAGAAAATTGCCTGAGACATTCAGCAGCTTTGGAGGCTCAGTGATGGGGAAGATGAAGTCATTAAATTGTGATGTAGTTCATTTATAAGATAGCATTAGCATTTTACTTCCGGCAATTGCATTTATGTTTCAAAAAATCATAAAAGTTGCATTAATTGGAGATTATGTTGCTGAACAAAATGCCAGTATCACAAACTTTTTATTACCCATGAGTCGTTTTTTCCCTGCAGTAATCCATAAAAGCCTATTAAGAAATCCCATTGGCTGTTTGTCAAGGAAACCAAGGTGATGCAAACTTCCATGTTGGCCTACAGAAAAATTTCTGCAGGATCACATGGAAGTACTGCTATGCACCTTGATCTACAATGTCTTTGTACATGTGTACGGGAGACTTCCTAATTATAGCTCGGGATTTATTGTAGAAATAATAAAGTCATATTTGCTACAAGATCTGCAGCTTTGGCTCTTTGAAGACGGGCGTTGTCTGTGATTAAAAATAAGTGGCTTTGTTATTGTTCACCACACGGCAGTCAGACACATACTTCATTATTCATCATTTGCCATTTGTAACGGACAAACATATTTCCCACAGCAGTTTTCCTCACTACATTATGCATTACGCAACACAATTTCTTGCCTTCATCTTTAAGCCCCTTGTTAAATATAGTGACACGACATGCATTTTCCCGCTCCTGTTAATAAAGCCGTTCTCATAACAACCCAAGCCCCCGGTGGGAGAGGGAGGGCTGCACATAGTTTGGCTGTTGTTGTAACTGAGAAGTCGTCATTACCAGCCTGTTCCTACACATTTAGGTCATGCATGCATTAACCTGTATTCGGCCCAGGCAGAAGTGAATACTTTATTATTAAAATGTTTCCAACCCGTCCCAAGTGTATTTGGTCTAGTCTGGCTTGCAGCTAATCTTGATGTGGCCCACATTTTCTTCCTAAAATAGTTTAGCCCCCCTCCTTAGCAGTAAATGACAGAGAAATGTAAACAGTTGTCTGGAAGCTGTAGCGATCATATTAAAAGCGGATGGAACTGAGACAAAGACTAGGACCTTGGGCCCATATACCATCATTTATCATGTTCACAGTGAAACCTTTCAAAGAAAGACGCTTTAACGGAGCTTCCCATCTTCGCTGAAGTGACTACTGGGGATTGGTCCATGTTCTCTTTGATGGCAAGGGTTTTACTTGATAACTCAAGGGGTTTTCAGATGATTTCAGTACCAGAAGAAATGAAGCACAGCACTGGCCCCAAAGAACAAGAAAAACGCATTTGGGTCAATGTAGAAAGCCTTACAGTCTCTACTGCTGTGTAGTGTGATCTACAATGCAGAAGTCGGTGTCAGTAAAGGGATGAATCCAGTATAACACCTCCGTCACCTACCCCCTCCTCTGGAGCTACAACACACTACACAGCATGGGATGAGATTGATGAGAAAAACTTGCTTGTTTCTTCTTGGAGTTTCATGAGTATCTTTATTACTTTGTCCCAACCCGTACCTGCTTTTAAAAGTCTGATAGTTGATGTTCTGCAGCATTATTTACATATTAAGTGGAAGCCACGTGTTTGTGTATTTTTAACATCTGAAATACCCAGTGGCTTCACTCTCCTTCTCTCCGTCCTTGAATGTTCAGTCTGCTGAATCTGATATGAGCTTTTTCTTCCCTAACAGAATTAGCATAGGCCAAACTTTACCCTCTGAAGTTGTGGCAGTGCTGCAGTAGACTTTATATATATATATATATATATAATATACATGTCTTACAGTTCTATTCTGTTTTTTCGTTTGTTTTCTTTTGTCACAGCCAGTTTACCTCATCAAGTCCTTGTTAATTTTCCTACTAACCAGATCAGATAAAAAGGCAAAGTGGAGCTGGTGTTGAATATGCATCAGTTCTCCAACTATCCCTCCTGTATAATTTGCCGGCTTGATGATGCTGCAAGCCGTTGGATCAGATACTGGTACATGCGAATGTTTAGTTCAACATCTGCCTCTTGTTGCTGTAATTTGCTTCACCGCCATCTGCTAGACATAGGCTAGAAGCACCATCCATGATATACATCTATCTAGTTATAAACCTATAATGGCACTCTCTACTCCCAAAGATGCAAATTACTCGTACTCTGCGATAAGCTCGGCGTAGTTCCAAACCTGAAAGATCCCAACGTAGCCCGTGGTGAGAGTTTATTACAAAGATAACTAGGTACAGACAATTTGGGTCAGCAGTTTTTCTTTTTAGCTTAGCTGATTGTGCCATATTTTGGAGTCCTGCTGAGAAATAAAAATGTCTTTTCAAAGCCTTTCAACCTGCTCACAGTGCGTTAAATATTTTTTCTTTCTTCTGTGTTTCTGTGCTATAGATCTACCACCTCCAGCTGTCGTTATTCATTGGCGACACGCTGTGAGAGAAGGCTCCGCTCTGCTGTGCTACGGCGCGCCCCAGTCACTCGTCCTTGACGCCCAAATGCTGTGTGCCAATTGTCATGCCACCCGTCCTCTGTGAGTTATGACGGCCGCTTCGTTGACTCAGGAAAAAGGCTGCTCCTTGGCTCACCAGTGAGCAAGTCGCATGATGAAGGAGGGTCCTGGAAGTCTGCTCTTCAAGGAATCTGCCAGCAGGATATGAGTATTTTGAGCCCTGTGACAGCTAACAAATCTAACCTTGTGGGAATTGTGGGAGGCCCAGAAGAATACTCCAGAGTCATGCAGTCAGAGGAGCTATTCAGCAGGAAGCTCAAAGCCTTGAGTGATAGCATGGGACCTCCAGCCTCCAGCATGCAGGGGAAACCTGATGGTGCAGGCAAAACAAATGGTACTCCGGCAATGCCTAAAATGGGTGTCAGGGCCAGGGTCACAGAATGGCCGCCAAGAAAAGACGGATGGGACGGGCGGCCTTCGCCTAACTATCAGAGTGTGATACCCGTGTTTCAGAACGGCCAGCAGGAACACACTGTGGAAATACTAGACCAAGGTGAAGCAGTCTGTCTGGAGGTGGACTACACTGACAAATACACGCTGAGTGACTTTCTCTGCCACTCTCCGCTGAAGGGTCTGCACCCTATCCGTCAGCGGAGCAACAGTGACGTTACCATAAGTGACATCGACTCTGAAGACGTAATGGACCAGAATGCCGTCAACCCAAACACTGGAGCCTCGCTGCACCGCGAGTACGGCAGCACATCCTCCATCGACCGCCAGGGCTTGACTGGGGATGGCTTCTTCACCATGCTTAAGGGCTACAGAGTTGAAACCCTGGACCACCGCAGTATACCCCCTCTGGGCTTCCCTGAGTTGCTGCGCTGTGATGCCTCGCTGTCCCCCAGCTTGCAGACAGCAGCACAAATTGCAAGGGGTGAGATAGTCCACATTCCAGGCTATGACTACATAGACAGCTCCCTACTCTACAGCCGGGAACGGGAGAAGTCCTTCATGAGACGTCTTAAATCGGAGTCGTCAGAAACATCACTGTTCAGGAAACTTAGGCCCATAAAGAGTGAAAGTGACGCACTGCGGCTCTCAATCGAGGACGACCGACGACCGCTCAGCTTCCAAAAATGCTTCGCCCACTATGATGTGCAGAGTGTGCTTTTTAACATCAGCGAGGCGGTGGCGAGCAGAGCTAACCTGAGCCAGAGGAAAAACACTACTACCGGTGCCTCAGCCGCCTCAGCTGGAGCCGGAGCTGGTGGAGTGTCCGTAGTTGGAGGCAGTGCTGGACCTGGAGCAGGAGCCGATGGTGGAGCAGCAGGATGCAACAGTGCAAATACCCCCATGTTTGAGTCTCCACTGGGCAGCAGAGAGGACTTGAACCCAAAGGAGAACCTGGATGCAGACGAGGGGGACGGGAAGAGCAACAGCTTGGTGCTGAGTTGCCCGCACTTTCGCAATGAGATTGGTGGCGAGAGCGAGAGGAAGATCTCCCTCTCCAGAGCCAACAGTGTCAACTACAGCGGTTTGTCAGAGAGCTGCTCTTTCGAGTCGTCGCTAAGTTCACACTGCACCAACGCAGGAGTTTCTGTGCTGGAGGTGCCTCGAGAAAACCAGCCAATCCACAGGGAAAAGGTCAAACGCTACATCATCGAGCACATTGACCTTGGAGCATACTACTACCACAAATTCTTCTACGGGAGAGGTAAGGATTGCTGATGATAAGGAGCTGATTTCTGTTTTTACAGATAGTTAAAAGTGATGATGCAGCAGGATTTGTGTGACTCACTGTTGAGGACTATTAAACTTTCCAGGCCAGCTACATTTTTATAAAGTAAGACTTCTTTAGTCACCTGTGGGGAAGCTAGTTCCCAGATGGAACAGCCTCATCTCACAGGGTCAAATATCTCAACGTCCCAGTTGTTTTTTGTATAAGCACATGAAATAAAGTCCAGAACAATAGCAGGCTTGTGTTGGGTGCGAGGGCGTGTGTTTCACTTCCTCAGCAGAGGAGCGGTCATGTCCTCCCTCTGATATTACTCCGAACCCTGCGGAGAAACTGCGATTAGTCATGTGAAAAAGAGAGAGGTGAGTGAGAGGGTGTACTGCAGCTGTTCCCTGCAGGGACTAAGAGAGTACGAGGTCTCCTCATATGAAACTTTAGGGTCAGCAGAACTACGCCAAGGTCCCAGTTCTCCTCATTAAAACACCTATGAGACGAATGCTGGAAATGCCGTGCTGACCCTGACCCATCGCCGCATTATACATATCTGTTTTTCCCACTTCTCTGTGCAATCTGTGCTCTCTGCTCTCAGCAGATAGAGTTACCCCGTCTTAAGCCTGCCCCCACCATAGAAAACAGCTGCTTCACCTTTCACACTCTGAGATGCCTTAACCTCTTCAAAAAGACACTCTGAATAAAAATCTGTCTCTGAGAGACATGTTGGTAATTGCCCAAATGCCTTGCTAATACTCACACCAAAGCTGGGTTCTGGATTTGGGTTGTGCATTTATTTAGCCTGCATTCACAGCAATGCAGGCCTGTGTATAACAGGGCATTTTCATGAAGACATTAGCCTTTAGGGTAGGATGCCTCTTTCACAGTATGGAAATGTAGCCACTGCCTTTTTTCTTTTTTTTAAAAGAAGGTGTTTTATTGACTAGACAGGTCTGTCATCACCTGCGCTTCACAGCAAAGACACACTCACACAAACATGACTACGTGTCACTATTTCTCAGCAGGCTTTCATCAACCTGGACTGAACATTGATCCAATTGATTGCCTAAAGCCTTGCTTCCCTTAGCAACCGGAGTGGTTTTTCCCCTAATGGACACAATGCTTCCTTCACACAAAATGGGTCAACCTTCACTATGCATAGGTCATGGTCACATTAGGTGTTTGGGTTGACACTGAGATGTGCAGAGGGCAATGTAAACCATCTCTTACTGAGATGCAAGGCCTGAAATTAAGCTTGGAGCACTAAATGTACAGAAGAAGGGGCTCACAGTGTTGGACTTTCAAAGATTTTTTAAAGGTGTTTCTGTGGTGTGGATTGACAGCAAAACGAGAAGGGGGCATTATTTGACATGAAAAATCAAAGTCATCCAATTTGCAACCTTTGGCAAATTGTCAGCACCATGTGATGGGCACCACTGACATGCTAAAGAAATGTGTTGACAAAAAGCTTTCCTCTAAAGTCAGCACTGTCTGACTCACTGTGCTCCTGGTATTTGGATGCCTTGTGACCTCCATTGCTACACAGGCCCCCCCCCACCACCATTTGACCTTATGCCTTACAGAGCATTTCCCTGCAGAACTCTGTCCCTGACAAGCTGTGCATTCGTCAGACAGTTAACCCTACTTTCCCTCCATACAGATAATTTATTATTAATGCCCCACTGTTTATGCCACAGTGACAAGAACCACGCTATTTAACACAGCTTGCACTGCATGGCGTGGATGTAATATCGAAAACTTCTGCAGAAATCTCTTCGTGAATGTCACTGCTTTGTGGACCCTGCTGTGGTTTTTCTTTTAGCTGTTGAATCCAGGTCTTTCTCCTCAGCTTTAGCCTGGATTAAGGGAGTGTTAGCTCAAGGCCCTCTTATATGTGTGCCTACACACACACGCATGCGCGCACGCACACACACGCATGCATGCATGCGCGCGCACACACACATGTACGCACGCATGCATTGTGTGTCAACAAAGAAATTAGTACTGGTTCTTATGGTGCTTAGAGCTGAAAAGACTAAAGCCCAGCTAGTAATCCTTGTCGTGTAGTGAATTTTTCATTAAATCAGCACAATTACTGATGGAAAGAATTAACAACCGTATAAGAAATGTGGCCAAAAGATCGCTCCTTTGGAGCGATACTATAAGCAGTAGTGCTGGCACTCTGCCCATCATTATTATTATTATTATTATTAATTTAGTCTGAAAATTAATGTCTAGACCTCAGGGTGTCAAAGGGGAAACAACCACAGACTGTCCATAAATGAAAAAAGTATTCATCCTTCAGGGGGCATAAAGAGGGCAAGGAAAAGTAATGAGAATCTGCCCATCACATTTTCATATTTTCAGCACACTGGAGGGGTGAGGAGATTACGGGAAACATCAGATTTACCCAAAGCCATGAAAATCCCCTGGAAATTTCCTGAAAATCTTGCCTTGGGTTTTAAAGCAAAGTAGATCGAAACATGAAATTTTGAGTGTGACTCAATAAATGTTTTTCTGGGATTACACCAGATTTACTAGCTTTCATGCCATGATTGTTGATATAACTGATGGATATATAGACCAACACCAACATCTTCACAGTGATCACCCCCCCACCCCCATAGTCATGTGATGGTGTTTTTCTAACACCATTCTTACCCACGTGGTCATCTATCTAATATGCATACGAGTACATGCCATTTATAAAGTGCAAAGCTCGACTTCTGCATCATTCATTTCTAGCATGAGAACAAAGTCAAGGGCTGCTGCTGCAGTAGTAGTAGAAGCTGTGGGAACGTGACTTATGGGGCAGAACAGTCCATTAATTTAAAATGACAGAACAACAACGAGAGAATTTTTTATTTTTTTTTGCATTTTCTGTGGGCGTCCTGAGCGTCTGCTTCATTCAGTTATGGATGTTATGCGTCATGCATGCACTTCACTTCAGAATAGAAAACTGAATTAAATTTCTTTTGAAATGACCTGATGTATTATTAAGGTCATAAATGTATTGATGCAGACTTATATTAAGACATTATGCCATGTCTGTACTTCAGTCTGCATTGTGCAAAACTCAATGCCACGTGGAGCATGTGGGTTTTATTTATATAGTGCCGAATTGCAGCAGCAGTCTTATCAGTGCTTTATTACAAAGCAATGGCCAATGACTCTATATAAGCAAGTACTTGGTGATGCTGGGGAAGAAAAAATCCCTTTTATCAGAAAGAGACTGCTGGCAGGCTCAGGGACACAACAGCATCACACAGTAGCTGGAGATCCATGATGTGAACTCTGCTCTTGCTCTACTGGATTGAAATCTGGTGACTGTAAAGACCATTTGAATGAACTCAGTCATGTTCAAGAAACTAGTTTGCGATGATTTGAGCTTTGTGACATGATGCATTATCCTAAAGGAAGCAGCCATCAGAAGGTGGATACACTGTAGGGCATAAAGGGATGGACATGATCAGCAACACACTCAGGTGGGATTTAAATGATGCTCAGTTGGTACTAAGGAGTCCAAAATATGGCAAGAAAATAACCACATACCCCCAGCCTGAACCACTTGAGATAATGCAGGATGGAGTAATAGGCTGTAGCTTCAGTTTTATGTTGACTGGAGTGGCCCTCTGTGTCTTCTGCTGCTGTAGCCCATCTTCAAGATTTAATGTGCTGTACGTTCAAAGATGCTCTGCTGCATTGCTTGGTTGTAAGAAGTGGTTGTTTGAGTTATTGTTGCCTTCCTGTCAGCTCTGAACATTCTCCTCCGACCTCTTCCATCAGGAAGGCTTTTTCACTGAGAAACTGCTGCTTGCTCAATGTTTTTCCCCTCCTTTTCAGACCTTTCCCTGTAAACACTTGAGATGGCCATGGCAATACACATCCCAGCTCTGATAATGCCACATTCAAAGTCACTTTAATCACCTTTTACCTCATCGTGGTGCTTAGTTTCAACTTCAGCAGGTCGTCTTTGCCATTTATACATATCTAAATGCATTGAGTTACTGCTATGTGACTGGCTGATGAGATCTTTGTTGAACAGATGTAACTAATCAGCTCGTCTGTGAGTGTATATAGGTAAACAGATAATCTACTGAAACCACAGCAGTAATTTGATTACGTGTTTTATTAAAAATCTGTAATTTATTATTACTTTATTTATATTTAATCTTTCTTTCTTTTACCAGCTAACATAATGTCTGATAACATGCATAACTCTCATTTAATTTTATATCTCTTTCTATCCCTCCAGAGCATCAGAATTATTTCGGTGTAGATGACCATCTTGGACCCGTGGCAGTCAGCATCCGCAGAGAGAAGCTAGACGATGGAAGGGATAAAGAAGGGTCGCAGTACAACTATCGGGTCACCTTTAGAACCAGTCAGGTAACGATAATACACTGATGTGCACTTTTCGCTCACTGCTTACATTATGGATGCATGATTGGAGAACCTTCATGACCTGTCAATTTATCGAAGAATTGTTTACTAGCGCGAACATGGATTTTTCATATTTCTCATATCACATTCAGTGAGACACATTAAGGTCATTCGGCCTGCGGCTCAGTCAAGCAGTACAAGAGTCCAGGAATGCTTCAGTACCCCCGAAAACAACAGGAAACTTCTCTGCCCTCTTAAATCTGCACTGTGTCCAGTGATTCGGTGCCAGTTGTGACTCAGTTGGCCATTAATGCAAATACTGATACAGTGTATCAGAGGTGTGTAGTTGCCCCCCTTTGCTCACTTTCACACACCCCGATGAACACACAACCTGATTAATCCTAAAAAACGGAGAGGCAGAGTCCTGGTGTCCCTGGTGGGACCGTATCGTCTTGATTGATGCTGGCTTGTCTCATTCACTGAATAATTCAGGTGCAACAGATGCGTCAGGCAGGAAAATGTCACTGATATCCAGTGCCCTTCTCGGTTTAAAGCACCACTCCCATGATAAAACAATGTATCTGGGTCATGGTAGCCCTGCAAGTGGCACGCAGGCAGTGTTTTAACTCCTCGACCGCTGGAGCATCTATTTGCATGTACTCCTGTCATTTAGCCTCATTGCTCTCTTTGCGCGACCTGCCCCACATCGCTCTCTCTTCCTTCCTCTGCTATATAAGTCGACTTTTCGGAAAGCCTTTTTATTGGACCGCAGTTGACTGCTGACATGTTAACAGGCTGTGCAAATGGAAATTTGGATGTTGTTGTTTTGAAAGTGTTTACTGGCACACAAACATCTAGTATTCAGTTAGCCTGCCTCAATTATTTAGAATTTGAGTTCCCTAATGCTGTCCAGAGTCATAATGTAGTCATTACCCTAAACAACAAGTCAGCATATGGAAGCATACCTGACCCAACCCTATCACACTGTACAAGTAGGAGTGTATATGACTGTTAACTTTACTGGACAAATCCTGACCATCTGTCTTTCCTGTCAGCTGACCACCCTCCGTGGTGCCATCCTGGAGGATGCCATTCCATCCACGGCGAGACACGGGACGGCCCGCGGGCTGCCGCTCAAAGAAGTACTTGAATACGTCATCCCTGAGCTGAATATCCAGTGTCTGAGGCTGGCCATGAACTCTCCCAAAGTCCCGGAACAGCTCCTCAAGCTGGATGAGCAAGGGGTGAATAATACATCGAGATGTCCTCTTGAACCGTGTTTTGAGTGCTACCACAGATTTTTGCTGATGATGATGATTTAACGGGGTAATCTAAGGTTCAGTGCCTTGATGATTAATACTTGGTGTCTTGCATTTTAAGATATGTATACATATGGTTCTTCCTTTTTTTTAAGACCCCCCCCCCCCCCCATAGAAAAAAAGAAAGAAAAAAGAAAAAAAATGCGTAAATACTGCCATTTGTAGTTTTACGGGGTGATGCATAACATGCAGGACTACTACTTGTCGAGACGAAGTGACTCACTGTGGAGTCAAAACTGTGAGGCTGCCAACCAGCACTCCAGGAGGTCACTGCATCTGGACAAACAATAGTGAATCACACAACCTCTTCACAAAACCTAGACAGATTACGCTAACAAGATACAGCAGGTTAACAAACGTGCGTCTCTGTATGTGAAATCTTTCTCTGAGGAGGGAAGAAAGCCTCGTTTGTCCAGAGATTTTCCAGCTGTTTAATTTTAAAGCCACCGCAGCCACATATCAGAAACGAAAGATCGTTTGACTGCATTAGCACATCACGCTACATATTTCAGGCGTATGTGTCTGTATTTGTGACATTTACCTCAGCTATAGAAGGAAACTGGGAGGGATTAACTTCAAATAGCAGGGATCTTTGTCCTATATACGGGCTGCTTGTTATAGATAGATAACACAGACTCCTGGGCCGAGGCGCAGACAATATCACGCTTAAATAGAATCAATAGAAGTCCTGTACTCTCTGCAGCCAGCACCATCTGCTTTTGGCACACTTGTTGTGCTGATAGGACACTTGCACACAAGCTAGAGTAACTTACTTTTGACAGCCTACTTTGCCTGAGAGCAGGAGATTTGGTATGCTGCTCAGACGGTGGAGGGTGTCATCTTGCATTATCTCTGTTTGAATAAAATTGCTAATAGTGGTATGAGCTCTCTATATTCACAGCTGTCACAGATTCATTGCGTGATCGGAAGGCCTTTAATTTCTCATGTAATGAAACTGGGGGAAAAAAGATGGAATGGAGAGTGGAAGGATTAGCCAGGGGTGATACTTGTTTCACCATCAGAGAATTGTCTGCTTATTAGTTTAATTACATTCGTTAGCGTGCGCCCATCCTTCCAATTGACAGGGGAAAGGTTCTTATAATAGAAAGTGTCAGCCAAGACCCTCTTCTGTGTTAGGATTTTGTTACACACATAAACAAGAGCAATGAAGTGTCCTCTCTAAAGCAAGTTAAATGCACTCACAGTGGCAGGCTCTGTGTCCAATTATGTCAAAGTAACTTTGTAAATAAGTGCTTTGAGGACGTTCTTCCCACCAGATGTTACAGGGGTTTGTTCACCTGCCATGTGACTCCCCATGTCTGCAGATAAAGAGTTTGATAGATGATGAAACTGACCAATGGGAGGCAAAAAAAAAGCAATAAAATAATCTCAAGAAACTGCCTTCAGAGGAGGAGAGCCCAGGCTAAGTGGGGCTTGAAGCTCTTCCAGTTGGCACTCCTCTGCGCAGACCTCAAACCAAAAGCCCAGTGGAAGCCAGTTTTATATTTGGATGTCAGTATTTTTGCACACTCCTGTTATAATCATTAATGTTATTCTTGCCGGGCAAATGTTCAATATATCAGGCACTCCTTAATCTGCTTTTTAACCAAGCTGGACTTTGACCGCCCCTCTAATGTGTTTATGTGAGGAAGTTGATACGGGACAGGAAGAACTGCAGCCTGATGATCTGCCTGACTTTTTTCTGCCTAAAGTGCATATTTTTTGAGGATTTGTGTGTGCGCGCGCAATTCTTTGGAGATGTTAGATGTTAGTCTCTTTGTTAAATGCTTCCTCTTGCTGTGAACAGTGTCAGAGAGGGTCTCCTGCATCTGCAAAAAGAATATCCCTGAAAGCGGCCTTGTAGACTGCGCCGTAAGAAGGACGTAAGAAGAGAAGAGAGCATATGTGAATGTATTTTAGATCTCATTGTAGATCACAGTGAATTGACTGTGCGCAGATGGACTGTGGAAAAGGAGTTGGCAGCTAATGAGATTTAGAGATGCGATCTTGAGTAAGAAATTACAAATTAGGTTTTGGTTTTTTTGTAAGCCATTGATTTTTCAATGCGTATCTGCTGTTTCAATCTAAAGACTCAAATCTGGAAAATTAAAATTCTTTAGTTTATTATTATCTGTGTCAGTTAGAAAATGAAAGTTATGAATTTACAAGCACTGGTAATACTCATAAATTTGAAAGTGAGAGGAAAATAGAAGTGTGTCATGACAGTAATGACAACGTTGAGGAGGTCAGAGAACAGTTACTGACCTTTTCTAAGTTATGTTTGACAGATGATATTCTCCCTAGCCTAGAAAGCTAATCTCCCTGCAGCGATCACATTCATAGCATAAACAAAGAATAAGTGCAGGAAATTTTGCAATTACAAACACTGCGTTTTTTAAAATCCCCTGGGCTTACATTGAAAGTTGGAGAAGTTTCTGTAGTGACACTTTAATGCAATAACCCCAGCAGATGTTTGTGTAGTGGTGCGTGGTGATTTTAGCCAGGTTTAAGTAGCCACATTTTGGATTTTTGCTGCATCAGGACACTGCACCGCAGACATATGTTACACCACGCCATCCCTCAGGAGCCGCTCAGAGCTCTCGGGGGGAAACACTGTCCCAATTTCTTTCTCCACTCATTATGTGTCTTTCGTTGTTTGTGCGTTCTTATTTTAGTTTCAGCTTTTATTTAAATGAATGAGCAGGAGTTCAGTTTTCAACGCCCTGCAGCTCTGGAGAGATGGAGAAAAATTGGAGATGCTTTCTTTGCTAAGATTTTTGGCAAGATCTGTTAAATGGGATACAGCTCCACCTTAACAGAAGCTAATGCCACTCCAAAAAGAGCCATCACAGACGGTGATGCAACGAGCTTCACCGAAGGAGCACTACTCATCTTTATCTTTATTATATGTCCTGTGTGCTTGCACTTTTCAAATTCGCCCCAAAGGTTAATGTGATTACCCTCCCTATCGGTTAGGCTGTTAAGAGGAGCTGGAGGTCAAGCGAGTCCATATCACACAGGATAAAAGACAGAAGGCCACATCATTGCACATCATGCCATTTCCACGGGGCTTGATGATATAATAGCTTTTGGTAACCGCAGGAGCTTTAGTGCAGAACAGACTGCCTGATGGGAGGAAGTCACCATGACAACAGTGTCAGGAGTACACCGGGAAATCATAACCTGTAACGGAGGAAAAAGACAATTCCAATTTGTTTCAGTATATAGACCATTTGTCAGCATTCACATTCAGAGAAACCCTTTCTTCCCGCCGTACCGACACATTGACTCTGGGTCAAGATGAAGGTGAAGCTGTGAATAAAGGGCAACAGGTGCCAAACGCAAGGGGCTGCCTCCTCATCTATTTGTTTCCACTCTTGACCCTTTTTTTCCCCCATCTTCTGCTATCATTGGGAGGGTGTGAGCCTTAGAACCCATGTAGTGGAGAGATGCTCTCACACTAATCTCACAAGAGAATCACTCCAGATGTTTTATTTCTCCCTGTCTCTTGAGGAGATGAGTTCACATCAGACATTTCTGAATTATAGCAACGCTTGTGGTGGAAACTTGAGAGATTTGGCTCCCTTTTCTATGCCTTTAGATGGTCTTCTCAATAAACAAGACGTCTGCATATCTGTATGTAGACACATTATTTTAAACAATCTTCCTAGTATCTCACAGCTACAAAAGTATCTCCTAAGGAAGAGGTCCATTAGAAAGTATTGAAATACTGTTGTTGGCAGATTATGCCGTTTTCTTTCATAAACTGAAACTGTTCTGCTGTATGTCTGTAATCCACTCCCTTGTCGCCCCACAGCTGCTCTTAAGTAGCAGCTAATAGCTCAGGCTGATTTATACTCTGCACAGTGCTCCTGAGAGTTCATAGCCTAGCTTCACAAAAGGGGATTTCAGATCTCTCTCTCCCCAAGAAGGGTTATGAAGGCCTTCACATTAGCTGTGACATGATGGAAAGTGGGCACTTGCATGCTTTGAGTGCTTAATATACAGTATGTATGAGTGTGGTGTGTGTGATACCTATCAGCAACAGGAAATAGTACTCACTGAGTGTCTATGTCTATTTTCCTCATTCCAGCTAAGCTTCCAGCACAAGGTGGGGGTACTCTACTGCAAGGCTGGCCAGAGCACAGAGGAAGAGATGTACAACAACGAGAGTGCCGGCCCAGCGCTGGATGAGTTCTTGGATCTGCTTGGTCAGAGGGTGCGCCTCAAAGGCTTCACCAAGTACAGAGCTCAGCTGGATAACAAGAGTAAGATAAAATGCACGACACACTCGCCAAGCTAAATATCCATAAATGCTAACCCACACATTTCCAGTCCTGCTGAGTGCAGATGCTTCACTGTATGTGTTTACAGGGACTGTAGTGCATCTTCAATCTTAATTTTTGTTCTATGATATCATCAGATCAGCTAACTCGGTTACATTTTGCAATCTGGCCTGAGACCCTGACCTCCCTGTCTTCTCTTATAGCGGACTCCACAGGCACGCACTCTCTTTACACTACCTATAAAGACTATGAGCTGATGTTTCACGTGTCCACCATGCTCCCCTACACACCCAACAACCGGCAGCAGGTGAGTAAACTGTACCCTTCAGGCTCTATCTTCTGCAGCACACCACCATGCTTGCTCTTCTGTGTACTCAGTTGATGTCTAATAGCTTTAATAAATCCCTAAGCAAGTTCCTTTTAGGACATCACCTATCCTGACTACTGCCAATCTTCCCCAGAGACTCATTTCACCACGGTAATGACCTATCAGTTGAAAGCACGAGCATTGCCATAGCGACAGTACCCCATAGTAGGACTTTAATCAGTGCTTCCCCAGGGGCTGAAGTAGACATGGTATTAGATGGACCTGTCTGTGCTAACAAGTGGAATTAGGTGGATGTAGCAGTGGACTGTTGAACGATGGCCCTCTAAAGATAAGATTACAGACATTCACTGTATTAATCTCTATGCTGATCACATGGTTGTACTTTTTGAGTACATAATACAACCTGTGGGCACCACCCTGTAGAGATTAGAATATCTTGATGGAGGCTGGATGTACAGTCTAAAACAGCAGAAACATCTAACAAGTGAGCGTAGAAACATATGATTGGTGGTGGGTTTTTTCTCTTTACCTTTCATCCAATTGTATGTCATAAAGTGGGACTGTTTGATTTAATCCCTGGTGGTAATATTCCAGCAGGGCCAAGCAGAGCTTGACCTGTTCATCCCTTCATCATTTCAAAATCACCCCTGCACCCTCTAATCCTGCTTGTTTCGGGCTCTCACCGACCCTGACTGACAGGCTCACACCAACCAGAGAATGGGGGTTAATGACCTGCACAGGCCAACAATACAAGCAGTATAAATTGGGTTTGAGTGGACATGTGCCCTTCACACACAAATCCTAAATTGAGTTAGTTGATATCTCTACCACCCAAAAATCCCTTTGTCCAGTAAAGTTTCAGTATCCAAACCGGGAACAGTGATTCTGTCGAGGAGAAGGGCAAAATGTGAGAACTTACTCAAAGGATTGATTTTTTTTTTTCATGCAGGGGATGAACTGATGCCCCCGTCCCTGCATTCAGTGTAATAAAGATGCTCAAATGTTAATCCAGGAAAATGATGCTAAACAGGTGGTGTCCCATCAGTTGTATCAAAGCTTGTTGCAACCCATGAGTCTATGATTGAAAAATTGTTTCCAAAGGAAAGGCCTGTGGGAAGATTAGGAAACATAAACGGTGACAACCTCATTTTCTCAATTACCACACCATGTCCTACTGAGAACGTGACGTACACGCCACAAGATTGTGCAGAGGCCCTTGCAGATGAATTCACTGTGTACCAATCAATGCAAAGTGTATCATATTTGATACATGAGCATTACCTGTAGAGTTCGAAAAGCCTGAACAAATTGCACAATTTTTTTTAAACAATTAATAAATAAAAATGCTGGATGTAGCAAAACCTAATTTGTTTTCTTTTAATTTGTCAAAAAGTTCAATAAACATTCCAATTTCAAAATTTTTAAAATTTTCTGGCAATTATTTAATGACTAGACTACAGTTATTATAGTTTTGTATTTTCTAATTATTTTAATTATTATTATTATTATTTCATTTTGACCTTTTGTTTTCAATTCAGTTAAGTTTCAGTTATTTTACAAAGTGGATTTTCTTATTTCAGTTTAGTTTTTGTTATTTGAAAATGTTTAGTTTAGCCTTTTTTCTTTTTTGTTTCAGTGTTAGTTTGAGGCTTTTTTCTTCATTATTATTATACCAAGAGCATAAGTCATAGGCAAGATTTGGGGAAATCAGGCTGTATAATAAAAACATAACTTTTTGAAAGCAGTGATTCGTAGTGTTATAAAAATCCAGATATCCATAAACACGTCTGTCAATACCTCAAGTTTTAGTTAATATAACCACCTTTGTTCAGGCTTCATAGGGTTAATTAAATAAGGAACTTTTACATAACTGGCATGTTTTTTGGGGGGTTTGTTTTTGTTGGTTTTTTTTGTTTTTGTTATAAGTCCTGTGACATGTGGTTTATGGCTGTTATCAGAGCTGTCAATCAAATCTTGTTGCATTAAAAGAAAAAGCTGCTTTTGTATCATTTCCTGGTTTATAAGAGATGTCAGCCCTTCTGTCCATTAATGAGGAAGTTTTTGCCACCCAAATTTTTTTTTGTTTTTCTTGGCTATGATACTTTAGGTTTGCTGGGAAAATTTCTAAGTAATAAAAGGTCCAGTACATATGAGCACTTGGTGCTACACCTTAGTTTGTCTGGTATTGATCGGTGGCTTATCATGGCTAATGTTAGTAAATGTTTGCTAAGTTGAGAAAGAAGTTTTTGTGTGACTGTTGAGCCACTGCAACTGACACACGGCTGGCCTTTGTTCAGAAAAACACTCACATGCTCTCATTCTAACTGAAATCTTAAAGCGTTAATGTGTTTTCCAAACTTCTGTACTCTTAAACTAACCTGACTGTGTTCATCTTTTATCTAATTTAATTTCCATTTCTCCTTTTTTTCTTACAGTTGCTAAGGAAGAGGCACATCGGCAATGACATTGTCACCATAGTGTTTCAGGAGCCCGGGGCCCTTCCTTTCACTCCAAAAAACATCCGCTCTCATTTCCAACATGTGTTTGTCATTGTCAAAGTCCACAACCCGTGCACTGATAACGTCTGCTACAGGTAAATGGAACAAGCATGCATCACGCCTGCGAGGCACTCCCAAAACCGTTATTTACTCTGGTTGGTAAAGAAAAGCGTGCAGGGTAGAAGAAAGTAGAAAAACATCTGAGTTTGGTGGCATTGAGTCAAACCACTAAATATTAGAGTGCTACACCACGGGATAAGAAGCGAAATGGTGTGCTCGAGACAGTTTAGGCGAACGTGTTGATCTTCTGATGTGTTTTCATAGATGTCTTTGTGTCAAGTGGCTCTTCTGCGTGAACTTTTAAGAACACTTAATTTAAAAGGATAATAATAATAGCTTGCTCAGTGATTTCTGTGGTTTCTCTTATGACTTCATAGTAATGCACCAGAATCACAGGGCTCTTTTCATCTGTTCAGTGAGGATACAGTTATTATCTTCAGAGACACCTTGAAATTATGACTTATGAATTACAACTCAAGAGTTTCTGAAGTCAAGACGACTCTTGCTAATAACATAGCATTTGTTGAAGGGAGAAAGATTAGTCTTAGCAGAAATTATTTTACCAAAAGACGTATAATTTCAGCGCCTGCTCATTATTCATTCAGTTCAATATCTACGCTCCTCTTTTTCTTAACTGTCACTCCCGCATTTTATTTTTTTCCAGTGTGGCTGTGTCCAGATCTAAAGACGTGCCTCCATTTGGCCCCCCTATTCCCAAGTCTGTAACTTTTCCAAAGTCCGCGGTTTTCAGGGACTTCCTGCTTGCCAAGGTCATCAACGGAGAGAACGCAGCACACAAGTCGGAGAAGTTTCGGGCCATGGCGACTCGTACGCGGCAGGAGTACCTGAAGGACCTAGCAGAGAACTTTGTCAGCACGGCCACTATAGACTCAGCTGTCAAATTCAGCTTCATCAGCCTCGGAGGCAAGAAGAAGGAGAAGGTGAAACCCAGGAAGGACGCACATCTGTTCAGCGTGGGAGCGATCACCTGGAGCGTCCGTGCCCGGGACTTTGGCCAGTCGCTGGACTTTGACTGCTTGCTTGGTATATCCAATGAGTTCATCGTGCTCATTGAGGAGGAATCAAAAAATGTGATCTTCAACTGTTCGTGCCGCGACGTCATCGGGTGGACCTCAGGGATTATGAGCATTAAGATTTTCTATGAACGGGGCGAGTGTGTCATGCTGTCCGCTCACGACAACTGCGGAGAAGACATCCGGGAGATGGTGCAGAGACTAGAGGTAAATCTCTTCGTGTCTGCATTGGAATAATCTCTGTCATCCCAAAGCTCTCAATAACTGCTGGATTAGACCACAGAAGGCCAGTGAGATGATCCTTTTTGTAGCACCGTGTCTTCGGTGTCACTTTCTAATCATACTATATGTAGAGATTTGAGAGAACAAAAGACATTAGATGAATCAGTTTCCAACACCACACCCCCCTCACAGAGCTAGTAATTCATTCTGTGTTTGCCCTGTCTGTTTAATTGAGGGGTTTTTGTATAAATTTGACATCCAGTTTATTTGTGAAATAATGAGCACATTACAGTAAAAACAATTACGCTGTCTACTACTAGTGCGTAACACGGTTTTAATAGCTCCGCAGAAAGGTGCAGCTGTTGGCGCTAATGCATAAACATAAAAAATTACAGTAAGATTTAAAAAATAAAGGCCAAGCATCAGCAGCACCAAAAATAATGATGATATGGCACTTATTGGGTTTTACTAGAAATAGAGACAGGTTCACATTTTCTAAACACGTTCTAAACTATGCACATAAAACATAATCAGGGCCTCTTCCCTGCCCCCGTGCATGCTACCGCACTTTCACCTGCATGTTGTTGCCTGCAAAAAACATTATTTGGGCGACTGTGGTTAATCTACGTGTCTAAAAAGTGAAGTGCATGTGAAGGAAAGTTTACTTTTAATGTAGCAGTGGAGCGTTGTACTTTGGATATTTGTGGGCTCTGCGGTGAAACGGTGCATTCTGCAAATGTTGCTCTTGCAGTTGCAGCTTTAATGCTTGACCACAAACCTTTTAATTCTGTTTTCACGGTTAGGTCAGCAAAACTGTTGCTCATTTAACCTTTATTTGTGCCGTCAATTCTCATGTGTTGCAGAGCTACAGAGATTTAATGGCCCCTTTTTTTTGGCCTCCACTCCCTCACAAAATGCAGGGAAAATATCTCACTAAATTAACCCAAACCTCACTTGCTTTTCAGGCAGCTCCCTCTTTTTTTTCTTTTTCTTTTTCTGATTGTGCATAAATGGGAATGTGAAAAGCAGAGCCATCAGAGTTCAGAGAGGATTACAGACCGCCTGTTGAAAGCTTTCTTTGGCTCATCACAGACTCGGCAGAGGTGCACAGGCGACCGTTCGGGTCACTCAGTTGCAGATGTCCTGCTCTTGATCAGGATAAACCACTATGACATATCACGCAACTTTCACAAAAACTGACTAAATAAATAAAGCCGAAGCGGCTCAGTACCACAGACAGTTCATTTAATGGATTGAAAGATTAGCGAAAATGGGATTTTTGGTTCTTGAATTGGGGACTGTCTGGGTGCAGGTTTACAGGGAGACTCTTTCTAGCAGGATACCAACCCAGTTTTGAAGGGGAAGGCTGGAAACAAAGGCGATTTGTTTTATTTTTTGGGTGTCTGGCAGACTAAGAATAGAGGAAACGTGGCCTCATACTACTGCTTTACTCCTATTGAGAGCTCCCCACTTAGTCCCAGTCCTCGCATCCCTATTTTGTAATTCTAGCTTAGCCATCTGCACAGAGCTACAGATACATTGTGTTACCTTTTGGGCTATGTGGGTCCAGGTGTCTTGAAATCTTGAAAATGGTGTACACCTGGCTACACAGCCCAGATGCTGTCCTCAGACACCTTGTTTCTGCTTCCTGTGTACCTGCAGGGTCTTGCTTTTCCTATTCTAGTTCCCATGATTTGTTAAGTGAAGCTCTAATCAGGCAGCCTTTTGTTTTCCTTAAATAACATCGTGGTTGAATCCCAAAATCCAAACCTGAGCTGTGCCTGACCTTTTTCATGCCTGGCTGTGTGCTTTCCGGCACTTATCCCGCACAGTCCCTTTTTTGGCAGTTGCATCAGCAGTCTTGAAATTTGCAGCAAACCCTAGCCAGCAAATCAGTTGTTCAGCCAACAAGTAACAACCAATTTCCTGCTAAAAACCTTGAATGAGGATCAGATTCTTCTGAGGATTAAAGGAGGTTCGGATAATTTTTATTATCACCTCTTGCAATGAACTGAGACTCTCAGAAGAGCTTCTGAATGAGAATGAATAAATGTGCACCTGAGCACAAAGATTCTGCATATCCTTACCAAAAAAAAAAGAAAGTCACACCAGAACCTGACGAAGTCTTTCCCATAATTACTCTTTAAAGGACACTGATGTCATTCAGTGTCTACACACACTCATCTTAAGGAAGGACAGAGCGGGATATATTAGCATTCGTGATTAGCCAAAGGACATTACTTCCTCATTCGCTATGCTAATTTCCACTCACATTTTCTGTCCACTTCTCCAAGGAATTCCTGATTAATATTTCACAGCCCAGTTTTATAAAGTATTATAAAGTTAGTACGGATCACTGTTTGTGTTGTGATACAGGCAATGCAGCAGCAAGCTGTAGGCACATTTATTTGGGTATGAGCTGACCAGGCATACTTGTTCCCAAAGGTGTCTGCATTTTCCCAAATGTCCCGGAGGTTGACTCGAATCAAATTTCATTGGTGGGATTTACAGGCTGCCCAACCTGTGATGTAATGCGAACAGATTGCCAACTGTAACACACAGAGGAGCCCAGTGTGAGAGCACAACTAAAAGCTTTGTGATAGCGTCCTGCTCTCCGGGCTGCGGAGCTGGTCGCCGCATGTTCAGTTTTTACGATGCATGTTCTCTTTGCTCGGGTGCCACATACGCCACTTTCTTTTGTCTGGTTGGGTTTTGTTTTGCATCCAGAGGAAAGCATAATCGCTCTTCTCGTTTTCTTTATGTACCACATGCAACAACGGTGCGTCAAATACAAGAAATTGACAGTTTATCAATTTGTGTGTCAGAAGGGTCAAAGTAGTGAAATAAATGAGCTGGGAAAGGTGGAACTAAATAATTTGGAATAGTTTTATAATACTATATTGTGTTTATCTAGATTAAATATGTACTAAATGAGTTATGATAAGCTTTTAATCATTCTCCTAACTCCAAACCTTGTTATTATTATATTGCTTTTCTATATGATATATGATGACATTTTAAACACTTGTAATTGTATTTGTAAACAATTTTCTGATTCCTTATCATTTATGCTGTCAGTAGTAAAATGCCATGGTAGCCTTTATGATTATTTCTTTATTCAAACAACAATCCAAAAAGCAACAAGCAATTTTACTGGCACATATAACAGAGAGAAGCAGCATGTTGATCAATAAAATAGCTTCTTAATTAGTGCTCATTAGCACCATTTTGAGGTCATACATGTTGTTACAGACAAGTAAAAGCTTTGATAACCTCCTGCAGTCCCACAGTGCTGCTGAGCTCCGTTAAGCTAAAACATTCAGAATCACACAAGAAGCTACATGACGTTGATGCCGATTCCTGAAGTATAAAGCGGCCACAGATTTACCAGTCCGCACTTCCAGTAGAATGACAAGGTTTTGACATGTCTGAGAAACATGCTTCTGCAGACGGTGGCATCAGTGTCAGAGCAGTGTCCGACTGTCAGACCTATCACTGAGGAACAGTGCCAGTAACACTGTTTGGCAACAGTAGTTGCAACAGATTTGAGGCTGATAATGTTTGTTGTAGTTTTTGTGGCCGGTTATTAGTCTGTTATTGGTTTGGCCAGCAGGACGTGCACACATGTTGACTTTATATCCCTTTTCTCATCCAAGTATCTTCACAGGCCACAAATACCTCCTGTGAGATGATGGATGCACTCTTAGATTCAAGCGTTATGAATCTGAGCAGCTCGTAGCAGAACCTGAGCAGATTAATTTGGTGGTTGGACTGAATAAAGGGCTCTAATGAAAGCATTTAGAAAGCTATTATTTAGGCCTAATGGATTTCTGAAAAAGGACTGTTTGATTCATGGTCCCAAACGCAGAAGCCTTCATACACAAACCATTTAGTCCAGACTTTACCCCGGAGAACTTTTATGTTTCATATTTCTAGTTCTTTTTGGAAATTTATTTTCGGCGTCTTTTCTCTAGATTTTGAACCCGAAGTATCTTTGGCTTTTTATTTATTAGCACATAAAGTTGGGACTGTGTTTGTATATAATTACTGGATGGGCTCCTTTGCTGAAATTTTACAGTTGTATCCTATTAAGAAGACAGTTATTGCATGATGGTTCATAATGGGGTTCTGCCGACGTGAGAATCTGGTGTGGAGTGTTGACAATCCATAGTCTGTGGTAATGTGTCCCTGAAGCTAGTTGCCACTCTGAAGCAAATGGAGGCAGTCACCCACAACTGAACCGAGACTAATCCAATGGGTGATTAAAGCTCGTTGGATGTAGCGTGAGGTTTTATTCCCCATTCGTTGTCATAAACCGTGTAGTCCTAATGTGTGCTCGCAGTGTAACTATAATGTAGTCAGTCATTTTATGTCATCATTGTGCAAATAGGTGCTCCACTACTCCACTTACTTTGCTGTGTTTGTGTTGTGCTGAAATAAAACCATTGAAGCAAGTAGGTTGCTGAACTTTTACTGAACCTGAGTTGCATTAAAGCGAAGGATGATGCCAAGCCGCCACTGAGCAAAGCGAGCAACTTAATTTGCATGTAAGCACATAATTGGACAAGACCCAACTTTCATTTTCATCCAAGAGCGCAACTGGACAAGCAGAGACTGTCCACCAAGAATCCTTAGGGAAAGTGTCACGTCTCTGGCAGCAGTCTGCACAATGGCGAGAGAGGGTGAAGTGAGTCATCTTTTCATGCTGGGTGTGGGGGGAAAAAGTGCTTTAATTAACTGCCAGTTGATGCAGATTATGTATTTGTATATAAATATTACGCTCCAAACTTCTCCCTTGACACTGACTTTACCTAATAGACTCTGCTCTGTGGACATGTCCGTGTCTCGGGGGCCAATTAGATCTGCGTTCCCCATGCAGCATGAAAAAAGAGCCACTGTAGTTACTGTCCACAGAGACAGGTGTGTATTTGTGTGTGGCTCTTTGGCAAGGCGGTTAGCCGTGCGATGTAGCCTCTTATTAACTTCAAGTTTGAAAGGTTCTTTGAATTAGCCAAACAAACATGCTGGAGGCTTGCTGCCGAAGGACTTCTGCTTCTGCTTTGGAGGCTTTGATAGTATTTTTCTTGTGCATGCATGTGTAATAAAACCCACACATATCTTACAAACGATGCAAACCATTTGCTGCTGGAATATACTCTGTTAGCTTTGAAGGCTCTTATTAAAGAATATTAAGATCATTCATTTTTCTCTCTGTCTCATCTCCTCACTGTCATGTGTATTGCATTCTGTTTCCAGCTAAAGTATCTATTAAGTCCTTCGGTTTTTAAAGCTCAGGATCTCTGCCGTGAAATAGAAATTCACCTGCCTTTATAAAACCAGCCGTTTTCATTCTGCTTCCAGATAGTCACCAGAGGGTGCGAAACCACGGAGATGACACTTCGCCGGAATGGCCTCGGCCAGCTCGGCTTCCACGTCAATTTCGAGGGCATCGTAGCCGACGTGGAGCCCTTTGGTTTCGCCTGGAAGGCAGGACTGAGACAGGGCAGCCGACTGGTGGAGATCTGCAAGGTGGCCGTTGCTACCCTCACTCACGAGCAGATGATTGACCTGCTGCGCACCTCAGTCACCGTCAAAGTGGTTATAATTCAACCTTATGAAGATGGCACTCCCCGAAGGTAAACCCTCACTCTTTGGTCGTCTCATTTTCACCTCGGTGCAAACACGTTTGTTACAGCAATTAAGCCAAAATGACTTAAAATCAAATGCAGATTTCCTGTTGTTGTTTCCTGTTGTCCTGCGGTTAGCGAGACAAAAGCAGGTGCTCCCCCCAAAATTAATGAAGCCATAACAGAAAAGTAGTTTGGTTTACTTCTTTTTTTCCTGGCAGGTGGTGTAAATTAGCTTGACATTTGCTCTCGTGTTTGAGGCGATTAGCATAAAGAAATGCTTACATACTGTTTGTGTTGCACCGGAGATGATGTCGTCCTCCACTGATTTCTCTGGAGATAGTCTTTCTTTGTTGCGAGAGAAATCTTCAGCAGGCCTGCAGAGCCGCAGACACGGACAGTCAGCATTTCCCACTAATGATAATGAGAAGAGGCTTTTGATTAATGGCTCAACTCTCGCTGCCTTTGTTTGACAGCTCACATTTGTAGATGGCTTTTCTCTAACCTCGCTCAACGTTCTGTTCAGCAATTAGGATGGGAGTGTGTTCCTTTTTTAGGGATACACTCCCATGTAGAGAGTCCACCGCCCTTGAAATAAATGAGGGAGCGTGTTTCAAATGATTTTTTTTTTCCTTTGTGTGTGTGTGATGGGAAGAGACGAAGGTCTGTGTAAAATGCTTGTTCTGAAAGCACATCTGCTTGTTTTGTCTGTGCGAGACAGACAGCCCTGTGAAATCGTATCCGTCACTCCTTCACACTCACATTTTCGACATCTTTGTTTTTCTTCGGCTTCAGGCTGACAGATTTATGTACCAGGAAAATGCTGGTTCCACTTTGTCACAGACAGCCACGACAGAATGGCTTGACAATGTGCAGAAAGAATATTTCAATACAAACCCATTTTTCTGTTTGCGTTGTTACAGGTAATGCTAATATACCAGCTAATCGTTAAAGGTAATAACACATAGATGGCAGCAGATAATGAATCACTGTGTGTTTTCATTCTTTGACTGTATTTGTGTGCTTTCTAAACACATGAAGTACAGTGGCGATTGGTGAATATCTTGATAAATCCCTGATGGGTGAGTGTTTTGGTAAATAATGATAATGACAGCCTTGCTTAATGTTCTGAATGAATATATGATTAAACAGCTGTGTGTATGTGTGCATCAAAATATAAAGCATGCATAGTAGTTAACTTTTGCTTTCTGGTCTGGCAACAGAGGAGCAACATTTTTGCTCCCCCAGATGGCGAGCTAACGTGTGTTGTCTGTGAAGCCGACAGAGCAGCCTCTCTGGCAGAACCGCCGTCTAAGCCTCTCGCCACGATCTGTGATGATACACGACGATGCAATCATTGTCACGGTCCGGGAACGGAAGAAGCAGATAAAAACGGAACATCCTCCGAAACTGGTTTTGTCTCCACAAATGTGTCCAGCTTATCAGAGCAGTATTTACAGGATGGAGATAGAGAGAGCTTTTGGCGTGGCATCTGTGCCAGGTGAAGACTTCTGGCTTGGTTTAGCTGAAACCACTGAAGTGACTGTTTAATGGGAGCCTGGACAGCCAATAAGAAATGGGGTTAGAAATTAACATAAATGAACAGAAGCTTGTGCAGTGATTACGTCATACTAAATGTGTATAATATGTGTTGTGACTCGTTACGAACAGAGTGTGACCCATATATCGCATTTGCTAATAGAGGCATCTGGCAGATTAGTGAGCATTAGTAGCAGCAGAACGGCAAACTGGTCAGTGCTGCTGAGCCTTCCCCGTCCCCACTGAAACACAGTTCCTCAACGCCGCCCCCATGAGAACCAAACGCCTCCATCTCAGCTCCTCTGAATATTCTCCCAAGACTCCCAACAAATCAAGAGGTGAGAGGTCAGGTGAAGAATCTCGAGGGCCCTCAACACTTTTCGCTGCTGCGTCTTGGAGTTGCTAAAGTGTTGCAGTCAACAATAAGTGCTCCAGTTTCTCTGCATTATCTCAAAGGAAAGGAATTCAGCAGGGGGCCGAAGGCCCCAGTCAGTCCCCCGTGGCCAGAGAGATGAGGACTAATCTAGCAACAATGGACAAGAGTCTCATGACCTTCAAACAATGTACCCTGGCTCCACGCTGCTACCATGACAAGGAAAAATGTTTTCATAAGTACATGCGGTGGTTGGAAGGAGCTTCCTCTTTATTCTTTTTAAATCGCTCCAATATTGTTTAGGCTTCCTATTTTTGTGATTCGGCGAGGAGTGATGTTGTCATCTTGTTGCTAAGATTATGTCACATTAGTTTGCAACAAGTGCAACAAGGAATCATTTATACAGTGTAGCATTGTTTTGTGGCAAACCTCCTGAAGCTGTTTATGCCCTAAATGGATTTACCCTCCTCTGCCTGAAGCTGTGAGACGTCTCTAATATTAGCCTTATCTAGTACTGTATTTATTTACACTGGGGGGCAGGATGTGGTTATAGCTCAGCACAGTACCAGAGGCTTTTCCATCATCACTCTGAAAAGCCTTAAACAAGTTCAGCATGTTGGCTTTAGATCAAAACTAATGAGAAAAAGATGAAAAAGATTAGCTCTTTGAAACAGGAATGCGATGTACAGAACATGGCAGAGATTGTATGTTTTGGTCTGCGGTCATCAGAGATGTAAGGATAAACAGAAGGATCAGTACAATATGGACTAAAATGTATGTTCATTACAAGACATACAAATAGAAGCAGAACATCAACTGCTACGTGGCCAGTAAGGATTTTTTCCCCTGACATTTATTCCGGCTGAGTCCCGGCTTTTTGTTTCTCTTTTTTAATATCGTATTGTCGTTTTAGGTTTTAATTGCAAAGATTTACTTTTGAAATGGTGTCCTCAGCCTGTGTCACAGCCCGGCTGATAATGAGTGCCGACTATGACATCAGATGGCCACTTGTGACCTTTCCTTTGTAGTGCCATCAGACTTGTCATTGTGGATTTTCATCTGGACTGAAGCAAAGCTGGATTTCTCACTTCCCATGCCAGCACCCATCCAAGATGGAGCACCACTAAACCCAAAGAAACTAGAAACTGCATCACAAATTGTCCTACTTAATCCCCTCGCATTCTTCATAGGAGCTGGGGGGGTTCTGCAAAGATCAGTCTATTTTTTCTATCTTTAAGTCTTCAGCACACCTCGTTTAATGAACCCTTTGACAACAGTCTGCACAGCACTGGTGGAGGTCACGACCTCTGTGACTCTTTGCCGTGACAAGGACTCTGACTGTGGGAATGGATTAGCATGTCCCCCTCACTTGCTGGCCCTGTCATTGGACTGACAGCTCTCTGACTGAGGTCTAAGGTCCTGTTGTCACACTGATCTATTGTGATTCGTTAAGAGCCGAATGACTGAAGGAGCTGAATGTTCTCCACCAATCGCCCACTAACAAAGCTTAGCACAGTTTTTTTTAAAATTACATTTTTAATGACCTGTGATGGTATTTTAGTAAAGTTGATTTTAGATTGTAGATTTTGTGGTCAAAGTACCCCCCCTCCCCCTGGAGCTTTATTTTTAGTTGTGCATTGTCTCCAGTTGTGTAGTTTTCTCTAAGCTTATGTAGGCCATTGTGGCATAATTTATAGCCACTCACATTAAACTGGGAGAGAGGCGCAGCAGTTCTTTGTGGAATCAGAGGAAAAAGACGGTTGTTATTTTTCTCACCAGTCACTCGCTTCCTCCTCTGCTCATGCCTGGCTGGACATGTCCGACAGCTTCTCCTGCAACACCAGCTTCCAGCTAAAGTTTTCTAACTGTTGACCAAACACCCGTTTCCTGCCGTTTCCTTATGATTTATACACTCAGTCTCGGGTCGCCTTTATACAAGAGGCACATTCCTTATACATGAATATGAAGGCTGTTCCCATTAAGTCTGCAGTTGTACTGCTGATGGAGATTATTTGGATCTGTAGCGTTGGACCCAATAAACATACGCTGGAGCGACTATTTTGACAGCAAAACTTTTATTTGGAGATGTGGGTTCATTCACAGCCACTCCCGCTCTCTTTGTGCTGTCACGTCCGCCCTCCCTCCGACTGTCACTGTCAACATAAAAAGACACACAATCAATGTCAGAACCCAGCACACCTGTCAACCCCGCCCCTGCGCCGCCCCGGGAGCTCACTGTGTCACCCCTCCTCTGCAGCTGGCCAGAGACCACACCCACACCACAGGATCATATGGGCAAATCACTTTGTCACTTCTTGGTCATTCTGGAGCAAAAAGCACAGCAAGAGCATAAAGCTGAGACCTTCACTGTTGACAAGCTGTTAGCTGGGGATAGCTCTTTGTAGAGTAATGATGTGTGGCAACCTAGTATGACCACACACATGCGCTCTCTCTCTGTCACACTCACACACACAGACATACACACACAGTTAATCAAGCTAGTGCCAGCCATGTTAAAAAACAATTGACCAGCAGTCTTTTTTATTTTTTGGGGGTCTTTTTTTGTGTCTGGAACAATAATTGAATGAGCTCGGGTGGCAAATTGAGTGTAAAGAGGTAATGTTCTCATCTCTAAGCTTTTATACGCATACAACAGCTTCACTTATGCTGTACTGTCGCTCAATGCTCTCACTGTCCTATATACCAAACCAGTGATGCATGCAGCATGCACATTGTAAAAACAATTAAGTATGTGCACTGTAAGAGGTGCAGGATGTAGTTCTTCATCATGAATGAGGCCAGCTGGCGGTGACATCAACCAGATGTGAGAGGACACAGAGGAAGAAGCAAAGGATGATCTTCTAGTTATATCTTATAACACCCGCAGCTCCAGAGGGAAGTCTGGTGTAAACAGCCCAGCCACCCATGGCCCAGACTGATGAAAGGGTCCTTCTGAGAAGGATTACTACTCCCCCCTCCTTCCTTCAGTGCACCCTCCTCAAACCCTTCTATGTATACATTTATGACCACAGCAAAAGTATACAGAGCTTTCCACTCTCCAGTGGATGCTGGAAAATGGACTTTAAAGGGGGTGAGGAGGGGGCGGTTGGCAAGTGTAATCATTAGGGTCATGCTTGAAATGCCTTTGGAGAGTGAGCAGAGTGCTCACACTTTTTAACCCTGACCCACCACCCGGTTAACCCCCATCCCTCCCCTTCTTTCCAAACATACGCACCAAGCCGCTGCCTCGGTGATTAATGTTGCATGAAATGGCATCACAGGCCTTGTCCATCCCAGAGATCTTCACTGATGTTAGCAGTAAGTGGATGGAGACGGTGCACCGAAAAGCTACCAGTGTGTAGCAATTCGGGGAATACCGATTACTGGCCGAGAGGCGAGCTCAGATTTTTAGCTTTGTGAAAATGATCGGAAATGGTGGGAAACTATTTTAAGTGATGTTAGTGCTCCGCTTTCAAATGTGTGTGAACATGTTTGTGGGTCTGTTGTTGTCAGTAGTGCAGAAATAAACACTATATAAGTCTAAAGATCTGGCTCAGGGTAAATAAAAGTATTTGTGTGCTTCAGCAGGGTCCTGGAGAGGCAACGTGAGAACACTTCATCCTGGTTTTCACAGATTATTATGAAATTTTCAGTTTCATGGCTGAAAAATATTAAAATATTTAACATATTGTGATGTGAGGTTATAGGTCAAATTAATAGGTTCAATCCTGCTAATTAATCATTCGCATAACTTAAAACGTCATCTCCTGTCATTTTCTGTTTATTGATGAACTTTGACCCTTGGTTCCCTCTCGCCCCTCTCCTCTCAGGGGCTGCTCCGAGCTCTACCGCATACCTATGGTGGAGTACAAGGTGGACAGCGAGGGTACGCCGTGCGAGTACAAGACGCCCTTCAGGAGAAATACCACCTGGCATCGGGTGCCCACGGCTGCCGGAGCGCTATCCCGAGGCTCGCCCACTCAGGGCCCCGACCGCTTGCAGTGTCAGCAGATCCTCCAGCAGCACCAGGCAGCTATCCCGCGAAGCACCTCCTTTGACAGGAAGTTGCCAGATGGTTCCAGGTGCTCACTTTTCTCCACTTCAGCTTTCTTTGGTTGTTTGCCTATGCCCAATTTGGCACTTGTTAAGGGTTGAAAGCAACGCTTGAACACGGGCGATCGAATAACTGTACGGCAGAGAGGCTGCATTACAAAAGCACAATGACAAAATACACTGTTCACTGCTTAATATTGAGTCACATACAAATAAAGGAGCTTAAGTGTTACCCGCGCTGAAAGAAAATAGCTTCTCCACTCGGTCTTTATGAATGTGGTTATCCACTGACGGCTTTATCATACATTTCATGTGTAAGCATTGCACACATGCCAGGACAAATTTACATAATGTCACAGTGGTGCAAAAAGGCAAAGGAAAAAAAAACATTAACTAAACAAATTAAGAAAAGAAATGATCCTGTGAGACATTTTTTAATTTTTTTTTTTTTTTTTTTTTGACACACAAACTTTCTGCTCAAGGTTTTTCAGAAACGGAGGCTCGTCATCAAACACGACAGTGTAAAGACGGCGTCCTTTCAGATGAAATCTTTGAACTCTCAGCCTTTCTTATTTAGAAAAGAGCTGCAGTTACACTTTGAGGAGCTGTTATTGTGCTCGGTTATTTGCATACATATAAATGGCGCATTTTAGTTAAATGAATTCACGGCTCCGCTTTCATCTCCCTTTGGATGATAAGGCTGCGCTCAGACTTTGTTCCCGTCCTCAGCTCTGTCTCTTTTGGACATCTCCATTGAGCCATGTAAAGCAGTGATTTGTTCACTCTAATGAAACCCCTACAGTCACGATAACCTTTCCAGTGTGTCACACCGACTCCCCGCCCGTCCAGTATTGCCTGTTTCGACTATACTGGGATAATGGCCGCCATTCTCTGCCTCGAGTCCCTAGCAGTCGGAGCTCTCCGTTCTCACTCCCCTCCTCCTTTCTCTCACTCTCCAACTCCCCCACTCCCTCCCTTTTCCTGCACCCTGCTGAGGAGGAGGTGATGGGGACACTGACACAGCTCCGCTCATCTCATCCAATTACTGCAGAAACAAAGAGAGTGCTCTTCCCTAGACCGCGATATGAAGTGCCCCAGAGGGAGTGGGAGTAGAGAAGGAGGAGGGGAAGGGAGGAAGACGAGACTGTGTCATAAAGTCGCAGGATCTGTAGGAATAAATCAGCATGAGTTAGCCGGACATTTGTTTGTGCTGCTCAACTAATTTTATTTTTATTAAAAGCACCTTTTTTAAAAATCCACACACTCTGATTGAGGTCTGAACAAAAACCGAACCACTAACCTTCCCGTTAAATTTAAATGAACAAAAATGGAGCCCGACAGGTGGTCTCACTAAATTACTCATCTCACGAGGCTTTGAGGGGGCATGGACCCATTTGTCTCGCAAGGCCGCGCGAGAATCTTTATAGCTCAGATAAAGTGCCATTTCATCCACACGTATAGCTGGATTTAGACTTGCAACCATAAAATATGACGACTGCTTCACAGCCAAATGAGACCAACCCTCTGATCTCTCTCCCCTCAAAACTTTTTTTTTTCCCTTAACATGAGGAGAAAAAGAAAAGGAGAACGAAAAGCAGCCGCTTCTGTCTCAAATTGAAGTGCCTGGACTTGGCTGGACACTTGACTAACACAGCCAGAGAGAAAACATAGCGATCTGGCCAGAGTGTTTGATGATGTGTGGCACAACTGAGATACTGACAGTTTATTTCCCTGTGGAGGGGGGAAAAAAAAGGGAAACCGAATGAGGAAGCAGAAAGTGTTGATGTTTAAATTGTGTCTCCTTGTGAATGTTTATACTTGCATTTTTGAATCCGAGCTCTACTGGATCATTTTCAGTCGCTTATCTGCAAATTTCCAATCTTTGAATGCCTGCTCCAGGTGACAGTCTCTCTTGGCTTTGCATTTAATAAAGATTTAGTCATTTCAGACCTGGTTCCAAACTAATGTATAAGGACGAAAGAAGCAGATATAAGGAGTATAGGATATCTGACAAGACTTGGCTTACGCTTTAATGTGAAAGCCATACTGCCTGTGTTATTGCAGTCTTATTTCCGTCCGCTCATCTTACCTCATTTGGCGTGCTGGTTAAAGGGAAGGCAGCAGACATAAGTCACATACAGTGTGTATTTTTCACTCCATCGTCCACAAGTTTTTCCTGGCTAGACGAAAGCAAGCAAAGCATCTTATCTCAAGGTATTAGCTCAGAGGCTGTGATGGTCAAACTAGGTGAAAGGGCTAAACTTTAGTAATAAGCTAAGCATGAGGAATGGCACAGAGAATCACCATCTGGATTGCTGAATGAGGTTAATGCCATAACTAACCTCTTTCTCTGCCTTTGAAAATGAGACACCTTGGCCTCTTCTAACATTTTCTCACATTGACTTTTCTTTTTTCTTTTTTTTGAAAGCCTTTAATGATGCCCTTAAGATTCACAGTCCTTCCAAATGATGATTTGATGATGATCATTTAACAATCATTTGATAATACCCTCCTTTATTTGTGTCCCTATACATTGTGGATTTTTTATTTTTATTGTTTTAAAGTGCAATTTTAGGATATTATCCGCACTTTATAAATAAATAAGCTGTTGGTATTAGTCAGAACTACAACTGTATATATATATTATGGGCTATCTGTAATCATTTTTAACCACTTCTGTCTGTTGTCCCTCTTTTTTCTGCAGAATTGTGCAGGATATGGAGAATCCCCAGGTCACCTCATGTAACAAGGGAGACCAGCACTACCGCAGTTCCCCCAGCAACCAGTCGTCCTCCAGTGATCCAGGGCCCTGTGGCAGCAGCACATGGTCCCAGCAGCCTGGATATGATGGGTACAGGACCACAGCAGTGTGAATTTTTTTTAGTTTTTTGGAAATAACCTTTAAGTAGTCTCTCCAGGATTATGCGGTTTTACAGTAATGAATGCAGCTCCAATCAGTCCCAGCACTATTTCTGAGAACTTGCAATTTTGCAAAATGACAGCAATTTTTCCACATGAAATGACCAAATCATCAGTGCACTTTTGGCCAGTCGTCATGCTTTTTTTCTTCTTCTTCTAGGAAGTAATCTAACAAAACAATAAAATTACGCCTGTCATGAAGATGAGTTTTATTTAACATGCATTATTATAGTTTCCGTGAAGTCATCTCAAAGCTTTACTTTCAAGATGTCTTTCAAAGACGAACAGAAAAGCTACCTCGAATGTAAATGGGCACTTTTTAATTTGAAGCATGCGGTTAAAGGCTGTTGAAAATCCCACCTAAGTGAAGTGTTTTTCTTACTTTGGGCATGTACTTCTCATGCTATTCAGTAAATTAAAGAATAGGTGGCACTTAAATGTAATTGGAAATCATTTTTAAGGAATCTGACTGACGTGGCGATCTAACAAACTATGACAGAATTTTGGAGAACAATTTAATTTAAAAAAGGGTTTAATGAACAATCAAAAGAGAGAAATTATTGAGAGTCAGAGTATTTGGCTTTGTATCATCTGTCAACTTAATTATTGCTCTTATTATATGTTCTTTTCAACATGTTGCTCTTTATCATTTTGTCAATTATATAACGATGTCGCGGAGCAGCCCAGACTGTGGACTGCGCAGGCGTAACATCTGTCAGGCTGATTCTTGTACATGAGCAGAATCCATGAGAGACCGATGTCTGTCTGTAAGTGGTTACAGACCATGACAAGAGGCTTAGCTCCCCACTGCTGCCTTTTCTGTCAAAGGCCTCAGATGTGCATTGAACACCCAAGGACCACTGCGCCCTGTCAGAGCTGCCCCGATGCAGAACGGCAGACATGTCGACTGATCTGCCGGGCTTTGTCGGAGATCAGGAGACAATGAGGCCTCTGTTCATCTGCTGTAAACTTTATTAGCTCTAAAAGGTTTAACTAAGACGCGCATTGAAAAAAAATTACTGCTCTTACCCTTTTGTCAAGAGGTAAAAAGCACCCGGCAAGCTGAGTCCAATGAAAAAAGGTCTTTTGTCAGCGTTGTCTGGCAGCTTCTTTATTCTATTATGAGCTCAAGTGTTTTGACCTTAAATGATGTTGAGCTAATTGCTGTACATCTGTGGTGAATCTATTGAAGCCTTTCTCTTAATTGAATAGAGAGCACACTCTATAGAAAAACGAATTTATGGCCCATTTTCCCCCTCCTGCCTTCTTTTTCTCCTTTTTCTTTTTTTCTCCCCCCATCAGGTGTCCCTCCCCTATCCTGCATGAGCTGGTAGGGGACATCCAGGGAGGGGATGGAGAGATCCACAGAGAGCCCACCCTGGAGAGGACTAGGTCTGCAGGTTAGTCTGAAGTAGTCATTGTTAACATGCATGTCTGTATAGCAAGAGCTTAACACTCCTGAAACCAAAGCAAATCTCACAAACTGTTGTCCACATATATTGCTGCCATCTTTTACATACAGTCTGTGAATCATACCATCTGCTTCTATAGTAACAGTAACTTCTGGCTCCACAGAGGCCAAATGGCACATCCCCTCCACCAAGATCCTGAACCCTCTGAAGCAAAGAGAAGGAGGAAAGGACTCGCCCAACAAGCTGTCCAAGGTAAATGTCTGATCCACTTTCACTTTATTGAAGCCGACCAGGTGACTTTAATAACGTTTGGAAGTCTATTTGCGACTTTTGGGAAGGTCTTCGTATTTGAAAACTTGGTCTGATTCGGCCTTGAAGTGTGCTGTGCTGGCATTACAGAGTCTGTGTCAGACCTGCTATATCCCCCAACTGTTTCAGGCTGAGCTCAGATTGCCCTTGTTTATGGGCTTTGCAATCAGTTCAATTGGGGCATTCAGTCATATGTTCATGTTGTCCCCTCTAGACGCTCTTTGCAGTTATCGCTTTCCCTTCATCAGCATGCTAACGGAAATCTCATCTCATCACTGTTTCAGGTTCTTTCACGCGTTTCTAGGACACTTTTTCCTTGAAGGTTGAATATATTAAGTGTTTTAGCCCCTCGTTTCTCCTTTCTCTATATTCTCCCCACCTCCTCTGATTTATGGTTATTTTGCCCAGCACTGCCTTCCTTTTTTCTTTCTCCTCAGATGCTGGAGGCTGGCTAATGCACCTAAACAACATGTTTTGGTGTTTTCCACCACTGTTGGAAGTGGATAAAAAATTGGCACTGTACATCTCTAATGTACTGAGCCTGATTTTTCAACTGTTTTTTCTATGCTGTGACTAAAACCGCATCAATAATTTAGCAGTAAATCATAGTAAAGACGACATCACAGAACAAACCTTTGTAATTCATGGCTTAAGTTCTAAAATAAGGCATAGATGTTGATCCCCATGGTTTGAAACTGATGATGCACATTGGAATAAGTTGGTGTGACCTTAAATGTATTTGAGCTTGAGGGATAAAAGAGCTAAAAAAAAAACAAAGCTTATGATCATCTGGATTCCTCAAATAAGCATCACAATTTCAGAGTTTGCACGCAAAGTATGTGACATTCAGCATAGTCTGTTTTTATTCCTGCCTACATATTACTGTCAACTACTTGACAGTGTAATGGGCCTCAAGAAAACAAGCTGTTGCCTCAGTCAGGGACACATGACCGTGTGAGGAAGCCTGATGGGTAAACCCCCTCCTTGCCTGGTACGGCAAGAATGTTAAAGCATCCGTAAGAATTATTTGCAGCTGCTGTTTGACCTCGTTTGATTTACTGTGTTTCTTTCTCCTTCACCCCTCTCGCTCTCTCCCTCTCTGTGCCAGGCGGGTGATAAAAACTCAAGCCACTCAAGTAGCAACACTCTTTCAAGCAATGCCTCCAGCAACAGTGACGATAAGCACTTTGGCTCTGGGGACCTGATGGACCCCGAGATGCTCGGCCTCACGTACATCAAAGGCGCATCCACTGACAGCGGCATAGACACTAATCCCTGCGTGGCCCCCGGGGCCCGAGTGTTGCTGCAGGGAAGAGTCGGGGAGCAGGGACACCCGTGGGTGTCGGAGCACCACGAGGATGGGGCGCCAGAAGAGGATCATGGGAAAATGTACCTACCGCAGGGCTATGCTTCTGCCATTTTGTCTAGCCATGTGACAGAGGGCAGTATCGGGGACCTGAGCGAGATCTCGTCCCATTCCAGGTACAGCATTTTTGTCCTCGTTTGTACAAAACAATTGACTTTGGCTGAGTGTGTGACAAATTAAAGGATAACTTTAAATGGAAGTTGTTGTTGAGTATGCAGCGCTGAACCTTGCCTTAACTGCTATTAGATCTCAAACAAATATAACATTTAAGTGAGATTTTTGGATGCTTGTCTTAAAATGTGCTTTCTAAATCCATCATGAAAAACACAGAGCGTCTCAAAGACTTCAAGGATTCATGCTCCGCAGCGCTAAAGTTGTTCTGCAGCATGAACACCTTCCTAGGAGGCTTTAACGCTTTTCCCCATAAAGATGACATTTGATGACCTTTTCACACCGCCATAAAGATGTGGTTTTATGACCATTAGAGTAGTTTCTGGGTTTTCCCAATAGTAGCTACATAAGCAGAGACTACCCTCAGTAACTCCTGATGCAAACAGTCATTTTGTTCTATAAGCAGGCCTGAAATATGACCTAAAACCTCTCAGTCCAGAAGCTCCTAGTAGGCTTTCAAGGGGTAAAAAGTTTACAGTCAATTACAGCACTCTGTTTTTCTTTGCTGTGGTCAAATATTTTTTCCTGGTGTGGCTTAATTCCATCTTTTTGGGTCATTGATTTGCCTTTGTGAACTTTCAAACACTGCCTTTTTTTAAATGGCTCTCGGCAAAATCCACTATATTCCACCACGTAGATGTTTTCAGGCCCACTATCTGTTGAACACATGCAGAGACAAACACATGCACAAAAGGAAGGTTTCTGGCTGTTAACTGACCTTTCCACCCAGCCGTGCCCCCTCTCTGCTGACATACAGTCTGGATCATCCAGTTGTGCTGAAAGCTCCTGGTCAGTGTTGCTGTCAGGCCGAGGCAACATCAGGAGGCTCATCACACTATCCTTTAAGTCCTCCTTACCTGACGTGGGACCATCTGGGAAAGAGAAATGGTGTCATTGAAGGTCGGCCCTGAAGCCACTCAGTCTGTCTGTATGAAGCAGCACGGGTGACCATTTGGTGATGTCGTATAGGATTATGGTCCCCCAGTCTGTTGAGATCATTGACCTGTTTGGGGGGGTATAAAGAAGTAACCGTGCCAGGATATCACTCAGAAATGAGAAAAGAGCCCATGCCATCACCTTGACTGCTCTGATGCTTCCCACCTTTTATGTAATGGTCTTTGACACCCGAGTGTCATCTGAGCAAACAGTGAAGCAGCAGGAGCACATTTGCAGGGTGTGGCACAGATGGGCATGAATATGGAAACACAGTGTGTTGTGCCTCCAGCCAAAGCCAGCTCTCATGTCTTTAGGGTGTTTTAGAAGAATGTTTGAGTAGCAAAACCCTAACATCTTTTATGGACCTAAATCTGAGATCCATCTCTGCAGCTAATAGATGAATCCTAATTAGGCAAAAACAAAAAAAACAGACACGCACACAAACTATCCACTTTCATATTAATTATGGAAATAATGAAGGACGCTGTAGCAGATGTGAGACTGTGTATGGAGAGGGGGAGTGCTTAAATGTGAAAGGCCAATGGAAGATAAAGGAGCAAAGAAAGCAAAGCAAGGCAGCGTTCATTACCTGATGCATGGCTCATTTTCACATCACTGCAGAGTGTGACATCGCCATCCTTTATCATCTTGCATATTATTTGGATTGAGGCGAAGCATTTACACATTTGAGGAATAACAGAAAGTAAAGTGATATAAAAACACCATTCAGTCGAGATGAATGCTGTACAGCTGTGTGTATTTGACCTTTTGATCATAACTTCAAGGGTCACCTTCCCCAGTTAACAAAAATAATAGTATTTTCCTCGTGGCATGCAGTTATTTTGTGTTTGCTTGTAAGCCTGTAAATCAGCCTAAGGCACAGCATTGTAAATAAGCAGAAAATGCCTCCATGTGATTAGAGTGCACTGACCCCTTAATGTGTTTTGTCAGTTGATATTTGACTAAATACTGAAAGGACAAAGTTCAGGGGGAATATTCACATGACAAACTGCAACCGAATTCTCTTCCAGTGTAGGTTGAAGGGCGGTTTGATGTTTTTAGATTAAAGGGGGGCTTATTGCCCTCATGAACAGCTCCATATTTTTTAGGAAACTACGCAAGTAGCTTTGCGTGATTCACATGATTCAAAATATTCATAATCAGTACTTATCTTATATCGGGCCTTAGTGCCTTTTAAATTGATCCTCTGTCTGAGCTGTTTGAACTCCTCCCTCTGTAAAAGCCAGCTTTCTTCCTTCCTTTCTTTGTTGCCCCACAGAAACAGACAGTTTGAGCCTACATGTGTTCACCCTTGTAACAGGATACAAATGACAGAGAATAAGGAAAAGCGTAGCGACCCCGGCAGCATGGAGACCATTCGTAAACCATTTTCCGTTTAAAGAAGTCATCCTAATAGGTTGTTTCTTTACGTCTGACATGTTGCTAGCACCATTTCTATTGCTAATGCTTGTTTATGTTTTTGTTATGATTTTGCCTTTTTTTGTTTCTCTGTTTTTAAATTCATTCATTTTGTGGTCACTTTTGAGTTATGTTATGCCTTTTTTTTGTTTTGTTTCTTTTTTTCTTTCTGCTGTTTGATCAGTGGCTCACACCACTCTGGCAGTCCCCTGGCCCGTGGTGCCAGATACTGTATGTCTGCTGACTCCTCCAAGGTGTACACCATCCCCCAGACCAGCAGCTCGGGGCCAGAGCTGGTACAGGGGTCCGGGCTTGGGCCCGGCTCAGAGGCTTGTGGACAGGCACGCACACAGTCCAGTTGCAAATTCACAGTGGGCGGGAAGGCGACTGATGATGATGATGATGATGATGATGCTGCCCACAGCACTGAGGAACCTCCCAACATTTCAGAGTGTGGGTGAGTGTATGTGAGAGTGAAAGCAAGAAGAGCATGTGTGAGAACATCAGCAAATGTGCAAAAAAACTACAAAAACAAAGAGAGGTTTCAGCTCACGTGCTTCACAGCGATTTTATCACTAGCTAGTAGGCACATTTAAATAAAACACCCTTTAATCGCGCTCTTGTCAGCACATTTTTCTCTGTCTTACTGCTGCATCTCCACCTCAAACCCAACCCCGCGATCAGCCTACACAGAGTGGCCTTGATTGAAGCAGACAGCCACAAAATAAATAAGCTCAGTGAAGCTGCGGACATAATACACTTGGCACATGTCACTTACGGTTATTGATCGCTCCCGTGAAGCCGCGTCCCTGTGGATCGCCAGGCTCGACCATCTCTGCTGGGAGCCAAGCATCAAGACACACACAGGAACACGCACGCTGTCGCACATGTAGTCTGAGGGCCGCCATCTGCAGAATAGCCTGTATCGCACAGAAAGAGGAATGTATGCAATCCTCAGTCTGTAGAGCAGTGATGACTGACTGTATCTGTCGGGTGATTAAATGGTTTTGCTGTAGAGAACAGAGAGCCATTGATGGTGAAAGCGAAACAGCTTTTACGGTGTGAGTGTAGCTGTGTGTGTCTGTCTGTGTGCACTGATTTGGAGGATGTTTGCGAGCGGGGCGTGTTTTGGAAGAGAGAGTGTGAGATTTTGCCCTGGAAGGAGCCCCGTGCTCCAGCTCCCAAGTAATTTCATTTAGGCTGTGAAATTTGCTACTTACGGTTGTGTGATTGATCGCATGCACTGAAGTCATCTTCTGCCGACTTATGAAAAAGCTCCGTAATTCAGTTACCCACCCCATTGTTTGTTTATATATTCCTACCGTTTTATTTCATCTTACATAACAGCGCCTCGTGATAAATGGCCTAATATTACTCACAGATATTGTCCTAACATAATGAAGTTTCTCTTTCCCCCAATTCTAAAAAGTTTTCTCATTTGTTCTAACGCTGTGTGTAAGGCTGGATGTGTAACAGTGCTTCTAACTGTGGGCTCTTTCTTTCTTGCTTCTGCTTCTTGTTTCAGAGGAGCGGAAAGCTTGTTAACCTTCCTTCTCACAATGCTGTCTGAGCGTTCAAGGTACACAGTTAAGAGTGAACCCTGTGGTCCTGATCTGACACCGCCTGCTTACCCCGCACACTGCCCCGCCCTCTTTGTACCCCCACTCCTCCGGTGTCAAGTGCTGGTTCTGCCTTGTGGACCATGCTCAAAGTGGACAGCAACCAGCTGTGCATGAGTGACTGTGACATTTCCACTACAGATTCATACTGCTGTGTACTGTCCATCTAATATCTTCTCAGTCTCTCTGCTTAAATCTCTATTAGACGTTTAATTTTAATAGCCACAACCAAAGCTAACATCACAATTGCTTCCCTTTGGTTATGTTTCGTCTGGGACAGTGTATTCCCATACAGCTATGACTCCACCTCACATTATCTGAAGGCCAATAGAAACACTTTTCTATCTGCGATTAAACTATTTGCTTCTCTCTGAGTGCTGTGAACCATTTCTGCTACATTTTAGCTCGGCATACTAGCCAGCTAACTTATGAGCGTGGAGAAATATTTGAGTCAGTCTAGATACTGGAAGGCATGGTGGTGTGGCGGTTAGCAGCGTCACCTCGCATCAAGAATGAGGCCCTGCGTTCAAATCCAGAGCAAACTCTTAAATAGCTGTAGGTGTAAAAATTGTCATTCTCTCTCTGTTAGCAGAGCAACAGACTAGCGCCCTGCCCAGGTTGTGTACCCTGTGTACCCCATGACAACCTCACATTGGCATGACAGACAATGAATTGAATGGTTGGATGGCTGGTTACATTATTATGTTTTTCTCCACTGTTAGAGTCTTTAGTCCAAAAGAAAAAAAACAAAAAAGCATGTGCATCACTGCATCTATGGCTTGTCCATGATAGGAGAAACGAAAGAAGGCATCACAATATTAAGCAACAAACAACTATCAACACTTATACTTCCTTCTCTTTTGGATCTCTTTGCTGTTTCTAACTGGACTAAGTCTAAAATAATTTTATCATCTTTTTCACAAGCTCTCAGACTTTGTATTAAAAACAGGTGGATGAAAACGTACCTTCTTTCTTTTTCACTGCCCCTTGAGAAGTTAATTATACACTGTAGGCATTTAACAGATGCCAGTGCACAGCAGAGTAATATTTAACTCCAAAGATGAGGGCTTTAATGTTGTTCCAGTTTTCTCATAATTATGGCTCAATTACTTTGGGCGAAAATGGACAGGTCAAGGTAGAGTGGGAAAACAGAGGACTTTTTGCTGCAGTTTTTGGCATCAAACAACGAGTGTACAAAATTCAGTTAACTGCACTTATTTTTCTGCCAAACAGAATAGAGCAAACACGGTACATATATTTAGGAACTGTTCTCCGTGTTGCCAAAAGCTTAATACAGTGCGGCTCTCAGCAACAGTGTCTGGAGGTAGCCGTCATAACTAGGCTGTCCCATCGTCTAACCATCTAGCGAAGCTCCCTGCGGCCACCTAACAGCCTGCCAACAGCACTCAGTGTGTCAAGCTCAGGCTGCTCACTTAAAGCAGAGATCTCACAGCCACATGACTTCACCAGCCTGGTCGGGCACATCTTCCGTGCCCTGTAACCTCCCCCGTAATCTCTCCACACCCTCAGAATCATTTAAATGTTCTCAGACAAAACCCTGCTGACAACCACACTGCTAACAAAACATGTCACCTCTTGTGGGTCCTTCTCCAGCCCTGTCTAACAGCTCTCATGTCTCCCTCTGTTGTTGTTGTTGTGAACACTCCTTTAGTTGGTGCTTTCCACTTGTTTCTGGAAGTCATTTCTGTCCCAAACCCTTGTTTTCCCTTCTACCTCTCACAGTGCTTGGCTGGATTTTATTTGCAGCCTGTGTAATCATGGTTTTGGCACAGTGATGTGGAACAGGGTAAGATTTGGAAATAAGTTCCCTCCCTTGGTCCTTTTCCATCCCCGTTATCCTGCATTCACCTGACTAGCATGGAGCAGGGAAGCGCCTGATGTTGGCATGATAAGACTGATCCTTGTCCCTGTTCTCTAAGTAGCCGGGATTACCTCTGAACCCAAGCTGTGATGGCTCCAAGGCTGCTCCCCTTGGGATGTATTTTGTGTGACCCTAGTGATGAGCCATGCTCTTCTTTGCCCTCTGTGTCATCTACAGGCAGTTGTACGCACAAGAGGCCGCATGCCGGCTCCAGGCCACTGAGCGGGATGGAAAATCTTTGCAGAGACTCTCGAAAGAGGAATACGTTAAAATGATGCTGCCCGACAGCCCACCAGGAGAAGACAGGAGTCGCAAGGTGAGGGCATTAATGAAACCCTAACCTCTAATTTATCATTATTATGATGTCCTGTGTAATATGCAAATAAATATCACTTCACAATTCTGTTATTATACTGACACGATGTATCTACAAAAACCTCAGAAGACTTCCTCCTTTTGAATAAATCCAGCGCAGAACCAGACTGGAAAATCTCTTGCTGGGAATCCAGTGAAAGCAGGACAAACGTATGCTGGCACTGCTGATAGGATTCCTCCCTCTCTCTCTCTTTCTGGACACAGGACCCTTTCAGTCACCACTGACTGGCACAGTGTTTGGTTAATTTAATTTCTAACAAGGGGCTGAGTTTACTCAGTCGGGATGTCATGGATTAAAGGCAGGAAGTTCCAGAGAGCGCATCGATGTTTGATGTTTCTGGGTCCTGCAGTCTCTATTAATTGCATCTAGAGTTCCCTGCACCATCCCCCCCATCCATTATCTACCAGGAAGGGACTCTGGAGATGTACAAATGGGTTATTTTTGGACGCTGCTCAATTCTAATACAAATGCACTTCAGTTCCCTGGAGAAGACAGGCATGTCCTCTGGCACAGACAGGCCTCGTCCCTAACACGAAGCAGCAGTCCTCTGATTTGTTTGTCTTGCCTCCAACCATCGAGCTTATGGTTTACAAAATCTGGCACTTGCAAGACAACTAGGCAGCGTCAGCACCTGTCTCAAATGAAAGCATGCGTGTTGAGCTTGTTTGGATACACATAATATTAATGTAATTTTGCTTCCCACGAATAAAGAAAGTAGCCAGTACAAAGGTGCACTGATTGTCAGATTCACCGAGCAACAGGACCTCTGTTGTCACACTCTCCTGTCAGATTCGGTGTGACAATGTAGTGCGTGGAGCAACAATCTGGGAGGGCACGGGGCCAGACACTCCAAAGCATATACACATATGTTCCCAATAAACACATACTGTTCTTTTCTGGGAGCAGCTTCACTGCATGTTTTCAGTCATCAGCTGGCACATAAAGACATCAAATCACAGTAATTATACGGTGCTGGAAACACGGTTGGTTTATTTCTAATTCTTATATAAAACAGTCTGACCTGATGATTTGCCAGTTAATGAAACAGATTCTATAGTAAAGGTTAACGCATGTGTCATTTCTGGTACTCGCCCGTGGCCTTTCTTTGTGTGGCTGAGCAGGTGCAGACAGATTTTCCTTGCCAGCCACAGTGTCCGCTGGGACGACCTTCCTTGGACAGGCAGACCATTGTGTGGCTGACGTAAAGGAAAGGCCGTTCACAGCTTATTTGCCCACAGTGTTCCTCTTTTGAACCTCCTGTGGGAAAGAAAGAAAAACGATTTGAAAAGGTGGTTGTCCAACACATCCTCCCGAGTGGCACGTCATTGGGTCTTTGTTTGGTGCGGGCAGTGAAGGGAAAAAAAAGTCAGGAAAATCAGGAATATCTAGTTGGATGTGCCACTGCTGCTTTGACTGATAAGAGTGTTGCTGCTCTACAAAAGAATTCAAAGCCCGTACAGCCCCAAAGCAGGCTGAGACTGTTGCCAGCTGAGGTGGATTTAGGCATACTATAATAGTCAATAATCTTGCAGGTTTTTATTAATACAGTATTTTCTCCAAATGTGCACAGCAGGTACAGTTAACCAGTGCCAGGATGTGTTCAGAGAGCTTGTTTTGATGTACTAAATAGATGGCTTTATAAAGAAAAACATTAAGCCCAATTGGAATTGCTTTCATTTGCCATGACTCCATTTATGGGTGCTCTAAATCTGCGCTCTTATGCTTTATATAGGATCAGCAAATCCTGTTTTAAAGTTGTTTTGATGAGCGAGAGCCTCGGGAGTTTAATCTTGTAAAGTTGGGCGGGAAAACTTGCAATAAGAGACAACCTTGTCAAGCTAAAGCCTCTGAGGTGGTCTTTGGAGGCAGTAGATGTGTGTTGCTTTGAATTCCTGTATATATTTCTCACTTTAAAGACAGACAAGATGTTTGTTAAATTCTCACCGTGGGATTTGTCTTTGAAATGGAGATGGCTGGGTGTTGGCTTTGCGGGTTTACTAGTCTAGTGTAGGTTACAGCAGGGTAAGACGTTTACCCATCTGGCCAAATGCTCCGCATATCATTTGTGGCTACTTTTGATGTCGCTGCTGCTGCATTTATGTTAGCTGAACAGCAACATAACGGATGGGATCTGGCTTTGTGGTTTTCTGGCTTTAAAGAGGAGATGCTCTGTCAAAACTGTGGCCAGCTGTAACACAGTGGTGTCTTTGCAGTGATATCCCATGTAATTCTCTCTCCAAAAGACATCCCCTCAGGGTGATGCTACTTTTCAAGCCCTAACAGCTTTTATAGTTGTTTATTCTGACCTCATGCTCTCTTTGATCACAGCATGCATCATTCTGATTTAGCCCCTGCTTGTCTCTGCTATATGAGCTCTCTAATTGCACTATTATACCAAAATACTGGAAGGCAGGCAAACTTCAGATGTGCAGACGAACACAAGGCAGAATATTGTTTTATACTTGCTTTTTTGTTTAAGTTAAATTACCCACAATTATCCTTGTAATTGTCCAGATGTCAGTCTCACACATGTATGCGACACTGTGGTTAGTTCACCCAGTTGTCTGTATCCTCCTCACCATCTTAAAGACTTCTCGACTGCCTCCTCATAATTTTTTCCTTTCTGTCTCGCTTTGTGAAACCTGCACTCTGCTTTAGCATTAAACTCAGCGACTACTTGTTGCCACAGTGGCTTCTGTCACCACCTCCTCCAGCCCTGTTATTCCCCGTCTTCCAGACGCTTTCCAGCTGTGCTCAATCCAACTGCGTTTTCCTGAACGCATAGACTGTAAATGATTCCTGCCACCTCTTCCCCGGATGTTCCCTGTTTAGCCCACCCAGTCGCCCAATCATGTATGCCTCCTTTGCCGAGGAAAGGCACAGCATGGGGAATGTGCATCTAGGATTGTTTTCTTTGTTATGAGTAATGGTTGACAAATTGTTCTGATCTTCTCAGGTATCAGCAGTGGACAGCTTGTCCCCCAGACGCTCGCTGTACCGAACGCTGTCCGACGAGAGCGTGTCCAGTAACCGGAAAGGCTCGTCGTACGCCAGCTCGCACAGCTCCATGCTGGACCAAGCCATGCCTAACGACATCCTATTCAGCACCACCCCACCTTACCACAGCACGCTGCCGCCTCGCATGATCCACAACCAGGGCGCGTCCAACCTGCGGAGTAAGTACAGGCAACGAAATGCTCGACAGGCTGGCTCGGTGAAAAAACACACAAACAGAAGACAGGAAGGCTAATACACACTTTTCTCAATGACGCTGCTGGATTATCAGTCCTCTTCTCTGGCACCGGATAAGAGCTAGGATATCGAGACTCGTTCAAAGAGCCACTTGAGTCCTTGCTGATATCATAAGCACAACTGGTACACACTCCAGCAGCACTCCTCAATATAGCCATCTAATTGGAAATGGGTGAGGCTGCTCGCTACTTGCAAGGGACCTGCCGCTCCGTCTGCATTAAGCAGACACCTGTCACTGCTGGCTAATATTCCCTGCTCCACTGTCTCCCAGCATCCACTGAATATGTATTAGTGATGAGAGTGTGATATGTCCTGCCTGCTGCTTTAGGATCTCTGACATGAACATGCCTATTTTTCCATGAGGAATGTCACAATGTCTGTCATACATAATGTTTCATTCACTCATCAGTCCCTGCCAGCCACCCCTCTCTGTCCCTCCTGTCTCATTTTCGTACCATCCCTTTTCCATCTCCCGCTGCTGTCCTTAGATAGAAAATGGCTTTTGGAAAGATGTTTTTTTTTTTTTCTCTTCGGCCTCTTCTGCCTGTCAGTCTGATGGATTCCTGATTGTTTTGAAGGGTAGTTGAGAGCACAGGCTCTCCCTTTCCCGTACTGAAGCAGCCCCAATTTGGTAAACAGTGAATTACTCAAGCTCCAAGACGCTGGGTAAATTGAAAGGAGAGTGTCAGCGTCACCTCAAGCTCTCTGTGTCTCTTCTCTGCTTCTCCACTCATGCTTTTCTAAATGCCTCTCTGCAGAGTGGGAGCTTGTTTATTGCATTCTCTGTCTTTCAGGGCTGAGAGGGGGGTAGGGCAGGAGGGACAGAGGGGAGGGAAAGGAGTTATTGATTGAAACATGAAGACATTCACTTAGACAAGTCGTTTATTGCCCCTCAGACAGCGACTCGCGAGTGCCACACAGAGAAGGTGGTTTTAATGTGACTCTTGCCTATCATGCTGTTACACAAATCCAGAACTTGGCTTTTCAAAAGGTTCCCAACCTGCTGGAGGATTTCGCCAGATGAGCGAATATAGGTTAGGCGTTTGGCAGGAGTTAGGCTAGACAAAAGCCATCCCGCTTCAAATTGTCTCTCTGGCTTCCCCCCCTCACGCCCCCCTCCCCATTCCTTTCCCCTAACCCCTTTTCTCTGATGCAAACTGATGGGTGACTCAACGATTAGCCCTAAACTCACGCCAGGCCTAGACACTGATCGGCGTGCCTGCCTGTCTCTGCAGATGAGTTTTGGTTCTCTGACGGCTCCTTGGCGGACAGGTCCAAGTTCAGCGACCCGGGCCTCATGCCCCTCCCTGACACTGCCTCTGGGCTGGATTGGTCTCACCTGGTTGATGCAGCACGAGCCTTCGAAGGTAACCAGCCTGGATGAAGCTGCTGGCACCTTGTGTAATCCACTTCTACTCCCCACCCCCTCCTCCTGGCTGCTTAGCGTGTGTGACTGTGTGTTTTGTAATCTGCAAGTGCCCGCTTGCTTGAATGTGCAGATTTGTGTGAGCTATGTGTTTTCTTCTAGTTGCTCCTAAGTGCTTCCGGAGGTTACTTTTGGGAATCCTCCTGCTTTTTGCACCTCTACCCCGGGCCCCTTTGCAATTTCCTATTAAGAACAAAGCCATCATTTCTCAGCACTGACATGGAGCTAATCTTCCCACCATAAGGCCAGCCAGTCATCATTCGGGTTTTCAGAGTGTTGCTGCTTTTCTGTTATGGTTAAGGTTTCGTTTATTAAGTTTGGGATCATTTATGCTCCCCTCTTGACCACCAGATCCGAATGTGATCTTCTGAAAGAAACAGACTTTTCCATTTCGGGGGGTTTGTTGGTATTCAGCTCTGGGACAAGAGATTTAGATATGAAGCTTTCATGTAGACTTATAGGTTGTCTTCCTGTCAAAAACTTAAAGCTGATTATTTTCCCCCCCTCAATCGTACCTTTAAACCACTCATTTGCATCATAATCTCTTTTCTAATTTAAATACCTTTTTTGGACCAGTCTCATGCCGGTGTATTTCCCATTTATCACAGACCTGCGCACATGCCATGAGTATTTTCTTTTTCTTTTTTTCCACTTTGACCCTGGACCAGTGAGCAGGCAACATAGCATGTAATCATTTGTTTGTCATAATTAATGAAGTCTTTTGTGGAGATTCTCCTTTGATGCATTTCTTGCCGCACGGCCCGCAGTCTTGTCATTTAACGAGAGACGAATCAGTTGAGTTGATGCAGAGTCTGAGTGGCAGCGGCAAGGCAGTTGTCACGGCAGCCGAGCTGGCCCAGAAAAAAACGCTGTGTAAACTAGGGGCCTTGTTGCCGAGCAGAAAGTGGCTCGGGGCTGCCATTGTGTCATGTATGTTTAACCAGCTTTGTTTAGAGCCAGTGGGGAAAGAGGCTGGCTTAGATGTAAAGCATTCACGGCATTCATAACCCTTAGTCATGTGGATCCTGAGAGACGGCTCATTTTTATGATGCAAAAAGACAGTTTGGATTAGCTTGCACTATATAGAAAAACAAACAAACTGAAAAAACAAAAACTACTGTGCTCTTTTTGACTTTTGCAAGAAGCAGCAGATGGATGTGAAAATGGGCTTTTTTTTTGGTAGATTTGAACAACAAAGCATGTTGGTGCAGTCGCTGAATGCTCTCGCATGTAGTGTGCATTCGCATAGATTCTCTTCTCTGTAATCTGTCTTTCTGTCCAGTAAGTATGAACCCCGGGTCACGCAAAAACGGCAAGCTGCTTTTCTGCACTTGTCTCCGCTTTTCCTAGAAGTCTTTAATCTTTCTGATGCAGCCATCGAATATGAAGGAAGATGTTCATTCATATGCAAATGAAGACTTGCTCTCCCGTCCCCGACTCATCTGAAAAACCAACTTCGGGCTCGGCCAGCTTTTGTCTTCGAGTGGATTAGCTTTCATTTGGGGCTAAATTAATGGAAGGGTTTCCTTAATCTTTTTCTATGAATATGCAGAACACCCCCCCCCCCCCCCATATCTTTAGCCTCAGATAAGGGCTTGAGAAAGACAGGTTTCTAAAGACACAAGCATTAGGCCTTAAAACTGAGCAGCCCCTAAGGGTAACATGCCAAGTTTGGGTTTTCCATGGAGCTTTGACAAAGCTTAAGGGCCTGATATGGTAAAACAAGCATGACTGGTGTCTTACAGCTCCCTGGGATCCAGCCCATTATGAGCCAAACAGCTGTCAGAGGAAACTTGGAGGGGTGAGGGCACTGGAGCAACACCCCAGGGACTGACTTTATCTGTAGTAGTCTAGAAATGCTCTGTTTACTACCTTGTTCCCTGCTGTCCGGTTATAGATCTCTCAGCAAGGCAGGACTGCTTTTGCAAGTGCACTAAACCAGAGCCATCCATTCATACAAGCCATGAATGAATTGTCCCATCCACTCGGGAATGCCTGTGCGAGTGTGTTTATCTGTTTATCGAGTGTGTTTTAGTTTAACAGATTTCCTGTTTTTGATGTCAAAGGCAGATTATGACCCATTACTTCACCTGTTCTTTTCCCAGACCAGCGCGTGGCGTCCTTCTGCACCATGACTGACATGCAGCGGGTCGAGGCTCTGCAGATCTCGAGAGAGCTGACCAGACGGGTGGTGGAGGCGGAAGGAGCGGCGCTGGGAGCAGAGTAAGCTTCACTGACACACACACAAGAACTAAGTGAATATTGACTGTTAGCTAAACTGTCATTATTGTTTCATTTCGTGTAAATAAATGACTCTTGGCACCGTCCTCTTCTGTGTTACCCCGCGAACAGCTCCCCCTCCACACTCACTGGCAAAGTCAACCAGTTAGAGGTGATCCTGAGGCAGCTGCAGCACGACCTCAGAAAGGTGAGTCCACGTCATCCTTTTGTCGATTATGTTTTTGTCACCTTGGTGCGCTCCTTTCGCACATTAGCAAACGACGCATGTCTGTGTCCCACAGCTCAGATGAACAGACACTGAGTAATGCGTGCCCCGAGGTCTGTGTAATACAAACTCATCCACTTAATTCAATATCCCGCTTCCTTTTCTTATTGTGTCCCAGCCCAACGTTTCCCCACCTACACTAATGTGCTTAAAATGGAGAGAGGAAATGCGCTTTTATCAGAACAGAGGAAGGGCTGCTTTGCCATGTTAATGCCTCCCATTTACACCACGCTGACGAAAGATGGATGTTCTTGTAATAGCGGGGCTTTTATCAGCCTCTTTTGTATCCATTTATTTTTTGCCTCATGTGTTTCGCGTTGATTGCGTGTGTTCACGTGTGTGTGTGTGTGTGTGTGTGTGTGCGCGCCCTGTTTTCAGGAGAAAGAGGATAAGGCGATGCTACAGGAAGAGGTGCAGCACCTGAGACAGGACAACATGCGACTGCAGGAGGAGAGCCAGACCGCAGCGGCGCAGCTCAGGAAGTTCACAGAGTGGTTCTTTCACACCATTGACAAGAAACCCTAAGACACAGAGCGAGAGAGGGAGAGAGAAAGCATGATGGCCTTTATTCCTCACGGGCACCCACTCTACTCCTACTTAAGACTCCCAGAGGATCCACAGGCAAACAAACTATAAAACAAACCATTACCAGCCCCCAAGAGTAATCAAGACGCTTTCAAACAACCCCATGTTTAGGAGACTATTGTGCAGTCCTGGGTGAGAAACCTGAAACCCCGATCTGGACTTTTACTTTTGGGATCGTCCTCTGTCTGAAGCGCAGGGTCGTGTCTGATTTAACTGGTGAACGAGGCTCTTGGGGAAACACCACCCCCACCTCCATCTCCAGCACTAAAGAGGAATCAAGAAAGACGACCCAGGGCCCCGCCTGTCCACGGGATCTTCTTACAGTAGAGGAATGTAAAGCTCATTTACTGTAGTGAACATATAATCTACCTACCTACGTATGTCGCATCGGTCTACTGTACTGTATACTCAGCCGTACTGTATCATACTGCACACACTGTCACACAGCTGTTTCTGTGCCGGCCGTCACGGACACAGGAAAGTATAGAGGGGCGAGGCGAGAGAGAGGAGGGGAGGAATGTACTGGACATAATGAAGTGGTACTTACTGTCCGCTTGCACCAAGAGGAATCCACATGTGGCGCTCTTGAAACGTACGGCGGGGAGGGGGGGAAATGAATGTAGCTCAACTGAGATCTTTCTTTTTTCTTTCTTCTCCTGCTTTCTGGTTTCCAAAGTCGCAAATGTTTTGAGGTTTGCTGTTTTTCAGACTTTTTGTTTCTTTGTTTTTGTTTTGTTTCTGATGAATTCCACATTTTCCTTTCCTCTGTGTTGTAATGTAGGGTCACATGGCAGTAATTTTGATGTTTTAAAGGTGCTTTTCCCTACGCACATTTGTCACTAGTTTCCCTTCACTGTCACAATGTCCTAGCAATAACAAAGTGGTAGTTACAAAACTGTGTTTTGTTTTGTTTTTAATTTAAATTTTTCGTTTTTTAAAAGAAGTTACCACAAGCGTGAAGAGTTCCTGTCGAGTCGCAGTTGTATTTGACGTGTATTTATGAAACAAGGAAGAGACTGTGCCTAAAACTCTTGATTGTCGGTGGATTGTTTCTCTTTGCTTTTAGTCCTTTTTGTAAACACACGCCTTGTCTGTGGCTCACTGATAGAAAAAAAAAATGTGTGTGTGTGTGTCAGAGAGAGAGGTTATGTGAGTGTGTGTGTGTGTGTGTGTGTGTGTAGTTTATCACAGGAAAATGTGTTCTTATGCAGTGGTTTCTAGAGCATTAGAGCAAGCGCCAGTGAACCACACTTACAATGCCAAATGTGTTTATTTTCTGTACATACCTGCCACAGAAGTGTCTTGTATTTAACACCATTATTTAAGCTTATTTAACCTAAAGTTGTTTATTTTATTAAGGGTATTTGTTTTGTTTTGTTTTTTTTTGTTTTTTTTCTCCACTAAGGAGAGATGAAGCTCTGTGTATGTTGTAAAGTGTGTAGCTTGCCGGGGCAAAAAAAAAAGAAAAACAACAACAAAACTATATATTTAAATATATAAATGATGATTTTGGAGATTCCAACATTTGGATGCTGCTAGATTAACAGTTTGCTGGTTTGTATGCTTTTAAAAACTGTCTCTCTCCATGAACTGTCTCATCCCTGGTGAGACATTGGGCGCTTTTTTTGTTTGTTTTTTTTTTAAATAAATGTAGTTGTAAAAATAAGTATTTTGTGCTTCGTCAGTATTTCTTCTCCCAGCCTCGGTACCAAAACAGCGATTTGAGTTTTTTCAGTCTGGTTCACTGTTACTGCTGTTTGAAGTCTGTTTCAAAGAAATGGTTTCAGGAAATAAGAGAAACTTATTCAGCCTCTTGCCAGGGGTTAGATGAGAAGATGCATGCCACCTATTTACAGTCAAAGTTTTCACACGACTCTCTGCAGTCCTGTGAAAAGCTAAGCACACTGCATGACTCAGTAGTTTGCTGCTAAAGGTGCTTCTACAACAACGTAAAGTGCTCATTCTGTATGCTCGTCTGTATGACTGATGGAAGTCGCTTCAGTTCACTGAGGTTTACAGGCAGTCATGTATGCACAGCTCTCTTAAAGTCCCACCACAGCATTTCAGTCAGGCTCTGTTTGGACGTGCAACACCTTGATCTTTTTCTTTTTGTTTAGCCACTCTCATGAACCTTTAGTGGTGTGCTTGGGATCATTGTGTAGAATAATTTTGTATACAGAGGAGTTTGTGGTCGACTCAATGATTGTAATGTGCATCAGTCCTGTAGCTGCAAAGTGAGTCCAAATCATCATCTTTCTACCACCATGGTTGACGGTTGGTATGAGGTGTTTTTACTGATTTGCTGCGTTTGGTTTTTCCCAAACGTGGTGCTGTGCCGACATCTCTAGTTTGGTCTCGTCTGTCCAAAGGTCATTTTTCCAGAAAGCTTGTAACTTATCCAGATGCACTTTTGCAAACCTAAACTGTGTTGTCATGTCCTTTTTAGTTAGGAGACGCTTTCTTTTGGAAAAACCTTCAATGACTTGTTCAGTCATTTAAAAAGAAAAAAAGGGATTGTCATGAACTTTAAGATTTAACATGCTAACTGAGGCCTGTAGTGTCTGAGATGTAGCTCTTGGGTTTTTAGTTTCTTTGAGCATAGCATGGTCCTTGGGATGAATTTGACTCCCAGACTGTCATAGTGTTAACACACACTTAGTATAGTATTAAATTATGTACAAAGCTCTCTATGTGGATCCATGATCAGATCATGAAAATCATTATTTACATGTATGCTTTATGTAAGTAATAATGGTTGTGTTGCATCACCTTTTTCAGCAACACTAAGTAAGAGTTTAGGAACTGAAGAGACACATTTTGTATGTTGAAAAGTAAAATGTTTCTGTATTTCTTGCTTGGAAAAAGGGGTTCAGCAGCTGGATCATGTTTTGTATTTGTATTGTTCTTTACAACAAATCCAACTGTGAAATATTCCTGATTCAGTGCACAAAATTCTACTTAACAATTGGGTGTCTCTGTTTTTGCGAGGATCATGGCCATTCACTATTGGCTATTGTGCTCGGTGTCAGAAATTCTCAGGTTTCTCTTAATCGTTTCATGTTATCATTTCTTAGATGATGAAATCCTGTGATTACTATTATTATTATTTATCTATAAGCATACATATTTATGTTAAGAACATTTATTCTGATTGTTCAGTTGTTTCCCATGCACTGATAAACCCCACAAGTAACTTGCATAATTTAACCAGTTGCTTAAAAAAACGACAACAATTTTAAAAAGTGCAGCTAAATCCTTTTGTGTAGATGAGTCACTATGTTAAATCCAGTTTACCCATTATAGCAGCTTTTGTGCTTTGTATCTTAATTCTCTCTTAATTCACTTGGTTGAGAGAACACATTTAATATAACGACTTACGATCGTTACGAATTACTGATTTTTGTAATTTGGCATTGTTGACCAAAAGGGGGGAAAGAGAGAGATTACAGTCACTTCTGTTTCCCCTTACTTGATTCTTTTCTAAATGGCTGAAAGAAATTGGATAAAGTGTTTATAGCTGACGCACAAATAAGTTGGACCGTTTTCGGGGGTTTGGAGTGAGTCTGCCTCTGTGTGTGAGAGCCATCTTCATCGCTGCAGTAGCTGTTCTTCAGCAGTCGTCATGCAGCTGCTGCAAAGGGATTAGAACAAATTACCTCCTGAATATTAGTTCATAACTGTGCCATTACCCATTCATAAGCTCTAGTTGGGTTGGGTTTTTATTTATGTTTATGTTTGTTTGTTGCACACATAAATGCTCGTCGCTGAGAGACAAGAATCCGGCACCTGCACAGGGACCTAAAGAGGCAACCTGGAGGTCACCAGTGGCTTTCTAGCTGCACATCCTAACATAGCCTTGCTTTGGGATACTCTTGTTTTAATGACTGTTTAAAATAATTAAGCATTTAATATCAAACTTTTATTTGATCTATGATGACATCAGAGTGGCCACATAGTCCTCTGGATTAAAATGAAGGTATTTAAGGTATGTATTTATTTTTTAAACCTGTTGCCATGGTGAATAATGGTATCAGGCCCCATTATTGATGGCTTTCTTTCTCTACTCATGCACAGACTAACTCAAGGTGAGTGTATTCAGCAGCTGATTGGACGAACTCCAATCGCCCTTTTAGGAACAGGAAACTGTTCAGATCTTTGAGTTAATCAACTCCGTTTATATTTTAAGCTTATCTTGGTGAACCTGGTTCCTGAAGTAGGGGCCCTGGTCCAGCTATTTCAAAAATACTTTTATTAAAAATAATAAATTTAAAAAGAAGCTCCCAGTTTTAACATTTGACCTGTTGTGTTTGTGCAATTTTCAATTTAAAAAAAAAGAGTATTTAGAGATTGGATCTGTAAATCACTGCGTTCTGTTTCTGTTTATAGTGGTATCAGGGACCCATGTGGGTTCCTTTACACAACACAAAGGGGTATCTGAGTATGACCTTACACTCTTTATATAATTACATCATGTATTCTTACAGGGTCATCTCAATATTTAACTGAACAGCATTTGTTAGAGCCAGAATAACAAGGAACAAAAGTCCTAAGAGTCACAGATATTTTTAACTGAAGTTCTTAAAATTTGTCATAATGATTAAAACATTTAAACTAACAGACCCTAAATAAGAAAAAATCTTTTGTGCACCTAGTGGGAAGAGGCTACTGCATGTAGACTCAGTCACAAAAACCTGTTCTCCAGGTTTGAACAAGAGACAAAGAGCTAATTTGTTGCGGTACGTTCGTTAAGCTCCTGCTAGCTAAAAAAACCCAAGGATGACAACCTTTACTATGAGACTTTTTCATGCTCTATTTTGTAAACAGCAGGTGCGCTAAGACTCTCCAATGGAAACATGAAACCATAATGTGTTTGTGACTTGATTCCCAGTGAGTTTGTGTGCTTTAAATAAATGACAGATGTTGCTTTCACTGCAGGGATGCTGAAAGACTCGCTGAATAATTAATCATAAGCCTTTTTGGGTGCTGAGCAAAAAAAACAAAACAATTAAATTTGTTTGCGACTTCCTGCATAAACCTCCAGCCCAGCTGCTGGAGTGTGGCCCAATACATCATGTCCTCCAGGGGATTGGGGGGTATGCTGCCACACTGAATTGTGGGTAGAGTTGTCCTGGCCAGATTTTTGGCTGGATACATTTTTTTCTCCTCTCTAACTGCATTTACCTGTGAGGGAACTGGAGCTAGTTGTTGTTCGTGTGTTTGAAGTTTGTGTCTCAGGTTACAAAGCAATAAAAAGTGTTTAAAAAGGCAAGCCATGTAAGTCTGAAGGCTTTATGAATGAACCCGGAGCTTAGATTACAACACACTCTATTGTGACTCTCCTGGGAGGCTCCTGATCTCTGTCTGACCTCTCCCCTCCGTCGGGCCACGCCACACCAGAGATACCTGGATGGTCATATGGGCGTGTTTTGGGCGAGCTCCGGGTTTGGCCGGGATCAGCATGCAGCGAGATGAGGTAGTTAATCTACACGTGCGCGCGCAATGCCAGGACAGCAGATGGGAGCTCACACTGGCACAAAGCTAAAGTGTTGCCCGTTTCAGATGGAGGAGGAGTCCGGGGCTTTTTGTGGACTTTGACCAACAACTAAGGAGAGGTGCCAAATGACTTTGGCGTCGAGCGATGTTGGTGGACAGAGGCCGGATCGGCAGCAGAGTGAAAACAAGCTGTAGCAATCCATGCGCAGGACTAGTCCTGTGATGCAGTGACATGTTGGAATTTCATTAGCCTTGAAAAATATGCTGACAAGCAGTCATGCAAACCACATTGATTTCTCAAAATGTGACTATGTCAGCAGTTAAAGGAAGAAATGCTGGCGTTCCTCTGCCATTCAGCAGCGGCGGTCATGCGCTACACAGTTTCGCTGCTCATCACACATAATAACATGTGACTGGGACACAGTTGTCCTGCTTCCACATTCCCACAGCAGATGCTCCCTTGCCGTGAGTGCCACCCTGGTGGTGATCATGTTACCCAGAATAAGGTTCAGTATGCCCAGAGCACAGCTGGCAGAGCGCAGGGAGCGAGGGGGGGAGTGGAGCTTTATCGACTGCGAGCGTAGGTCAGTGTGGAGTAACTGCCTGCAGAATATCAAATATCAGCTTTAGCTATCAGCTTCTTTAAGAAAACATTGATTGGATTTTATGTTTCTGGTGGATTTATGTTTTTTTTTTAAAAATCTCCTCCAGCATTGTGTGGAATAGTTCAGAAATATCACAATTCCTCTTGCTGCATTATTCATAATGCTTGTGTAATTCTCGGCTCAACATTTTAAAGCCATTTTTTCCCCAATTATAACCACAAGTTTTGTACACAGTATCGACCACCACTCGGGTCTGAAGAGCTGCAGATGGTGAAAGAGAGGGGAAAAACTGACAAAGGTTCGCCGTTGGTCTCGCCAAACAGTTACCAAATCTCACTTGTGTTGTGTGCCTGCGAGGCGTAACAACAGGATTAGCTCTCTCTCACCTGGACTGCTTATCTGTGAAGCTCATCTCTCCTCCACGGGCGCTTTGAAATTCCCTCTCACTCACCGGGGAGCTGCATCTCACACAACACAAAAGAAAGGAGAAGTGAGGGGAGTAAAAAGGAAAGCTCCTCCAAACCAGCGGGCAGTCATCTTCCTCTCCCCCCAGTCTGCCTCCCCCAGGTCCACATGGGGCCTCACTATCTGTCAGTCAAGTCAAAGGTGACCACCCTCTTAGCTGAACCTAGTGAAGGGGAACATCTTAGAAGCTTCTCATCTGCCCGTTTGCCTGCTATAGGAATGAGAAAGGATAAATAGAAGTCAGAGAAAATCTACAAAAGGTCAATTCTGTTAGAATAGCTTGAAATCTTGGATGACACAGACGGGGGAGCGGCACAACCTGGGCAAACCTCTCGTGCTTGAATGTGCGAAAATAAAAAAAGGAAGGCCCTTGCCTTGTGTTTCGCTGCATGTGCTGTTTCACTGCCAAATTAGATAAAGAGACAGGAGCAAACAGATAAGACAGCGCTCCTAAATTATCTTCATTTGTCCTTGTCCGCTGTCCTCTTCAGTCTTGAAGCAACAGTGAGCTCTGCTATCGATTCTCAGTCGGGGGCTGCTTCAATCGCAAACAGCCCTCGACTGTGAGCAGGTATTGAAGGCGTGGGGTAGGTTGGTGAGCGGCTGGGAGAAGTTCAGGACCAGATCTCTAGGCTGACTTTTTTCCTTAAAAAAAAAAACAAAAAACAACTTAGATATCGATCATGCAAAGTTGCATTAGTGCACCTGGGCCTGTGCGGCCGAGTTAGAAGGGTTGTTATAAAGGGTCATGGGAATATTGATGTCTGGAGGGTGAATGGTAGGTGTTAAGAGTGGGGGCGTATAGCGCTGAATAACAAACAACCCCCACTGACCCATCATCGGCAGTAAAAGCTTAACTGGAGAAGCAATCGATCCTCGGTGTGAAAGGAGGAGATGCGGACACGGTGAAGGTCAAACGCAAAATGTATTTCAGCTTTTCCTCGTCGGCGCAGCGAGTTCAGGAGAGAGTGATGCCAGAGTGCATTTTGGCACGGTCTCATCACTCTGTAAAATAAAGTGCACGCTGGGTGCATGTGCGGCTAATTAGGGCAGACCTGTCATTATCTGCATGCATGGGGCTGTTGAGAGCCTCTTTCAGTTAACAAACATTCATAGTTTGAAGTCATTTGTTTTTTACTTTAAATAAGCTGCAGATCCTTTGATCTTGATGGTCGTGGAATGGGATTTCCAGCCTGTTGATTGGGACCTGGGGCTTAACAATCCAAGGAGAATCCAAGTGTCCTCAAGGTGCTCCCGAGCAGCTTCTGATACGTTACAAGTCCTGCTGGGGGAGGCTTCTCTTGTTGAGGTGTGCTTTTGTGCACACATTTTTTTTTCTACCTTACCTCCATGTGAACTTGCTTAATAACCACGTCGTTAGTTTGGATTCTGTAAAGAAAGTAATGCGGTAGCAAGTGGAATATTCCAATTTTCTAATATGCGCTAAACACTAGTTTTGCAGATATTTTGTCATGTCAGGGTAACAGTAACAACACAGGATGAACAGACACTGCCATCCATAAAGCCAGGCTTCCAGACCTCTGCTCTCACAACTTCATTACATAAAAAGTTCTTGGATTATTATTTACCAACCTTCTCATCTTATGTCTTATTTTAATTTCCTCTGACATTCTCACAGTAAAGCTGATCGGGGATTACTCTCCTGCTTCAAATGCCAGATGGTGACATTTATGCATCTTTATTGAGCTTGTCAACAAATGCAATAGATGCTCATCTGCTAAGCTAAAATATAAAACTGGAGGATTTCTGATTTGTAATTTTAATTAGTCTGCCTAATAGCAGGACTTTATGTTCACCAGGAGCGATGAAGCAAACACCGAATATTGGTCTTTTCCTGAATAGTTCATTAACCGGTTCAATAAGTACAAATTAATGTTCCTCTTCCTCTCTCGGTGACAGCTCAGTTTGTGATGCGGGTACAAAGCTCCACTATCAGACTCCTTTGTAATGAGGGATCAGTTTGACTTGGATTACTCAGCTGAATTTTCTATTAATAAAGCACGCAGTCTTAGACTTATCCTTTAGGTGTCTAATCAAAACATTTTAAAGTACAAACTTATGTTACACGAGCCTGTTCTGCTGTTGAGCAGCTCCTCATCCATCCTTTAAAACTACCAAACAGTAGAGGTGTTGCGCAGACTTTATAAAGTAAAATTATGAATTAAAGATTGAGATGTGACGTCACTTATTTAACATCAAGCCACTAATTTGCACAACAAGACAACTCGTGCAAAGTATTCTCCACCTTAACACACACGTCTGTCAATAGGATATTAAGCCCGCCCTCAGACGGGTCATTATTTTGTATTGATTGCTTTTTCAGTCAATTATATGCAACATGAAGAAGAAAAAAAAAAAGCTTGAATGCATTTGCATAACAAAGCAATCTCAAGATGAATGACCTTTAATCTCCGGTAAACAAACTCGCACCGCTCCCAATTCTCAAAAGTGCTGTTGTCTGTTATTTATTTACTTACTCACAACATATTTGTCTTTGTTCCCCTGCGCCATATAACACCTGACAAGTGCTCATCATACTGCCGCTGTAATTTATGCGTGTAATAACAAAAGTGCAAAGCTCTGGTGATCTATACGTCAAAGACGAGCCAGTCAGCTTTCAGCCTGTCGGGTCCCTGAGGTCCGACACATCCTCGCTTCTCTCTCAGTTATTTAGTTGTACAGTAAATGCATTTAACACCCACCTATATTCAGTTTCTCTGTCTTGGACTGTTTCCATAAATACGGATTATGCTGATTTATACAATGTGAATGTTGTGTAGATTTATGCTAGTACAGTTATGATTTCCATGTAGTGTTTCAAGGGGTGTTTTATTTAACTTGAACCACTATCAAGCTGACATTTCTGCTTTTAGATAAAGTGCATTGATGTCTTTAAGATGGGTTGTTGTGTAACCTGCAGGTATCCGTGCTTCTCAGTGGACCTGGAGCATAATCGTGTCCATTAGGAAACGTTAGCATGTTAGCAAACTGAATAAGATTGTAATCAGAATACACACGAGATTAATATCAGCATGTTTACATCCAGCATGGGAGTGTGAGCATCCTGACATGACCTCCTACCTCCTGGCTCTGCACTACCAAAGTCCACTTTTAACATTGTAATCTACCCAGTGTTGGGGAGTAACGGAATACATGTACCGTCCTTACATATTTAAAATAAAAAATATGAGTAACTGTATTCCGTTACAGTTACCGTTTAAAAAGGTAGTATTTAGAATACAGTTACTTTGTTGAAATAAATGGATTACACGGCGGTACTTCCCTGTTTCATATTGTGGCGGGTCAGGACTGTTTGGGTTTTGTTTGACAGCTACGTTCTGCTGTTCCAGGTGGCAGCGTTACGGTTGCCATGGTTACAGGGTGACGCTCTCTCGCTCTGCGTGTTTCCTGGGTGAGAGAGGCCTTTTTGTTGTTGTTGTGCTAAGCTAATAGGCAGAATGCTACCGGTATAGCTCTAAAGAATGTAGCATCATAGGCAGCATAGTCCGTGCTGCAGGGAGAATGGACTGCCATACCCGTTATGTGTCTGTGAGCGAGGGAGGGAGAAAAAGGAAAAGTACGAGCTGTCATCGAGCAAAAACGGGAGCTGGAAGCATGTAAATATAATAATAACCACTGTAGCCAAGAAGAGTGCCTGACAAGCCCAGTTGTAAGTAAGCTATTAAGACTCGACTGTACACCTTCGTGTTTTCCATTCAGTTGGAGCAGCCTTTCAACGCCTCTCTCTGTCTCTCGCTAGCAAAGTTGACCCAGACAACAAAGTAAAGCTAGTTTTCAGCTAAAGCCCAACACGAACCCGACATATTAGCCAGAGGTCCCTTTACTACGGTTCGGAGCCGCGGACCTTCAGTAACAGTAATAAATCACAGCAATAGTACATTCATGTAGTTGTAAACAGCATGATAATATATTAAGTAATCCAAAGTATTCAGAATACGTTACTCTCATTGAGTAACGTAACGGAATACGTTACAGAATACATTTTGGGGCATGTATTCTGTATTCTGTAATGGAATACATTTTAAAAGTAACCTTCCCAACACTGAATCTACCTCAATGTACATCTCTTCATATCTTATCAGGAAACAACAAAACAGATGGAATAAACTGATAACTTGGCTGTTTTGGGTACAATCAAAGTAAATATGGTAATTTAAAGGTGTGATGTCAAGGTAAAAAGAGAAACCAAGCACGCCACTAAAATGACCAGATGTCAACCAAAATCCACCGGATACTTCTTCACATATTCAAAAGACCTCAGTAATGTTTTCAGTGACTCCACCAGAGGCCAAGATTTGGGCGCACTCAAGTCAGTGATACGTCCAACAAGTCAGCTAAAAGCATTCTAAGTGAGCTATTCCTGAAGGAAGTAGGCCACACGATTTTATGACGAAATGTTTGCTCCAGCTCAGAAACAGACACAAGCCTAAACAACCTGCAACGTGTACTAGCTTTGCCCCAAGGTCTTTGGCTTGCTTTGCAACAGTATCTGGGTCCTGTTCTGTAGAAGGTATGTGGAGTGTAAAAGAGCAGGATTCTGGTGACTCAGCTGGTTCAGGATCAGCATTTCTCAGCATGTAAGTATCGTCTTCACCACTGCAGCAAACCGACTGGTAGATTTCCTTGTTCAAGAATTGCTAAATCGACACCCTATGGAAAGGTGGCATACCCGAGCACACCTGGTGAACACATATGGTTGCATGACCCAGAGGAGACAGCGGGGAGACATTTCAGCAAATCTAATTTTGGACTGCGGGAGTCAGGAGCTGGTAGAGGTCACTTAAAGAGTTGGGGGAGTTTTTCTGCAGAGGCTATGCTGCAACTGACAGAAGAGACCCATCCAGAATAACACAGAATACTAAGAGAATGCCTCAAGGTGACTGTGGATTAAGAGGGCGGATTTGTGGGTAGCAGCTTCTGGGTCAGAAGCCTGAGTCTTAACTGCAGCTGGTTTGACTGGTATGATGTTCAAAAGACACGATGACCCCAGGACACACCGCTGATGGTCTGACCCAGCTTAAAATCAGGGGTTCTTTGACTACATTAGGATAAACAACACAATTGTATCTAACTGTATCTAAGTATAGCACATGTTATCAAGACAAAGCAAAAAAAAAAAAAAAAGACTGAAAAATCCCTGATAATCAGCTGAATTGGCTGGTAGCAACTCTGCTAGTCCTTTTTTCCCACTAGGTACAGAAACAAAATCACAAAACCTGAGCCTTTGAAGTTTACTGGCTGTTAGTCAAACCTTTTATACAAAGATTTGAAGCAGGGAGCCTTTTCAGATGATGCAAGGATCAGAGAAGAATGGGACTGAGAGGAGTTGGGATGGAGACACAGGTTATTTTGTTCCTCTTTTTTCCCCTCTAATTCTCAGCTTATAAAAAAAGGTACAAATCTGCCTCCCTTCCACTTCTCTGCAAAAAGGTACCTCGCCATAGAAATCTGCACCAGAATATTGGGCACTCTCAAATGGAGTTGTTTTTTTTTTTTTCTTTTATCACCTGCCTTTCTCCAGCTCGTGGTTACTGTAATTGTGCCCTTTCTCATGCAGTCTCTAATCATCAGCCGCTATCTGCACACCATGTGACAATGCAAATAGGCAGCGGTAGAAGAGAAAGAATGACATTAAGTGCAAGCGCAGAGCCGTGTGGCAGCTTGTGTGTCTGCCAGCAGCTGGAAGAACTCAAACAACAGCAACATCTGCAAGGAGCGAGGTCGGGTTTCTATCGCACCACCCACAATGCAGAGTTTAGTTACCGAGGGTAACGCCTGATACATGGCAGGCCAGTGTGGCAAGAAGCCAAAATTATATTATTAGTACTATTAAAGTTCACTGGGACCCTGATGCCTTAACTGGTGGATTGCTGGTTATATGTAAGTTGTGTTTTTTTTATTTTATTTTATTTTTGAATTTGGATATTTTTGGGGAACTTTTGCTGAATGTGAAGTGATTCACTTGGGCTGACAGCCAGAAATGTGTGAATTACTCATCATGTCATCAGCAATCTACCCATCAGTATTCTCTGTAAATACAGGCAGTGAATAAGCAGCCCAAACATGAATCTCATGGGTCCTTTCAATTTGGTTTTACCCCCTTTAGGGAACAGATGAAAAAAATCCCTCCTGCTGTAGTGACCGACTCTGTGATTTGCTTCATTTTTATGCCAGCTTCTCTCAGCAAAGGTGGATCTGGTTAGGATTCAGCTTCCAGGAACATTCTGTCGCCACAATTTATTCCCACGTTTTTGTAAACATTTTCCCGTCGGGGGCATTGCTGTAGGCAGTCATGCTTTCCGTGTTCACTTGTTGAATCGGGGAAAACAACTTTAAAGGGCCAGGATATGTTGTATCTTATTTCACCTTCTTCTGCAGCTGAAATCAGAGGATCCTGTTCTTTCTCTTAATCTTCGGGGGCACGCCGTTGTTCATAATAGTCGTGTTCATTGCTTTGCATTTCCACGCAAGCTTTCAGAGAACTGATGTGAGGAAAATAGTTCCACATGTGAGAGCTTTAACCTCAACAGACTCAGAATCTCATGCTACAACAATTCCCGTGTGTTTGCAGTTAAAACCGTGACTCACTGCTGAAAATCGGAACTGTGCTTCATCAGACTGCTTCTGCTTATGCTGTTGGTTGTGCTGTCCCTTGTTATTGCTGTTTCAACACACACACACACACACATGCATTTTCTGATGAATAAATCACAGTTACTGAAACCAGTCACTGAAAAGCCTCTGGTTTCCCTTGCTTGCAGCAAACATTTCCATCTTCCTCAGTGCATCACAGTAAGTAGAGCTTTGTGTCGCTGAGCGGTGGCACAGTGGTTACTAGCGTTACCTCACAACCAAAAGGTCCAGGGTTTGAGTTCACCTGCTGCCTGGGGCCTTTGTGAGTTTGCATGTTCGTCCTGTGTTTGGAGTTAGGTTAACTTTTGAGTCTAAACTGGCCATAGGTGTGAATGTGAAATGTTGTTTATGTCAAACCTGCTGTATTTGTTGCTTTGCACGGTTACAGTGATGTCATCACATAGCTGCATCCATTTGTACTCGCAAAGGCCAAATGTGCAAGGTTGCAAAAATTGAGATTCCCTAACTCCTGTATTTTGCACAAGTAACCTTATATCAAAGTGTACGTGCAGCATATACTGCTCGGTTGTAACTCATATTGTTCTGGGGCAGCCAGATCTCTTAATGCACATTTGTGGAGGTAAGAGGTCTTTCCACAATTAAAGTCATTATAACTATTACAGCTATAATAATTTGCTAGTTTATTTTTAATTTCCCATGTGCCCCAACTGGTTCCCGGTCCCTCTCCTGTGCCACCACATTAAAAAGAAATCCTGGAAGCGCCCCTGCAACATATAGCAATGAACAACAATGTTGTTAATGTTGGTCTGTAGCTTTCTGTTTTGTAGATTTGAATATTAGCTTCTGTATATTGCAATATAACTGATCGGGTGTGTATGCTGAAGTTGTAGTCTGTAGTAGATGCATTAAATTGTAATTTCTCCTCTCTCTTTGCATATAAAGACTTAAACACATATAGTGCTAAATTTAGCACCTACATTCCCTGTTATGTGATGTGCAGAAAGCACAAAATGGAAAGCGACGTGTCCTCCCATCACACTTCACTCTAGTAACACTTTGCTTGCCAGACGCTCTGGCACTCTGAGGAATGGGAAGAATTATATAGGGATAAAGCCAGACTTTAAGTCTGGCTGTTGACGGGAACAAACATCCGCCCTGCTCCTCCTACGCTTCACACCAAACACACAACACACAAGAACTAATGAACCACCATCTGGCGCTACAGCAGACCTGGGTGCCTGCCCTGCACGGGCATCTCACAAAAACAAGTTCTCGAGCAGCTTCCCCACTAAACTACTATTCTAAACAGCAACGTGGCTCTGGCTTTAAATGCTGGCACCGTGTACGGGTTAAAAAAGATAAATTCAATATTGTCAAAATTTAAGATGCGACATTAAGATATCTGAATGGGAACCGAAAACATTCCGAGTTGTTTTGGTTGCTGGAAAAGTGTTTCCAATCAAGAGCTCGCGTTTGTCCATGTGTCAGCAGTGTGTTAACACATTTATGGCGCTGCTAAATAATCATTTATTCCATTCGGTTGTGTAACAGAAGGGCAGGTAATGGTAATGCGTGCTTGTGCTGCAATAAAAGAGCTGAAATAAATTTCTCTGCATGCATAAAGGCAAAGTGATGAGGGATCACGATACGGGCAGCTGAAAGTTTGCACATACAATAGGTCTAATTCAGTGCACAAAGACGGAACATTGTGCAGAGGAGATGTGAGCGATAGCAGAAATGAATAGCAATTGAAAGGTGTGAATGGCATCTCTCATTAAAAGCAAACACACAGAGAGCCAAATAATCTTCTGATCCTGACTATTCATGCTTGTTTTAGTTGGACCTTCACACTGCTTCCATGTGAGAGAGAACTGTCAGCTGCAGAAATACTGTGGGAGGCTTTTTTCTCCAGCTTTTTTGTTGTAATATCAGAAGGGAAAGGGGCTCTTTTTGTCTACCTACCCTTCTGCCAGGGTGCAAACGAACTCGCTCCTCCACTGTGAGGTTTGTTGTCGCCCTCCAGGCTGAACCAGTGCTGGGTTTCCATGGTGACGGAGGCGTGAAATGTGCCCAGCAGCCAGGCTGTACAGTATGAGTGGCCATTCTGTCTCGTTCCTTTGTCTTCTGTCCGTTCAGGGAGGCACGTCTGGCTAGCAGCACCATACAAATCAATACAGCCTGGCACACATAACACACACACATGCATACTGTACATAGACAGGCTGCACATACTGAAAATTCCTAAAGCTGCGGCAAAGGCTCCAAAGCTCCTCGGGCCTTTTTGAGTTTTCCCAAAGTGGAGCTAGGAAAGGAAAGGTGAAGGGTCATCAGCAACAAAGACTTTAATGCATTCAGAATTCAGCAGACAAATCCCACAAATTTTAGACATCTCTCTACGGTTTACTGCTATCTGTCTATCTGTGGCACATAGAATAAAAAGCTGTCAAAGCATGTGCACAGCACCGACAAACAGGAGTGCCTTTGTGTTGACTTTGTGTTGCCTGGGTGTGTGACTGTTTTGCTTTTCAAACCACCAGCTCAGCAGTGACTCTAATGAACTGCTTATTGTCTTTGTGTAAGAGCCTGCTGCTGATTAAATGTGGTCACGGTTACATGAGTTGTCTTGACTTCTTGGTCTTTGCCAGCTGCTTTTCACTGAGTCGGAGCTCTTCCACGCAGCCCTATTAGCAAATTCTTCTGTGGGCTTAATGTCACTTCTGAGCAGTGGGTGTAGACATGATTGCTCATATCTGGGCACTTCTCCAAATACTTCAGTTAAATATTACTGTGTAAGCTATACAGCTTTGTATAATCCTGATTTAATTTTGGTTGGCTGATTAACATTAGGCTATATCTTGCTATCCTTTTGCTAGAGGTTTCTCATGGGAGCTTTGGTACATTTTAACCATGGTGAAGGTAAGAGAATTAGCCTTCATTACAGTGTAACTGATCTGATTTCAAGTGGGAAACACTCTCTCGCTCTCTCAGCTCAGACCTCTAACATCAAGGCAGAAGGGGGGGGGGGGGTCTACTATCAGTGCATTGCTTTGTTGTGCTTGTCACTAGAGTTTACTAAGATGAAATAAATTTAATAAATTGATTTACAGGCAAATTTAAAGTCTTCTTGGAAGAAATAACTTTTTCTTCCTCTTCTTCTTTGAATGCTCTCCATAGGGGATCATCTACCCCCCTCTCATCCCATCCTTATCATTCACCTCTGCATGTCCTCCTTCACTGAATTGATCTCCACTGGTCAGTGATCTCCACCTCAGTGGAGATCAATTCAGAGTATTTCCAATAATCCTCCTCTTCACATGTCCAGACCATCTCAGCCTCGCCTCTTTAACTTTCTCTCCAAATCGCAAATTTCTTCAATTCTTGTATCATCTTGTGAACCTTCCCATTAACTCTTGCTGCTATCCTTGTATCACAAATCACCCCTGACACTCATCTCCACCCTGTCTGCACTCTCTTCTTCGTGTCTCAGATGATTAACCCAAGGTATTTAAACTCCATCATCTACCATCAGTTCATCTACTCATTGCATCTTCACTTATGCCTCTCTTATTCACTCTTGCTCCTGCTAACTTCTGCTGGAGACTCTTTTCTCCAGTGCATACCTCCACCTCTCTAGGCTCTAACTCACTATGTCATCTGTGAACATCATAGTCCACCTCCTTCGGACATCCTCCATGTTTCATCAACACTCTCAAATAGGGCTCACCGGACACCAGAGTATATTCTCGAGCATCTCACACTTCTGATAATCAGCTGTCTGCTTGACGTTTATTCAGCTGTGTGAAAACGTTAACTTTAATCTCAGCCAAACCGATTTACTCAGGAACAAATAAAACTGAAAAAAGCCAAACAATAACATTTTTAAGTTATTTAAGTGACTTATATATCATGTTTAACCTGAGTAGCGAAAGACGCCGGTGGGTTTGAAAATGATTTGACGGGAGTCCGGTGTTCTCACGGGCTCTAGTGAGCCTTGCCCCCGGCTAGCTATCGAGCTGGTGGGTAACAGACGTCTCCGAAAACGTCGGAGCGCTTTTGAAAATATGTGGTGTCTTGATAAACTGAGCAGATATTTGAGGTTTGAAAATATGTTAAAATATGTTTATTCTGTGACCCAGAAAGAATAATAAGAGTAATATTAAAACTAAGTAGCTGCCGCCATTGTTGGAAACTGAGCTGGGCTGCGCTATGAATTCTGGGACACAGCTTCTTCTTCTTCGGGGTTTAACGGCAGCTGGCATCCTTGTACATGCAGTGCTGCCATCTTCTGTTTCAGTCCGTTATTACCCTCTTAAATCCTACTACTTATTCCTGTGTCTTTTGGGATCTTACAAAGCTTCAAACTACGCATCGACTATTAAATTAGTCGTTGACGATTTTGATAGTCGACGTAATCGTGGCAGCCCTACTCTCAAAGCAAACATTGCATCTGTACTGCTCTCTCTTGGCATGAAATCATACTGATACCTTTTATCCTGGCTTAAAGGTATTTTCCATAACTTTATGGTATCGGTGATCAGAATTACCTTCATTCTTAGTAGCACAGATTCAGTAAGCTGCTGGAAATATTCCTGGTCACTACAGATTTTTCTTCTTTAGCCAAGACATGAATCTCCCGTTCCATCACTGGTGACGGTGGAGATGATCATTGTCATGCTCAAGATATGAGCCCATGAGATGATTTGAGCTTCGTGCCTTGTTGCAATCTCCTGCTGGAAGCAGCAATAAGAAGATGAGTACACTGTGGTCAGGAAGAGAAGTCACAAGAAAACAGTTCAGAGATGCTCTTCTTCATACCTTGGTTGTGACTACTTAGTGGTTATTTGAGTAGCTGATATCTTCCAATCGTCTTGAAGCAGTCTGACCAGTCTCCTCTGACCTCTGGCATCAGCAAGAAAATATTACCCAGAGAACTGCTGCTCACTGGATGTTTTGTCTTTTTCAGGTTATTCTCAAGAAGAGACTGAAGTAGATAAGCAGTTTCTGAAATACTCACTCCAACCTCAACCTCCAACCTTCATTTGGGTACCAAATAAAAGCACCAACTCCTCAAACACAGTTGAAAGGGCCAGATATGCCATCTAGCAAACAGGTAGTAGGCTTTCTCTAATATTACTCAAAGCAGCCATTCCCTTAATATTACAAATTGTTAACTCCTAACAAAATTCACTCCCTTTACAGCTGAAGAAATGAAATATAAGCTGAAAGCTTTTTTTGTACCGCGCTGTAAGCATGTTAATTTCTGCTGTAACGATGGGCACTTAACTTCAAAGTCTTGGGGGCTGACTCGCGTTTGCAGCCAGCCTCAAGTGACCTTTTTAGTAACTGTAGTTTTTGGCACTTCCCGTTGTCAGTCCCGGAGGCTACCGCTTGGTATACCCATGAAGTCAAGAGAATTGCAGTAATCTTCTCATGTAACACTTTTCACACTCATGTCTTTAGAGACACGATTTGACTTAATCGTGTACTTAAACTGATATAATGAGGTTAAAAATGGCAGGCAAGAAGCCAGAGAAAGAGTCCATCCACCCCTGTTGCTGAATTATTGAGTCTGCACCACCAGCCCAACTGTATGAGGCTGGCAGAAAGACCGTAACTCATGAAGACAGTTGGAAAGAGCAGTCGGATGTTCTGCAGTGTCATGTTGTGATCAGGCATCACAGGCACTTCTCCTCTACAGGCAAAACCCACAAAGAGCCCGAGAGAGAGATGGCAGAGCAGAGAAGGGGTGGGTGAGCAGACATTCAAGGGCAGCAGATAGAAGCAAGCATTCATGCTCTGAGCCAGTTTAGAGTTTTAGGAGGATGACTTTGCTCTCTCTCTCTCCTCCTCACTGTTTCTTTCTCTTTGTCGTCCTCTCCTGACTCCTCAATGTGCCCGAGGCAAAGCAGAAAATCAGCTGATGTCTGCACAAACACAATGACCCTGGGCTATGTGTGTTCTCGAACGAGCAAAGAAAGACAAAACAGCAAGGAAAGAATAATGGAGAGAGGGAGAACAGGGCGATTTGTTTGGAGAGTTGTAAAAAGCACTCGAGGTAGCATGCTCTGTCTTTGATGGTACATTCCTAGATGGATGGCATTTTTCCAGGGGTCCTCTGAGTGCTTATCATCAAAAATGCATCCATGCCAGCATGTTTTTCCATACATCGAAGGTCAGAAATCCCCACATGGATGAGGACTCAGAATCTTATAAGTTTAAACCCCAATTGTTTTTCTTTTTTGCAAACTTTCATTCTTCTGTTGTTTGTTGTTTTGTCTGCTGCAAAGTCACAAATGGCAGCCGGGGCCCACAGGTATGATGCACTCACCTTTATGTCACTTCCTATTTAGGTCAGGAAGGTCCCGACTTATCAGCACAACAGGTCACTAAACACGAACAAATGGATGTCTCCTGAATCATGTAGCTGTGTGGAGGTGAATAAACATCTGTCTGCTGGCAATTGCAACTTCTTTTATTTATTTATTAATGTTTTCAAAATTATCTTGATGCAGTTCATTTAGATTTGTCAATTTCATTTCATTATTTAATTTGAATTTTCATTAATTGGAGATTTAAAAGAGGCACTTAATACAAGGCTGCAACAACACTTATAGCATATGGCACATAACAGCTGTGTGGAGCTGTTTACACCTGTCTTTTTGCCCAGGTGTGACATCTGTTTCAGAGCTGAAGGCTGCAGGACATTTCATCGGTGCATGAGAGTTATAAACTGTTATCACCCTGTTTGTGTGCCCCTGTGTGTCTCTGTGTGTGTGTGCACGTTTCTGACATTGCTTTTCCCCAGATTCGACAGATTCTTCACTGTTGGCGTGCCATTGCGTTTTCGGGGCACCGACACTGAAATGCACATTTAGCTCTAAGGCTTGTTTTTGAATGGTCAGTGGGTCAGCGGTTACATAATAGGCTCGGGGCTAATGTGTGTTTTTTAGCACCATGTAATCTTGTGATTCCTTGTCAGATTTGATCTCAGCCATTGGACTTGCTCTCTTCATGGAGCTCAAGCAAGACAGCCTGCCACTGTGTTGACAAGAAAAAGTGTTAAAAGTAGAACAGCAGTGGAAAACAGTTAGCTGTATTAGCCTGATTTATTTTATGGCACACTAGCATAGCTCTGCTGACTTTGCTCCAAACTAACTGTATTCAGACTTTCATAGAAGGAATCCTGCTAGCTTTTCTGATAACCTGATCTTTTGTCTAAGTTCACTATGATGTATAAAATCATTCATAAATTAACCAATGAAATAATTTTCACCCCTTTCACCACCATTGTATTACCATCATAAAGTCATTATAAGTAAGGTGAAAGTAGTGTCATCCAAAAGAGGCCTGATATTCTCTGATTAAAGCTAAATGCTAAAACACACACTAACGCAAACCAAAAAAACAGATCTGACCATTTAGATTGAGCATTTGGCTGTGTAGCTCTGGTACCGAATATTCCAGCAGTAAACTAATACTATTTTACCTCTGACACACATTTAGACTTTGCTCTCTGTGAAATAATTACTCTGCCTCCTCAGATTTGGTCTCAACTCTACCAACAAGAGTTCAAACTGCCCCACTGACATACTGAAATGTGTATGAAAGCAGACGTGATACAGCTGCAGCTCCTGGATCAAACCATGAAATTTTATCTGCTTGCTTGTAGGAATTGGAACCAGAATCTTAGTTTCGTCATCATCGCTTGATTCGGACAGTGCGTTTATTGAGGACACGTCGGTGTATATTTATATTATAAGACAAGTTTGGATCTGAAGAGTTTGGAACTTCATGTTGTGTTTTCACAGCATGTTCAGTGTGTAAAGGCCTTCAGACGCTGACCCTAAAAAATGTTATAGATCAGCAAGTTATCTGCAAGTCCTCGCTGTGAGCATCTGCAGCACTGATGCAGTTAAATTAAAATGGTAAAATTTATTACAAGTGTTATGAAGCACTGTGTGCCTAACCCCTTTTTTGCAGCAAATTACAAGCTCAAATGCTTGTAATTTGAGCTTGTAACTTTTTAGGACTTGCCACTTTTCTTCCTATTACCTCCAGTCGGTTGTTTCGCATAGGTATGATTGGCTGTATATGCTTCTCTGGTTTGGCTTTTTTAGGGAGCTTTAAATTTAAATTTAGAATAAATTAAGTGCTGCTATTGTTTGCTTACAGGAAACGTTCCCTTTCAGAAGTTAATCTCAGTGTATGGTATGATAATTATAAGAAGGTTGGGTCTGTGACTCAGCATTTTAGTATCTAGTGTTATTATTAGTATGTCTTAGTTGGGTTTAGTTTAGTTAAAGTTTCATCCATGTTCCCTTGTGTCCTTTTCTGTTTCCTGTGTAAGTCTCTTATCCTCTGTGTATGATTTTTAGTTATGTCTGTGCCTCGTTCCCCTTATCTGTTTACTTGTTCAGTATGTTTAGTTTAGGTGTTTGTTCGTGTCAGCTGTGTTTCTTATGTGTTTCCACTTTCCTCATTACCCTTCTGTGTATTGAGGTGTCAGGTTGTCTGTTGAGTTCTCATCATGTATCCATGCCTCCATGTTTCCTGGTTATTCCATGTTCGGGTTGCAATCATGTTCAAGGTTTTGTTCTTTGTCTATTGTATTTAGCTTTTAGTTCTCCCAGTTTAGTTCTAGTTAGTTTTGCCTCAGTGTGCATCTGCCTTTTGTTTTGTACCTTTTCCCCAGCCACAAATAAATAACTCACCTTTTGTTAAATGATAGTTTCATTCCAAGTGTCTGCATTTGCGTCCTCTTCCTCCCTTCACACAGTCTGCTTCAGCCAGACTGTGACATATATTGTCCAGTGATCTTACAATCTAATTTGTAGAGCAATAACTGAAACCTCAGAGAAACATACCGTTTTTATTCTGAAAGAAAAAGTTATTTATCTGTCAGGTGTTACTAATAAGTAGGCTAACCAATTCATCATCACCAGGGTCTGATAACATATTGGGGACAAAAGCTTGCATATTACCTCTCGGACTGGATGAAGACTGGATGAACATTTTGGAATTTGGTTGGTTAAAAAAAAAATCCAACACAATGGGCAGCGCATTGAACACATTTTATAAGTGGTCAGAAACTTTAAATAACTTATGAAAGAATAAAGTTACGTTGAAACCAAGCACACCATTGTTTTTCTTGAGACATTACCAATGAATTTGATGTGTCACATGGCCCTCTTCCTATTGAAAAAACAAAAGTTGTATCAAAGTTGGCCGACTTCTAAATGGCCACCATGGTCACCACACATCTTGAGGAGTTTGCCCCCTCACATATACTAATGTGCCACAAACAGGACTTTAATATCACCAACCATTCCCATTTTATTACGGTGTATCCATATAAATGGCCCACCCTGTAGTTTTACATGCTATTGAACTCCCCAAGAGACTCTAGTTGCTCAAGACCAGAACATTTAAGCATCTGCCATTTATGTTATGAGTCAGCTGCTGCATTTCAACAAAGCTGCATTTTTTTAGTACGACTCTTGGACCCTTTTAAAGAGTGGAATGAACATTTTATATTTTTTAAATAGCTAAGGACCGATATTGTTGAACTCAGCCCTTCATTGTCATAAGCAATAATAGTAAGTCTTTCAGTGGACCAGGAACAGCCTGCAGTTTTGAAAGGTTTATTGTGCAGAAGCTCGAGTTAATGGAGAGGTATCTGCAGCAGGGGGAATCACAGGTGATTATCAGTTCACTGAGTGGGAACGGTCTTCTGCCAGAGAGGAAAAGTAGATTCGTTTTTGTTGCCGGAGTTGCACTGAAGGAATATGTGTTACGAGTTTGATTTTGATTCTGACTTTTTCCAGAGAAGGCGCCGGAGGCGCCATGGAAGTGGTGGAAGGTGGAAGGTGGACTGGGAAATGAGTCTCAGGTAATTGAGAACACAACTCCACTTTCCGCAGGAGCAGACCAGCTCAGAATCACAGGCGAGTTCTTCAGAAAAAGAGCATTTCAGCCAACTTCAGCCGCCAACTGCTAAGAAGCAGAGAGAAACCACATTAGCACAGAGATTTCACTGATACTGCCACAAATATAACACACATATCAAAGTCCAGTCCACCCACTTAGGTAAGAAGAAGAAGGCTTTCAGGAGCAAAGTGAAGGAGGAGATGAAAGCAGCACAGCGGGAGGTGAAACGCTGCCTGAGGGAAGCAAAGGACACCTACAGGAGGAAGGTGGAGCAGAAGTTGGAGAGGAACAATATGAGGGAGGTCTGGAATGGTGTGAAAACCATCACAGGCCACAACACCAAGAACAGCACAGTGGGGGGGACTGTGGAGAAGGCAAACGAACTCAACAACTTCTTCAACAGGTTTGACCAGCCCACAACCCCCCCACCCTCACCCTCACCTTTACTACAGAGCCCTCTCCCCACTCTCCTACCTCCCTTGCTTCCCCCCCTTCCTGACACTATGATGACACCCCCCTCCTCCAATCCCTCTCTCAGCAGCAGGACATCTTCCCCCCCCTCCTTCCAATCATCTCCCAGTGTCACAGTGGATCAGGTCAGGAGACAACTGAGGAAGCTTCGTCCCAGAAAGGCAGCAGGTCCAGACAAGGTGTGTCCGAGGATGCTAAAGGCGTGTGCTGCTGAACTTGGGGAGCCGCTACAACGAGTCTTCAATCTCAGTCTGCGACTGGGGAGAGTGCCCGCCCTATGGAAGACATCCTGCATCGTCCCGGTCCCCAAAAGGAACCGGCCCAATGAGCTGAATGACTTCCGACCGGTGGCACTGACTTCACATCTTATGAAGACTCTAGAGCGGCTCTTCCTCAACCTCACACAGGTACAACATGCCCAGGACCCACTACAGTTCGCCTACAAGGCGGGTGTCGGAGTGGAGGATGCCATCCTGTACCTCCTGCATAGAGCCCACTCACACCTCGATGGGGGAAAAGGCACGGTCAGGATCCTGTTTCTTGACTTTTCCAGTGCCTTTAATACCATCCGGCCCTGTCTGCTTCAGGAGAAACTGAACAGGATGGAGGTGGACCCCTGCCTGGTGGCTTGGATCTCCGATTACCTCACCGACAGGCCACAGTACGTCAGGCTGAAGGACATCACGTCTGACACTGTGGTCAGCAGCACAGGAGCACCACAGGGAACTGTGCTGTCCCCTCTTCTCTTCACCCTGTACACCTCTGACTTCTGCTACACCTCTGAATTATGCCACATTCAGAAGTTTGCAGACGACACAGCCATCATGGGGTGTATCTGGGATGACCAGGAAGAGGAGTACAGAAGTCTGGTGAGGAACTTTGTCGCATGGAGTCACACAAACCACCTGCAACTCAACACCTCAAAGACTAAGGAACTGGTTGTGGACTTTGGGAGGTCCAGAGCAGGTCCACTGCCGGTTCAGATAGAGGGGGAGGAGGTGGAGGTGGTCAACAAGTACAAGTACCCCGGGCTGTGGGTGGACAATAAACTGGACTGGTCATGCAACACAGAGCACCTGTACAAAAAAGCCCAAAGCCGACTGTACTTCCTCAGGAGGCTGAGGTCTTTTAACATCTGCAGGAAGCTCCTGAGGATGTTTTACCAGTCGGTGGTTGCTGGAGTACTGTTCTATGCTGTGGTGTGCTGGGGGAGCAGCACAGCAAAGAAGGACTCATCCAGGCTGGAGAAACTGATCAGGAAGGCTGGCTCTGTGGTCGGCATGAAGCTGGACACTCCAGCTGGACACTCCTTTTCTCTGCCACTGTGGCAGAGAAAAGGACACTAAAGAAACTGCTGGATATTATGGACAATGCTGGGCATCCTCTGCACACGGCCATAAACAACCAGAAGAGTCTGTTCAGTGACAGGTTGCTTCTCCCAAAGACAAGAACCAACAGACTTAAAAACTCCTTTGTCCCACACGCCATCAAACTGTTTAACTCCTCTCTGGAGGGGAGAGGGAGGGGAAACAGGAGGACAAAGGAGGGGGGAACAACTAAGCTGTAGTGCCTCTCTACTTCACTGTACAATTACCTTTTGTGCAATACTTTTTGTTAATAATCAGCGGTGCAATAGACTCCATACTTGAAATGTGCAATTCACTTGTATTTTTATTTTTATTTTTATTTTTATTCCTATTTATTCTATTTATCCTCTTTGTATATTTTATCTATATATGTCTTTGTATTTATATATGTGTGTAGATATATATATATAATATTCTTAACTCTGTAACTTCTGTCGGTGCTGTGCTTTTTGGAAAACAAATTTCCCAGAGGAACCCACCCGTGGGATTAATAAAGTTTTATCTAATCTAATCTAAAAGTGTCATAATAAACAGGAATGACTCAAAAGCAGGACTCGGAAGGTAGCAGCTGTTAAAAAAGATCTTTTTGGGAAAAATAAAGAGAGGGCATACAAAGGAATGAATTAAAGGCAGGAATAACTGATTCAGGTAAGCGCTGCTCAGCTGGAATAGGTTAGGGTTTTTCTGTTGGAGAGGAGGCCAGGAGTTAATAGAGGTTCAGGTGAGTGTTTATTTTAGATTTCAGTTCTTTGTTTTCTTTCACAGAAGATGGGGAGGGAGTAGACGCAGGTGGTCTGCAGTTCAAAGGGTGAGAGAGTGGGAAGAAAGGTGTGGTGGACAGTGGGCAAGCAAGTGAGCAAAACAATTCAACACAGAACTCGACTGGTCTGAGTTATGTCAGTCAGGTGAGCGTGGCAGAGAGATACTTGAAATCTTCCGGGTTGGGAGAAACAGGGGAATCTGTCTTCAGCCGTCATTCTCCAGACATGTTTACGGGAAACAGACAAGAGAACAAGATTACAGACTGAATGCACACAAGGAAAACTGGTTCTACAGCAGAGGGCCTGATTACCACCGTAGGCAACAACGATCTGATGAGGAATCTTGGCACCAGTCAGTTCTTAAATACTGCAGAGAAGAGAAAAAAAGGGAACAACCTCCAGGCCAAGGGGAACCCTGAAAGGCAGCTGGTTCAGGGTCCAGTGAAAGTACATGCAGATGTTAAAAAGTAAAGTTCAAAGGTATACTTACATATATACATTGTGGCCCTGATCTCTTTGTGATACAACAGGGCCATAATAAACATAATGTTGTATTGAAGAAAATCTGAAAATACACTAATTACACAACAGTTAAATTACACAAATTCTTACACATTACATCTAGATGAGCTGCTCAGCCATGGAAACCCATGCCACTGAAGCTCCTGGATCACAACTTATGTGCTGATGTCAATAACTGACCCATTTTTTTTAACGAATGTTTGTAAAGGCACACTGTTCTGTCTTGCATGCCTGTGGCAATGGGACTGAAAACACCTACAGTGAAAGATTGAAAGGTGTGGTCCTATACTTGTCTCCATTTAGTGTAAATATTAATACCAGAAACTCATCAGCATACTATCACCAAAATCTCATTCTGTATTTCCTGTTTTTCTATCCTATATGTTGAACTATATTTGCCTATTTTATTTGACAAAAAGAAAAAAAACTAACACAAAAAACAATGTTGGTCAACACATACACCTCCACCACTTTCTGCTGACAATTCCAAAATGTAATACACAATTTATAGACAGAAGAAAAATATAGTAACATATTTTCAAGCACAAAGCCACAAAAGGATAATCACATGATCTACCTTGAAATATCTCTGGAAATGCACTTTTCCTAAACCCATTTTTTGAGAAGGCCACTTATTTCACATGCGCTCACATCAAAGTGCCTGCTGTCCACCCACGCAAAGATGGCAGATATAATCAGACTGTCAATCAGGCTGTGGGTGCAAGGGCACAAACATTACAAAGTCAAGGTAAACTGAGTGCAGGTCACAGACTTACGCACACATGTTGGTGGTGGTGGTGGGGGGGCATCAGCACCAGCATACCACTGGATTATGCACACAGACACCTCCACGTGCATCCATCTCCGTGTTGATGCTGAGACGGTGTAACTGAGTCCTCCTGTCAAAAGACTAATCCCTCACAAGGACAGATTTAGCTGCCGAGCCTCATCAGGCTTTCATCTGAGTCCAAAGCTGATGTCATCAAGCAAGCTGCCCTCACTAACTGAGTTATGTTAAGAGCAAACAGCTTTACACCTGCTCTGCATCAGCACTGAACTGGTGCTGCTGCTGTTACGGAAGATTGACGACGGTTAGATAAATGAGTTGAGATCCCACTGGAGGCTTCTTCCTAACCACGAACGAAAGAGCTTCAGAAAGATTTGGGGCAGGTCAACATCCTAACTCTCTGACTGTTAAATGCCTGTGGGGTGTGCTGGTGATGAAGAGGAGCTCAGATGCGGTCTCAAAGCGCTGATCAGTCATCCCCTTCCCAAACCCCTTAAACCCCTTCTGGTGCCTGTGGGGCCGTCTGCAGACACCCTGCACACCACGCACAATTACCCTTTGAGCTGTTCCCAGGCACAATTACCCTCACTCCTTAACAGAGCAACACATGGTATTGCAATAATGTAAGGAATGGTCACTGATGACTTTGTGTGGGTATGTACACATACCCACACATGTACACATGCCCACACAAATCAAGGGGAGGGGTGTTGGGTTAGTAACAGTACCCTTATTCTGTCTTGTGGTTGAAAAGGCCACACTGAGATCAACGTGTCTTTGAAGCTGTGATGGAGGTAAAACAGCAACACCACTGTGATGATTTGAATGTGTATTCCTCTTATTGACAAAATGTCAGAAACAAAACCAACCATGCTAACACGCAACAATTTCAAGAAGAACCATAGCGATTCATAGTCCCCAGTGGATAAATACATTAAACACTTGTTCTTAAGCCACAGTTAGGCTGTTTAGTAGAGAAATGTCTTGACGATGTTGTATTAACTTCATTGATTCATATACTTTTCATCTAACTGTGGCAGCCGTGTTTAGTATTAGCGACGCTAGCATGCTAACATAATAAAATGCTATATATTACAGGTTTTTTCCACATTCCCATTACTTGCATGTTATGATCCGCTGCACTTAGATGTAAAGATAATTGCACCTCCTGGGAGGCCCTGCTAACTGTGTCTTTAACACTTTGCATAACCTATAACGTAGGGTGACCATATTTTGATTTCCAAAAAAAGGACACTTGCCCCAGTCACGAAGAACTTTAATAATACTGTTTGCTTCAAGAACATTTTTAACATACTCAAATGATGCCTTCTCTGTGCGGTTAGTGAATGGTTAAATTAAAAATGTCATATAGGCTAGATAAGTTAACAAGTGCAAAAAAATAACTCAATGGTACAGAAATAAGGCCCTATCTGTATAAGAAAAATTACCAGTACCGGGAAGGTACGAGGGAAATTTGTCATGATCCTGGGCCGTGTTGGCCCAGCATTCTTAGTTTTCATGTATTCTTGTATTTTGTTCTTCATTTAGGCCACGGTTCCTGGGTTGCTCTGTTAAGTTGTTCCTTATTTGATTTCCCCTTGTGACTTTTACCCCCTGTGTGCCCCTCTGTGTATCTGTGAGCCCTCATCTCCCCTCCTTGTGTTTCATTCAATGTTTTCCCCAGCCCGTTATGTCTGTGCTCTCTCCTCCTGTCTGAACCTCTGTGTACTTCCTGTTTTACTTTGACAGTCTCTCGTCAGTATGCGTCATGTTGTGTTCACTCCTGCCCTGTCTCGTTATGATTATCTGTGTCAGCTGTGTTCCCCCTGTGCTCCCACTTCCCTCGTTAAACCTCTGTGTATTTATGTCCGCGTCTCCCTCTGTTCGGTGTCGCATTCTCCCTCATTCATGGCCGTGTGTTTCTCTGTGTGCTAGTGTATTTGTTCCCAGTGTAGTTTCTTATCAGTTTGTTTTGCCGTTTCCCTCCATCAATAAAAGCTGTGTTTTGAGTTCATTCCTGCCTCTGTGAGCTTGCGTTTGGGTCCACTTCCTGCCTGCCACACAGCCGAATCATGACAAATTTCTTTTGCAGTTTGTCTGAAAAGCTGCACTTGTGCTTTGGCATCTTTTAAACATCATCAGCCGCGCTGCTGCACGCTCTGTCCCGTCTGTGAGCGCAGAACAACCAGAACAAAGCAGCACCTCGGGGATGACATCACACGCATGGCCCATAATATTGTAGGCCCATAGAAAAACCCGGACATTTCCATCAATCTCGAAAATCGCCCCAGACGCCCCGGACAGAACGTGAAAAGTGGACATATCTGGAGAAAAGAGGACGGTTGGTCACCCTATATAACATCTTTGGAATAACCCCCACCTCCCCGGGAATATACAGTGTAAAGCTTGAAGCATTCTGCAACGACACATCAAATGTTCCAGATTGCTTAGAAGCTACAGGATGCTCAAACTTATCCAAACATGGATTTTTAACAAGTATAAAGCACAGCTAAGCATTTATGACAAGGGAGGAAGCCAGCACCGGCCCCCTAACCCTGCAGTGGCCTTTGATGCTACAGTGGAAACGAGCCTCGCAGAACTGCTGGCATGGTTGTTGGAAGCTGCTTTTCCAATCTGAGCATGAACTAGAGATTCCCTTAATTTGAACCCTGTGAGAACTTGTAGAGTAAATGTGGTCAACTGCTTGCTGTTCGCTCAATAAGCCTGCTGATCTTTAATAACATGTTATTAAACTTGTGTTTCTTCTCCGGTGGACTCTGCAGCGATGTTGCCGTCATCCCAAACCTACTTTGCTGACCACAGTTTTATCAAGACTGACAGAAAACCAGACCGGAGACGCAGAAAATAGGACTGCATTGTGATGAATGGGATTTTTATATCCACAGTGGTGGAGATGTTGTGATGTTGTGTGTAAAGTGAGGAAGTGTGTGGGGTTGAGAGTGAGGGATGAAGAGGACTTTTGCGCCTGTGTGTGCCTCTCCACATGTCTTTCCTTTGAAGCTTCCGTACACGGCTTGGTACCTTCAATTGTTGGAGATGGTGAAGTGATTAATTCCTGTGTCAAGTCTTGGGCTGATTGGACAAGCCTTTGGGGAGACTTGGATTGATTGGATGGTTCCTGTTTCTGTATAGCTCCAGTGGTTGCGATGGTAAAAGTGGGGAGGGGGGGTTGGGGATTGAGGAGGCACACATTTGCTCTCTCTCTCTCTTTTTTTTTCTCTCTTCTGCTCTTGGTCTGTCCCCAGAGATCGGCCTCAAATTAATACAAATCAGAGCCCTCCTCTCTGCCCGAGCTTCACCACTCACCTTCCCCCCAGGTAGGGAAAAAAGGATAGAGGACGCTGGAGCAGGTGCAGCGAAGTGCAGAGCAATCGGAAGAGAAATGATTGGAATATCAGTGAGCGAGGGCTTTTGTGCTGGAGAGACAATGTGTGTGTGTGTGTGTGTGAGAGAGAGAGAGAGAGAGAGAGAGAGAGAGAGAGAGAGAGAGAGAGAGAGGCATCAGAAGAAGACATGGAAGAAACCCTTATCATAAAGTTTTGGAAAAACATAACGTTCCAGTTTTGCTGCTGACACCCGTGTTAATATAGAATGACAGCGCGCAACACATGGACAGATGTTTGAATTTTTTTCATCCCCAGCTGTCATTTTAATAAAAACTCCTTTACTATCTGTCAACAGATTGAAACGCTTGCTAAGGAGAGCACAACCACAAAAAATGTATACCGAGCCCAGCTCTACTGAATCGTATAAATAAGTTCAAGCTTACTCACTGTACGAATAGAGGTCAGAACAAACAGTAAGAGTACAGTGATGGTGGCAGAGTGACCCCTTCTGGTCTGATGCCCAGCACAGTCTGCTCTACTCTGCACCCAAAGCTTGCAGTGAGTGGGTTGCCGTGCGGTGATAATACTCCCTTCCTCTGTCCTCAGAGCTCACAGGATCAGTGCTATTTGTGTTACTGCTACATCACCATCATTAGAAAGCTCACAGCCCTGTCATTGTACCATATCTATTTTAGGTGTTAATTATTATATGGAAACTGTTAGTGGTGAGAAACTGACAGCTCACAGCATGTCTCAAGGGGAATAATACTACAAAGTATTTTGGCTATCACTTATGTCTACCTTTAACAGTGCTACCTGCTATCTTTTGTCTTTCTTGTTTCTTGAATCCACAGAGAAAATCTATTGTTAGTGGGTAGACCTGCGGGTATTGATCTCTCCATTACATTATAGCGTTTATATTCATCATTTTATCAACCTCATTTCACTAAGAAGGATTAAGCTGTTTTGCTGTTGACCATCGAAAATCTCTTTGTGCCGTGCGTCTGCGGTGAACATGATGTATAATATGTTTTGTTAACTGTGTGACGTTGATCCTCGGGGGACAAAAGTGACACTTAAGATTGACAAATCCCTTTCATCTCGCTTTCCGAACACAGCGTGCCGCCGTGGAGAGCACTTCAGATAAGCCGCATAGCCTTTAGCCCATGTCAAGCACAGCTCTGTGAGAATAACCTTGGACGCTCTCCTTTGATGCTGCAGACACGCGGAGATTAGCAGCCTGGTGTCAGTTTGTCAAAACTGATCCAAGTCCAGCAGTGTTCTTTCTGATGATGCCTACTGTCGATGGTGGCACAGCACATGAGGTGGAATTACCAATAGACGTATGAGCAGAGAGATCAAATGGGGTTCTAGCAGTAATTACAGCACTGTGTTGTGCACGCTTTTTTCAGCTAATAAGTCTACAGGTGCCCCACAGGTAAATGAGGGACTGGCACTCGGCAACCACAACCCCCTGTCATTTTGGCAGCCCAGATGTCGGCTTAATTTGCTGTCCAAATGTCATGAGGTGGGGTTTAGGGGGAAAATGACACACCAGGCTGTGGCAATTCGTGTCCAGGCTGCATGTAACCAACAAATAACCCTCTTAGGGGCCATATTTGTCCAAAAAGCTCTGTCTGCATGCACCCTTGTGGCTCAATTATATGCCCACATAGCTAGTAAAGTATAGGAGCCATTTGTTTATTGTTATAATAATAAGTGATTGTTACATGAAGATTTACACAGCACTACATTTAATGGGTTGCACCACACAGAGCGTTTACGCCCTTGACTTAAAGGATACTAAAATTACGTGTAAAAGTCCTGGATTGAAAACCTCACAATGTAAAGTGCCTTGAGGCGACTGTTGTTTTGAATTGGCACTTATAAATTAAATTTAAATGTGGTTTAACAAGCTGTTGAATTATGAGGTTCATTTTGTTTTTCACAAGACTACATAGAGTCCTGGGAAAAGTCGTTTTTTACATGGCTGCATATGATACAATTTCATTATTTTTTCACATGTATAAATGTAAAAGCTGTGATAGAGTTCACGTGGAATCATTTTGTATCAGACTACAATTTTATTTTGAAATTGAATCGTGTATCAATATGCTGTTTTGCTTTATAGTTTGAGAAAACTCTAAAAATGGTGACAGCTGCTATCAAACGTGCGCTAATGGATTATTCAAAGTGTTGCCAATTTCCATAAACTGACTCAATAATTAGTCAAGTCACTGATTCAGTTGTTTTTGTATGAATTTCAGAAATATCACATTCATGTTTAAAAGTTTTGTGTGAAATCTTTGTAAATTGTTACTAAAGCTGTCAAGTACAGAGGAAAGAACATTTCAAGAAGTGCTACTACATTTATTGGTAACACTTTATAATGCAGCCTATGATGGGTGTAATTCCTCTGTAATTACATGGAATATATACATCTCTTATTTGAAATTATGATGTAATTATATTTACTTACAACTACTTAAAGGTGGGTACACTAAGATAAGGAGGTAAGAAATTAGGACGCAAAGAAATCAGTATGCTATAATAACATTTAGGCAGCATTTAAGTTATTTTATGTATTGTACAATTCAGGTAGTTGACAGAATTATTTTGAGCAGATATGCAAATGACATCTAAATTGTGTTTCCCTAGTCGTTAATTTGCTTAAATATGAGTCGCACCAGTGATAAGTAAAAGCGCTAATTAGAGAAAAAGATTAACACAGCTGACCCAAAACCTAATGAAATGTCATTTAATGCAGTTTGAACAGAAATAGTACAACATACGCCAATAACACAACATGTGAATAACGTTACCCTGATTTCCAAAATAGTACCAGTAGGTCACCGTAACTGGTGTTTCCAATTTATTCTAAACTGCATGAATACTGCTAACCTACATATGCATGGATACATCTCCTTGTTTGCATATATTACATCAGATACAATCATATCTACATTTACAAACGGCTAACACGTCATTTGAATACATTTTATATGAATAGCTACAATATGTACTTAATATAAACTTGGGAATTGCATATAGTCTGTATCCTTCTCAAATGGGTCTAAAAAGAACTTAGAAAGGACTTCTCACACAAACTTGAGATGGATTTACGAATAGATGGTGACCCACTTGTCTTGTAGCCCACGTTGTCCCCATTAGTGTTCCTCTGTATGAAGCTGATGGACAAATTGTTTTGAGCCCCTGGGCTTCGAATGAGCCCATCAGTATCACACGTGGCTCTCACATAGCCACTTTATTCATAGGTTCTTCCAATGGGCATTCACTTCTGTCATTCATAGCACTTAAATGTAATCAGTGTACCAGGGACCAGATCTCATTAGCATTGGAAGACTTGATTAAAATCCATCCTTGTGGAGAATAATAGTGTTTACTTGATTGGTAACGGTTCTTGTATGTAGGTCAGTCTGTGTCTAGCTGTTTTTATACAGTTTTGTCAAAGTGCTGTCTCACTGGAAAATGCTGCAGCAGGAGGAGTCCAGGACTGCAAGTGGGTCGCAGAGGGATGCTTTCAGCTCTCTTACTCCTCCTCTTCCGTCCTTGTCTGTCATCATACACACCCGAGTGCTTCTTTATGGTTTGGCCTTTAGTGAAATGGTCCATTGTGCATCAGTCTATGAGATCACAAGCCCCCTGTGCCCACCGGGAAATCTCCTGTCCACTCTGAAGCAACAGTACAGTGATCAGCAGCTTTTTAATTCAGTACAATAAATCTTTTAAAACCATCTTTGTGTTTAGATTTTGTTACTTGTGATGCTTTGGCGCCCACACAATTGGTCTGTCATGCCTGGCTGCAGTGGCCTTTATCTAAAACTGCACAAAAAGTGGCTCCAAATCCTCCCTCGAGGCTATTTTCCCCATGAAACCTCTATGTCCACAGGGGAAACACCATGCAAACCCCCTTTCCCTCCCAGAACCACTAATCACCTCTAAATCAGGCGCCTTCAGCGATTCCACACGACAATAACGGTGCCATTTTTAAACCCCGAGGCAGATCACCATACGGGAACAAGAGCAGGAGGTATCTGTAGCAAAATTGGAACACCATATGTTTCTCAAAGGGTTTTTTGATCATAGTGTTAACTTACATGAGCGCACACAAGCACAAACAGAGAAAGGGTGGGAAAACCAGGAGAGCGCTCAGGCAGGAGGGAAGCCTGAGATTTGCTCACCAGACAGGCTGGTTAAAGCTCAGTGCTGTGGGCTTTACCTTCCAGTAAACCAGTGTAGGAGCCCCCCTCTCCACTGCCCCTAACTGTAATGCTAAACTACCTAACTCCCTCCCAGATTTAGCTCCGTACCTAACACAATGAAATTAAAAAAGTGGTATGATAATTCTCATTTATTTGTCAGACAGAAAACAGTTCTAAACCGTACAAGGCATGTGACTTGAGCCGAGATGAAAAACTGTACAGTTTAAGCAAACGTGAGCTAATATGATGATGTGGTGTGACAGTTATAGCAAAGCTGTGGTGATGTTGGTCTGAATGTCTGCAAGTCAGCTTTTCAGGAAGCCAGTGAACATAAGAACATAGAGGAAAATGCAAAATTCTACAAATCATCTTTTAATAACACGTTTTACTGGGCTACAGCAAAAGTAATGTAACAAAAATATATCTTGTTATGTTGCATGAGCGAGCATAGGATTTGTACTGAATTGCTCTTGTGCTCATGATATCGCAACAAATGACTCTGCCTCTCTGAGAAAGTCTGCGGTTTGGAAACAGCAAACAGGGGCTGGATCTGGAAGAGGAAAAAGGTCAGCGGTGGGCACATCAGTCATATCCAGACAATGGCAGCGCTGGAGAGCACTGGCTTTCGCTGAGGAGGACTAAGCCTCAAGGATCCCCTTTCAGCAGATGGGGCGTGTGTGAGGAGGGCAGAGGCAATTAGGCCAGCTTTAATCCTCCATCTGCTTTTTCTCCATCACCATCCCATTAGCCACAAGCAAGACTGTCCCCAAAACGTTAAAATCAGACGGGTACCTACTGCAGTAAGAAAAGCCCTGACAGAGCACAAAGAGACTAAATAAACTCTGTCAGCCATTTTTTTCCCTTTTAACTGCTTTCAACCACCTTGTGTTATGACCCCCCCCCTCACCGGCTTCCTTTCAGGTCCTCTCCCTTTATGCTTTCCTTGTATATTTTTACTGTTTCCCTTGCTTTCTAGTGGAGCGGAGCCATGGTCATCTTGTAGCTTATTCACACTTGTAAGCACATACTGCAGATGCTAAATTATGTAGGCACACTTCTAGTGTAAACACAGCGTCACAAGATCTCTAGCTTATTTCTCTAGTGGTCTTAATGTTGTTTACTTTAGTGATATCCACAGTAGGAAGATATAGACTTAAATGACTGAACCAGCTGTGATCTGTTGTCTCTTGGCTGACAGAGCTGAAACACACAGATGGGTTTAAGCAGAAAATGCAAGCCTATTCTGCAATGATGCTCCAAACAATATACCTGCTCTTCCTGCCGACAGTCCTAAGCTATCAGGGTGCTACAGATGAAGTGCTTGTCAGGTTGTCAAACAGTGTTTACTTCGGCAGCACCAATTGTGATGCTGCAAAACTGACAGCTATGTGTAAGGGAGAAAATGTGTAGGAGGTTTGGCCCTTACACTTTGGCTTGAGGTCATATGTTTTACATGTGCATACCACCTAGTAAATTGGTGAAAAAGACATGGATTGGAGCATTTGTTCCTCTAAAACCTGTATATACCTTTTAGGATGGATATTGCCTTTCCTGATGTGCAAACTGCCAACATCATAGGCCAAGGATGTCAAACATAAGGCCCCCTATGTTTGACATCCCTGGCCTATGAAGAGTGAAGAGTTTGAAAGGAAATGAAGGGCTTCAAGTGATGTTTAATGAAGCTCTCCAAAGGAATACAGAACTGAAAAAAGACAAAGAAGAGCATAAAGCTAAATAAAAAGACCAGCAGTGCAAGCTTCAGGAAAAGACCAAGAAATTCAGTTTTAGCTTCTGCACATCCATAAGAAAAACGAAGGGCTTCAAGTGATATTTGTTTTGCTTAAATTTCTTATTTATCTTTGCACCCCCAACAAATTGCATGCCATTACATTGCCTTTTTACAGCAACCTTACGTCAGTGAGCAACCCCAGCAGGCCCTCATATTGTGGGAAGAACTAGCGGCCCACCTGGGGAAAGGTACTATACAGGAGGTTGATGCTGGGGACCGCCAAGCTGGGTTCTTCTCTCGCTATTTTTTGGTTCCCAAGCGGGACGGGGGCCTCCATCCGATTTTGGACCTCATGGGCCCCAGCTGTTGTCTTTGGCAAAATTTTAACGGTTAAGGCAAGCCATCAATGTAGGGAATTAGTTTGCCACTATCGATATGACACATACTTTCAGATCCCTATCTGACAGCAGGACTGTTGGCTTCTGAGATTTGGGTTCGAGGGGAAGGTCTTCAAGTTTCGAGTCCTACCCTTTGGCATCTCTCTTGCTCCCCAGACCTTCACACGGTGCATGGACAGAATCCTTGCTCCTATGATGCTCCTGTGACCATAAATGGCATGGTGGCAGCAACTGACCAGCAATCACCTTGTGATCTTGTCAGCTGGGCAGTAGAGGCTTATGCATCTGCAAGGGTTCCCTTCTTCCCCTCCCAGAGTATCCTTTAACACTGGTATCTGTGTCTTAGGTGATGGATGTGTGTAATTCTGCCACCCCATTTCTAAAAATACTTGTCACGATCTGAGGGGGCAGATTGTGTGGAGCAGAGGGTGAGTACCCAAATGCAGACAGCACAGGTAATAAAATGAACTTAATGAAAGGCGAGCCTTTTTTTGCATAAAAAACAAACAGAACTGTAAAGAATGGATGTTCTATACTAAGTTGGCCTTGTCTTCTCTTCCTGGGTGATGCAATCGAGACCTTTGAATTTTAATCCAAGGAAACTATTGGAAAAGTATTATATTGGAATAAAAATAAGGACTTAGTGATAAAGAACATTATATAAGATGATGTGCATAATTGATAAGAAAACTCTTGGGCTCCTTGCCCTTTGCATTGTGGCAGCAGCACTGCATCCTGCGTGGGCGTCTGTGGTCAAGGGCTTCTTCCAAAGTGAGGTACCGCAGGATCTTCTCACAGAGAAACTGGGCTCCACTGAGCTCTTCATCACTCTCCTTCTTCTGGGCCTTAGGCTTACACAGCCCCCTGAGATTCCTCAGTTTCTGACCGTTTCCACATTGCCAAGTTTAGACCCTTTTAAGGGTGTTCAAGCACCCCTAAAAGTAAAATTGTCTTCGAATGTTATTGTTAATGTTGCTAAAAATACACAGAATTGTGTTCTGATAATGCAAGGTTATTGCTGTGGCACAAAGGTGTTAGTTATTTGTTCTCTAAATAGCATTAAAAATGTCAGCTAATGTAGGTTAGATTTTTAGATCTTATTCACTAATTTTAGCTTTCTAAGCTTTAAGTCTGCTTGTATATCACCAGCTGTCAGCCAAGAAGCTGATTTACTTTATTAGTTTTCTTATTCTGGTCGAACCGGGATTCAGTGTTCTGTTGTTGTGTGCACAGCACAGCTCCAGAGAGCTCCAGTGTGATTTTTGCTTTAAATTGCTTTAAGTAAAAAGGACTGCCTTTGTGTGGCTAAGGGACCGAAACAATGTTGTGCATGTTTCTCTGGGTATCTACTTTGCTGGAGATATTTCTTTAACTTACTATAGAAAATTCTGGTCAACGTGACTGAGCCTTTCCCTCAGTGATAACTAAAGTGTCCACTCTAAAATGTATTATATTAAAATTTTAATATATTGTATTATATTGAAATTTGATTCACAAATATCAACATATCAACAATTTAAAAAGGGTTTTATTTATATAAATATACAATTTACTTTTTACTCATCATCCCAACTTTATTTGCAATTAGGATTATTTCCCCATGAAGAGTAGAAGTGATGCAAAATATTACCAAACATATCAACAGTATACTAATTCTAATCAGCCCCTGAGGCTATCATCCCGTGGTGTTATAAGATTAAAATTACTTGTAAATTCATGTGTTAGTGGCATTTTACTGTTGTAGTTCTGACTTGGTGTCATAATTATTTGTTCATTTATATAGAGCTGCAACTAATGGACTAATTTTCTAATTATTTTCTCAATTAACTGATAAATTGTTTAGTTTATAAAGAGAAATGTCCATCACAATTACCCAGAGCCCAAAGCGACACCTTCACACTGCTTGTTTCATAATTTACTGGGATACTAAGATACTGGGATTAATTAACATTTACAATTACAAGGAAGCAGCAAATCCTGAAATCTGGAGGGAAAAAACCTCCCATTGTTTATACATGTTGACAGTCTAACAAAACATATTTTCACATATGTGAACTCAAAATGTAATTAAAGTATATGAAATAAAGTAACACAAATGTGAGCACTGTGCAGTATGTGAGTAAATGTACTAAGTTACATTTATCCAGTGGCGTTTACACGTGGTTGTTGATTTATTTCAAGCGTAGCCCGACCTTTTCTTCCTGTCACATTTGGCCGCGTGATCACTTGTTTATATGTTTGAGGGTACGCTGATGTGTCGGTGTCAGTGTGTACTGGGTGTTCAAGGAAAGTCACTAACTTGTAAATAACAGGTTTGCAGTAATATGGTACGTTATCTTTTGCATCATTGCATTCGTTTGAGTGCCATTTGATCAATTATCACTAGATCTATCACACACACACCCGCCCTCTCACATCATCTACAGTGGGGCAAAAAAGTATTTAGTCAGCCACCGATTGTGCAAGTTCCCCCACTTAAAATGATGACAGAGGTCAGTAATTTGCACCAGAGGTACACTTCAACTGTGAGAGACAGAATGTGAAAAAAAAATCCATGAATTCACATGGTAGGATTTGTAAAGAATTTATTCGTAAATCAGGGTGGAAAATAAGTATTTGGTCACCTCAAACAAGGAAAATCCCTGGCTCTCACAGACCTGTAACGTCTTCTGTAAGAAGCTTTTCTGTCCCCCACTCGTTACCTGTATGAATGGCACCTGTTTGACCTCATCATCTGTATAAAAGACACCTGTCCACAGCCTCAACCAGTCAGACTCCAAACTCCGCCATGGCCAAGACCAAAGAGCTTTCGAAGGACACCAGGAAAAGAATTGTAGACCTGCACCAGACTGGGAAGAGTGAATCTACAATAGGCAAGCAGCTTGGTGTGAAAAAATCAACTGTGGGAGCAATCATCAGAAAATGGAAGACATACAAGACCACTGATAATCTCCCTCGATCTGGGGCTCCACGCAAGATCTCATCCCGTGGGGTCAAAATGATCATGAGAACGGTGAGCAAAGATCCCAGAACCACACGGGGGGACCTGGTGAATGACCTGCAGAGAGCTGGGACCAAAGTAACAAAGGTCACCATCAGTAACACACTACAATGGCAGGGAATCAAATCCCGCAGTGCCAGACGTGTTCCGCTGCTGAAGCCAGTGCATGTCCAGGCCCGTCTGAAGTTTGCCAGAGAGCACATGGATGATACAGCAGAGGATTGGGAGAATGTCATGTGGTCAGATGAAACCAAAGTAGAACTTTTTGGTATAAACTCAACTCGTCGTGTTTGGAGGAAGAAGAATACTGAGTTGCATCCCAAGAACACCATACCTACTGTGAAGCATGGGGGTGGAAACATCATGCTATGGGGCTGTTTTTCTGCCAAGGGGACAGGCCGACTGATCCGTGTTAAGGACAGAATGAATGGGGCCAAGTATCGTGAGATTTTGAGCCAAAACCTCCTTCCATCAGTGAGAACTTTGAAGATGAAACGAGGCTGGGTCTTCCAACATGACAATGATCCAAAACACACCACCCGGGCAACAAAGGAGTGGCTCCGTAAGAAGCATTTGAAAGTCCTGGAGTGGCCTAGCCAGTCTCCAGACCTCAACCCCATAGAAAATCTGTGGCGGGAGTTGAAAGTCCGTGTTGCTCGGCGACAGCCCCAAAACATCACTGCTCTTGAGAAGATCTGCATGGAGGAATGGGCCAAAATACCAGCTACTGTGTGTGCAAACCTATAGTAAACGTTTGACCTCTGTTATTGCCAACAAAGGTTATGTTACAAAGTATTGAGTTGTATTTTTGTTATTGACCAAATACTTATTTTCCACCCTGATTTACGAATAAATTCTTTACAAATCCTACCATGTGAATTCATGGATTTTTTTTTCACATTCTGTCTCTCACAGTTGAAGTGTACCTCTGGTGCAAATTACTGACCTCTGTCATCATTTTAAGTGGGGGAACTTGCACAATCGGTGGCTGACTAAATACTTTTTTGCCCCACTGTATAATTGACTAAGACAGGACTCTCTTCCAGACACTCTAAACCCAGGCACAATGTACACTTCAAATACATATAATACATATATATTCTGTTTATATTCTGTAAAATAGTCAGATGTCTATTCATATTAATGTACAGAATTCACCTGCTTGCTGCTACTACTGCACATTCACCCAATGTATATACTATATATATATATATATATAATGTTCTTCCTCTACCCCCCCCCCCCCGTCGAGGGGGGGGGGTAGAGCCCACACTGTCGAGGAGTGTGTCAGGTTACATTTCACTGTGTGTTATACTTGTATAACTATGAATGTGACAAATAAAGAACCTTGGACCTTGAACCTTGAACCTGATATTCAAAGTGCTTTTGCAAAGTGAATTTAAACTGTAGCAAAAAAAGACAAAAAAGAATAAGTTGTCTTTTTATTATGGCAAAGAGCTTCCAGTTGGTGAACTGAAAAAGAAAATCAACTTCTTGACTGGAAAAAAATTGGCACCCAACTGACTTTGCCTCCAGACTTTTCTCGTCACTGATGAATGTGAATGAAGCACATTTACTTCCTGATGCTTGAATCAGGCTAACTTTGGTCTGGATGGATACCACCAGGCAGAAAAGAAGTCATGGAGAGCATGAACATAAAGAGACCATCTGCTGACATGTTCTGGCTGTCTGAAAAAGACATGGGATTTGCTGGATCGTTTAGTCTGTCACTCATTTAAAAAATGTAACATGAAAAATGTCTGTTAGTCACTGTTATGAGCATGAATTTCATGGCTTATAATGTACTTCAGCAGTTAAAACTAAGGGTGTGAGCACTCATATTATTTTGACTTAGGGGGCTTGACATTTTTTTTGTATGTGGAACTTTCAAATCCCCACAGTATAGCTCACTATTATAAAAAAAATTACTACCTCACCCAAAGGATATAGATACACAATATACTGTATCATGGGAGAAATATACAAAGTTGTCAGCAGATATAGGATAACCTATATATCATACAGCCTGCTTTCTTCATGCCTACCTACCCTAGGGAGGGTGCAACAGCAACAACTCATAAGCTTTGCTGTTGGTAGCAGTGATATTGACCTTCTGCAGTGCTAACAGGTCAGAGGGAGTACAGCTCCTGCCTCAGGACTAATGCATCTGAGCAGAACAGCCTGAGATGAGGTGGAAAGAACACACCAAGCATTCATGTCAATCAAATGAACTGCCTACTCACATTTTTCTTTTATCAGATTGTTGCACCATGTGTTGTGTAATCTCACTTTCTAAGTTAAAGCTAATTTTATTTTTTTAAACAGTGAAATTTAGGCTGCACGCTGACCAGGATGACCAACTCCCAGTGGAGAATTTAATAAATGATTCACTCGGCTAGAGAAAAGTAAGCCCTCTTATGTGTAGTCATGTCCCTCCACTGAATGAATAAGCTTCTTTTTGTTCTGGGCCGTGTGGAGGTTTGTTCTATCCGGGGGCATCAGACTTTCTCTCTCTCTCAATAGTCTGCAGGAACACAGGTTAAAGGGTCAGTGCATTAGCTGCTTTACTCTGAGCGTAAAATTCAGCCTCATGCACAGAAGCAGCGTGAGGCTGAATGCAGAACTGGTCCTGTTAGAGGCACCTTTTGATTACAGTTTGTGTCACTGTAATTAATTTCAATACGCTTAACAATACACAGCACATAATTTTGACTGAATTGCTTAAGGAACATATCAGGAAGTATCTGATGGTCAACAAATCTGAAAAGAATTTGAATTAAGCGCTATGTATTGGAATAAAAATCTTTAGGAAAAGGGTAGTTGCTGGGCAACACAATTAACTACTCGTTAGACTAATTTCAATTCAGTTTTAAAGAATTGTCACGGTCCTGCATCGGTGACCCAGTGCTTTGTGTTTTAAATTATTATTGATCTTTGATTTTGTCATAATTTATTATTACTAGTCTCTTCTGTTTCTATACTTCTAGCTCCCTAAGTTCTTTGGTATCTCCTGATTTCTGGTCTTTAGGTTTTGTTAATGTGCCTCCCCTTTGTTCCGTGTTATGTCTACTCTGTGCCTTTCCCATGTCCAATGTGTCATGTCTCACTGTCAAGTCCGCATCTTTGCATATGTCTCTTGTGTTTCCTGTTTTACTTTGATAGTCCTTATCTTATGTCAGTGCATTCTACTTTGCTTCCTTTGTCTCGTTATGTCAGATTAGCCCTAGCTGTGCTTCCTTCTTGTTTTCCATTCCCTCGTTACTCCCTGATGTATTTAAGCCCTGTGTTTCCCTGGACAGAACACAAACTGTGGGGGAGAAATGCTCAGTGCATCATGGGAAGTCCTCAGCATCCTGGCCTGAAAGTGTTGGAATTTTGCAGCAGCTTGTCTTTGGTCATTCAAGTTGAAAATCCACTCCACTGTCCACTGATGTGATGTCTCACAGTGCAATCTAGGTCAGCCACAACAGCATATTTCAAACGTTGTCTTCCTGACCACTTAAAGTAGATTCATAAGTAAAACTTTCTGTGTACTGGAACACAGGATGTTGTTTTTAGTTTTAAAAACATCACTGTTTAATACACCTCTTAAATGTGGAGCTTAATTTGAGTCTGTCCAGAAGCTCTGTGCATCCCTTTTTGGCATACAAAGAAAATCATAATGTAATAAATATCATGCTTACAGATACCTGGATTGATTACTGGCAGAGCCATTTGGCCTCCAGATAGGAAAAAATTCCATTTGGCATGCACTAGCAGCCTGACCCATAAACATACCCATGGCCCCACTTGATGAAATTCACTGCGAAAAGGCCACCTCTTCACATTTGTAAAAGTCATCTTCCATTATCTTCCAACTGTGGCAGTTGGGTGTTCTTGGACCTCTGTAATATTATCTTTTACAAGTGTGACAGGACCAGCATGACATTTGTAAACTGTCACTTGTTTCCTTTTTCCTCAAATCAGCGTCTTTATGGCCAATCAGATAATGTTTCTCCTGATGGCTGGGGTGGCAGCCAGCAAGACTCACCGTAAGACGCCTTCCAGAGCTGTGCTCATCTTTCTGGCTAAATGCCACAGTGTCATCACTCTGGTATTTCAGAGAACAGGTGCTCCACTTCATCTTAGCCATGCTGCTCTGTCAATGTGACTGAATAAAATACACTGGAGTAATAGTTACGGGGTGGTGTGTCCAGGTTGCATTTCTGATAAACTATGTGCGTGAAATACAATGTTACTTGACAGGGAGGAGATAAATATGTGAACTGGAACTGAGAAAAACAAGTAGCACCCTGCTGAGAAGATTTTGGTGTCGGTGTTTAGCTTCTTCAGCTTTTTTCGGCTACTCCCTTTAGGGGTCACCACTGCATAATGATAATCTGCCTCCAAATCACCCTATCCCCAGTGTCGTCTTTTGCCACACCAGCCCTCTGCATGTCTTTCTTCACTACCAGCATTAATCTTCTGTGTAGTCATCCTCTTTTTCATCCATCCTCCACATCCTTTGTCTAATATATCCACTCGCCCTCCTCTGCACATGTCCAAACCATTACAACCTTTCCTCTCCACAGTGCTCGACCTTAGCTGTCCCTCTGATACACACATTTATAATCCTGTCCGTTATAATCACTCCCAGAAAACTCTTAGCATTGTTAGCTTAGCCTCCTATCTTTTTGTGAGGGCCCGTCTCCAATCCATACGTCATAGCTGGTTAACCACGATATTGTAATCCTTGCTGCTATCCGTCTGTCCTTCTGACATTTGTCTTCACCCATATTCACCATGCCAGCACTGTCCATTGTCCACTCCTCTCTAGGCTCTCTTCTACCCACCCCCTACTCTCACTACAGATCCAAGGGTCATCGGCAGCCATGTGACATAAACATCAATCAGCAACATTAAAATCTGTCCAAAACTGCTCTTACTGCTTAGGGTGTAGACATGGGACCTCAGGCAGTGTCCTCTGATATCCGAGACAATTATAATAGTTTATTTGAGTCCTGGCAGTTGAAAAGCGGGGATGCTGGTTTGGATCTAGCGAGTTTTGGATGTTGAGTCATTGCCTTGGGTTCTTTTTTGCATTTCTCAAGATATTTGTGAGCACTTTTTGGGGTGTAGTCAGGTGCATTTTCATGATGCGTGAGTATATGAATGACTCAAGAATGAGGCAACATGTGATTTTAAAATTCATCCCATGGGTGCAGCTGCTAAAAAGTTTAAAATCTGATGATCTTGACAAAAAGTCAGAGGTTAAGTTCTGAAAATCACCTAGGATTTTCATCTATTTATAATAGATGCATTTCCTGTACTAGTAGGCTGAGGGGTCGGACTGGGAGCCACCCAGAGAGGTTTATCAATCAAAACAACTGGGGTACTGCTTTAAATGACAGAGTATCAATTCACTTGATTTTTTTTCAGCATTCGGTATACTGTGTATGTTATTGTATCAGATCACCTTACAGTCCCACATTTCAACAATAAAATCCCATGAAATAAGAAAAAAAAAAAGAAAGAAAGAAAAGCATTCTTTGAACCACAGCTGGCAGACAGTTTGGACCCCAGCTGGCAGATTCGTGGCAACAACCCCCACAAAATGCTTACACTAAAATACGAGTGCCAGTGTCACTTGATTTTAGTGGTCATGTCAAGTGTGGTCATGTTAAAGGTAGTGGAGCTGCCAAACTGTATCCAATGGGACATGTACATGGAAAGAAAGCAGAGTTTTGCTTCTGGCAAAAACTCTGCCGGTCGTACTTAATGTAGCATGGAGAGAGTCTGCGAGACGCTCTGCACCTTGCCGTCATTCATTTTCATTATCCCTGAGTGGGAGTGCCAATGGAGATATCAATCAGTGTGTGGAAAGTCATGCTGAAGCTGTCATGTGCAACCATGCTGGACAAAGATGGATGGCACCAACACTGAGCATATCCTTAACAGGAGAATTATTAGCCGACTGCAGCTAAACTCAAAGGCGGTGAATTTAGAGTATGGCTTACAATGAGCCGTGGGTAAACCGCTCTCTCACCTTCCCGAGCTGTTTGGGTCAGAATGATGCTGCAGATAAAAATGATGACAGTGTTTTCATGCTTCTTTGTTTTGTTTTTTTTTAATGTCCAGGCTACACTAGCTACAGAAATAGGTCACAGTGTGGTAGAGAACAGTGGAGCAAATCACTGACTCCCAAAACAGGCTTATGGTACTCAATCTGGAGCTCTACAGCTCTGATTGAGCAGCTTCAGGTGCCTGTTCAAAAGATTTATAAATAGCACATAGCTGCTCCCCAAGCTGCAGATCCGCCTCCCTCTCAGTGTCATTAAGTCCAATTGGAGCGGTAATTGCTTATAGCGAGGCAGTCAACCACAGCACTGATGGATGGAAGGAGACGTACGACTATTTTTGGCAGATGCGGTGGCAGTAACGGGACACCTTTCAGAAGCAAGCCATTTTCTCATCAGAAACGTGCCTTACAGGTGCTGCCAAAATCCTAAATGTAATGATCTCTTTTCAGTCTTTTTTATGCATTTATGTACCAACAGAGACAGAGAAAAATCAAGCCCTGAAAGATGTATTGTCAGTATTATTTCCTCACTAAGCACAACATCCATATCAGACATCAAATAGTCTTATTGTTGACCTAACCATGGAGCCTGCACACAATGGGTTATTATAGTTCCCCTGATTGTTTTGTCACAAACACTACACCCAGACAGCCGCTGAAATGAGAGCACCCATCAAAAAGAAGAAGAATGATGCGCCTCTCTTTTCCAATTCATTTTCTTTGCTTGTGGGGGGTGGGGTGGTCTCTTCCTGGCTCTGCAGTGCAACTGGGCAGAAGGTTATTTTTCACCTCACCACCTCACCTGTCCTGCAGCGCGCGCCGTGACAGATAGACCCAGAGGGTTTGCTCTGAGGCTTAAACCTGCAGATGGCACCGTGGTGCTGATGGGGCACTTTGGTGAGTTGGAAGCAGCACGGGGATGTACAGAGGGGGGCTCTTACAGAGTAATAGTAGCAGTATCCAGACTGTGAAATGCCAGGGAGAAATGAGGGGAATGGATGAACCAGTGCCATGGCAACAAAAACAAAGAGGAAGCAGTATGGCTAAGACTCCCAGGGCGACTGTTCCTGCTCTTTTCCTGGATTTCCCTTATCACCAATAGCAAGATGTTCAACAGAGCTGACAGCTTGTTAATGCTGATGGGTTCGCATGATTTCTATGCAATATTTGCACATTTGCCACGAGAACAAATGGGAAAAACAAAGCAGAAGTTGCAGTTTGACCATGTTTCTCATTCCAGATAATTCCTGAATCAGATACAACCTCTATTGGAAGCAAAATTAATTAGATACTGCTGGAATAATGAACTGCGTGTGTCAGTGCTCCCTTGAAATAGTTTTTTTTAAAATACTTTTTCTATTAATAAGCTTTTCCTTCTCTCACTTTGTAATAAATGGAGCCCAGTGGAAGACAGACAAACAGAAGATTTTCTGAAAAATTAACTGTGAGATTAGAAATGGGGAATAAATGAGATGCCTATGTTGCAGAGAGAGTTGAAGCCGCCTCCACCATAACCGTGACCTCAGGGTTAGACGGAGACAGAGGCCCCAGGGTGCTTCCAAAGGGCTCCTCAAGTTCATTTTCTACACTGCGGGAGGAATGCCTGCCTTTGGAAAACTCCTGGGAGGGGGGCACAAAGTGACCTCGTGGCTCTGCAATAGAGCTGCTGCAGAACGGAACACGGCCACTCCCTCCACCATCTCTCTGCTAGCTGAATGTTATTAATCTGACATATAGCTGTATATTAATAAACCTCAGAGGCTCCAAGTGCTCCTACGTGTTTGCACGTTTTCTCCTTTTGCACTTGAAACTGCTGAGGCCTTAATTCCTAATATTATATAATATGTTTCAGACAAGGACAAGGTCAGCTAAAATATGAGGACAAAATGCAGGTTTTTGTTTTTTATGCTGCTGCAAATATTCGGTCAAACTGAGGCCACTACATTAGTTTTCCACCACAGTGAGTTGCTTAAATCCGTATTTTGTACAATCGGTGAACTACTGCTAAAATGAGAAATGGTTTTTCTATTGTGGGGTTTTAAAAGGACAAAGAAAAACTAATTACCTCCATCCAACCTTTCGGTATCTAGCTGCTACTGTTTATTAAGTCCAGGTACAAATACAGAGAAGTAAAAAAAATACTATCTTGCTTACTCATGTTGTTGTTGTTTTTTAAATAGTTCACTTACAGATGGTCACCCAACCTTGAACACTGCTGAAAGACAGATTAAATAAAGTATATTGTTAGTATCATAAAGCAACATAATTTGATTCTATATATGAAAAAAGACTATGTTTTTATGAACACTAAAACATGAATTAACAAGAGACAGATGGGTTGGAAAGGCAGATACAGCAAGCACATATTGGTTCATATAAAGGCGAGATATGCAACCAGCTTATGATATAGCCCACTTTATGCCAGATTAAATTGGGGTTAGTTCTGATTAAGATGATCTAGGATATGCATTATGGTATTTGACATAGCTTTTCATGTTGGTGCTAATCTACATTGTTGAGGTCCATTTTAATCTGATATCTCTGCTTTCTCTGTTGACCGAAAAGGCAGCACCTGTCATAAATTCAATAGATGATTTTTGCAGGCAGTGTTTTTTGTATTTGGGTGCCCTGCAGGTATTACCCTGTGAGAGTCATATGAAAATCTGTAAAAGGACCACTGTAAGACAAAAGAAAAATCAAATTAAACTCAGTTGAGTTGCAAGTATCATTTAAGATGTATTTTTCAGGCTTGTAGCCATTTAAAAAAAAAAAATGTTAGGACTGTAGAGAGAAGACAGGAAAGCTGGACAGAGACAACACGTGGAGTAAACAGCCTCAGGGTGGAATTGAACCCAGGCTGCTGCAAAAGCCTCACTCCATATGACCACCTGTTAAACAGGTACCTGTTTCCATTGCATTGAACTGCATGAAGCCTTTTATTTATTACATGATGCATATAAATTCAAATTCGAGGTTGTTTTTGCAAAAAAAAGAACGCTGCTCTGGAAGATCACAACAATCCTTGAGCATTCACGTTTACTTGCACGTGCTTTTCTCGCTGTTGTGCCACAATATGCCGGCTTAACGCACTCCCGAGCTCTCTGATAAATAATGATTTTTCTATTTAAGTTTATCTTTTTCTCCTGTAGCTGTGAGGCTGCTTATCTGCCACTTCCATTTCGTTTAGATAATTCACGGCCGGCTGATCGTCATGCAGATGCAGGTAGCTGTAATTCCAAACATTTAATGGAACAATGTGATTAACAGCAAATCAAAGTGCAGGAGTTTCTGTGAAACAGAAAAACATTTCAGAAATGCTTTGAGGTGCTGGTGAAGAAAGCTGCTGCATATTCTAGCAGACATCTATTCCCAGATGGGTGTTACAGCCAGCATCCTTTATAGATATACATCCTTTACCCTACAGGAACACTCTCAGTCAGCGCTATCTGCTTTTTTTTCCCTCTATCATTTTCTATTTCTTCTTCTCTTTTTCATCCTGCTTCCATTTTCAATTCCAAATGGCACCAATGTCCTTGGGCTGCTCTTCATCGGCTGTTTGTTGTGTTAGCGTGGTAGCACTGTAATAGATGAGGAAATTTAAGGGGACCTATATAGCGCTTGACACATTTACTAAAACGTTTCACATCTTAAGGCAAAATTGCTATAAATAGTGTGTTAGGCTCTTGTCAAATACATTGCACCCGCGCGCGCGTGTGTGTGTATGCGTGCGTCTGCACATGTGTGGTGTGAATGGGGCACAGAGTGGCCGTATTGTAATGGATATCCACGATCCTGTGTGATGTGTTTATCAGGCAAACTGGAAACACAAATGCGGTACTAACAGATTTATAACATACATTTATCCAGCTTATTTATTCTGTCTGTAGTGTTTATATCGAGACATTTAATACTACAGCGTCAGATCAGTGACACAGTGACCTCTTTCATGTGGAATCCAAACGCTGGAAAAATAAACCGAGTTAGAAGTCAAACCAGTGCCAGTGTGGTAATCTGTTTATATAGAAACATCATAATTCCCCAGTTGTGATGTATGGTCCAGCGTTGGTCTTTAAAATATCGGTCCAACTGTCCCATCTATGGTTTGATGTTATTCACTTAGTGAATACACTTGAGTCCTGGTTCATCTTTGATGCTCATATTTGTTCCAGAAGTGGTGATTTCTTTGTGTTTGATCTTTAGATTTCTTTATTCTGGGATAATACGAGTCTTTGTTCTGGTTTTATTGATTCTTTAGTGTCTGTGTTTACTTTGTTCATTCGAGTGATGGGTTTTAGTTTTGTTATCTTGTGTTCTGGCTCAGCTCTGTTATCAGTAGCTTTAGCAGTAGTCTCCTTGTGCCTTCTTTTCTCTTGTTTCCATGTTCGTACCTTATCTGAGCACCTTGGTCCCTCTGTGTTCCCTTGTTTAATGTCAGCTTTGTGTGTGTTAGTCTCTATTGGTTTCTTTTTGTTTTACTTTGAATGTTAGAGGAGGTTCCACCTGTTGTTAATGACTTTAAACATTCCTGTGTCCTTTTCCCTTCATGTTCTGCTATCCTGTTTGTGGTCCTGTGGTCCTCCCTGTGGATCTTTGTGCTTTCTGGATAGCCTTTTTGAGCTTTGCTTTTCTGTTCATGTACAGTTTTTGTTATTCCTGTCTGCCTGTGTCCACTCTATGCCATACATAACGATGGAGTTAAATGTTTGATTACAAAGGGGAAAATGGCACTTTATTTTCTAAAATAAGCAAAAATGTTATTTTTACAGTTAGAGTGCATAATATTTTCCACAGATCTCCACAGAGCAGTGAGCGCCCAATACTGAAGAAGCGAAGTATACTGCAGAGTGATAAATTGTCCACCCTGAAAATGTGTCACTACCAGAGTCTGCTACCTGGGTCACTTAATTATTATAGGCATACAGATGCTTAATATCAGGGTTATTTATACATAAAGAGCAATAGCATTCATTTTGAATCCTCTTTGTATCCATCAGACTAATGTAAATCCAATGTTTGCTCAGATTCCAGCTCTGCTTGGGCATCCAATAGCTTCTGCAAAATATCTTGCTATTTAGCTGCTAAATATTCAACCACTCTATTTTGAGTTTAAGGCAAGGGAGCTTTTTGTTAGTGAAAATGAAAATAGTTGGCAGCAGTGCTGATTAGAGAGCTGAGAGTGAATGAAAACCAGCCAAAGCAAATTTAGTTGAAGTTCAGAAAAAAAATGTGCAAAATCTTTCAGAATCATTCAAACATAAAAAATGCACCTAACCTAAAGAAATAATCACATTTATGTCTGCGCATAAGAAACAACTCAGCAGAGAATCCATTTTAAATTGTACCTTTGCTACCAGCCTGCCATACAACCCATGATCTATTCAGATTTATTTAGTTGAATCTACAGAAACTATCACAAATAACAGTTTGGCAGGCTTAAAATAGAATTTTTGCAACACCAAGTTGATTCCCGAAGAGCTATTTGCCAAAAACCAGACATGTCTCAGCATGGTGTGCAGTGTTTCCTTAAACAAGTGAGGAAACTGGGCAGGCAGGTGGAGAACAAAAGAAGAAATCTAAGGCCTAAAATGCTATTTACAGCAGATGAACATTCTCTGAAAGTCGTGTCCTTAAGAAACAGGGAAAATAATCCAGCAGTGACACAAAAGATGCATTTTGCCCTTTGCCCTACTGCTCCCTGAAGCCTCCTCAGAAATATTCTCAGTGGAAGTGTGGCTGATGAGATGCTATGCAATACTATCTGGAAAGCATCGGATTGGCAACAGTTTCATTTTTCAGCATGAAAATGATCTCAAACACACTACCAATGCAGTAAGAGCATACCTGGATTGAAAAACACACAGTGGAACACTATCAGTCATGGAACGGCCTCCCCAGAGTCCAGACCTCAACATTATTGAAGCACTGTGGGATCATCCTGACACAGAACAGAACAAAAGGCAGCCAACATCCAAAGAAGAGCTTTTAATGTCCTCCAACAAGCCTGGAGAAGTATTCCTATATATTAATTAAAGAAATTACATTAAAGAGAGTTCAGGCTATGTTAAAGAATAAAGCTGGTCATACCAAACATTGGCTTTCAAGCTCATTAGAATTGCAATAACTCAGTTTGTTTGCAGATGTTTCAATACCTATTTCCAAAATACCAGCATAATACAAAAATAAGGAGTGGCTGGAGACCTTTGCACAGTTTTGTGAGCCCGGGATTCAGAACAATACTAAAGTAGTAAACTTCAAACACTAAACTATATCGTATGCTCATCATTCTCTGTGGGTGTGGGTTTGTCTAGACAGACAGACAGGCAGCTGCTGAGAACCAGCATCTGACCTCCTCAGCTCCCTCCCCAGGACACGAGCCCCTCTAAGTCTCATTAGGCCAAACTGGCAGCTCGAGCGAAAGGAAAGAGGGCCACCTACCCCGCCTCACACGGCAAACCCCCACCCCACCCCATCACTCACAGGAGCTCTCATTACTTCTCTCCCCTCCCGTCGGTCCTCCAGCCCCTCCTATAGGCAGTCAGCTCCATCCATCACATCTATCGATCCTGTCTCCCCTTGGTGTGGTACCTGCCTGTTTTTGAGACTAAGTGGGAAGGATGGCAGAGCTAGCGTGATATTTCAGCCAGTGGCAGTGCTGTCCCCTTGGGATGTTCAAGGTGAGCTGGAGGTTGGGTTTCATAGAGGAAGTGTTTCTTCATAGATCTAAATGAAAGAGCTCTCCCAAGAGGAATGAACAAAAAATATGTTTTTCCTCTGCTGAAATCAAAGTAATAATCAGTCTGCTGCTGCTTCTCCTATTCACGGTGTTTCCTAAAAATGGCTCTGCAGCCCCTCATGATGCCACACATCATAGGACAATATATGTTTAGCAGCACAAACATATCTTTGTTCAAATCAAAGCAAAGTATTGTGTTGGATTCAACGGTGATGTTCCACAGCGGCATGCGGATGCGGTAAATCTTCTGAAAGAGATCCAATATAGTCAGAGTCGGTTCTGACTTTGATCTTATTACCTTGATGGTTTTTGGGCAGAGAAGCAAGCTTAAGCTTTTAAAGCGATTGCCTGAGAGAAAACCATTTTAGAGCAGTCTGACTAGAGCATGCTATACTTCAATCTGGGATTAGATATGTGACATCATTCTGTTCATGAAAATCCATCTGAAAATATTTTTACACGTTGCTTCGAGGTATATTGTGATAAATTTAAAAGAAGGGAGCGTGTTTCGTTTATATAGCATAAAGAATGTTACATAGTTGAGGGAATCTGGCGGCCTAATGGTGCATTCAGCACCAAATCTTCACTCTGATTTTTGGCTCTGAGACCTTTATTGCTTTTCACGCCACTCTCTCTCTCTCCCTCGCTCTCTCTCTCCTCCTGCCAGTGTGGTTTCACTAATTATATGCTGAGCTCCAGCATGAATTTTACATATATTGAGGTCACGAGTTCAAGTCCCCCACAACACACACTCTACTCTTCCTGTGGGCTGCTTCAGCACACTTATTTTAAAACCTCTTCTCACGGTTTTGATCAAAACCCATAGGCTGCACTGGTAATTTTTTTTAACATGCAGGTTACTCCAAAAGATTTCGGTAGCAGTCCTTTAAAATGTGAACCAGATGCTATGATACCACGTGTAACTGCTATAGCCAAGGATGTGTCCAAGAAGCTTGTTGCAGAAGGGAGTTTGCTTTTTAACATGCGTTTAATCATGCGATGGAAAAATATTCACCAAAAGAAACCCTTAAAAAGTCAGTGGTAGCATTTTTTGAGACAGTCCACAACTAAGGATGTAATTCCCCGAGAATTAAATGGAATTTTAATGGTATTTTATATGAAATTGTAGTATAATTATATTTACCTACAAATCCTTACTGGTAGATGCACTAGAATGAAGGAGTAATGTTTCAACTTTTAATTTAATGTTGTAAGCACCGCTGCCTTAACCTTGTCTTGTTATACATTTATTATGTATTATATGTGTGTGTCGTGGGTGCTACACTAGTCAATAGTCCTCTTTCATTGCATATAAAGACTGGTCTCGCTTTCCCACAAGAATATTGAACTCCTTATAGTCTGTGAAGGTTCTCAGTCATCCAGGTCATCGTGGTCTAAGGAGCTTGGAAAGAAAAGCGTCTGACCTTCTATAACCTGCTTGAAGCTGTTTCACCTCTCATCCGAGAAGCTTCTTCAGTTCTGTCAAAAGTCTTCAAGGTGTAAATTGTTGGTGCATTATAGACAGAGTTGGGACTAACGCGTTATTAAGTAACGTGTTACAGTAACTACGTTATTATTGTGGTAACGAGCACGGTAACTAGTTATTATGCCAAAATCAGGAACGCGTTAGTCGTTACTAGGATTTAGATAGGGTCGTTACTCGTTACTTCATGTGGCGGCATCGCGGAGCTTCCACAGATTCAATAACATTAGCAAGTGTTGGAGGCCAGCAGGTGGAAGAGAAGGAAAAGAGACCCAAGGCGGCCGCCGGTCCAAGTGTGAACTGAACTTCAGGTAAGAAGTTATGACCTGCAGTCTATCTGGGTCAGATATAAACCAAGTTTAGGTGGAGTTTATTTTCGTTATTCTGACTTTTTCCGTACTGCGTACTAGCTAGCATGACGGAGTTTCTATACAGCTGGGTGGGTGCTATGATGTTAACGATGTTAAACTTTATTTTGTTCATAAGTTATTAGAGTTGCCAACCGTCCCGTCTGGTATTCAGAGAAAATATTACGCATTTCTTATTGAGGTGAAAAGGAACAGTTTTGTCCCGTAATTCGGCTACAATGAAAAAGGCACAAAGCTGGAGTTATTCTGTGTCTTTGCTGCACAGCTGCCTCTTCTTCTCTCATTCTCCCCCCTTCCTCTCCCGTTTCTACTTCAATCATGAAAACTGATCAATGATCAGCTGATCGGCTCTCTTGTTTGTTTATCGCCCACTTTGCGCCAGAAAGAGGAAACCAGCCGATGTCGCGTTAAACAACAGCAGCACGTTTAAGCTTGATCAGCTATTGTTAGGATGTATTTAATATTAATTCCTAGTATCAGCTGATGTTTGCTGGAGCCACAGCTGCAAAAAAGCTGCTGGTCATGATGTCGGTTTGTTTATCTGGTGAGAGGGAAACATGAAACCAGGAGATGTCCTTACTGAATCATCAGAGCTGAACAGGTGATGGAGAAACAGGTTTACCTTTTAGGTGACATAAATGAGTTGAAGGGAAGTTATGAACTGTTTCTGAGAGACAGATAACCCCAGGATCCTTTTTAGGTAGCTGACAGCTGGTAACTGTGCAGGAGCGGATCTAGCAAAGTTTTGCCAGGGGCGCCAGGTGGGGCATTAACAGGGAGAGGTGGGCACAAAGAAATACTTTTCTTTCTTATTCTCATTTAAAATGTCTAGCTTTTAAAAAATAATTATCTGAATCTTACAACAAACGATTGATGCATATATACCATCAAAACAGTGAACATCACTGTCACAACAGCGTTTGTTTTCATTCAAAGGCTTTATGATTTTTCCTATAATGGCCGGTCTCTAGTCAAAATGCCCGGGCCGATTTTTTGTCTCCGTCCAGCCCTGTATGCAGCTCATCTGCAGTCTGGTGTTACCTACATCTTCCTATTCAGAAGGCAGAATTTCCAAGTTCTGAGTACAATCAAAGCACCACGACTGCAGTTTTTGTGTTGGATGTAAAAGGCGCACATGACACTGTGACGTAGGCTAGAATCATGGCAGCAGTCAATGACGGTCCAGGCGTGGGATTTCTCTCGTGGAAATATGTATTATCTTTTCCTTTCTATTGGTAGGTGGCACAGTGCACTTGTGGCAAGTAAGCAAGCTAGAACTTGCTAGTAACTAAGTTACTATTTTAAAGTAACTTACCCAACACTGATTATAGATGATTTTTTTCCTTTCACAAACACTGTTCAAACATCAGCAAACACTTCTGAAGTGACCGTGAGAAAACCACCAAAAATAACACGAATGAAGAAACACAGATAGAATAATTGTTTTTTATTTATATAAAAGCCCAAAACTGAACACAAAAAAGGTGTGAAAACGGGTGTAGGTCACAATCAGCCAGGGTTTCAGGTGAGCTCATTGTGAAACCTGGCCCCACCCTATCATGTGATTTCCTGAGGTCAAATGGCCCAGGATGTGAGTGGGCGTTAAGGCGTCTGGGAAGGGATTTTAAAACTGGATTATAGATGGCAGACAGTTGGTGTCATAAGCCACCGCCTCTGTTCAAAGATGGTTGCTCACAGTGGACATAAATGGCTTCTTTCACTCCTCTTTCAAACCATCTGTCCTCTCTGTCCAAAATGTGAACATTGGCATTGGCGTCCTAGTGACCTTTGTCCTTTAGATGCAGATGAACAGCCAAGTCTTGTGGCTCTTCTACGTTGTGCCATGCGTATATGACCCATTTGACTCTAGAACTGAAGAAGCTTATGGGATGAGAGGCGAAATGGCTTCAAGCAACTTAAAGAAGTCCAGATGCTTTTCTTTCCAAGCTTCTTAAACTACGATGACCTGGATGACTGAGAACCTTCACAGACATTTGTAGGTAAATTTAATTACAAATAAAATAGAGTGAAATTCCATTTAACCCTAGGATAATTAAACACTTTTTTATATGCTGTATTATAAAGTGCTACCAATGAAAATAAATTGAAATAGGGCTCTCTGACTAAGAGGTTGAAGGTTATGCCGTCCATCTCCCAACATGGACATTTTGATCTTCTTCACAGTGAAATTTGACACTACTGGAGCATCACTGTGAGGTCAAATTACTCCAAGGGATACCACTTGCATGACTGGGAGCTGACTGATAAGCGTCAGTTGTTCTGATATTTGAACACTGGATGACCTTCAACCATTATCATTCAATGCTCTCATCTGTGTTCCAGGTAAAAACATGTATGTTTGCACTCTCACTGTAAAGTTGCTCAAATTGGGATTTAGGTTAAAGCTCTGCTGTGCAGAAACATAAAGTAAATCTTTACAGCTGCGAGTGGGTGTCTGAATCCTTAAATTATGAGTCTAAAAATACGCAAATCTTCCCGTAATATAACACTCCCCATATGTATGCTTTTAGGACACAACATGCAGTTTCCTCAGGTTGTTAAACCACCCTCAAAAATGTGGTCATGACCTCAATTTCTTTCCTGTAATTAGAGTTTTGTTTTTTTTAATCCGTTGCTATCATTTTTTATGCTACCTGTGTGTTACTGCTTATTGAAAACAGCTTAGACTGTTTGGTTTTCACTGGAAATTAAGTTAGCTGGAATGGGGTCTGCCGGAGGTGATTGTTGTCACAGCTGTGCAATAAACTCTTCATTGGATTCTTGTCGCCATAATAATATCATCATGCAACATTCACCAGTCCCATAGGTCAAACTCACATGTGTATTAAGATTATCAATTATACCACGCTTGGATCACTGAAGATTGTCTTTTCATACAAGATGTTGTATTTGGTGCCTTTCTCTTGTTTATATGAGTGCAGTTTTATTGCGTTCTGCACTTGTTGAACACCCACTCATGTTCTCCCAGACTTCTGTGCCCCTTCATATGAATGTATATGTGATACATCAAAATGCAGAAGAAACTATGCGTGTCTCTGGGTATATTTTGTCCAGTACTGTAAGTGATGGGAAACAGTCTGTTTCTGTGGCGATTGCAGTTCCCTGTGGGAAAGTGTTTATAATTAAGTGTGATTTTCTACATCCACATCAGACCACAGGAAAAAGAATAAGGCAGGCTATTTCCTGTAGTTGCTGCTCAGCTTTTCATTTGTTCCCATCTTTTTTCACTGGTTTAAGAGAGAAATATGCAGATTTTGAGTTGGGAGGACTTGCAATTAACTGATTTAAAATGCTTATTAATTCCACAGGAAATTTTCTTCATGTTAAATTGCCCATTTGAATTTATTCAACAGTTGAGTAAAGTGCAGGGTGAATTCGAATGAGCTCCTCAAACGACTGGAAAGACTGAAATAAAGGGCCATTTGCAGACAGTGCTGAGTTCTGGGTCCATGTCCGCACGGCCTCTCGGTAGAGCTACATTCACTGGCTCAGTGACCAGAACTGACACGCAGTCGCTCACACAGAACACCGGTGTCAGTTTCAGAGGAGGATGCCGAGGTAGGATATGAAAGACGCGAGCACACCGAAAACCTCGGTTTGAATTCATTAGTGGTGTCTGTGATGCCAACTGAAGCGGCGCGAGAGAGGAAAGAAAAATCAGCACGATCTCTGATTCTCCCATGGTTCAGAGAGTTTGTACCTGTACCTGTCAGACAACTTAACAATTCAGCAGGGAATCTAGTAAACAAATCCAGAACCCAGAACCCAAATCCCCTGATACAAAAACATTCCTAAAATCATTCATTCATTTATTTTTGGGCATGGAATAGTCTTCATAAAATCAGTGAAATATTCAAACAAGGGATGGAATATCAGCTGCATTTGCATGTCATTTGCAGTGACAGTACATGGAAATAATATTAAAAGAGTGTGGTAAGACTTTGATATTAGAAAGGTAATATATAAAATATTATGTACTTACTAAAGTAATAAGCTTGGGAATATCAAAGTAGATAGCTGGTAATATTAAACTTAGATTTATGTTGTTAAATTCACTCCAATAGCACCAATTTTTTATATCTTTATTATCCATCAATTTATGCATCCATCTTCTGTCAATTTAGAATAACGAATTAACCTAAGCCAGAGTATCTGGAGACACGGCATGGCTCAGCCAAAGCCTGGATTCAAACCTAGGACCTTCTTCCTGTGAGGCAAAGGTGATCACTATAGTGCTGCTCCAGTACTTTAGTAATTTCCTGGTATTACTCTGTTATTAACTCATTCTCATGGCTTATTTAGCCCCATTATTCCCATCTTATTACCACAATGTAATCTTAATTGCCACCCATTTATCTTCTTGTCACACTGCAGTTATGCAGACTTCTCCATGCATGACTAAACTCACGAAAGAAACTATAAAGCTTGAGAAGGAATGAAACTAAGAGGGATGGATCTGACTGGACTGTGCAGGAAAAAGGTGGAACGATTTTAATATTATATTATAATAACGAGGTATGGTACAATATCCTAGCAACCGAACTGTAAGAAAGGGATCCAGCGCTGCGTGATGCTTCATTTTACATTGAGAAAAATCTCACCCTGCCTGCTGCAAACCATCTGGGTTTTTCTCTGTGACCATTTTATGAGCAGAGCTGCCACGTGGGGCACAGTATGATGCAAGCATAGATTCAATTATGAGGTTGGGGTGTTTGGCAGGAAGGTGTGTGTTTGTGTGTGTGTGTGTGTGTGTGTGTACTGGGCTCTGTCTGAAGCTGATAGATGTGGAGATTTCTAGCTTGGCAAGTGGTTTGGCAAACTGGCAGTAATGTGAGAACGGCCCATTGTGCTTCTGCAGAAAAACCCCTGAACGCTCAGCTGTGTTTACAGCCCAGAGCATGGCACAGCAGAATCCCCCAACAGCCCCCGCTCCAAAAACACAGAATCCGAAAAAAAAGTGCCGTTCCCATCCCATTTTTCCTCCAACATGCCCTCCGTGAGGCTGCCTACCAATTAGCCACCGCTGCTGCTGAGGTGAGATAACAACAGAAACCCATGTATCCCCCAAAGACCTCACTAGGACCTTTATTACCGTATTGATATCTTCTGCCTGTCACTGCTGCCCTCACTTGCCTGGCAGCGTGCCAGCAAATTTTCTATGAGCGGGGGAAAAAAACAATCCATAAAGAGGCTGTAACTCAATGCAAGTAGAAAACAGCAGGAGGCAACATCAGACTGAACGGTACATGCTGTAATTAGTGAGAAACTGGAAGGAATAAATATAAAATAAGGTACAGCTGCTTAGTAAATTTAAAAAAAAAAAAAAAACAGAACTCAATAATAGGCAAAAGCACAAATATGAATAAAAAAAACACAACCAGTGGCAAACAGAGGGGAAAAAACAACAAAAACAGCAGTTTCTAATCCTTTTATGTGCCCACCGATGTTTTATCTCTCAATAATTCCTACGTAGACGTAATTTGTCCTTTATGTCACAAAAATGTTAAAAACCTAAAGTACGCAATGTCGTTTGAGAATAACGGAAAAATCGAAATATTGCATTTTCCACCCACAGATAATAAAGTGTTCAAGTTAGCTCACATTTTTGTAGCACCACAAATGAGTTACTTCATGGACGGAGTTACAAGAAAGTCCAGTCGTTCAGAACATATACAAAAGTGGCTGGCAGACCAAAATAATAATAACAATAACAATAATAATAACAATTAATAGGCATACATTTTATGTTATTTTATGTGCAAAACTGTTAGCAGTGAAAACAAATTTTAACGTTTTCCGATTGTCCGCTTGGTGTCTGGTCAAAACTCAAACCAAACCTTCATTTGCAGCCATGGGTTACACAGACTTTAAATCTTGCTTATAAAATGGGACTGTAACAAAAGTGGTGACATTTAAATGCTTAAAAAGTGAAAAATAAATTTGACCTTCTTAAAAAACTGTATCTGAAAACGGTTAAAATGAAACATCTCAATGTGAACTAGTCGTCAAAGGCACTCTTTTTAAGGGAGAAAGTGTCTCATGTGTTGTATTTATATCACGTTTCTTCATTTTGAAGCAGGTGAAACGTTACACAGACCTGATCTGATGGAAACTTTCAGCAGTACCACGGCGGCTGCTTGTCGAGTGTTTCGAGTGAGGCTTTACAGTAAATGGATATGGGGTCACTTCTACTGCAAAAGCCGAGGTCAGCCTATCAGGTAGCCATTCTGTGTGTAAGTGCTCATAAAACACTGCAAACATCTATTTCAAATGTCCCAGCTGTCACTGAAGTACTGGTCCTCTTCCTCCTCCTCCTCTTCTTCTTCCTCAATCCCATTTGTCATGAGGTCATCCAACTCATTCACTTCCTCCTCGTCCTCGTCTTCCACCTTGAGCTGTGCGAGCATGGTTTGTAAAGTGGATTTTACTTCCTGAACCTCCTTCTCTAAAGACTGTGCAAAGGGAGTTAAGGAAGAATGCTGCTGCAGACACACACACATTAACATGTAAATAAAACGCATGCCAACAGACAAATATGTCACATGTGCCCTGATGTGTGCCCCCTGACGGTTAATGGCAATAGCAGCGGACAGCCATAACGTGATGAAGTCATCAATCTCCGATTTTGGCCCACGAGTGGATTATCGGGACAGATCATCGAGTCATACTCAATTTAACCCCATCCAATTATTCGCTATTCATGAGCTCGTCTCAACCGTGAGGCTGGGTGGCAATGTGGGGACCCAAGCAAACAGACTGCCCAGCTAAATTATTCATAAACCATCAATGAAACGGGATAGAGGCTGTCAACAGGAGGGGGATTGTTTAACCTGCTTAGAAACTCAAATTAATCGTGTGAGTGTCCAGCTTAAGTGGCAAATCAAAGGGATGGCTTTGATGGCAGATGGGGCCTGATGGCTCGTTTTGCTGTCTGAATGGACACAGATTGTCCTCATTCATAATTAAACAGCTATTAAAGAGCTTTTCATGAATACTGCAGAGGGTTCGACAAGACTTTTAGGGCGGCCTAGTCCAAATGGGAAGAAACTGCTCAGAATGATCTTAAAACCCCTTAAAACTAACCACAAACACCGACAGGATTTTGCCCACCCTCGTCTTCATTTTCTTCAATCCCAGTCTCCGCGGTTGTCCATACACCCCTTGTTATTGAGAGCAGGGACTCAATTAAGACCCTTAGACACTGCCAGTTTGATCATACTGTCACTATGGCAACAGTCCCAGCCTCGCTAGTTCAGTTTCTGTTCAATTTTCCTTGCAAACCGACAATACTGTCCTCAAGTGTCCACTGCACTTCTGCACGAGTGCAGTGACTTCAAATATCAGAAATAAGTGACACATAAGGACATGAGAGCAGAGAGATGGAAAGAGGTGCGCTGGTTTCTGTCTATCTCCGACTGCCAGGCTGCATTGAAATCATGCAAACGGGGTCTGTGCTGGCCCCTGACAGTACAGTGGGGGACGCTCTAAAAAGATATAAAAGCAGACTAACCACAGATCAACAAAAAGAGCCGGGGAGGGGGGCACTGCAGAACACACTGATTCTAGAGACCGCCAAATTAAATACACCTGCAGCCCGTGTCCAGCACAGAAAAATTGGACGTGACAGAAACTAAGCAACAGCAGGTAAAGGTGGCAAATTTTCACCACGCCAATGTTGAAATATTACCTTTTGATTCTGTCTTAATACGCCCACCATGCAGAGGGGAGAAGTGGAGCGAGAAAAACACACTAATCTATTTCCAATCAGCCTTCTAATTAGCGCAGAAAATGATGTATTGTGACCTGTAATCAGCTTCAACAGTTTGATTTGAGTCATTATCATGGATATTGTAATTTCCTGCAAACCACATCCAGCAAGTGGAAGTGGGCAAATGGAGAAAGGGAGGGGCGGTGAGGACGGGTGAAGAGAGGGAGGGTCAGCTTGGAGAATAGACGTTAAGATATGACGGGGAGTCATTACAGTGACATTCTTCTATCTGCTGCGGCACTGCCCCCGTCGACCGGCTTTAATCTCAGCCCATGGTGACTGGCAGCCCGCATCAGCGGCCCTCTAATAACCTCACGTGGATATTTACCGTTTCATTTTCCAGCAGACACTTCCAACCTGTCAAGAAAAATCCTGTGCACCCAGCTTACATTTGAAGCTGAATGGACAAATAATGTCAGATTAGACAGGCTGATTTTTTCTTCCTTTTTCCCCCCTTTTTCGTTGAATGGTAACGTCACAAAACGCAAACATCAGTCAGTCAGCAGTTAAGCAAGGTAGTTTGAATGTGTACTTTGGAGAGTTGGAAGGTCTTGAGGAAAACTAGGTGTTTCAGATAAATGGACAGACACACATAACTGACCCCAAGGTGTGAATTATCAGGTCAGTCATGCAAGAGTAATATAGGACAGAAAACTCATTGCAACTAGGAAAACTTGGTGGTTCAAATCAGGCTGACTGCAGTCACTCTCAGACTGATTGGTAAAGGTTTACAAATAATGCCAATCTAACAGAGGAACTTAGTCAGCATGTCACAATCAATCTGAGCCACTCTAAACTAGCGGTCCCCAACCTTTTTTGCGCTGGTTTATGTCTGACAATATTTTCACGGACCGGCCTTTAAGGTGTCGCGGATAAATACAACAAAAATAAAACCAGTACCGGTACCAAAAAAAGAAGATTTATTTATAACACACTGGAAAAGACCCAGGGAAACAGAGTTAACGATAAAAACGATAAAAAAATTAATTAAAAAAAAACGCTGAAAACCGCTGAAAAACGATAAAAACCTCGAAAACCACAAATTTCACACCTGAGCCTCAACTTTTGCAGCCCGGTGCCAAACAAGTCACGGATCGGGACTGGTCCGTTCCTGGGGGTTGGGGACCGCTGCTCTAAATCAATGAGTGAAACTAATTTACAAAACCGGACTCAACTCAAATATTCTTATATAAAAGCAGGGCTAGCCAGCACCCATGTAATTTTTTACAATTATATTGCTGTCCTGGAGCAACTATGTCACTATTTGTGCAGCAATTTTCTGTTTCATATCTGTGAGACTCTGGCTGGACTCTAAATGTAAGTAATTAATGTCGGCAACAGATTTGTGAATTGCACTGATCTTTCACAATTAATTGCCCTATTATCAAAAACAGACTGTAAGTGCCAGCTTGACCCCATTCAGTTGCAAACTAATAGCACACTGACTGTCTTATTGCCATTTTATCCACAACTTGATGCACCAATGTTGCTCTGTAGACAGCAACTGACTATAAGTTGTAAGAGACCTGGACCTTTTCCAAACAACCATTTCAAAGGCACTGGAAGTTCAACACCCACAACAGCAATGATTATGTTTGTGTCACAGGCTCCAGCCACTGTTTTCCCCACAGTAACTGTAGCATGATGTATATTTACAGTTAATTTAAAGGATATGGGTGAGGGCCTGATCCCGATTCAGTATGGCCATCTGCAGTTCATCTTCCAAGGACAGCAGCCTGTTGCTGATCTGCTCACAGTGCTCCGTCAGTTCGGTGGCCCCAGTGTCGCTGCACCCATCCTGGGTAAGAGAAGACAGGAAGGGTCAACAAGGGAAGTTGTTCAAATATAAGCATCCGATACTGACAATGATCAAAACACAAGTTTAACTAAAAGTAAATGACCGCTTGTGCTAATCTGATGTAGTTCAACCAAAGAAAAGCAAAGAGTTCGGAAACTCACAGCAGATTTCTGTCTCCTAGAAGGTAACATGCACCAAGCTACAAAAACATTGCCTACAGCTCCCATAATGCAACTGGGCAGTTATTTTATTAGCCCCTCCTTGCCTGATAAAAATGACAAACCGTGTTTGCATGTGCATACTGCGACAAACAATAAACCTCAAAGTTATCATCGTGCTTCATGTTGCCCTGGGTTAGATGAACTGCTTGCAGGCTCACACACTGACATGTTTATAGCAGCTAACGTTTTTTTGCCATTTTAACCACTTGCAAGTCTCAGTTAATGTGTAACAAAAAGCATTTATTCGCAAACACACACCTAGGGGGGCAGTGTTTACAACATTAAGAGATATCTGCGTATCACACCAGAAGATGCTACAAGGCTGGGTGCATTTTGAAGAATGTCAGGGATGTCAGGTTGGTGGAAGTTCAGAGTGCAGTAGGGCAGAGCATTCGGGGAGCAAAGCTGGCCATAATTAGAACAGCCCCCTTTGCAGACATCATGTCCTAGTTTCTTCTCTCTTATCAAGCATAGAGAACACAAACACACACCCAAGAGTACACGCACACTCACTTCAAGCAAACAGACACACACACGCACGCACACAGACTCAGTGTTCTCCTTAAACAACACAAAGAGTCTAATCTGACTCATAGCTGCAGGTTAAAAGAAAAAGAAAAAAAATCAACTCCCTGCAGCTCAGAGGTGTCAGAACAATCACTGAAAAGTCGCGTCTCTGGTCTCTGCCCTGGAATAGCTCTCCTACTCTGGATGATGTAACACCAGAAAAGAAACGTACCACAACAGCAAGTGTTGGGGGCGGCAATATGTGCGAGACATCCTGACACAATTATGGAATTAAGCGAGATTTTTTGAATGCAGAGAGGCCCACAGGAAACAGCATTCAGAGAAAAGATATTTTAGCGCTTGAGGAACTTTGAATAAACAAACGATCACTGTCACAAGTCTCTCCTCTGGCTTCACTTCACCTCGTCCTGGATCTTTTCCTCTCAACAAATTCAGTGAGCTGTTTGTTTATCCAGGTTAGGGGCTTCTCCAGCAGATAAGGGCCCTGGGTTTGTGTAGCTAATTGATTCTTTACTTTCCAGCCTTCAGTCAGATTTTGTAAAGTCAATACAACCACAGGACAGAAAACAAAAGCTCCCCGTGCAGAATGACACTCTTTAAAACACACGCCTGACAGGTTGTTTAAAAACCCTTAAAACAAAAACAAAATCTTTAAAAGAAAAAAAGAAAAATCACAAATTGTAATGTTGCTCCAGGTGGTGATCAAAACAGCTTTCTTCGCTATCTCTGCCTTTGACAAACAAGGCGACAGATTTCACCGACATGTCAATTAGCATAATAGAATCGCAGGCTTGCGTGTATTGGCGTGTTGATTTCTGTTGTACATTAGCGCTAATGTTATTAAACCAAAGTAAACAAAGCAGACTGGGGGAGCGTGGTGTTGAGGAAATTATTTAGGAATTCAATATTCAAACTCATGTATGCAGTGGTATGATTATTTAAGCAATAATGAGTGAGAGGCAGCAGGTAATTGTGCATGCTCCCATGGGTGCTGTTCTACCCACTTTGCACCAGGCGGACAATACAAAGCAATATTATTGCACTGGCATAGCACTCAAGGCAGTATTTGCTTAAAAAATACAATAGCTAATTTATTTTAAATAAGAAACTTGGAGTGCCTGACTTTTTCATAAAAAAATAATAATAATAAAAACTAAATGAATATAAATGAAAGGCCAGTAATACGGAGGTTCATGCCAAACAAGTTCAGCAGGAGGTAAAAGTCTGTATTTTGCAGCATATTGTAAACAGCAGATCAAACGTAAATCAAGATTTTAGCCTCGTTAATGCGCTAAGTACTTTTTTATGTACAGGAAAACACATCAAAAATACATCAAACAAATTTCGTATGAGAACTTTGAGTGTGTTGTCTTGTCTTTTGGTCCCTGCATTCACACGGGTTCTATTTCTCTCCTACCTTTTGGCAGCCAGCTGTCTGCAGTGGAAGTTACAGAAATCTTATTTCAAATTTTGAGGTGAAATGTTCAAGGACATCATCACAGTAAAATGCTAAAAAAAATAGGTGTCTCTCAGTGAACAGCAGCCAGCAAGTTACGCACATCCACGACACCGCTGCTGAAGGAAAGCTATTAGCTCATACTTGAAGTACTTTCTAAGTTAATTTTCTTAACAATGATCAATTTCAGATATATTCAAGTTGCAACTACCTTGTAATGTAAAAGGTTGCGTTTTAGGTTTCAACACTAATCCTTACCAACAAATACGTCTGCAAAGGAACATTTTATACAAATATGTGCAGTAATAAGAGAATTCAGTACAGCAGTTATTTTATTACATATTCTCAAGGCGGTATGTAGGTTGAGCCCCAAAAAGTTGGCATGCATATGTTCAAATGCTTCCCAGACGTGCCATAAATGCACACAGCTGTCCCAAAATCCAAACCATAAAGAAATTAGACAAAGCTGCAAATCTTTAGCTTTGTCCCATTTCCTTATTTTGCAGTTTACGTTGAAGTTCAAATCGAGGATCAGAATGGGGTAGAGAGGTCATACAAGTGACTCTGAATGTGGCAGTAGAAACTTGGACTCTATTTTACTTTTTCCTAAAAGCAAAGTTTACAGTATGTGTAAAGTTTAACACCAATCTGACGGTAACTTTGGGGATGTCACTCAAATAAGCTTTGCCAAAACAAAAAAATATATTTTCTTTCCTTTTCTCCCTCATCTTTCTAGAGCTGTCACTGTCATTTCTACCTGACCTTAATGATTTTGCTTTTCATTGTGGGACAATAGCTGCCATCAACAAAGAACTACAAAAATCAGCCCTTTTATAGTGCGCAGGATTGAGTATACTTAATTTTGTCGCTATTCAAATGTGAAGTGCAATTTGAATACAGCTTCAGTTTTTGAGCACTTCTGTCCTACACTGCAGGATTCTCCACAATTGTTCAGTTTGGGGGAAAAAAACCATCAAGCTTTTTCTTTGTGATGTTTGTTTGGCAATGATCTTCTAAACCTGTAGTTTGACTGACATCCAACAGTACATGTGCTTCTTCATTTGTGCCTACAAAGTGATACATATCATTTCAGAGGTGGAAAAGCAATGCAGTGTTAAACATTATAAAACAACCATTAGTATACAGTAGCTCCTGTAATACGAGGTATGATGTAGGAACCTGTTGCAAAGCAGTCAAACAAATCTCAACAGAAACCATTCAACATTCCAGTTTAATCATGTCTCTACTGTTGTTCAGAACTATGGGTGAGTGTAACGAGACATATGCAAGGACCTTGAAAGGATAAAAGAACAATTAGTAGAGGTTAGAAGAAAACAGTAGCAACACACATGACCACACAAACTCACACACACCAATCAATCTCCATTGTGGCAGCAAGGCAGCAGCTAAGTGGAAATCATTTACTTAAAGTCATTATGGAAAGGAGAAAGAGGTCAGACGCTCTGCGCGAGGCAGAGAATCGAGCTCCTCCCGATGCTATCACAACACCATCACTGGAAAGATGCCATTAAACAGCTATCACATCATCTGACTCAGTGATGTATCACTGTAATGTCGCTGTACTTTATTGTAATTACCTACTTTAGGGCATCTGGCTTTTTAATAACTACATGTAATGTCATACAAAGTTAGAAAAGGGGAAGGTTTCTCACTTCTACAGCGCCATAGTTAAAATTTCATGTAAATTGATGCTGTCTCTTAAAATAGATTTTAGAAGGTAACTGAGCCAATGTTTGATGGAAGCTATGGGTGAAATGTTATCACTGGTACTGCAGGTTGTAGCATTGAGAACCTGTTAAACATGACATGCGCCATTTACTGGTTTGAATTCCTGCGAATGCCACTGTTTAATGAGTGTATTTGTACTGTGTGGCTGTGTGACCTCGTGTAAATTCAAACATAAAGTTACAGAGTGTAAAATCTCACCACTAGATGTCACTAAGATGCAGATTCCAATTAAGTTAATTCTGTTTTCTTACCGTTCCCAAATAAAGCACGTAATCCTAACTATGGTGGCCACTGTAGGACAAACATGTTTTATTCAGCCCAGAGATTAACCTTAAATCTAGACTGTTTTGTACACACTATTGTAAAATATTTAAATAATATCAACATTTGCCAGCAAATCGGGAATTAAAAAATGTTTTAAAAAAATATATTTTTCAATTTAATACTTTCCTAAATTTTATGTTTTTACCAAAAGTCACCTGAAAATCTATGGACACCGTTGATCTCACAGCAAAATGACTCCAAACCACAGTTTATGCTCAGTAGGCTTTCTGCCTACTGTTTACCTCAGCTGCCAGTGCCGGATGAGAAAAGTCCACATCTACTTAAGGAGGCTGTAATGCTTTGTGAAAAGGAATCGATGAGTCAGCAAAGCTCACTTCTGTCCAACAACAGCAACAATGAGGTGGGTTTTTGAGGACATGATGTACTTTTGTGTCAGCAAGCGCTGTTGTTTTTGCTGCTGTTAGCCTCTGTTAGCTGCTGTTAGCCTCTGTTAGCTGCTGTTAGCCTCTGTTAGCTGCTGTTAGTCTATGTTAGCTGCTGTTAGCCAAGGTTAGTGATATTTTTTTTAAGTGGATCTAACATTCCTGGACTTGGAATGGCAAATAACCTGTTATACAATGTGACAATGTAACCAAACTGTTTACCAAAAGAGTGCAATTTCAACCCTAACATTAACTGGCTGACAATAAGGATGATCCTTCATATCTGGAGTTTGAAGGCTTGGACGCAATTTAAAATCTGCCTCCACTGTACACAAATGCCAGTCTGTGGCCACATGAATAGATTGTATTCAAGATAGCAGGACAACATGGTAGATACCACAAAACCTGCCCTTCTGCATTTTTAAGAGATTAATTCAATGTTCATGAGGATGCATTAGTTTGCCAGCAGCAGTATTAAGCGATGTGTACATATGAATAAAATATCCCTTTTTTTCTATTAAATAAACTCAAAATTGATGTTGCAAAAAAGACATGGTGCCTCTCATGTAGATGGTGAAACAGGTGACAGGGATCATGTTGTTGATAATGTTAGCATTGTACTGATAACATTGAACCACACAGTGATAGTGTTAGCATCACGCACCTCTGGGTGACTATCCTCCATGCAGAACAAAAACTCCTCCAGCTTCTGCAACAAAAAGGGGAACATTTGTTGAGGCCACACAGTCGCAAGCCTGCTCATGAATTATTAAAACTACAATTATGTCGGCTGTGTACTGTATGTGTGCAGCATCATCATAATGCAAGGAGGCTGTAATTACTCATCAGCAAAACTGACAACAAGAAAATAGATTAACAGACTCGTTTGTATTGCAGGGTTTTTTTTGTTAGCATTCAAAGTATGTAATTGTACATTCTTCACTAAGGAAAAAGTAATTACTCTACCTACTGGAGGCTAACATATTGTTTGTGGTTTTAAAAAGCAGAGTGAAAACAAATAATCAGCAAAGTTTTAATTATTATTCTAAATTCAAAAGAGCCTTTTTACTTTACTCTGAGGCAAACACAACTGACCCATCCATAACTCTTCACACAGTATCTGATTGGTTTCAAATGCTGCAGTTTTAAACAACTCATATAAACTGGATTGCCACTGCTATCTCTAATCACATCTCACAGCAGCGTACAATCTGCCTCACACAGTTTTCGAGGTGCAGATTGTAAAGATTAACCAGCATCAAGCTCCTCTTTTATTGTTTGTTGCTTTGAGATGAAAACACTCATATCTACCAAGCTAAAATAATGTTTGCTGCCGAACAAAAACCCTACCCACTGAATGTGCCTCTTCTATTTCTATAAGCGACAACAGGAAGGTTATTCTTAAAAGTCTTCATATAAATATTAAACATTTTTACATGCCAAAAAGCTTTTTATTATAATTGTTGCAAAGAAATTCAAAGATAAAGTCATACCCAACATAAATATTACAGGGTGTATTTTGCTACACTGGGTTTCAGGCGGGGTGATTACACAGAAAACATAGCTCACAGGAAAAGGACAAAAGAGAGAAATGGCTGGCTGTCTCACCTTTTAGTTCTTGGTAAAATGTTAGGAGGTTCCAGGCTTTAGGGGGAGAAAGAAAAGCAAAGAAAGACAAAAGGGGGAGCGGAAAATAGATTCATGCAGTTTATCATATGCAGTCAAGGAAAGGCAGGAAAGAAGAAGACATTAATGAAAACTGTGTTTATGCATGCTAAGGACAGGTCTGTGAGAGAAGCAGAACAGGTTGCAACAGCGGCAGAATTGAACATGGCAATGAAACCCTACAGCTTTCTGTATATTAGATCCAAAAAGAACGAACGTTTGTGCTTGGAACCACAATCCAGTAAATCCATACTAATGGGGAAAATGTAGAGCAAACATTATGATAAACAACAATCTGTGAGCCAAAGTAGGAAAGTATAATGAAACATATCTGGAAAATGTTCTGTGTTTTTAATATATATATATATATATATATATATATATATATATATATATACACACACACACACACACACACACACACGTACACACACAGTGCTGGATCTGTTGGCTTTGTTCCTATCTCATACTAGTCAGACTCCGTGGGTGGAGGAAAGTGTGAGAAGAGGAGAGAATGAGTCGGACTCGGCCCTGAGGCAGTGGACCTCAGCTCACTGTGGGATAGACCGCCACAGAGAATTCACACTCACACATGTGCACACGCACATACATACACATGCAAGCCCACTAACGCATTTAATCAGGAAGTCTAAGTATTTCCAAACGGTTGCCCCCCTCACGCCCACGTTTTCCTCGTTTAGAAATACCTTCGAGCAAACGCGCTAACTGACTGCTGCTCATCTCACTGCAGTCGGCAGAATCTCAGACTCTCACAATGGCTCCATGCACAAACTGAAGCTGTCCTCTCTAGCCAAGCGCTAAGGCTGACAGAGCAGGAAGATTTTTTTTTTTTGAGGTTACATTTCACAGCACAGTAAAGAAAAAGCAAGTATTTCTGAAAGTAAGCTGTTCTCATTTGACCTTTCAGTTGCAAACATGGGTTATGTGCAGAAAATATGTAAGACCTCAGCGCTTGAAAGTGTCACTTGGGAAGCCTTCATATTCAAGACACTAAATCCCAGCCTTTGTCAAGCATTCCAGCATTTATACAGAGGCGTTTAGATGAATTATACATAGTGTGCTCTTCACAAGACAATTTACTGTTACCTTAGTGAACTCTGAGTTCTGTAAGTTGGCCTCAGGACACCATCGCCCTCCTAAAGCAGTCAGCATGGCACAGTCCTCTTCCTCTTTGGTGCCTGGCTGGGATGGAGGATAAACTGTTGCAGTGGGGAGGTCTTCGATGTCTGCTCCACTGCAGCTGGGAGTCCGCAACTGGAGACCTCGCAGGAAAAGGTGACACGCTTCCAGGTCGGCTTCCCAGATTCGCTCCAAGTTGGGAGACCCATAACTAGCAAGGGAAGGAGACAAGTATGTTATGCATTCTGATAGAGAACTTGATGTTTGCTCTCAGTGCATGTTTGAGATCAGTATTTAAATCATAAAAGTCCAAGTGGTCAGAACAGGCTTTAGCAGCAGAGCTATCTGGAGCTGTCTGCATGCTGAAGGAAAACTAACATCAGGTATGTTCTTTTATGTTATTCAGTGATGTGAAATTTTAAAAATGTACTACAACATATAGCAAATAGTTGAACTGTAACATGTAGTCACATACATAAATACAATATTATATGTTAAGCTATTAAATAAAATGCAGTGTGCTATAAAAGAATGTCAAAATAATACTAAAAACTGAAAATACATTGATGCACATCAGTCGTGTCACCGCAGAGGCATGTGTCAAACAAAAGGCCCAGGGGCTAAAATCCACCCTGCAAACACTCAGAAATTTTGGACTAGTCCCTTTAACTTTTTTAAAGGTTTTATGGCTTTTTCTACTGATAAGGACCTTTTTTCAGCACTACAGAAACTTCTTGTTTTTACAATTTTACACATTTATTTCTTACAATTTATGCCCCAAAAAGTAAAACAAAAAACAGATTTCTTTCATTTAAAAGAGCAGCATCTCTTTGTTATGCAGCAATACTGATATTTACCTTTGAAATTGCACTGCTTTTTTCTAATACTAACATACTCAGGGATTAAGTGTGCAGTTAAACTTCTTTACACCGACAGAAAGGGGGCATGTCACTGGTCTGGCGCACTTAAGGTCATACTGGGCTGTATTTGGCCCACATTGTCCAGTAAGTTTGACATTCCTATAATACAGGTGCAGCAGCATCTCTTCAAATAAAGCACATAAACCTCTGAGTGACAGATGAGGAGTGAATCATTCAAAGAATAAAATTCCATTCACAAAATGTAACAAGAGCGATATTCCTTCTGAAAGGATGCCCTTTACTCAAAAGAGGGTGTGGATGCATTCGTTTCTGCTGGGGTCACTGAGTACGAGTTCACTGGGAGGGCAAGGAGATTGTTTTATCTACCTATTGAGTTATGATCAGTCAGCCTTCTTCACTCCTTTTTCCCCGACCTTTGCAGGATCTCAGATCCCAGCAGAGATGAATTAAAGCAGGTAAAAATGGATCGTATATACTTAAAAATGAGTTACACCGTTACTGACTTTTATCTCATTGTTCCCTTATTTAGGTTAAGCTGATCACACAAAACAAGCAAAGGTAAATGTCACAGTAAGCAGAGGTATCTATATATAAACTTGGGGAAAATGCCCAAAATGACACCACACTTCATCCAGATTACCTCATACACTACATCAAAACAATCAAATACACTTTTTATCAAGAAAACCAGACACACATACAGAGATTCCTTGATTGAGAGGCACTGCCTCTGTGAGGATTGAAGCATTGATCTTTTTATTTTCAGAAACCATTTTCCATTTCCTTTAAATAAAATGCTCCTACACTGAGTCACATTTGAGGCCTTCTGACCTTTAAAATCTTCTTGTTTATTGACCTTCTCCTTTCAGCAACCTTTAGATAACTAAACATTCACAAATGACCATGATCTCCGAGCTTGTCAGACACGCAGCCTTTAATAGATTTTAGGGCTTTTAGACCAAACACAAAAGGCAACAGTTTCCACACTAACTAACACCAACTTTGTCATCCATGTCATGTAGAAAAATCAAACTAAAGCTGACAGGATGCAGGGAAGACGATGATGGCTTTATAGGAGACTTATCAGATCTCTTAAAGGAAGAAATGTCCTCTGTCTGTCTTCACATGCCAAATTCCAACCTAGGAGGAAATACTCTGTCACAGACATAAACTCAAAATGATTGACTCACAATGGTAGAAAATACAGCGATGTCATTTGCTGAACTCACATGCAAACCCTTATAAAATAGTATTTTCACCTGAAAAGTGCACAGTGGCTCATTCTCCATGATATATAAACAAACTCAAAGGCAAAATGCACCCAGATCACATTGTTTAATCTCTCCCTCTGTTCATTCTTCTCTCTCTCAGGGTTGAATCACCTCCCCCAAAAAAATCCCCAAAATTGAATGCCACTTGTTTTCCAGCCCATCTCCTGCCTGAAAGGGCTGCCAACCTCTGTACCCTGCCAACGCACGCCTCTCAGTCGTTCTCTAACCTTCATTTGGCAGGCAGACAATAGAAAAATTGCTCAGCCCAGTCCCCCACCTCCACCCCCACCCCGCCATCACCAATTCGCTGCCTCTGAATTCTGCTACGGTGGGGATGCACCCAATGAGCCGTGCCGTTGTTATTTGTCTCTTCCGAAGTGGAGAGGAACACATGCAACACACAGATATGGGTGAGCACACATGTGTTAACTTACATGCCCATAAATCACTCTCTGTGGGGATAAAAATCATAAATTCTTCTAAAAATGTCAAAGCTGGCCTCATCGATCAAAGCGACTTCTCTTCAGTGTCAACCACAATTCATTACAAACAACTGGCGCTGGCATTAGGGCTCTGTCTGCTGAAAATTCAGACAACATGTTAGCGCCTAAGCATCCCTGTGATGGTGGCGTCCTGGTGCCCGCTGGTATGAACTCGTCGCCCACGGGGTTAATTGGTGGCAGCCGCTCCGACTGCCATCTGACAGTGGCAGGGTGTGGGCGTGCTGTGCTGCTGATGGCCCAGTAATAAGGAGGAGAAACAGACAGGCACACTCTTTCTATAGTATCTTCGCTTCCCTGTGGGACTACTGACTCACAGGACTCCTGTTTCCCCTCAAGGCATTCAATCCAGACTGCTGCTGAGGAAGGGTTATAAATCTGCTGGAACTTTTTAACGACGGGGCAGTGACCGGGTCCTGCAGGTACCAGCGGGTTCAGTTAGACGTCTCAAGAGAGAAGAGGCACATTATGGGTTCACATCCAGTCTGACCATCATTCAAAAACTTCCCAGGGCTGAAAAGCAAAGCCAACAGCCAAGTGCCAAAAGCTGCATTTCCTGAAATGGCCACTCGATGCTGGCTCCAAAAGCAAGTCAATCCCCTTGACTCCCGTGTTAAAATGTCCAACTTCATAGCAGAAATAACCTCATTTACAGCCAGGAAAAAAAAAAACAAGTTTTATTTTGTTTTATCTCTATAGTTTTGTGAATTTAACTCAACGTTAAATAATATTAAAACTTAATGTTATGAATTATATTACATGCTTTGACTACCAAAGCAGTGAGCTGTAACTGGTAGCTGTCTACTAGGTGCTACCTCAGCCAATGCAAGTCACTAAACTGGACCTTTTGACCATTTTTTAAAATCCTTTTTTTTTTTTTTTTATTTATCTTTTATTTAACCAGTAAAGTTAGACTTTAAGAGATTTAAAATCTCTTTTGCAAAAGTGTCCTGGCTAACAAAGCCAACAGTTAGCATACAAACTGGAAAAGCATAAACAGACATAAAAATTTAACAAGTAAAGAAGAGACCGGAGGAACGCATTTGAATCATGTTATGAGTGTTGACATTACATAGTTTGTCCACCAGAGGGCGTTGTATGATTCCCCCAACACAAATGTTTGGAACGGCACAAACACACGAGCCAGCTAATCAGAGCAGAGTCCAGTGTACGTTACACAACCTGCTGTGACAATAAAACAGGATTATTTTTAAACTGCAGTGTCATATAATCTTAGTAAGAAATCATAAATGACTACATATAACAACTAACAAATGTTGAAGAAATCTATTTATCTGTCAAGTGTTTGAAGGATATATAAGCCAGTATACTATACAGTCTGCAGGGCTCTAGAGTGCGACCAAATTTCTCCATGGTGCGACTAATAAAAAATATTTGGTCGCACCGGTGCAACCAAGTATTTTCTCGAAAAAAAAAAAGTTTCAGCAACCCTGAAAGTCTCCGTGTGTTCAACAACAGACACACATTATGCCCATGTCGTGTTCTAAACCAATCAGAGATACTCAGAGGCGGGAACCTCTTTGATTGGCCGTGGTCCAGATATTCCTGCAGGCCTACTTATGTTTACGTTTGAAAGTGCGGGCAGTAGTGATGGGATTTCCGGCTCTTTTTATAGAGCCGGCTCTTTCGGCTCGGCTCACTAAAAAGAGCCGGCTCTTTCGGCTCCGAACCGGATCTTCAGGTTGTTTTGTTGCTTTAATTATTTAATCATTAACAATAATATAAAATTATGCAGAAAAGGAATTACTAATGTAAAAAAAAAGTGGTTTTATTTATATATGTTTATATATGGCCCCTAGTGACAAAGCACGTACAAACTCTAAAGCATATACAAACTCCAAAAAAGCACGCACAAACTCCAAAACACATTTCTAGCGTTTACTGAACTTCCAAAACAGAGCTACCCAGATCACTTAAATTATACAATTGAAAGCATGTGTGTATTGTTTGTGTATTTATAGACAAGCACTCATATTTATTCAAATGATTAAAAAAAAAAAAGTTCATTTACCTGTTACTACCACACACCAAATCCAGTTGTTGATACTTCCTGGCTTGTGTAGCCACTAAGTAACAAAAGCTCAACACTGCGCCCTGCATCCTGGAGCACTTCTGTTGTCTTTTGTACGTGCTTCTGAGTTTTTACGTGTTTTGGAGTTTTTACGCATTTTAGAGTTTGTACGTGCTTAGGAGTTTGTATGTGTTTTAGAGTTTGTACGTGCTTTGTTTCTAAGGGCCACCATAAGCATACTTTATTTATTTACTCCACATAAAATGTAATAAATAAATCATATAATACAAAAAACAACTATTTACATTTTAAACTTTTAACTATTTAAATTTTCAGCTTTTTCCTTTTAAACAAATTTAACGTGAAACAACACAAAACACTGCAAACCACAACACAATTAAATATAAATTAAAATATTAAAACAAAAAGAAGATGCACATTCTCTGTCATATGGGCCTGCATGATTTCTGAATCCTTTATCATCTGCAACTGAAAATAGTGGATGATTACTATACCTTTCTAATGTGACGTTGTTGTCCCTCGCTCTCTTTCTCTCTGGCTCTGTTCCTGTGCTACTGCGAGTGTAACTAACGCCCCTCCCCCCCTCTGCCCAGCGCAAAGTACAGGCCGCGCATGCGGAGTTTAGCGGAAAAAAGGGCGAGAGAGAGGGTGAGCGAAAGAAAAAAAACAAACCTCACGGCTCCCAAAAAGGAGCCGGCTCGCGTCGTTCACTTCAAAGACCCGGCTCTAAGAGCCATTTCGTTCGCGAACGACCCATCACTAGCGGGCAGATAGAGAAGGGTGAGTAGCCCAGGTCAGAAGTGTATGAAGTTGGTATTGAGAAAATATGAAAAGAACAATTGATAACTTTTTCGTTAAGTTAAGGCCTGATCAGTCCAAAATTCTGAGCCAGCACTCTGACACGGAGCCATCTGACACGGAGCCATCAACCTCTCTGTTTTTGTCAAACACTGGCATCAGAAAATGAGCCACATACGATCGACTCCCAGCCGGAGTCCACTGAAAGGAAAAGTGAGAGAATGTATAAATTTCGAATCGAGTGGCTTGACCAGTTTCCCTGGCTAAGATACAGCCAAGCTGACAATATGATGCGCTGCATTTATTGCCGCAAGTGTGGAAAGACCATGGCCGGCAACACTGCATTTGTCACTGGTGCTAATACGTTTCGACTTGAAACGCTGAAAAAGCATACAGTATCGAGAAGACACATTATATGCCGCGATAAATGCACTGCCAAAATGTCCCCGCTCCCCACTGCCTTTCAGCGGCAGGCAGCAGTAAACAGGTCATCGGAGGAGGCCGAGATGATCATTTAGTTTAACATCGCCTACAATATTGCAAAAGAAGAAGTTCCGTTTACTAAGTTCAAGTCAGAAATAACTCTTCACAAGAAAAATGGCTTGGACATAAACCCCACATACAGCAATGATGTTGCGTGCGCCCAGTTTATAGGCGTAATCGCTGACACACTGAAAAAAAAAGACGTCAGTGGAAATTGCGAACAGTACATACATGGCCTTCCTGATCGATGGAGACACAGACATCGCTACAAAACAATGTGTCATTGTGTACGCTTGTATCTTGCAAAAAGGAAGACCAGCAAATATACTGATTGGACACACTGAGGTCGAGCATGCCCATGCCCAAGGTAAGCCATGTCATGTCACGTAGCCTATGTATATGATTAATAATATTACGCCGTGTTACTGCATTAACCATATCTAGCATATTCTTATCATTGAAAATTAAACATAGCAATAATACATGAATATAGAAACTCAAACTGAAAAAGACTGCATTGTAAATGCTTGATCTGATAAGTAAATGGTATTTTTTTTATTTGTTTAGGAGTGTATGCTGCCTCAAAGAAAGCATTTGCTGCTCTTGGGGACCAGTGCAGTAACTGGTTGGAGAAAATCATTGCTATGGGGGCTGATGGAGCTGCTGTTAATTTGGGCAGCAAAGGGGGTGTCATAGCCCTTCTGGAGCAGGAGGCAGGTGACCACATTGTGCCCTTCCACTGTATGCCTCACAGGTAAGACTAGAAGACAAGAAATGTCTGACACTCTAAAGTCACTGTGTGGGTTAATTTCTTTTATAGAGCAGATATATCTACATTTAAAAGTTTACTATCTTTTTCAGATTGGAATTGGCAGTGTTGTCAGTTCAGAGGGACATTCCAATGATCAGGCAGTTGTATGACCATCTCCATTTAATTTGGAAGACTTATCATTTCAGCCCAAAATCAATGAGAGAGCTCAGGGTCATTGGGGCTGACTTGGGAGTAAATGTGCTGGTGCCCAGTGGGGTGAAGGGAACAAGGTGGCTCCCACATGTTTCAAGGGCCCTGGAGACCTTTCTGGAACCAGGGCAGTTCACTACTGTGTACCGCCACATGGACTACTATTATTTCCTACTTCAAAGGAATGATGTCATTCTACCACAGGTAAGTGAGATAAAGTGGGATGTGTAAATATGAATTGTGTTTGTGGTCATCTTCAACTTTTTTAAAAAATACAGCACTGTTATACCCAAACAGGTCATTTGCAGCCTGGAACAACTGCTGGTGACCACAGAGATAATGGTTGCAAGACCCAAGCCTCATGGAAGACTTAGAGTTCCTGACTGATATGAGGCTGCAGAGGAGGCAGCAGGATAAAGAGGGTGAAATGGCAGTCTACAAATTTCAGGTAGGCCTACATATAGCTGTGTCTCATATTTAAACAGAGAACACTATTTATTATTTTATTATTATTTTTTATTTATATTTGCACAAATATTTCTAATATTAATATCACAATCTCTATTTATCGTTTATGCAATACACAGACAATAACACTCAAAGGAGATGCATCAACTCTGGCTAAAGATGGTGTTGCTGCAACTAAACTTAAAAAAGTAATGGATGCAACAATTAAATCCACTGTGAAAAATCTGAAAGCAAGATTCAGCAGTCTCCTAGGCAACTGTATTAAATACACGTAGATAAGAAATATTTTTATTATTGTTAACAGCATTGTTATATGTTTATTTTCATTTATTAAAATGTATTTGTTCTTAAAACAGAGGATAGTGCTTCTGAGTCAGCCACAACCAAAGCTGTCAAATGCTTCAACATTTTCAATCATGATAGCTGGCCAGAGAACAAAGAGGATTTAGTGGACCATGGTGCTGATGACCTTGCTTTTTTCTTGGATCACTTCTCCACAGTCTTGAGAAGGTAGCTGGTGGATTGCTACGATATCATGTGTGCTGGTCGTAGATATGTTGTTTATGTGAACACTGATTAGCTGTGTAAACCACATCATTTTCAGAAATGGTGTAAACGCAGAGCTTGCAAAAGAAGAGTTTGTAAGTTTGAAGCTGTTAATTGCCAGGATGTTCAAAGACAAGACCTACCTCAGCCTTTGGGAGCTCATGTTGACCAGAGAGCCGTACTGCTCAGAGTTGATGTTCTTTCCTAAGATTGTGTGAGTTTTTTTATCTAACACAAATTGGTTCAACAAATCTCTTGAATGTATTTTTCTCTCAGAACATCCTGCATCTTGTACACATTATGCTGGTCCTACCTGTCTCAGCTGCGGTATGTGAAAGAGGGTTCTCTGCACAGAAGAGAATTAAATCAGACACAAGAGCATCCCTTCATTCAGAGACAGCGGATGACCTGATAAGAATCAGTGTGAAGGGGCCAAGTCTGGAAGATTTTGATGCTAGAGAGAGTGTGGCAAGCTGGTTCACCCAAGGCGAAAGATCAAGAAGGCCAAATTACAGGAGCTGGCAATCTGAGGGGCATGTGACTGCAATGGAGGACAATCCATAAGATGTCAAGTTGTTTGGATATTGAAATGTTTCAGTGTGAAGCCTTTGACACTTTGAGGAACTTTTTAATTTAGATTTTTTTTTTTTAAATTTAATATATCTTGAGATGTTTTAAATTTGTTTAATGTTGACATTTCAGCTCAGTGAAGCACTTTAAGCACAAGCATTTTTAAGTAATCTTTCTTGTAGAATTTTGCTACAAATAAAGAGCTTTGTGTTGAAAGGTTGTTAGTTAATCATTTACAAATCAATATTTACAAATCAAAAAAACGTGAACATGTAAAACTGCGGTGTTAAGCAATGCAGTTAAAAAATTTGGGTACACCTAAATTTTGTGCTGGTGCGCCTAAATTTTATTTTTAGGCGCACCAGTGCAACCATGGCAAAAAGTTAGTCTAGAGTCCTGCTATACAGTATATTTTTAAATTGCCAAATATCCTCATCCGACTTAAAAATCTAATATTGACAATTAACACGGTTTGTTGTGCTTTATTTATAGAGATGTCACCAGAACTGACATTTACAATACCTTTAATACCAAGAGGACTTGTTTTATTTTTTTAGTACTGTTGGTACCATAGGCAGTGTATGTACTGCAAATCTTCCATAAATGGGCTACAACCCTTTGCAGTGTCTTGGCGATGCACCCATATGGTCTATGAAATCAGCACGCTAACTAAGTAAGGTGCTTTAGCTGGTAAGTTAAGTTATAACTTACTAACTCACCCTCTTGTAAAAATACAGTCACTTCTGCCTCCAAAAACATTAACATGACTTAAGTCAAAATGATCAATTTGACTTTTAAAAAAGGGAGTCCAAAACACGTGAGTCGGAGTGGCAGGGACCATCTTTTATATACAGTCTATGGTTTTCAGGTACAGAGCATGAAAAATTGCTCAGATTTTGAGTCATAGTTCATTGTTACATAAAAATCATATTCTGGGTAAAATTAACACCTTTTTTGGTTGTTTTAGAAAAGTGAGAGAAAGGAAATATAATCATTGATGCATTTTTGTTTTTTGAGAAAACATAAAAGCTATAAAATAAGACTTCACACAATAGAAAGGAAAGGAGATGTGATAATGTTTCACCTTAACATTAGCCTCACAAATAACACCAGCTGTGGAGAGGTGTTAATAATATAGTGATAGAGGTGTGATAGATGGAGGACTGGGAGGGGTTTGTTTGGTGGATGACTAGAGGAGGTTTTTACAGGAGCCATGTGGGCAAATAAGTTAAGTGTTCCAAACACTTTTTAAAAAAATGTAGATTCAAGAATTTGTATATTAAATGTAAGAGAGGAGCACATTTTATCCCAGTTTTTTCTCATTTAGATTTTCATAGAGCATCTTCAATTTAACTATACATGTCAGCATTTAATGGCTTCTGTGCCAGTATCCGTCGCGTATGATATATGCCGCTCAAATCTCTACAGGAGAATGAATATATAAATGAGGGACAAAAACGAGAAGCATTTCCTAATGAAACATCTGCATAATGTATTAAACAACTGTGTGGTGCTGCTAATCTGAATAAAATGTTTTTTATTCTGATGACACACTTACAGCATCTGCGCTGTTCTAACATCCTGTTCTAGTCTTTAGCAAGGAAAAGATAATTGGTTTTTTCAACACCATCCGTCTCCACGGAGACCAGACATCTCAGCACACTAATCTGCCTCTCTCCACCCTCCTCCCACCCTCCTCTCCTCACTTCTCATCACCACGGTACTCTATCAATGGTAATGTACATTAGAGCTGACTGATAACATTTACAGTGGATGATGAGTGTATGTGTGCATCTGTGTGTGTGTGTGTGTGTGTGTGTGTGTGTGTGTGTGTGTGTGTGTGTGTGTGTGTGTGTGTGTGTGTGTGTGTGCGCGCGCGTGCGTGCGTGGGTTAGTGGTGTATGCACATGTGGGGAAAACTGCGCATTCAATCAAGGCAAATATGTGTCACTGTGCCAAGCGGGAGCTGGTGGAAGGGACTGGTGTACGCCATAAATCAGAGCTATATTTGTGAATTTATCTAGACCGCCTCTGGTCATGGAGGCCGATCTAAGGCTAAAGAGCCAATCATTTAATATAGAATGTGATGGCCGAGAAAATGAGTTTACAGTCACCCAAGAAGGTGTCCTTGAATGGAAATTCTCTTTTTTCATTGTGATGTGACTATATCATTGACCCGGCTCTGAAAATTGAAGCCAGTGTGGAAGTCATGGAGTTAAATAAGTAGTTAGGAAGAGGGATGTAAGGATGCATGCACAAGTGTCTCAGATCTGCACTCTTTCTAATGGCAGGAAGGGGGTGACTCTTCAATAGTAAAGAAGTCTTTGGGGGAAAAGTCCAAGTAGGGCAACTTGTACTTCTTGTGATGTACAATTCACTTTCATACAACCGAGCAGCATCCTCTGTGTCTCAGTCAGATTCACCCCTCGCTTATGAAAAATAACACCAAACATGAGGCTTCGAAGCAATTCACTAATCAGTGTGTGAGGTCATAGTGTCTACATCCTCCCTTTGCAGAGTCTGTGGGTGAAATACTTATGATTTACAGTATGTAATCATCTGCCCTCGTAGCCAAGTATCTCAAACAGGAACACAGTATATAGCAGCTCCACTGCAAACCAGTTTTACTGGTAATAGTATTTAATGATGGTTTCCTTGGGGAGCAGTGCTAAGCTTTCAGGATTTGTAATCTCAGATGGTTTGCGTAAAAGAAAATTAAAAGGAGATTTTAGACTTAAACATTTTATAGATGTTTTTATAGCTGTTTAATGGGGCACACGTGTGAAGAATCATTTAGTTGCTGTGAGGAGCAGCGCTCAGCCTGTGGAAAAGGTTTTATATTGTTATAACATTTTCTGTAGCCCACTGGAGAACTTTAATATATAACCTTGTCAGTTTCATCAGGGTTATCTCAGGTTAAGCTCGGAGACTTTCCTAACAGAAGGCCTGTCGGTGACAGACAGAGAAGGTCTCCACTGGTGATACCACTGAGACGTTGTATTGTAACATCCGGCATTTTTATGCTTAGTCTTAAATTTTGTTCTTGTTTTTAGATGATATTTTTAACGTGTCACACTTTCATTATACAGTTTCTGTGTTTGATAGTATCCTACGTAGGCTGCTTGTCATCTATTGTGTGCGTGTGTGTCTATCTATCTATGCGCCTAGCCCTCAACAAACGTTTTGCCTTCTTTTGCCCTTTATATTTAGGCAGCGATTCATCCCATTCCCTAAAATACTCTGACAAATGCCTCTGCTAGAAACTCAGAAGTGTTACCATCATACAAACAAAACACAAAGCAGCCATCTGCCCTATTGACAGCGATGGTCCTGAGGCGCGATTCCCTGCTGGGCGCTGAGATCGCAACCATGTTGCTCCTTGACCATGCAGACCCCCAGTCTGTGCATCCTTCAACAAGCAAGAGCCCTGCAGTATGTCACTGAGTCCTGGCTCTCATCCAAAGAGGTGACCCTGCCTCTCCAAGGATGCAACACACAAAGCTGTGCCCCCCTACACACACCACAAACAAAGACAAAGGTCAAGTAGACAAACAGGGTCTGTGATAATAAAGGCTTTTGCAAGCTCAAAGTAAACCCATACCACCTAACCTTTTCTCTTCTGAACACAACTAGAATAGACTGAGTGGAAAGAACAGCTCATATGTGGTGCACAAAATCATTACCGGCTATATTTATCCATCTGTAAAACAAAAATTGCTCCAACAACCTGTAGAATAAGAGCCAGTCGCTGTTTGTCTGCCAAAGAGTCTATCCATCTGGTGATTGAACTGTAAAAAAAGCACAAGCAGCTGTATGGACTCAAATGCTCACCAGGATCCACACTCTCACCTCCTCAGCTCACTCCTTAAGTCAGGTGAGATAGGTGGCAACCCGTAACACGACTTGTCCTTTGCGATTTAGAACCTCTGACTTCGCAGACGGAAACAATGAACAGTCAGAAGAAAGATATTGTTTTGTCTAAAATGGTTTACACACAAGAAGAGCGGAAAGGTGGGAGATGAGCTGATGTCGAAGCCTAAAAAAAGGTACAAAAGGTATGTGAGAAGGTGGGAAGAGGAAGACAAATTGTGTAGGTGAGAGACAGACTGCAATGTGAGAAGGGGCTTTAGGAGACAACGGCGTATGAAAAAAGGTGTGAGAGCATGATGTGGTAGGTGATGTGATGCACTGAGGAGACATTGCTCTGGTTAGGGGACAGCAGGAGTGAGAGGAAATTCCTTGGAGGCTGCTGCTTTATATATGTCTCCTTGTTTATTAGTCTGAGGAACACCGAGTCTTTGCGTCTGTATTAAAAAGAAGCAGAGAGCACAGACAAGCCTTACCTGTGCAATCGGTCCTCCAGTAGTTCAATATACTTGCTGGTGTTCTCTTTCAGGCGGCTTTCTGAGTGAGAAAAAAAGAACAAAGAGAACAACAGCACGTTACCTCTAATACTGTTAACACTGACGCATCAATAGCTATGATATACGTGTTAGAAAAGTTAGTTGTCATCACTTGGTGACGGCATTGTGCAGAGAAACTGCAACAGTACACTTCACTTTAGAGGAGCAGCTGGCTTTCTCTTAACACAAACACACAAATGAGGAGAGATCGCTGCCTCTACTCTCAGAGGGGATAAAACTGTAGATGGCCCAAGGATAAAAGGGGATTTTATCATGGCATAGTTCTTTATATCTTGCCAGATTTTCTGTGGGGCATGAAGTTGGATGGATTGCTTAGGTTGCTTCCTGTGCCCTTCTGCCAGCAGTGAGTTGTGCCTGAGGAGGCTGGTTGAGCAGTAGTCAGGATGGAGAGGAGGACTGAGCTGCGTTAATGAGCTCATGTATGAAACATGAGAATATGCCCTGCCCATAGGAGCTTCCAATCCTTGAGCACAATAGGAATAGGAAACATAGATGCTATCTATATATATCTATAGACAGATAGACCCGAGTTATAACATACAATCCAAACCTTCCTACTCTTCCTCAGTAAAACATAGCTATTCCTATACATTTATACATTCTCAACAATCCATTGGAACCAGCGAGCACTGGTTCCAACCTTGGAGTCAAAGGATCACAGACACTGCAAGACAATAATAATGAGGCTACTCTAAGTGGAAGCTATTGTCTAGAAAAATAGTAAAATACTGAATACAGAAGAGATGGTGTAAAATTTTCATCTAACATTTGGTAAAAAAAAACAATTTTTTTAAAGTGAGTACGATTATATTTTACGTGAGTGCAAGACAAACTTTAATGAAGAACTAGGAAAGCCAAAAACAGTTGGGAAACTGTTATGTTATGTGATGCCGCTTAGGCTGCTCACACAGAGACAAAGTCTGGGGATTGAAATATAATTTGCATCATTGTCTTTGATGGTGGTTAATAGACAGCATCAGCTTGGGGGTGACATATTCTCGGGGCCAGGCACAGCAGGAAGAAAAGGAAAATGTCAGCGACAGTAGCGTGACAAACACTTTCCACACACACACACACACACACACACACACACACACACACACACACATTCCTGTCTGTACTTGAAGGAAGAGCTGAGATGGAGCTAGTTGGGTTATTTATGGGGGCTTGAATGTGGGACTCACAGGAAGGGATGTTACGCGTTTCAGTCAAAGTGGCCAAATCTGTGCAATCAGAGGCCGCTGGAGAAGCTATCACATATCTGCTGTATGTGGACCAGACAGCTCACTTACCAACCCTCTAATTGCCACGTGAGATCTTATCCTACCTGATAGAGCTTCCCCTGTCAACTTCCATTCACGCTGGCTCTGTTAAGCAGCTTGCAAGCAGATAGCCACTGAATAATACATGGAGGGCATTAAGCTTGACTTTAGCTGGCAGAGAGCGAGTTGCCAAACTGAGCTACAACTTGAACAACAGCAAGACGGATAGAAACAGATGAAGGTGGGAGATTGACACACAAGTGCATTAACTGTTTACTTAATATTTCTTGCCATGCTATACACAGAGGAGAGTGCGCCGTCCTGTCGCCATGCCAACCAGTGGTAAAACTACGGCGGTTTTTCAGGCGTGACAGATGAAAATAATCTTTTCTTTATAGAATGGGACGAGAAATCAAGCGGCAGAGCCTCCTCCTGCGCGGAGTGGAACCAGAGCACTGGGTGATATTACCACTTCCTGTAAGACTGCGGGAGGCTGCTGTCATGGGCAGGCAATGCGAATAAAATCGGCACTAAAAAGCCCATAAAGAAGACAGTCGCTCTGTTACTCCCTGATGCGTGCCGTGGCATATTTGGTGTTGAAGGAACTTCACAAAGGCGTTCACAGAGCCCACATCGGAAATTCATGAGCTCAGACTCCCTTCACACTAGTGATCTCAGCAGGCATTAAACATCACTGATTGCTGTCAAGGACCCCGGCCAAAATCGAAAAGGCCATTCATTCATAACACAAGCAGAACTGAGACACCATTGAAGGATGTGGAGAATGGGTTACTGGGTGCTGCGACAATGTCATTTGCTTTATATATGAATCAGAATTTGTTAGACTAATCGAAGCTAAATTGCTTCAGCTAAATAGCTCTAACACTCTAAGACAGAAAAAGACGAGTCTGATGGTTACAATCTCTGATGTGACAGACAAACCTATGAAGCAGGATGTTACAACTGTAGCAGAGTTTACAAAGACAAAGTTTCTGTCAGTGTGTCCTGATAAGGGACCCAAAGAGTAGAATGAGCTCAGAAAACACAAAAAAAGACTTTTTATTTAGGTGGAGAACATAATCCAAGACAGCAGCAGAGAAAATGGCCTGGTAAAACAAACAGACACGCAGACCAGAGAACACAAGAGGAAGTCCGTCCGCATGGGATGATCTGATATCCTCGTGTCGGTGTTGTTCCTACATCATCATAATAAATGTTGTTCCAGGTTCAACATTGCAAGTGGCCAATCGCATTGTTGTGACGTTCCCCTTTTGTGCCTTTGAAAAACACCGCCTTAAAAAAAACCTACTTCACTTGCGAGAAGAGAAACCGCTTCTGTCCACCGATCCAGGAACTTGAATTCTTTGCATTTCAGGATACTTTTCTTTAATAAATGGTAAGCATTATACATATTGTCCTTAAAGAGGCGGTTTCTCTTCTCGCAAGTGAAGTAGATTTTTTGAAGGCGTTTGTTTTTTTCGAGGTCGCGGATGACGTTAGGAGAAGGTGATTGGTCACTTGCAATGTTGAACCTTGAACAACATTATTTATGATGACGAGGGAACAACACCAACACGAGGATATCAGATCGTCCAACAGCATGACACAACAGAGAACTAAAACAAACTGAGGCTTTAAATAGACACATGGAAATCAGGAAGATCGGAAACGCCAGGGTGACAAGACACAGCTGAAACTAGTCATAGACTAATGAAACAGGAGAAAACTAAATACCATGCACACAAATAAGAGATGAACAAAGTAAAACAGGACATCACCAAACAGAGATGGAGACTTATCCAGAGAGGAAAAAGAATAAACTGAAACTCCAGGAGTCACCTATAAACCATGTCCATAAATATTAACAATTACTAGGCTACAAAATATGATGAAAATAAAACTAAGAAAAGCTAAGAATACAAACATGGTGAAACCAAAAGTCAAGCAGAGAATATTCAATAATAGACAGAACTTAAAATTTCAAAACTCAATCACAGTTATGGGTTTTATAGAAAAAAGTTAATATAGGCAAGGTGTTTTCAGTGTCTCCTGCATCACGAGCATTCGAAGAGGTCTCCAACTCTAAGTGAATAATGCGGTCATTTCTTCAGCGCCTTAACAACAAAAGCACCCAAACGTCTGTGAGGCCTTCTTGTTGTCAAACAAATTAGAGGCGGCTCTGCGCTAACAGAGCACCGGTGACATGCTTGTTATAAAAGCCTGTGCAATAATAAGGCAGAAGACAAAACTGTGTGTCTGTAATTGAGCTGAAGGCACTGACTGTGATGAATGTGTTTAAGCTTGGCTAGGTCTGTCTGAGTGTGACAGCGCTGCAGGTAAAACACAAACACGCAGTGGGCATATGGAGCCACTCCCACCATATATACCTGAACCTAACAGCAGCAGAGCTGACGGAGGGACAGCCTGATATAGGACAGCCGCTCAATCACCCATGATGCTCTAGCTGTAGCATGCACAGATTGCAGCTGGCATAGCGGAGCATATTGTTGGGTTGCGCTTGAATGCACAACAAAAAGAATCACTTGACAAATAATTGGCTGTGTGCAAAACTGTAGTTGGGTTGTGTTTTGGGTTTTTTATAAGTGATGGGTGCTAAACTGCTCAGCTGAAATCTTAAGAAATGCTCACTGTCATTGTATGTCAGTAAATAGAAACTGTTTAGAAGAGGCTCTAAACTATATTTCTACTGAAGCAAACTGCAAATATATTTTTTGTTTTTGACAGCTGAATCTAAGAAGCAACATTCTTCAGCAATGAGGAAGTCACCCAAAAAAGTGCAGAGCACTCTCGACACTTTACCAGCTCAACAATCCCGCCCCATTAAACATGCATCCTATTATTCCCCGGCTTTCCTCTTGGAACTCCGGGTTAGTACATTTTCACTAAAATGCATCTTCCCCCCCATCATCTCCCACATGTATACGCGAGCAATATATCATCTTACTCTGGTGTTTTCGTTTAGCTGCAAATTTGTGGCTCATGAGATAAATATACTTAGAAACTCCCGTCGTTTTAGGGGAAATTAAAAATACAATATTACAGAAATACCAAGTAATTCCACAAGATGGAAAGTCGGTTGCCTGTGGTGGACTGACAACCTGGCATTACATCCCAAACCAAACAGCTGCAAACATTTTTTGAGCTTTACCGTGTTTGCAGTGCACGTAGAAGAGAAGGAAGGCACAGTAGGGATATAAACCATTTGTTTCAGCGGTATGTAATTGAACAAAAGACCTGATTGATTGATTGACGGAGCCTGATTGGAGTGGTACCTCAGTCAATTGTGTTTTTGCAGTAATTCTTTCAGTGATAAATTCATAATGGAATGACAGGAAGAAAAAAATACTCAATATTGCTGAAACTTCAGAGACAAAGACCAGAAAACATCCTTCCCCCCCAGGTCCACTTAACCACCGTGCCGCTCTCAATCACTCAGATGCTCTTCAGAGAAGAGCTGTCACACATTCCATCATGTTCTCAACAGAAGCACCCTAAAAGAGCCAGAGCTATGAATAAATCATATGTGTCCTCGCCTTTACTGTAAGAGAAAATTGCATTTGTCTAATAACACAGAGTGACTTGTATTGATGTGCACTTAAATCCGCCAGACTAGCACCGCACAGTTGGGTTCGAACTGACTGGCTTTAAACTACGGCACGAGCAACAGGAGCTGTATGGAGAAACAATAGCTGGTACAGTAATTAAATGGGTTCCAGTTGAGCCGCGTGAAGCAGAAAACAAGAGAACTGCTGGCATTGTAACAATGGCAGTGAACAGGCATTACCACACTACTTGGCTAAATGAAGAGGAGCACAGTCTGATGCAGCTTTCCCCATATGAAAGTCCTCACTACTGGGGGTCATTTACGCATCTTATTCAGCTCTTCAATTATTTATTTGCAAATTTAGCGTCGCTCGAGATCTCTCTTGGGGACAAAATTATACTCTCAGCGGGGAATCAAACCTCTGGCCATAATGGCTGTGGTATTCATCAGCAAACGTGCCAACGGCAATTAGGGACATAATGGCTCCCAGGCCGAAAAGCCCCCACACCGCAAGCACTCAACAAGCTGTGTGGCTTCAGCTTGTTGATGAATTTCTATCTTTACATGGCATCAACAGGACTATTCATTGCCTCGGAGCTCACGCGATGACAATGGGCATGCTGTTTTCTTTGTACGGGATGACACTAATACCACAAGCGCACATGCTAGAAATGCCTTGAAAACCTAAAAGGATGGCCATCTTGGCTTTGACTTAGACAGTAATTTCTAATCCCCTCCAGCTAAAGAAATGGTAATGTGCTGTTGGTGGGCTATCAGTTTCCAGCAAGTGTGTGCCAGCCCCTTATTACCAAATAGGATGACAGTTTAATGAGCCCCTTGCTTGGTGTCAGCAACACATTTTGAAATTGCGCCTGCTGCCATATTGTGTGCGCCCACTTGAGCGTTTGAGCGCGCCACGCAACCAATCATTAACTTGCCGTCTTCTCTGTGACGTGTTACCACCTGACTCCAAATCCTTTGTTTAGCCGCCGCAGTTTCGTACCACTGGTTTCCCAGCCTGCAGAGCTACATTATTCAAGATGAGGCACACACGCACGCTGCGTTTAGGCTGCTGAGGTGAACGTGGTGATGCTTGTCGTGGAAGAGATCAGTGTTATCCCTGGCTGTCAAGCAGACCGAGGTGTTCTTGGGTGTGCTTCCACAACAAAAATCCAGTGGAGGTCGGTGAAACATAATCACTTTGAAAGGAAAAGAGCTGCTTTCTCCTATAATGATATACAATTATAGACTGGATGTACTAAAATAGCAAGTCTATGCATTACTATACAACCCCCTTAAAACTTCATGCAACTGAGCCTGAACAATGGAGTACATAAATAAAAGGGTGCCCCCTAGTGACAGGAAAGGGTGCATTCAGGACAGGACAATGGCATTAAATGTGAAGCTCCAGCCACAAATCTTTATGATCTGGGTAACAGCATATGGTAGATGGGAGGTTGTAGCATTAGCTTCAGTCTGATGCCGCTTCACTTCCTGCTCTAGCCCCATCACTTCACCACCACCACCCCTCCCGCCCTCCCCTCATCCTCCCGTCTGCGTGTCTCAGTAAGGGAAGTGACCTTTTTTTAGAAATCTCCCTGTGACTGATGGACTAGAGAGAGTGCCACTGCAGGTGGTGCCGTCAAAATCCATTTAGATCTCTACCAAATGCCCGCACGCCAAATCAATCTAAAGACTGAACCCTAAAAAAAAAGAATAAACATTTTTTAAAAAGACAAGCCCCCGTTCCTTAAGATCTTAATCGAGTTGGAGAGCGTGTGAACGCTGATGCATCATGTCTGCGCACACTGGCTCGAAGGTAACCGGCTAACTTTACACAATTAAAGCTCAATTCCCTCGCACCACCCTCGCCACCTCGCCTCTTCGCGACTGCCAATCCTTGCTGGTAACTCGTTTGAAGCCGATTCCCCCGCTGACAGCAGATCACTTTTGCTTCATTTGGGAGAAAAAGTCATTGTTCATTGATGTCCTCTCACAGTGTGGAGCAACATCAAGAGGCGACTCGTCTTTCAAAGAGCTCTCATGATTCACATTTTGAACTGATATTTAAAAAGTGTATTCAAAGAAAAAGAGAGGCGCCTTTCAAGTACACAACAAACGCTTTCACGCCTCAGTGGGCAGGAAAAAAAAAGAACAGCGCTTTTTCAGGTAATGCTGCACTCATTCATATTCATGCTTTAAAATGTTTATTCTAAGCTACTATAATAACTGTTTGTATGTTAACAATGGAGCAAATGTGTACATATAATGTCCCAAAGAGAATTATTACACAAACATCTCTTAAGCTTACTTTTTGTTTCTTGAGCTTTTTCACAGTTTTTCAGATTTTTGTCTTATTGTACAGGTTTTGTTCACTTTTGCTGCTCGAATAAGGCTTGTTTCCAGATGCAGCAGACAGTTGTTCTCAGCAAAAAAAACCCCAAAATCATAGAAGGCAAAGTGTACACAACCTGCCGAACACCGAAGGGCAGGCAGCTGTGCTAGCTGAAGGCCAGAAACATAATCTGAATGAATGACAATATGATGTCAACTTGAAAAGCAATATGTTAGTTTTGTGTATTAAAAAAAATACTGCTCACACTAGCTTCATAATTATAATAAAAACATATCAATATGTTCCTTCTACCAGTTTTATTCATTTTTGTTTCTGATGAAGGGCTGGAGGAAAGGATTCATTTAAGCAAGCAGTGCTCTTAGTTTTATTAACACCGAAGGTTTTTCCTCTTAAGAAGCATGAAAGTGACTCCTGAGCTCACTGACTGGATGTTTTGTGGTTAATCACGCCTCGGGAATTCTAAAACTAAAATTGCGATATAGATTTTATGGTCAGAAGCAGTGTTGGGGAGTAACGGAATACATGTACCGCAGTTACGTATTTAAAATACAAAATATGAGTAACTGTATTCCGTTACAGTTACCGTTTAAAAATGTGGTATTTAGAATACAGTTACTTTGTTGAAATAAATGGTTTACACGGCGGTACTTCCCTGTTTTATATTGTGGCGGGTCAGGCCTGTTTGGGTTTTGTTTGACAGCTACGTTCTGTTGTTCCAGGCGGCAGCGTTACGGTTGCCATGGTTACAGGGTGACGCTCTCTCTCTCTGCGTGTTTCCTGGGTGAGAGAGGCTTTTTGTTGTTGTTGTGCTAAGCTAATAGGCAGAATGCTACGGGTATAGCTCTAAAGAATGTAGCATCATAGGCAGTGTAGTCCGTGCTGCAGGGAGAATGGACTGCCATACACGTTATGTGTCTGTGAGCGAGGGAGGGAGAAAAAGGAAAAGTATGAGCTGTCATCGAGCTAAAACGGGAGCTGGAAGCCTGTAAATATAATAATAACCACTGCAGCCAAGAAGAGTGCCTGACAAGCCCAGTTGTAAGTAAGCTATTAAGACTCGACTGTACACCGTGTTCGTGTTTTCCTCCAAAAACAATAAGTTCCGTTGGAGCAGCCTTTCAACGCCTCTCTCTGTCTCTCGCTGGCAAAGTTGACACAGAACCCACCGTATTAGTCAGAGGTCCCTTTACTACGGTTTGGAGCCGCGGACCTTCAGTAACAGTAATAAATCACAGCAATAGTACATTCACGTAGTTGTAAACAGCATGATAATATATTAAGTAATCCAAAGTATTCAGAATACGTTACTCTCATTGAGTAACGTAACGGAATACGTTACAGAATACATTTTGGGGCATGTATTCTGTATTCTGTAATGGAATACATTTTAAAAGTAACCTTCCCAACACTGGTCATAAGTGTGTACTCTGGAGCTTTTCTCCAAAAACCTGTTGCTTATTTAGCACAGTTCATACTCTTTTGTGCTAACGATTTAACCAGGACACTTTTTGTTGTAAAAGCTGCAACTATGAGCCACAGAATCCTGCATATGCAAATAAAATTAACTGGAATTTTATGTGTGGAACCAAAGTGGTTTCTATTTAGCCCCTACTTCAGATTTAATCCCCCATTAAACCGAATGGTAATTTTTTACATTTCAGTTACAAAATAAACAAGAAGCTATGCTTCATGTAGAGCCTTACTGGAGCTAGTAGGAACATTTTATTAATCTAACAGTATGCTAATATTCACCTGTGTGAGATTTATCTTCTCAACAAATTATATAAATTCATATATCTACATAGATTTTTAAGTAATACCATAATGGGCAAAAAATGCAGCAGTTTATTGAAATCTACACATGGAAATACAGAATATAAGCCCAAAACAGACTCTGTACAGTTCTAACAAGCCTGAAAGTCAATGTTTGGCTGGACTGTTTGTCTCCTCTTGACAGCCACCCTTTCACTGAGACCATCTGATGAGGCTTCAGCAGCTGGATAAATTAAAGGGCCAGATGTTTCTCACAGGTCCTGTGTCAGGTCTTTTTCTAAGGACATAACGTGTTTAGATCCTGTTCATCTACTCTACACAGTTTTTAGGCCAAATGTTTTCTTTTATCCAGCAGCAAACTGAAATATGCTAAGATTCCAGCTAACGGCTTCTTGGGAATCACCTTGTTAGTGCAGAAATACTATTTTATGCCCTTCAAACTGTGTTCTCATGCTAAGTTGTTTGTAGGCACAACACTGGTTCATCCTTTGCACCGTTAGGCACAGTTTTTATGCTTCAGTGATTTGTAGTTCAGTGTTAAATGATCAGGTACAAGGACTGGACAGAAAATGAATGAAAAAGCAGCCAACACCCAAAGAAAAACCTGCAGAACTATTGCTCGAGACCACTTTTTAAAAATTGCGATAAAGTCTTGCTCCTTGTAAAAAACAAACAAAAATTAATAAAGTAACAGTGTTGTATATTTATATATTAATTAAACAATAGTAAAGACAAGGGTTTGATGTAGTCAGTCATACTGGGTAGCCTCTGCGACTCACCATGCTGGGCCTCCCTCTGCTCCAGCTCCTGTCTGAGTTGCTGCCGCTGCTCCTTCATCTTGGCGAGCTCCTGGCTGCTCCCTGAGCTGAGGCTGTGCAGCCTCTTGGCCAGAGCCTCGAGCCGGTCCCGCTCCAGGTACACCGCCTTCATCTCTGCTTTCAGTTCCTTAGCACTGCTGAAGTCATTACCTGCACCGGTGCACCACGGGAGCACATTATGCTTACAACGTCCATTAACGAGCTTCTTGATCATTAATAGCATAATTAAGTGAGGCTAATGGTGGGTGAGCCAAGTAAATGGGGTAAATAAAAAAAAGGGTAATGCAGCAGGGATGTAGTGGGGTGTGATTGAGTGGAAAGTTACCTGAGATGGCTGCCAGTTTGGCTTCATGTAGTGCCAAAAGCTGTGTTTCAGTCTCACTGACTTTCCTCCTTAGGCTGCTGCCCAGTCTCTGACTCATGACCACCTGAGGAAAAGAAAGAGAAGAACATGCAGAGGAGAGAGCAGGGGGGGAGGGCGGTAACTAACAAAACCTTCGCAGACACATGGATCCCACAGGAGGCAAAGCTCATTTCCAATTCCACTTTCATTTTCTTTTTGACACTCATTCTTACAAGACCTTACAAATTCATTTCCGTCCTTCTGTGTTCGCTCTGCTTTGAATACACAGCAGAGCATCAACGCCGATGTGTTACCTCTGTCTATAACCTTTAGAAAGAAAGAGAGTGCTTCTCCTTTCACATGGACAGACTGGAAAATGTGAAATCCTCATAAAAGATATCATTAGAAAGTCAGAGAGGAAAAGGCCCCTGAATGTCACAGCCTGATGGGGATGCGGCACCTCAGCCCTGAGTATTCACAAAGGAGCTGATGGTCTCCATCAGCCCGTCTGGCCCTCATCTGCCCTCACCCTGTCCTTTAAACCTCTGTTATTTCCATTGTATACACTTTGAACCACAGCTACAATCCCCACGATCCGCTTCCTTCTTTTTAGGAACTGTTTTTCTTTTTTTTTTCACTGCTCAAAGAGATTTGATCCAGATTTTCTGACGCATGTTTTCCTTAAATCTGACACAGTTATGTGCAACACTTTGAAAAGGCAGTCAAATAGACTGTTATTTCCGAGGCAGAACATCCCCGGAGAGTTTTCTCCGCACAGAAATGTAGAAAGCGGATTTTTTTTTTCCCCAAACGGGCTTGTATAATTTTATTTCATGCATTACATGAAGTGAAAATATTTTTTGAGTGCTTTTTCAAACTGTAGAAATTCTGACATCGCTGATTTAATTTCAAAACATCAGGCTATTTGTCAATTTCAAAAAAGTCACTTTCATGTCAGCAATCATTTTGTTACAGCAGGTGAGCAATTTTCTACTTGGTGAATATATCATCTAGGAACCAAACTTCTCATTTTAGCTTAACAATGGGTACTTTGTGATGATGGTAAATGTATATCTGGGTAGAAACCCACGGCATTTCTTTCAGGTGCAGCGGCAACATCAATCAGTCATTTGATGATGGCTTTCAAGTGACAGTAGCTTTACAGAGCTAACTCTGTAAGCTAACTTCTCTCTCCTTATTCTATGCATCTAGTTTCTGGATAAACATATCTGAAAAAAAGAAAATAACTAGTAAGTATGTCTGAATGAATATGCCAGAGTACAGAGGATGACAACAATAGCTTAGATAACCACTCGTCACAGAGAAAGGTATACAGAAGAGCCTCTCTGAACACAACACATTCACCTTGAAGCATATGGGCAAAAACAGCAGAAGACCACACTGGGTGAACGAAATGGTCAGCTAAGAACAGGAAAGCGATGTTGTGAAGTGTAATAATATGGAGGATATTTTCTTAGCACAGTTTGGTCCCCTTATTACCAACTGAGCATGTACTGTTGCTGACTACGCTCACCTTTTTATAACCAGTGTGTCCATCTTCTAATGGTTGCTTCCAGCAGAATAACATATGTGACAAGGACCACATCGTCTTAAACTGGTTTCGTGGACATGGTGGTGAGTTCTCTGTACTCAATGCCCTCCACAGTCACCAGAGCTCAATCCAGTAGGGCACTTCTGGGTTGTGGCGGAACATGAGAATCACATCGTGGATGTGCAGCCGACAAATCTGCAGCAACTGTGTGATGCCGTCATGTCGATATGGACCAAAATCTCAAAGAAATGTTTCCAGCAGCTTGTTGAATCTGTGCTACAAAGAATAAAGGCTCATGGATGTCCAACATCATCCAGTACTAGCAAGGTATAGATGAGCTCATGGTTTGGATCTCACCCTAAAAGTGTCAATCTGACAACACGCACTGCACAGCAACCCCAAATGATGAATTGCTTTTTGGGGAAGAGGAGAGATGTTACAGGTAAACAGATGTGGGGATTAGAGTATTTAGAACCCAGTGTGGTACACTGAAACACACTAAAGCTGACGTTACATGTACTCTTGCAGATGCCTCAGGATGTTACAGTTGAACCACATGAACTCCATGTTGAAAGTCATACCCGAGGCTATTTGACTCAGTTCTCATCACCAGTGATCATCTTTGACATGAAAATTCAGGTCAGTTTGAGACAGACACTGACCGCTCTCACGGCACATTTAACGTCTGTACTGATGCATATGTGCAAGAGAGATCTAAATGCAGTAGCAGCACAGAAGTGCTGCAAAATCTCAACATTAACAGGAACCGCTGCTACATCCAAATCAAATTTTTGCTTCTTATGGTCTTCTGATTACACCGTGTGCAGCTTTGTGCTTCCTTTGTGCAGGAAGCACAAAGGAAAAGCAAACCCTTGATAAGCATGAGTGAATTCTAGTTACACAGCAGCATGCAAACCCAGGTAAACACACAAACAACGGACACGGGCTTCAAATCCCTACATTAGCCATGTTTTACTCATTTAGTTGATTTTAAAAGTGTGCATTTAAGCAAATTGGACAGCTTTTTCATCATCAGGTGTTGTAATAATTTTACAGATTTAGAATATAGGGAGGATTTATTCAAAATGATAACTCCTGTGACTCTCGCAAAAAAACAAAAAAACGGGAGAGTTTACTGCCTTGTCAAAGAGAAACAAGCTCATGAATACAGACACTGACATTTAGTACATATATTGAAAACACCAAAGCTCACACAAGACACATAATGTGTATTTTGACTTACTGCTTATTAGATATTCACACACATTCAGTCATCGTCGACATGCTGAGAAGAGAATGAGATGTTATAGAATAAATCAAGTCAGCGGAACAGTGGCTTACCTTAGCAGTGGCTTCCTTAATGGACAGATTTAATGCCTGCTCCTGCTCCTGGAGTCTGCAAAATAAAAACATAAATGTCACAGTGCAGGACTAAAGGTAATTTTTTCCATTTTGGGGATGAAATCAGGAGTTATCTCCTGTTCCAATCTAGATTTTTGTATCTATTTATTTTTTAGCTTCTACTCATCTGGCAGCTAATCGCTTAACGGTTCACAAACTAACAACTATCACACTGAACCTTGGATAACTTTTTAAAGGAAAGTCTTGAGAGTGTTTGTCCAGTGGATGGGAGCAAATATTCAACGACCAGTTCAGCCCTGCATAAAAGTGAGACATTTCGTTATATTTTGCAACTAATTATCTAGATTGCAATCTTTTAACGTGCTCTTAAGGAATCGTTCTCCTGGCTTTCTAAAGGTCTTTCAAGGTCTTTCTTTAGACATTGGCCATATTTTTATCATTTCTAGTCCAGTCCTTTTACCTGCCCACTCTCAGAGGAACAGCTTTTTATTTGTTAAGCCACTTAGAACTGACTTATTAATCATTCACGGACAAAAAAAATAAATGTAATTTAAGGTCTGAAACAGTGTTGTACTCTACACATATGATAACATGTCTGTCATGAAAACGCATCATTTGTTCACATTTGTTTAGTTGAATAGTTGCACCAACAAGGTGATTTACAAAAACTTTTAGCCAAAAACTTGTGTGCAGACATAGTGTGCAGTGTCCTTAAAAACCTTGACAAGTTGAGGAGAAAGCAAGATGTGGCAAACATATAACTGTCTATCTAGATAGTTAAAGAAGAAAGTTTCATTGGCAAAAGGTCTTCATCAGCATATACGAAGGAGGTGAGGAGAGAAGTACAACAGTGAGTGTCTAAAGCCAGCTGTAAAACACAGTGGAGGCTCCGTCATGGTGTATGGCCACATTTCAGCCAGTGGTGATGGGGATGGAATTATAAACGCAGGAAACTACCATCAGATTTTGATTGGCCATGTAATCCGGAAAGCGTCTGATTGGCAACAGCTTCATTTTTCAGCATGACAATCATCCCAAACGCCAGTGCAATAAAAACATACCTAGATAGAGAAACACAGAGTGGAACACTATCAGTAGCCCAGACCTCAACATTAATGAAGAGTTGAGGGATCATCTTTACAAAAAACAAAACAAAAAGGCAGCCAACATCCAAAGTAGTCCTTAAAGAAGCTTGGAGAACTATATTGAAGACTACTTAAAGAAATTACAAGAACGTCTTCCTAAGAGCTCAGGCTGTGTTGAAGAATAAAGGTGGCCATACCATCACCACCAATTTTCAAGTTCATGTGGGTTAGCTCAAGACTTTCTTACCTCTCTTAGCATCTTAAACATCTTGGCATACAGAAGATAAAAGACTTGCGGGTATCTCCATACAGAGTAAGTTCTTTGCACGCTGTTGATCTTAGGTTGTAAAAAAAATACATATAAGTTGATACTGTGTGCAAACACGAGCATAAGAGACCTGCATTGTGAGGACACGAGCTTTAAATTTTGCATTTGAAATCAAATGCTGTAACCAGTGAAGCTTGAGCCTGCATCTGGGTGGCTTACTTTAGCGTAAGAAAGAGAAACGCTGTGAGCGAGTGTGCCCCTTTTTGGAATACTGACCTGAAATAAACTACATCAAAATAAAGAGAAGACTGAACCTGAAAAACACCTTCCATTATAAAATATGGCTCAATATTTGTGTTTTCTTTAACTGGCCTGTTGGATTCAACTCTAGCCCAATATTTCAGACAATAAGGGAAAACAGGACAACCCATTAAGGTCACACTACTTGGTGACTGATCTAAATCAATTACAAGATGGAGAAAAATGAGCATAAAATCCATTATGCACAGTACAGTCACCTTGAGACAGTCCCAATTGTCTCACAAAAATCATTATGTCCACTCCATGTTATTCAAGCTGATGCTCAGAGTGAGTCAGAGTTAAATGTTGTCTCTGAACATCAGTCTTATAGTGCCGAGTGGATTTCTTTAATTCAGTATTCGTGTGGAAAAAAACCTGATACGAGACAGAAATATCCTGTGTTGTTTGGAAAAGGGGCGACTGCAACACAATCATCACGGTGACCCGTGGCAAGCCACCCACAGATGTGCAGCTGAATATCCAATCTGAGGTCGCAATTTCAATCAGCAACGAGAATAAATGCGTTTCAGCCGGGGCGAGAATAAGCCAGATATCAAATTATGCCAGTGGTGGTGGGTCACACCGCCAAGAAGGCGATAAGTACAATTTACATGTCTTTCTAACGAGTGGCAAGACGGAGAGGCTTTCCACAGTGCTCCCTTGCAAGCTATTAACTTCAGAGGATATGATGCAAAGTAATCATTAGCATCTAAGAAAAAAGCCATTAAAATTCAAAGCAGGTTCAAGCAGGTGTGAGAGAAGAAGACTGAAGGCACGTGGGATAAGAAAGTAGCTGTCCTCTCTGAATCTAAGAAACAAGTTACTCCTAAAGGGCTGCAAACTGCTTTACATTACATCCATTTGTCAGTGGCTTTTGTTTCTAAAGACCTGAAATACATGAGCTGAACCTCTCCAGGAACAATAGGCATCCAGTACTGCATGGGCAGACCTGTCGATCACCGAACAAAGTGAGCAATTTTGCCTGTAAGCTGATAAAAAGGGTAATGATTCATGTAAATGCAAGGCTAGGTGTCTTCTGTGCTGTTACTGGAGGTGTTGATTTGATTGAAACGTGATGGTGTGATTTTGACAATTCTGCTGAAAGATTTATTCAAAGTGTCGCTTTCTCTGTGGATGGATGAAGCTGGGAGGCAATGACTTAGAAACAGCAGCTCGCCACTGACACATCAACTTCAAAATGGGCTAATTAAATGTATGTAACATGATGAAAGAGAAAAAAACCTATGGACAGACTGTTGCATGGTTACCAGCATTTGCAGCTCTATAGCAGCCCCACCTGGCCATTCCAGGTATTGCACAAATACAAATACTGACCACTGCATAAGAAGTGAGCACATCTGACAGACTTGTACTAAACAAATGCTTTATGCATAGTAACCACACCAAGATCTTGCACAAGGTTAAATTATCATTACTGTGGCTAATTTTGCCCAAATTAATTGATATTTTCATATTTTTATCAAAGTAATATTAAATACAAATCTGGATTTTATTGTACATTTTGAGTAAGATTAAATAAGGAGATGCATCTCCTGGAGTTTTGATAAAAAATGAAAGAGTACAAAACCTTTTGACTGCTCTGGATAAACGTTACCTGTCTATTAAGCTGGTGTCAGGTAACAAAAATACTTCTGCTACATTTACAGTAAAGAATTATGTTTAAAACTCCAGTCCTCCTGCTGTCAGAGGAGGAAACCATCATAAAGTGGATAAACAAATGGCTGTCATGGAGGATGCTGTGGTGTTTGGCAATTTGTCAGCTTCAGGGCTTGTTTTCCTCATTCCTGACATAGGCTGTGCCGATTCCTCTATTGTATATAAATATGTAAGTAGAAATACATCAAATTGACACAACAACACAAATTATGTTACCTTCAAACTAGTTCTGAGTAAAGGTTATGCATGTAAAGGCCCAATCAGCGGACACTTTTCACAGTTCAGGTGTTAGATCCAGCTCGACCAATCAAACTGAGAGTCCAACGACCGACAGGAGAAACTGTAATACCAACGTGCAAAATTCAAAAGGTGTGAAAATGTTTTCTCAATGCTCAAGACCTCAATTTCCATTTTTCACATACATTTGCACATTTTCTTAACTATTCTGCTTGCTAGCAGAAGCAGATCCTGGAGAGCAAAACCCCTTTAATACGTCCAAAGATCTGCAGTGAAGGCTTTGATTCCCTCGTTTGAAGTTTTTCCCTAAATACAGATGAGGACAGAATTACTAGTGATGAAGTGTTTTTGAGGAGATTACCAGTTCCAGAAACATTGAATCATCCCCACATCATAACACTCCCACCACTGTGTTTCACTGTGGGGACGGTGCTGTTTTGGGCCTCTCCCTTTTCTCTGTGACCAAAGAGCTCTAATTTCATCTCATCTCACCAAAGGATGCACTTCCAGTATGAACAATCTTTCTCAAGGTTGTTCTTAGCACATTTCAGCGTGGCAGTTGATCTGGGCTCTTTAGACTCATCTCTGACTAATTCTCGTTCCGGTCTTTCTCAGTGCTTTTTTAGAGGCAGAGAAGATTTATATACTGTGTGTAAATTGGAGGATAACTCTCATTTTTGTAAGCTTTGAGGAATACAGAGCATGTCATTGCGCATGACGGGTTTGTGGTAGAGGCAAATAATTTTATCCTCATTTGTAAATTTCTGTTCCTGGGAACAGCAGGTTTCATTCATTCATTACCTGCAGCTTTGTAAAGGAGGCTAAAGGAGGCTCTAAATTTTTAATTATTTCATGCAACCACTCAAACAAGATGAAAGCATTATTATTAAATATGCTCAAAAAGACACAACTTTTTAGTTCTCTATTTTTCCACTTGCACTTTTTCCATATCCTTTTTTTCCGGCTCATGCAAACACAGCCTTTCATGTCACAAATGTGACATTTAAGCAAGCAAATCATCACATATATGGCGCTGACCTGAGCATGGAGGGAGGACGAGAGACTAAGATTTGTGTGCGATTTTCAGAAGCGACGAGGTCCTGGAGGGTTCGGCTCATGTCGCGAAGCTGAGCCGTGCTGCAGCTCCTCAGCACGGAGGCCTCCAGCTCCTCAGCCTCCACCTGTTGCTCTTCCTGCTGGATCTGCTGCTCCAGACACCGGCTACGGTCCTTCAGCTCCACCAGTCTCTGCTGCAGCTCTGCGATGTCCTCCTGCAGAGGTGGAGCAATGTTCATTTCATTCATTTTACATGTATGTTAGAAATAACATCGTTTCAATGAAGGTAATCAGTAACAGTGAAGTAGTACTTCAGTTTTTTAAGCCAGCAGATTGAATGAAACATTCAAATACCTAATCTGAAACTGAAGGAAACTTGACTAGTGAGTTATTAGCTTTTTTCAGAATCATTAATCAATAGTTTGTTTGATATTAAAGTAGCAGTGAGATTAATTAATCTTGTTCACACTCATTCACTGTCAGTGTAAATACTGCTGACAGCTATGCATATTTTACAAATTTCATTCACTTTTGTGAGCAAGGAAAGAAGCTGTTTTATTAAATTCTCAGAGGAGCAGTAACTCAGACCAGCCTGACGTACAAAGCGGAACGACGTGAGCCGAATTTACCTCGACAAGCCGTCTCTCTCGTATCAGACGTTCTCTTCGTTGCAGTGGTGATGAGTCGGATTGCTCCCCTGCAACAGGCTCTGCACACTCCCTGCCACAAAATGACACCATTTTTAACAGCTTTGATTAACATTTTCAGGAGGTTAATCCACATTTAATGTTGCTTTTAATCTCTGTAAGTCAAAGCTAAAGAGAGCTGCAGATGAGTAATATACAGTATGGTTGTGTGTAATCACTTTTTCCCACAGATTCTCATCAAATAACTCTGTGACAGTGGAAAATCTGCTGTTTATCAGAGGTGACCTAAAATCCTTTTGCTTATATTTGTTCGGGATACTCTCTGAAGAGGCCCCACCTGATTTCCTTCCTGTCCCAAGAGCTATTTTGGAGAGCTCTCCCTCTTTGATCTGTGCTACAATATTGCAACAAACGAGAGAGAATGAGCTTATGAACTCAAATAAACCCCATTATGTCCTGAACAAAGGGAGTTTATTGCAATAAAAGTAGATCTGTTTTTTGTTTAAGTGACACACAATATAAAACGAGGTCCTAAACAAAACAGGAAAAGTAATTTTCAGTGTAACCACATATTATATTCCACTTATATATTGTATGCAGTTAACGTTTTAAATATAGTGTTTCAGTTTACATGATCAAACCAGCACTGACCTGTGCTGACTGCAGTCTGCCCTCTGGAGGGCGCTGTCCACCGCCTGACTGAGCCTCTCCAGGAGCAACGCCACGCTGGGCTGTTGGGAGGGTAAACCCAGCTTCAGAGTGCTTCGTTCTTTAGACAGCTCCTCTAACTTTTTCCCAAAGCGTTCAGCTGTGAACACACATACACACATGCTGAATAACATGCAGAAAACATCAGCTAGAGGAGTCCAGTTATCACCAAGTGGTGTTGTGTTCTAGCCCTTTACTAGAAGTCATTTAAAGGGAGCACATTTCTGACCTTGCTGTATTTATGAATCCTGAATAAAAATCTGCATTTCTTGGCTCTGTAAACACATATGACCCTAAAACTAGAATTATCCCAGTCTGGCGGATTCATAGCTAAATTAAAAATGGCAAGCACAACATACATAGACAGAATTTACAGAACCAATCTCATCAGCTATTTAATCCAACACTGTAAGTGGAAAAAAAGGAAAACTAAACGTATAAGTCAGAAAATGAATAGACGAGGAGAACACCAGTCAAGGCATACAACACTGACCCAAATAATAAGCACATTCGAACAGATCTACAGGATACAGAAACATGTGTATTTAAACCTGTTTTTAAGCTGCTCCCTTATTCACAGGGGTCACCACATGCAGATAGACACACATGGTTTTAATATGGTGGGTTTTTAGGCTGGATGCCTTTCCTGACAAAACCCTCCCAGTGATTTCTGTCTCCTGATATCAAACCAGGGATCTTCTGTGTGTAATGCATATGTGTTAACCACAGAAACAGATGTATCTTATGTATTTGTTCTATCACAAAATAAAAGAAATGGGTTAAAATTTTTGGTTTGATTGTTTATTTATTTCTTTTTTTACAATATCTAGGTCAGGTACAATTACAAATGATATTTGTTAGGTTTGAGGCTTTGTTGTTTCGTTGCAATAATCACGTGGAACCCCTTCCTGTAAACTTTTCTGTAAAACCTTCCCTTATTTCTCTGTAAATACCCTTTATTTTGATTTGAGTCAACATAATAACTGTGCTATTTCTGTTTTAAGCCACATAAATTGAAGATTTTCTAGTTTTACCATTATAGGATAGTTAAAAAAATAAAAATAAAGGTAAGTCAACCATGGAAAGAGCTTACTGAGGTATGTACGAAACAGTCAGCACTAAAAAGCTCTGTGCCTCATCTCTCACATGTTCTTTCACACAGGTCATCTCAGTATGGTGAACAGCAAATTAGCAAGAAATTTAATAAAGAAGCTGACATCAAAGTGATAAATGATCCAAACATGTGAGTGAAAGCTCACTCATGAGTTAGAAGGACAGCACGTGTTAAGCTCCTGTGGCTTTCTGGTCACTGAGTCAGAATATTTTCACTTGGAACTGTGCTCTTTTCTCTAACTTTAAGTTATTGTGTTTAGTGATATTAAACTTTAACTTCTTAAAAACAAATAGTAAAAAGATAAATAGAATCTTATCAAATCATTCATAAAGTCGTTATTTTGTAACCTTAACCAAAATGGCTAAACTGGTTTACCTGCGTCATAATCGTCGTCCAGAATTGCTTTCTGCTGGAGCCTCTGCAGCTTCAACATCATGGATTCAATCTGAGAGACAGCAAGAAGACAGAACAGGTTACACAACAGTAACTTCAGAGTTCATCGCCTTTTAAACAGTCAATACATGCAGAAAAAAGGTGGGTGCGATGACTGCCAGGTCAAAGTGATACTGGGTCAGCAAGCTGAGGAAAGGGCGTTAACAATAACTTGACCACAGTACTTCAACGTTTTACTTTTTTTGAGGAGGACCTGAAAGATTCTATCAGATGTAACAAATACTGAAAAATGTTTCAAATCTGTTTTTATCAGATGAAATATGGGGTCATTTTTATCGCTTTCAAGCTTAGAATGTAAGATAGGAAAATATTGTTTGCTTTTCTGTAAAATACTCACAATGCAATTATTTCTAATTTCTTGCAAAATGCATGAATTATACACTAATTAAAAGTACTTAGGTAGTACTTAATATTAATTACAGAATAATTTGTCTTCTTTTCTATGAAATACCTGCAGTTATTCCCTTTTACTCCCTTATTCTAGTGTACCTATCTTTAAGTATTTCTTTGTAAATTTAATTACTTTGTATTTTCAAATAAACTATATTTAAATTCCATTTAATTTCAGGGGAATTATGTCCTTATTCACGTGCAGCATTACAAAGTGTTAACCAAAAATTTTATTAAGTAGGTGAGTTGAATACTTAGTTTTCTCTTTCAGAAAAATCTAAACCTGCTTGCTTTTGTCTTTCTTAATAAAACAAGAAAGCATCAATATAGCATCACTCTGAGGAGTCTGTAAGTACAATGTTCTGCTATTAGAAAAAGCTAGCTGGTTAGCTTGAACGTCTAAAACAAGTGTAAACAAACAAACACGATACATGACCAGGTCTTAAATTGCAACTTAGTTCTGATACTTAGTATAGGATAAACAGCTGATTAGTGAGTTTCAGAGTTACTCAACTCCTGGGTGAATTTTGTTAACAAAACAAGGCTAACTCGTTCCCTTTTCAACATGAAGCTACAGCTGCTGGCTGTAGCTTCATATCTACCAACAAGGTATGAGCTGGAACTAGTAAGGAAAGCAAATACGGGATTCCTGATTTAATATAGTATTCGTCTCTCTGTAGTTTAGTTTCATCTTGACTGTAGACCAAGGTGTCAAACCTAAGGCCTGGCAAAAACTCCAATCTGGCCCACTGGAAGAATTTGGAAAATGTGAAGGAGTGAATAGATTTTGAACTTTTAACTGTATTTTCCTAAGATATACAGCTTTTTCCATTGACGAACACCACCCCCCATTGCAATCTATTCTACACCAAATAGTCAAAAATAACAGAAAAACAATTCAATGACAGAGAAGTTCCTGTATTTCCTGTATCGACTATGTCCATCATAGACATTTCTACTATAGAAATGAAAGAGCATTATTATAAATATAGGAAAGTGAGGGGTGCCAGAACTTTTTCTGTTATTTTACATATTTATCATATAGAACAGACATACTGTTGAAATTTCTTCTTATATTAAGATGTTGCTGGGAAAATTGTTTAGTTAAACTTTACTAAACAGAAAGTGGAGTTTCACTAGTTTGCCACACTTAAAATCAAAGTGGACTGTATGTGGCCCATAGTGTTAGATGAGTTTGACTTCACTACTCTAGACTTTGCTGGGAGATTAATTTGAATGACTGATATGTGAATTTCATGAGTCTGTCTTGCCCACCTTGGTGTGAGTGCGATTGTTTTGGAGGCAGTCTTGCAGCACGCCCTCGTACTTCTTCAGCAGGTTGTCCCAGCCTTGCTCCAAGGCAGGTGTAGCGCTCTCGTAGCCTGAGGTGACAGAGGAGGCAGAGGTACTGTCCGAGTCCAGGGAGAGTGAGGAGGTGGCCTCTATATCAATAGACTGGGCCTCACAGTCGGGCACGTGGGATCTTTCTACGTGGGTGGCAAACAGGCATTCTCGCCAGAACTTTCCTCCAGGTAGTGTTTGAGCAGGAGACGACTGCTTAGAGAAATTGTGCTCGACAGGTAAGGTTTCGGGTTTTGTTTGAGGCAGGTCAGATGCTTTTGTTGATGAACTTAGTTCTTGTTCTCGTGTGGGTGTGGTGGTTGTTTTCTGGCTGGAGGTAAGTGACTGTTGGATGAAACTGAAGCTGGAGTTAAAAGAGTCCTCTGGCTCTGAATGAGTGTCCAGGCTCGAACTTAACCTGAGTTCATTGTGGGGCAGTGAGGACTGGCCCAGATGGCTGGATGTACTCTTAGAATTGCAGTCCACAGGGGAAGGAGGGTGGGTAACAGAACAGACAAAGCTCTGAGTCTTCCAGGAGCTACACGTGTGTTTATCAGGCTGTTGATGATTTATTAAAGACACACTGTCTGCAGGAGCTGGACTTGGCCTTTGAGCATTAGTTGCATCAGCTATGTCAGCATCACGTCCTGATTTTCCATTGGTAATAAAAGTGGTTGTCCCAACGTCCTCCTCCTCTTCCTGAGTGGCGCTCTGCAGTCTGCACTGCTCTCCTCTCATGTACCCTGGTCTTCGGTGGAGCCTCTTACGGCTGGAGCTGCCAGCTGTCCCTGATGCTCTGCCACCTGTCGATGCAGAGATTAACCATTAAGCTTGACAACATGGCCATGAGGAAGATAACGCATGACCTCATAGAACTGGTAGGATTAACCATGGGCTACAGCAGGAAGATGTAATGCTACGTGTACTAATTACACAAGTACCCGAAGCAGCTGTGATCCAGCAAAATGACCTTGTTTTTAAAGATAGTGCCTAATGGACTGAATTTTTTTTTTAAAAAAACGTTGGGTAGATGTGTGACATTTCCCAGGGTTCTGCTCCAGCTGTTGGGAAATACCAAAGCTGCACAGTCATTTATAAGTTAAGACATGCCTCTCTGTGGGATACCAGATGCATGAACAATATATTCTGAGGTTAGATTTGCAATTGTTTATTTTTGCAAATAGCAAAATTCTTCAGAGGAAAGGTTCTCAAAACATAGCAGGGGGTTCACGCCTGGATCTGGAGCCTTAAATCGGTCTGTTTCACTGAAATATAGGGCAAAGGGCACACAGGCAAGGTCTGATTCCTGTTGGTCCACTAGCAAACCGGCACTGATGATGCTATTGTTTTTATAACCATTCAGCTTCTCTCTTTTTCTTAAAGCAGTAAGGCTGATAAAGTTTAACTGAGATCTGTTTCTGAGGGGGTGCTAAAACCTGTGAGTCTTCCAGCCAAAGCAATAAACTGAAGGATTGTTTAAAACAATACTGATTGCCCTCGCTTTATCAAACCCACTTACACTGCACTCATAGGAGTGGAGGCTTGTCTCAAAGCTTTTCAGTTATTAAGAAATTCCTGTTTTTTTAAAAGGGGCATAACCGAAATAGCTTGTGAAGCACAGACACTGCCAATCTTAGTAACAAGAAGTGATACAAACATGCATGCAAACAGCGTTTGGTCTGAAAGTGGAGCGTAATGATAAAGGCCAGATTGTGGCGGGAGTTAGACACCTGCTGCAGGGCCACGTGATTAATACATATCATGTTTAGGATTCAGACGAGGAGGCGCGCTCAAATGCTGGGGATCAACAGCCCCTTTGTGTACAGCTGCGCTGCTCCTTCTTTCACTTCTGGCTCTCGCTTTCTCCTCCCACTCACGAACACTGAAGTCACACAGAGGCACACTGACAGTGCTGAAAACACTGGGATCAGTTGTACTATTGTCAGTGTAAAAGCCTGTTAAACGCTTTAACTACAATAAAAACAAATCCAAAAGTAGAAAACGCAAACAAACACATAAAAACAGCATCTTACGCAACTGTAAACCTCTACAAATAATGTGTTTATTGCATTGGGAGCACAATTATCAAGACAGGAATGCATGGCATTGAACAAAGCATGACCGATGAGCAAACCACAGCCCACTTCCCAACACCCAGTAACCTCCTACAATGCCACTCCTAAACTATCCCATGAGACTCAAATAGACACCAGTGAGAGCAGTATTTCAAGTGAAAGTAACACACGGATGCTCCCATTGTAGCCACAGTGTTTTTGTGTGTGTGCAGTGTCACTTAGAGCTCGGGTTACACACAGGTCCATTAGAGGGTCCTTGCAGACGTGGCTACTGGTCCATAACTGATGTAAGAAACCCAACACCATCTGTAGGTTACAGCTACAACCGCACACTGTCTACCATCTGGTGTGGCTAGATGTTATACTAACCCCTTTACAACAACTAAGAGTCGAAAGAAGAGGGACATGATGGTGTCACTGTATCCTCGCCATACTTCGATTACACAAAGAGAGCTCTTCCCGGTTTAAGGGGAAGGAAATGCCTCAGGGCCCATTGTTTTGTGTCTGCTGGCTTGTGTGTATGTCAGAAGGGCATCTATTTTTTGGCTGAAGCCCCTCAGAGGTATTTTCTACTTCCTGTCGGGCTTCGGGCTAAAATAGTTCACCGGGAATTCAGGCAGAATATACAAACAAGCAAGCAGTGACGTTGAGTTGTTCAACACCAAAGATAAAACAGTCCTTCTGCAACAGCATTCTCACTGTAGCATGTTATCAGTGCTGAAGAAACTGTACAGAGAGCCTGAGAAAAAGAACCATGTCAGCCAGAAGAGGCAAGATTATTTACCTTTGGAGATTAAAGAGGCCCTCCTCAGCACCCTTAGGTTAAACACTGCATCCAATTGGGCACTGAAAGTGCTTGAGCCAAAGACAGAGAGGAATGCAGGGGCTCTCATAAAAACACAAACATTTGAGGAACAAGCTCAGCACCCTCTGACACACACACACAGACACACAAGCGGATCTGCATGTCAGCAACCTCCTGAGAAGCAGCACTGCTCGGCAGATGTGCAAAACCTCGCCACTTGTGACCAAAGAGAGCGTCACAAAAAGGGGAAGTGAAAGTTAGCAGTGATATCTATTCACCTTACTAAAGAAATGACTACATAAGTGGATGAAAACCCAACAATACAGTATGCTCCAATGCCAATTTCTATCTTTGGTCCTAAATCTTGGTCCTTATCGCTCCATTTTGCACGGTAGGTTAAAGGGTGGGGATATTCCAAGGATTGCGTCTCTTCTATGCTCTTGTCAGACTGTAATCACATCAGGATCAGTTGAGTCTGTGTTATAGAGATTCATTTATACACTGCACATACTCTTTAATAAGCATTTTGATATTTTTTGTAGATTAGATTCATTCAAAAATGTCACACAACAGAGACCAGGGAAAAATCTACTCACAGCAGAAGCTGTTTCGGAAGCACTTTGGGAAATAGATTTTTATCTAAGGTTTACCACATCTAGCAGCCTTTTAACTGCAGTTACCCTGTTGCGTGTGGCGAGATCATAACAGTCTGATAAATGGGTCTAATGGAGGTCTGATTACCGGCATCCTGCGTGAACAGACTTGGATCACATTTCTATTTATTAGTCAAGCCCATTTTATTTGTATAAAACATGTTAAAAGACCCAAATAGAGACAATACGCAGGAAAATGGTTCTCTACTTTGTCTAAAGAGGTGGGGAACATATTATTTAAGTAATCATTTCCAACTCATCATCACTCCTCCAAGAATGACTGGTAGGGAGACTTTAAACCTTTATGAACTGTGAACTTTCATACACATTCCAGGCAATGCATTATTAAACAGGCTGTGAGTCTTCACTGCGGCTGCTCTGCTTTTGTTTAATCATCTGATGATTATCCCTCCCTAAAAACTGCCGGCTTAGTACATCCTAATACTACTATTTTATCCAATTTCGGTGTATTAAAGTTGTATGAAGTTCCTGGGGGTGTATACATATCCTGTAAAAGACCAGGGTTGGTGTGAGAACATCAGCGGATAGTTTAAAATCTTGTGTTTTACCTTGAATGGTTTCGCGGCGGTGAAGCAGAGAGTTGCCGTGGCATTCCAGTCCCATCAGTCCAGCGAACATTTTTCCATTAAAAAAGGCTGTTTGTGTTGAAAAGTCAAAGAAAGTCAGACCCCGGTGGCACAAGCCTGCATAGAGTTACATCGACCATGTTTTAGAAGAAGTGAAGCCAGGCAAAGCGACTGATCTCATTTCCGTTATGGAAAAGTGAACCCGGGCTGCTATATTTTCCCTGCACACAGTGAGTGACGGGTGAAAACTGCTTCCCAGCGCGCTGTTTTGTCCCTGATGAAAATTTCTTGACACAAACATTTATGGTACATCAGATTCTTACATTTCTCCCCCTGTTGGAAACAAGTGGGTCCCGCTGCGCCTGAACTGACGGTCTGGAGAAAGACTTCACGTCGTGCTGTTCCTTGTGGGGAAAGTATGAAAAACACATCCAGCGGTGGTGTGCAGTGGCAGAAGTACATAGCCCAGGAAAATCTGTCTGTTAGTCGACACATCGATCAGTTGATCAGTAATCCGTTAGTCGCTGCGCCCTTGCGTCATGCGTCGCGTTGGAGCTCCTACGTGTTCAGGAATTTGACTCCAGACTCCTTCAGACCCCCTCATATCCACAGCGGGCACACTGTGGAAGTAGCAGCGGACACGGAACCGGATTAAATAACGCAGTTGTTTATGTTTATATGAGCTGTATTTTAGTGTCACTGAAGCTTGTGGAGGAAATTTATGGGGGAAAATACCATCTCTCTACTATTAAGTCACAAATACCATGAAGTTCAAATGTATACACACAGGATGCGTGTGATTCAGTCATTTAAATCACAGTGTAGCAGGTCTGTACTCCCTTACACATCTTAATGTGTCTCTTTCTTTCGGCACTCAGGGAATCAGCGAGTAGCACCAAACCCTAGACCTCACATGGCGCAGTCTTTTCATCCACCCCTTCACACACCACTCATCCCAGTGCTCCTTTCATTCAGCTCGCCTGGCTCGTGAACAATACTCAGAGACAAAAAGCTCTGTTCAACAGACAGAATGCAGGACGTACTTACACATACCTAGGGTAAGAGCAGGGATGAAACACGTTGCCTGGCATGCAGAGTGCCATCACCTGCTCTTTGTTAAAGATTAGAGGCGCATTAGGTTTGCATGAGATGCATTTTTGGCATCAGCGCACTGCCCCACAGGCTGGCTAGTTTCCAGGAGAAGCCCTTTGACTAACCTCTCAAGTTTTAGCTTAGTTGTCAAGTTTTAGGTTTTGGCTTACCTCTGTGCCATAAGTTTTAAGACATAAGAAACACCATATTATGCGAAAAACCCAGAAAGAAGATGCTAAAATTACACCCGGTGTCTATAAGGGAGCAGATGAAATGTATAAGAATGATCACATCTGTCTTATGTATTGATGTATGAGGGCTTTTATGAAATAATTAAGCAATCAGGAAAAGAGTGACTGCAAGGATAAAAGATGAATTAATCAAAGGATAAACACGTAGCTGTTGACTAATAACACATTAGCTCCTGCTCTGTTTGGTTTAGCTTGCTCTTTCCCTTCATCAGCTATGCATTCAATGCATCCATCGCATGCATTTTGACATCTGCTGACTTTGACCAGCAGATGTCAGACTTCACACAGATATATTAGTTTATCCGCTATAGAAAGTTAAGAAAAAAAATTTTTCTTTATATTTCCCAAAAGTATGTGTACACGTTTTCACTTTTACATCAAACCTTGAGAAATACACGTTTTCATCCAACTTTGATTTCATACATAACCACAACCATAGGCTGACTACGTGTTTCCTGATTTAGTCGTATTCACAAAATATTCATTTGATCCATCATATTTATGTCACTGTATACACAACTATATAGTATCACATTTAAATAATAGCATTCTTTTCCATGCCAGTTTTTTGACTTTCTCCTGTGTATGGAACCAGGAAGTTTTTAAGCATGGCCACGAGAGTAGTCATTTCAAGTTTTATAGTTCTCACTGACAAAGATGTTAAGAGTGGTTTTGGTCTGCCATATTCCAGACAGTAGACTTACAGCAAATCTCTGGATTAGGGTTGTTCCAGGATTTATTTATTCATTTATATAAATGGGGCGCTAAAGTAAATTAGCTAAAGTAAAGAGCGTTACACTTTTAATTCAGTGTAACGCACTGAATTTAAAAAAAAATCAGTGCGTTACACTGATTATAATGTGCACAGGCCTCCTGTGTAATAACTACACAGGAGATAACTACGTCTCCTGTTGCACAAATTAGGAGATGTAGTTACCCAGTAATAATATAATGGCTGCACTTAAGCACAAGATTTAATGGTTTGGTAATGGAACCACTGTGATATGGTATAGTTATAGTTTTACAAAGTAAAGCAGTTAGGAATAGTAAGTAGAGGACTGAGGTTCATACAATATACCCATTCAGTCAAACAGTCACTGCATGTAGTGTTATTTATATTTAGTTAGTTAAATATTCACAGTGAAGCAGAGGAGGATGTTTATTTCTACAGGTAAATGGAGCGTTAGACCCCCTTATCATCTCCTGCTATAATTTCCAGTGCCACCCTTAACCCCCTCTTTAATCACTGGTGGCTGATCATCTCCTTCGTAAACAAATTGCTTTTCTTTGGAGTGTAAAAGGAGGCCAAAACTTTATTTTCCCCGTAAATGTATCTGTTTGTATACACCGTTCTGAAATTGCCCAGCAGATGGCAGACCTAAATTATTTGGACTCTCTCTCTTACAGTCATAAAAAGGGACAAACTTATACAATATCAAAATGATCTAGTTCATCTAGTTCATCAATACAAAACAATTACTTAATTACAAATAGCCTACGTTTTTGTACAAAATAAAATTTGTCAGTCTTGTTTTTTCTAATGTATGTGTGATCAAAATGCGATATGTATACAGACCTAAAGGTGACTAATGTGAATCATAAAATAACATTTTCTCTGAGGTGAAATCTGGCAATAAAATTGTTTTGGCCCTATCGTAAATAAAGGCATCTATTTTCAACAACAGACTATGCTATCATTATTTTCTTAGCATGGTGGCTCATTTGTCACCGTACAATAACAAACACCATGAGGTGAAGCATGATATCAGTTCTCTACCAGGAATATTCCTCCTCTCATTCCAAATCTCACTTTAAGTGTACGTCACTGCACTGGGACGGAGTGTTTGAAGAGGGTAGAAGAAGGAGACAAGGGGTTGTTTGTGAGTATGTGTGTGTGTGTCTGCTGGAGAATAGGGGTGTGCAATGTGCAAAGGTCACATGTTCCTCCTCCACACTGAATGAAGAGTGCAGACAGCCAGTGGGTCTACCTTAGATTATCTGTGTGTGATAGAGAGAGGGAAGGGCAGCGAGAGAGAGAGAAAATAAAATGAACACATATTTTCAAAGCCGCTTAAAGTCTCAGGGAGTATGGCATATTTGGCACAGAACCTTTATTCATGCAAAACAACTGAAGCCATCAGATCTTTATCGAACAAAAGAGAATCCATTGTCTATTGTAACACTGTTGTTATTGTAATAATAAAAAATTAACAAGCATGTCACAAAACACTAGAAACATCAGTGAAATCCCATTAAAACTGCACACAAACATCAAATGGAGCTAAACTAAACCAGACAATGAGACCACAGAGAAGAGCGTCATTGAAGCAGTGCGGGATTAAACCACTCCTTCCTCGGGGTCGATGAGTGTGGTCCGACTGGAGAACACGTCTGCCAGCATGTGTTTGGGGATCTCTGAGCCACGGACGCGTAGGGTGTAGCACGCGTCTTCTACTTTGCCCAGGCTCTGCCGCAGCGTGTGCAGCTTCTTGGACACCTCGTACGGGCCCGTGTTCCCAATGTAGGAGAAACCATCGTGGATCTGCCGCAGGAACTGGCTTAGCTGGAAGGGTGTGTCAATGTCGCCATTGCCGACGCTGCTGATACACATCCGCATCAGCTCCCCTGTTAGGTCGGCCACGCCCAGCAGGTAGTCGGACGACGTCACCTGAAAGGTCAAGACCTGAGCGTTCACCGGCATCGCTTCAGCTGAGCCCTGAATTGGAAAACAGGACAGGAAAGAATACATTCTAAAAAGCTGGGCCTTTATATAAAATGTCAACAAAAACAGAATGCAATGACCTGCAAATCTCTTAACCCCATATTACATTCATAGTAGAAGACAGAAAACTAAATGTTTAATCTGAGAAGCTTATTTTGAATTAGATGGCAGCAAAAATTTCAAAAAGTTGAGACAAGGAGGGAAAAAAGGATGAAAAAGTAAGTGTACTAAAAAGAAACATCTGGAGGAACACTATTATTTGAAATTCTTTTGGGAAATCAGAGCAGAGAGAAACTATTCAGCTTGTTATCAACGCTCAGTTTAAAAACCTGCATCTGTGATGGGATGCATTGGGCACCCATCAATGTCTTTTTCAGGGAATATTCCAGCAATACAATTACAGTTGTATTACAAGTACAACAGTGTGGCTTCAATAGACGGTTAGAAGAGCCTTGCTCCTGCAGTGATCTTCCTGAAGTTGGACTCTTTCACCAGCTAAAAACATCTGGAACATCATAAAATGAAAAATAACAGAGAAAAGACCCAGGACTATTGAGCAGATAGAACCTATATCAGAATGGGACACCATTCCTCTGCCAAAGGTTCAGCTGATCCCCTCAGTTCCCAGAAGTTTATAAACAGCTGTTAAAAGAAACAGGGATGCTACACACTGGTAATTGTGACACTGAGACGTGCTGCTGGCACCAATTTCAAAATTATCTTATTTATTTAAAACTGTGCATTTTCTGAATTTAAACATTTTATATGCAATGCCTTTAATGCAAATGAATGAGATTTAAGTCATATTGTGTGGATCAACAGACACCCTACAGACACCCTACAACTGAAAAAATAAACAGTCACATCTTGCTTTAGAAAAGAAAAAACAATCCAAAAATAAAACCATTAAAACATTAATGGTGAAGTTTCCATATTTGGAGTCTCAAATCTAACGGTGACCTTACAGTGGCTACATCTATGTTTTATTTTTATATACACTCTCTAAGCCAAACAGTTTGATACCAAGAAAGCGACAAAATATATTTTCCAGAACGTCACATAGTTCTTTTAAGGACTTTTTGGGGCTTAAAAAATACTTCATAAATTGTTAATGTTCAGTCAGTCCTCTGTGATTTTACCTTAGGATCTGCCTTCTCTGTGTTCATGAACACCAGCCTGGCGTTGATCTCTTCCAAGCTGATGAGGCAGCGATGGCGGATGTAGTGCAGGAAAGAGACGGCTTCCACATATTCCTGAATCCCTGATTAATTAAAGTACATTAAAATGGATCAGAGTAAAACAATGGCATATTCACTTGATCATTTCACTGTGCTGCTAAAACTGAATGTGGCAATGGCTGGGGCATTTGTTTGCAATTTACTAAAATGACCATGTATCAAATGAGCGTAGCAAGCAGAGCGTGCAGCATCAACATGAAATCTGCACAGTACAGATCACAGATGGAGATAATGATTCAAATAAAACCTGTTTCCTGTCTCTATCTTTTGATAGCACAACAGTGGCTGTTTTTTTTGGTGGGCTAAGATGACCCCTCATTTGTTTTCTGCCCCTGGGTAAACAACAATCCAATAATCACAGGACGGAAGACTTTGTGTCTGAAGTTTACTTTTGGAGCGGCAGTTGAACTTCAAAGAGCCTGCTATCTCTCCGCACTGACCGCAATGCGCTGCACGGAGCCAGCAAGAATACTTTATCTTGACTGTACTCTGAATAGCTTTCACCACTCTGATTATGATTTCAGTCCAGTCACACCAGCGTGTACAGGGAGTGGGCCGAACGACTACACAACACTAATGTGCACGGAAAATATGAAAACTGTCAATCGCAGCTACTTCGTTATTTGGTTTTGTAAAATACATAAATACATTAAATATATCGATGATCATCTATATTATGTCTTAATGATTTCATTTAACAATTTATTTATTATGAATAATTATAGAAAAATCATGGATTTTTTTTCTATTAGTTTCTTAGTAGCTGACAAATTTCACCTGCTGAGACAACAGCAAAATCTGATACTCAGAACTTCAATTTGATAATTACCTTATAGTTAAACATTTGTGTTTTTAAACAAAAGATGTATCAGAACCATATCGCAGCATCAATTCTCAAAGTTGTATGGGTTACATGGAAACATTATGTCAACAATTTGCATTTGATTAACTGGACTGATCTGAACAAGCTGGAACAGAAAAGTTAAAAGTTAACCAAGTATTGCAAAAGCAACATAAAATAGCATCTTAAGGAAAAAGAGAAATAATTGGAAATAAATAAATGACATGAATTACAAATTTATTATCAAAAGAAATTTGAAAAATAAAAATAAATTCTTATCTAATCATCAAAGTATCCAGTGGTAAAAAACAAAACAAAACATTTTTATTCTTTGGCTCTTAACCCGGAGCGAGAGCTTCGGTATTTAGGCCGTTATATTATTGCTTGTATTTTTTGTAATTCCTTGAATGCGCTTTTGTGTGTGTGTGTGTGTGTGTGTGTGTGTGTGTGTGTGTGTGTGTGTGTGTGTGTTAATTCTTTAACCCTTTGTTTCATGTACAACATGTTGGTCATCTTTGTTGTTTTTATGAATAAATTTGGATTGAAAACATTTTTTCTTTAACAGCATAGTTAGCATTAGAAACATTGTTACTTAAAATTGTGGATTAACAGTTTAAGTGAAACTGAGTGGTTTGTAAGTGTGGTCGCAACTTTAAGTGGAGGATTAACTATTAATAGTTACAAACAAAAACAATTAAACTGAGACTTGTTTACTTGGAGTACATAATTTTATAGTACTGTGAAAGAGTCTTTAGCCACTTTTTATTTCTTTAAATTGGTTTTCTCCAGGCTTCCAAAGGTCTTTAAAACCTTAAAAGACCTTTGGAAGCCTGGAGTAGCCATTGGCTACTTTTTCACTTATATACATAACATAATTTCCTTAGGGATTAATAAAGTATTCTGATTTTTAGTCCAGTGCTTTGACCTGATCATTTTCAGAGGAATGTTTTTTGATTGTTAAACCACTTAATGCTGACATATGAATCATTCGTAAATAAAAAAAGCACCTAACTCAATTTTTCCAAGCAAAGTATAAAGAAATGAGGAGCGGCTAAAGGCTTTTGAAAAATACTGTACTTTAGGCTTCGGTCCTCCCAGTGTTTATTTGGCAACTGTTTTCGACTCTTTTTTTAAAAAAAAACCAAAACTGCTTACCAGCTAAACACTGCCAGTAGATCCACGTTCACAGAGGGAACACCACAGTCCAAGGCAGTTTAAATAAGGCTTTGAGGCAGGCAGGCAGAGCCCAGTTCCTGCATTTACTGTCAGGAGTTGTTTATGTCTTTACTGAAGCAGAAGTTACCTTTGGTCAACGAGGCTCGCAGAAACCCTACAGAACATCGTGTCTAAACAGTGACTAAGAGCTAAAAAAGTGGAAATTTGAGAGATTTTACTGGCATGGTGGTAGGAAAAGTTGAGAGGCGAGGGTGCGAATATAGCTTGGCAGGATCAGATCTTGAGTAATGCGCAAACAGTACCGTTGCGGTTTGGCGCACATTCATGTACTGAGAATACTAAGGATTTTTGGACTGAGCTAATGTTTGACCACAGAGCGGTTCACTGAATTGCAGGTGAGCCACGTGAAAAGTTCCACATGTTAATGTGTGTTTGCACTGACTCATAGCAGCTAGAAGGGTAAAAAAAAATAACAACAACAAAAAAAAAAAAAGTGTACCCAAGTGCCACGCTGCTCTGTTATCAGTGGCAATTATGGTCAAATTTAGCCCACAATATCTTTGATGGTCATTATATAAAAAACAGACCCATTACACATGCCTGGAGACTTCTCCTCCAGCCAAGATTATCTGGAGGGCCCGTGCATCGAGCCCAGCCTCAATCTAATAAAGACGATGAAAATGGGGAAAAAAATAAAAGGGCTAATTGGTGGGAACTGCCATTGGTCACGTCGCGAAGGATGCAGCAGTGATTCCTGTGTGACCGCAATCTAAAAATGACTTCCCCAGCTGCTAGATAACAGCTCCCACTCGCTGCCAGTCATGTTTTTCTCCTTCGCTGCAGACATTATGGCTACAGTAACAAAAAGTGGTGCTTATGCTAGTTTGAAAACAACTTTATCAGAAGGCGTGACCATCACATCCAGGCCTGCATCAAGGTCATGCTTTAACACTATCACTGACGTTACAATATGTCTATTGAAGATAAAAGAAAATCATTTAAGTATAAATCATAAAAAAGAAATTATTAATTACATCAACAGATAAAGAAAAAAAATGTAGTTTCATATCTCACCTTAACTCTACATTTCTACTTCTTATTTTGGGTGAGTGACATATCGTCACTCTAAGGCAGCTGAGCGAACCAATCAGAAGAAGCCTTTCTATCAGAGCTGCATTATACAATGCAAGCTAGTTGTGCTAACTTTCTATTGACTGTACTCAATGGCTTTGAATGACCTTTTAAAAGTATATTTATTAGAACCCTTAATGTACTTCATAAAGATTAAAACAGCAAAATACTTACTGCTTAATAATAAGAAGGAGATTCAACAAATGTGAGCTATCATTTTTTGCAAACACCTCTAGTGGAATCTACATCAGATATGATCTAACTGAGTCACACACAAAGGGCCACGTGCCTTGTATCCCATGGGACTGTAATCTAATAAATCCACTTGGGTGTGGCAGGAGAATTTAAACAGCCGATTAACCATTTTAGAGTGAAAAAACACCACTTTCAAAGAATTTAGTTTCTTTTAGAATAAATATGTGCTTTATATATAAACGAAAAGAGGTAAATGACCACTCACCTGGTGTGAAGGCTCTGTGAAACTGATAAATATCCTCTCCTTTCAACTCCTCAGCAATCTGCCCAATCCTCTGCCTGACTCCATCCAGCTTTATGTCTGCCTCGTTCAGGACATCCTCTGCATCTGGTACACTTTACACACAGAAAAAAATGTTAAAAGGTACAGAAAACATATAAATATTTATTTTTGTTTTAGACTTACTTTGTTGCATGCCCACTACAACTAATGCCAATGTATTTATTGTTTTTACTTATCACTTTTAAAGATCATTTAAGATGATTTTCCCCCTGTGAGGCTCATTAAAGTCCTATTACATTTTTAGCTGACGCTGTTCTGAGATCTTGATTGACATTGAATTATATGTTTTGTCAAGATATTTCCATATTATTCCAAAGCATATATTCACACATTACATCCCTCTCAAAACTATATCTGTACTGAATAGAGACAATGTAAGTGATAGGTAGGTTATTTTCAAAGCTGCTGTTTACATCAATGATATTAAAAAGACACTCTGTAGTGTCCAGACAGCAACTACTATCAGAAGCAGGCCCCAGTGAAAAAACTGATGAACAGTTATGTCTAAAGGGTTTAGAACAATGATACATTTTTGTAATTTTGCCTCTGTATACTAACACAGAAGACTAAACAAAACAATCAATATGTGATTGAAGACTTTCAGGGTTAATTCAAGGGGTTTAACCAAGGTTTTGCACAAAATGTGAGTAACTACAGATACTTCTGTCCTGAGCCTCATTTCCTCATATTTTGCTTCAAATGAGCCACACTTGTCATTTTTTAAACTGGTCTTGAGCAATAGTTTTCCAGGCTACTGAATGTTTCTCTTTTGACATTGGCTGCTGTGCATGTCATTTATTTGTGGCTCATCAGAAATGGCCACGGCGGAAGGGTGACTGTCGATAATCATCCACTTTAGTTGTTTTTTGTGGGCTACTTAGTATGTTTTGTCTTTAATAATGTATCAGATTGTTTATCTGGCTTTATCTTTGACAGGTTTATTTTGTTTTCTTTTTTAGCCTAATGATGCCTAATGATCTCTTTTTGCTTTGGTGTTTAAAATTAAAGTGGAAAACTATAAAATCCTAATTTCAACATGTTGAATGAACTTCAGATATCATGTCTGCTGTATTTATCATGAAATAACCTAGGAAGAGGCCTCACCTGAAACTGCCTCAGTCAGTACAATTACCGGGCCTTTTGAGAATGGGAAACTGTGTATAAAAGTGGCGTTAATTCCTACACAATTAATGCAATATTTTTGTTAAACCCCTTGAATTAAAGCTGAAAGTCTGACCTTTAATCACATCATGATCGTTGTTTTAAAAATCCACTGTGCTGGTGCACAGAGGCAAAAGTAGTTATCCCAAAAACTTATAGACCTAACTGTACTAATCTATACGGTGCATATTATTGTTAAGAACACCTACGTGGTCACTCTGTGCAGAAGAAATATGGTTCTCTTGCTTTCAATTGTGACGTCGCGACTAATCTTAACAAGACGCTCATATTTGTCGTGTTTGGTGTCGAGCTCCTGTTGGAAAACTTGAAATACACAGAGAAATGTTTCAGTGCAGGCAATACAACATTAAAACCATTTGGGTGCAAAGTGCAGTGAGAACACTGAGGATGCTGTTACCTTTGAAGGCAGCCATGACAGACGAGGAGGGGTTGGCACTCATTTCGTGCTCCTGCGCTGCATCTGCATTTCTCCGTGAACACCCCTCACCTGGCAGTAGAGATGATGTCATAGTCTTTAAATAATAGCTTCCTCTATCTGCCTCTCAGTCACACGAATAAAATACACTCAAAAAAATGAAACTGGGTGGTTGTTAGATGTACAAGATTCAAACTTGTAATTGGAACGAAATTATTTCATGTTTCTATGGGGAACGTAATTAAATCATGTAGCATCTGCATGAAATTCAACAACTTAATTTGTTCTTGTTGAGATGACATGATACAATCTAGTAAGAGTGGTTAGTTGCCTGGACTCACGAAATTCACAAGATCACATTAGATGCCAAACTGCAGGAAAATCGTTGGCGTTTTAAGAGGCAGACAACTGCACCCACACCACGTGTATGCTATCGCTATTTATTGTGGTTTAACCTGTCAAGGACAAAAACGTACAGAAAAGTCTGCATCAAACCTTGTAATCATAGGTTTTGTTAAGGCTGGATTGACAGCTTGATGGTGTGATGGTTAGTGCTGTTGTCTCACAGCAAGAAGGGCCTGGGTTCAAATCCACAATCTGACTGGTTTGCAGTACGTAATTAGAGTTAGGTTAATTGGCTATTCTAAATTACCCATGAATGTAAGTGCAAATGGTTGTTTCTCTATGAAATCATCAACCCCCATATTGGTTCATTAAGCAAGACTAGCAGTAATTGCCCTGATTAACAAAGTAGTTGTTCAAACAACAAGATTTTATTGTGTTTTCCTGAAGTTTTTAACTTGTGTAGAATGAATTAAAACAAATTTCACTTTACATACTTCAATATGTAAAGTGACATAAGTCAATGTAAGTATACTACGTTGATCCAACGTAATCTGATTACATTAAACCACCAAATGCCAAATGTGTTGGTTTGACATGGTCAAAAATGGGTTATTGTACTTGGTTAAATCACGTGGAAAAAGGTGCCATGATTAAATTGTGTTCCTCCAACAACAGATTTTTTGGAGTGTAGGACAGAAAATTTCTTGTATGTACAAACAACGACAAATAACGACAGTGGCTGCATGGTGAGATTTTTCCCATTCAGCAGCCAATGGCAACTTGTAGTGACCAAATGGCTGCTAAGAGTTTGAGTGCATGAGTGTACAGATTGCGTGTAATTGCCAACCTGACCCCATTCAATCGGAGACTGATAGAAACATTTATTGCAGGTTTTAGTGACAGTGTTGGCACGCATTAGAATCTCATTTTTTGCAGCAAAAAAATACTGAAAGTGAGTTAACTTTATTTAAAATTGTGCATACTTTGCAGTTGAAAAAAGACAAATGCGATACTTAGCTTAATGCAAAAGGTTTAAAAAAAGATAATAATATTGTATCGTCAATGAAGTATTATGATAAAATCCTATCGTAGGGTGACTGGTGATTCGCACTAGTATGTGCTTTAGGCATTTTAATGGCACAGGATTAGCACTGTTTTACGTCTGTTACGACTGAAATGATTTCGTTAACCTGACTTAGGCAGAGTAGGTTAAAACGTTATCATGTATTAGTCCGACTGTTATTTTAGGCTCGCTGGGTAATTACAAAACTCATAAAACTAAACTTGTTATTTTGAAATGATGGACTTACCTTCTCGTTTATTCATAGCTTCGGTGTTGTAGCGCACAGTTTTAAGGGGTGTATTTCGAGAGTTTTAGCCACTAACGCCAGTACCAGTTAAACGTAAAGGCTGAGTATTATTACGATCAAAAAACAAAATAGTTCCGCTTTACTCCGAAAAAATGATGTTCTCTGAGCGATGAATAACAAAATTAGTAGAGCCTACAAATATTTTAACGCGAATAAAACGGTGTTTCCTTGGTTTTAATAACAGGCGTTGGTGCGGACCTCGGTCCATCGCGGGGCTTTTGCGCTGTTTACACGCGTATCAGGAAATTCAAAGAGATGCATTATGGGATACGTAGTTAAATGTCAGCATAAGGAGTTAGTTTTATTACAATGTTTTCCTTATTACTAATTTTTAAATAATCAGAATCTGATTTTAGAAATTTGGCGTAAATATATAACAATTGTATTTAGAATAATAACACAATTTCAATAACAACAATGCAAACATATAACAGCTATATTTATAATAATTACATAATAATCGCTTTTATGACGTTATAACTATTAAGTAAGTTCTTGAAGATACCATGTATACTAATTAGATATTCCCATACCAAACCAAAAAGAAAGATGGGGCACACAGAACTTGTGCAGCCCAGACAATTTCTCTTTCCAGTCAAAATTCAAACGTAGAAATTCTCCAGACTACCACCCTAAAATAACCAGTGTCGCAGATATTCGATGGAATATCTAAGCCAACCTTTAGCGAATTACTCGTCTTTTCAACAAAACGTTCCACCCTGACTTCTTCCACAGAGTGAAATGTCTTTACTGGAAGTCCTGCAGATGTGATTTGCGATTGCTTTCTGTTAACCATCTGTGCATCTTTTTGAATATTGGCCACTGTTGTGTGATGCTTACTCCATACGTTTGTTTTCATTCACTTTTCATGATTATTTTTAGGTCTCAAGTTAAAATTTGGCTTCTCCCTGTGGTCATTTAACATCACCGAGAAGTTGTTTTGTGCATCATATTTTTTTCTTCTTGTTTTTATGTCATTGTCATTTTTTTGTAGTTTTTTTTCCCCCTTTTTGTAGTAACACCTTTCATCTTTTTACAACCACTCTCTTTAAGTCACCGGTCTGTCATAATCCTAAGTTTCATAAACTGCACGCCACCCAACTTATCTGTCTATCATAACAACAGCAAGCTCTTTAACTTTTTGTTTGTGCGAAAGGAATTTCACCTATGCGAGCCAGGAATGAGAACACAACACCGTGCTGCTGACTGGAGATGCCTTCAGGTGCTCCCTTCAAGCTCCTACAAACTGATTTGTGCCAAAAACTGGTTTCCGATTCTTCTGGTTTTATTATGTCTTTTTTCTCATAAATACACTATAGTCAACAGGAGTCACGAAGGGGTTATATATAAAACAAAGAAACGACTTGTTCTGCAAAAAATCTTTATGACCTCGTCTTATTGCATCAACATCATGATTATAATCGAGTCCCTATTGGCCAATTAAAATATCTTTATAGAAGTGTGATGTTCTTGCCATTTTAATTTTAATGACACATTTGACTTGCAAGTGGGTAGCTTCTGTTTCAGTAACATCACAAGGTGACAGGGCTCAAAACGATTTGCTATCATTCATAAGTGGTATGTTTAGCAGATTAATAGTGGTTTGCAGCAATGTAAATACCTCCAATTATGTTTTTCTTTTTATTATTTTGCGGGGGCAAATACCAGAAATCACTTTTCGGCACAGGTTTTTAGATGCTTCTTTTGCTTAATATAGAATAATTACAGCAGCACAACCACACGCAGGTAGACAAATACTCATCAGAATATCTGGTTTCTTACTTTATGATTTAGGCTATATGATACTATTGCTTCGATAGGAAATGCGCACAAAGCGAGTCAGTGATGCTTGAAGCAACACTTGCCATATAGCCATATCTCTTTTGCTTGTCCTTTCCACAAATCTGTAAGCGGTTTGTGTCAAATTTAAATGACAGCGCTACCTTTAATTTGCCATTACACAGTATTGCAGTGTTACAGTAAAGGTGAAAGTCAGAAAGAAAGCAACATTGGATTTATAACCTATTATACTGGATTGCGTACTCAAAGTATAGAAGTATAATCATGCATTTATGTCCTTTCAGTCTGTTGCACATTTTGTTCATGCCTATTACTGCATGGTTGGTGGAGCTTATTTTCTGCACTGTTAGAGAACATGAATATATTGCATAATTGAAACAGGGTAACATATGTACATCACTATTTACCGACTGACCAGAGGCTCATGCTCCCTTTATACCCCCGACGAGACTTGAACATGAACTTCCACGTGTCGCAAGCACGACACTTTTTCACCGCAATCTGTTTGTCCGACCGCACCTGAAAGCAGCACGAGAGAGGCGGTGCCTTTGTGCTGACGTCAGAGCGGGCCGGCCCTCGAGCAGGGCTGGCTGAGCACACTCTGAGCGGCGACATCCATTACCCCGGGAAGGAGAGCTAGCTTGCAAAAATGCCTCCCAAAGACCTCGACCCACCCCTAAAAGCTGGTCCGTGGGCGCACGTTGTTGTGTTATTCCACTGACACACGAGGCAGAAAAGGACATGAGTGCGATAAAATGGCAGGGTTTTGAATGTTTGGTTCCTCTGGGTATCAGCGTGGCGTCGGCGGCGGGTCGTTTCCAAAGTTGTCGATTAGCAGGGCGCGTGAAGGATCGGTATTAAAGGAGCAGTACGCCTCCTGTATCCTCAAAACATGGAGAAGCCGCAGAGCGAGCTGGACCGAGACCGACAGTACTGTGAACTTTGCGGGAGGTTTGATAACCTTCTTAAGTGCGGTAGATGCCGCAGCTCCTTCTACTGCAGCAAGGAGCACCAGAAGCAGGACTGGAAGAAACACAAGCTCATTTGTAAGGAGGCGGACAAGCCGCAGCCGCCCGCACAGAAGCCCGAGCAGGCACCGCCGCCCGGGGACGACGAGGCGCCTGAGAAATGTCGAGAAGAGCAAAGCTCCGAGCAAGCGGACATTGCAAACACAAAAGCACTGAGAATTGAGGTGAGAGCTGGACATGATATGTCCGACAGCACCGCCACACCTAACGGACAGAGCAGCTTATCCCCGCAGAAACTTGCCATGGAGTGCATAGTGCCGTGCATGAATAAGCACGGCATCTGTGTGGTGGACGGCTTTGTAGGAGCAGAGATCGGGCTGGGCATTCTTGAAAATGTCAAGGCCCTGTACGAAACTGGCAAGTTCACAGACGGTCAACTGGTGAGTCAAAAGAGCGACTCCACTAAAGATATCCGAGGGGATAAAATCACGTGGATCGATGGCAAGGAGCCCCGCTGCGAGAGGATCCAATTTCTAATGAATCGCATGGACGACCTGATTAGACATTGTAATGGCAAACTGGGAAACTATGCGATAAATGGAAGAACAAAGGTAAGTACGAAGCACACTGCGCATCTACTGCATTCATCCTCCAGGAGCCAGAGGCTTGCTGGTGTGACACCTGCCACACACACTACAAGGTCAGGGAAGCAGCAATACTCTGCGTGGGGATAAATCAAAAGTACCGCAGGTTTTACCACAGGGGTGCATCATTCTGCATAAGCTTTTTTTCCCTCCCACTTTGTCGTTAAAGCGCTATTAGGTGTAATAGATCAACCCTGTTTGCTAATTAGATTCGACTTCGCGGGTAAGAGGCCGGTGAGTCCTCTTCTGGCTTTGCTCTGAGTCAGAAAGGTGATTGCTGGTGCTGCTCACATGTTAATGGTTTTGTTTTGGACGCACGAAAAGTGTGCACAGACAGCGCACGTGTTCGGTCGCCATGGCAATAGAAAGACACCTTCAAATCATTGCTTTAAATAAAAGCAATACCTCAACCAATAAGAAAGATTAAATTTGGATAGATCACGTGTCTGCAGCATCTTTGAATCAAATGAAATCCAGCTGAAATCTAATGAAAGCAAAGCACGAGGCACATTGTTCTAGCAAGCAGCTGCAATCATATGCCATGCTGGACTGTTTATTCTAGCCTAAAATGATAAAAAAAAAAAAAAAAGTATATTGATCCTAGTTCAGATGTGTAAATAGTTTAGCTTTCTGATGCCTACAGAATATATTCCTAAATCCATATTATCCATAGATTACTGCTCAAATCCAGTCCTCACCTCTACAGGCTGCACTCCCTCCATTAAGTGTGTATTGTTCATATTTTGAATGACTATTGGTTTTTAGATGTGTTTTGTAGGTGTTTAATTATGTTTGGTGCTCTATTTAAAATAAACATGATGGGGAAAGCATCAGATATAGAAAGCAGAGTTTCCAAATTAAAGATCAGATTTCTCTGAAAGCACCTTAGTAAGCAGTGAATAGCAGAGCTATATGTTGTAACAGACTGCATTAGTTTCAGGACAGTCATTCTGACCAGTGACACGACTAACACAGTTAACACATGCTGTCACATGCACAAACAATGGAGACAGTCCAGCTTATCACACTGAAAAAAATATGTTGTTGGATTTACTTAATTCAATAGTGGACATTTGTTGCACACAGATGTTTTGGTTTGGCAGCAACTTAAACAATTGAGTTAAATTAACACAATTTATTCATGTTCAATAAACCTGTGCAATTTGTGTTGATAAAATGTGACTTAAACATGTTTTGATGAAGTAATTTGAGCTCTTGGAATATTTTAATCCTTCACAATTTTCTCACTTTATCCCAACACGATTCAGTAACTTTTACCCAATACTACTTGGTCACTTAAATACTACATGTTATCTTCAAATTACATTTTGCTATTATATTCTAGTATCAAATACACAATTTTCAAATGGAGGCCTTATAACAGATTGTATTGTTGTCTTCCAAGATGGTTGCTGGCATCCACCAGTAACCTTTCAAAACAAAATGTCTAATTTCACTGCATTGACAGTAGGTAAAGAATTAAACTGACATTACTCCTCTACTGAATCTATATAAATCAACAGTTAAATAATGTCAGTTCTTCCATTCTTCAATTATAACTAAACAATTTGAGGTAATGTTAGTTTCCTTTAACATTAAATTAGGTTACTGAATTGGCAAACACCTTCCTATTAACACTACCCATTTTACCCCAATAACTAAAGAAATTAGCACTTGCAGGTCAAAACCTTTATTCAAGAGACGCAAAAATAACATTGATACAGTGACTGTCAAAAATTACAGCACTGATCATACTGTGACATCTTGGTTCAAAACAGCACACTTAGAAATATTCAACGTTCTTTACTTCAACTGAATGAAACTGAAAATACCATTTCACACAACCCATATGGGATATTTAGACTGTATAACTGTTCACGCTACATCTCTTCACTAGTAAAAGAAAGAAAAATTACAAAGAGAAATTGAAAAATGCTGCCAAACAGACAAACAGAGAACTTGTACAGAGCAAAAGGAAAAACAAACAACAACAAAAAAAAAACAGCCCTGTCCTCATGGCAGTTGCAGAGTATATAAAAATCTGTTCCTGGAATTGAGCTTCAAAAATGCAGCAGAACAAGTGTGAGATTTAAATGTCCTCTCACCTAGAGCTGATCACCTCGCATGCAAAAACGTGAGCTTTCCTTGCAGGAGCAGTTCTGTCTTAGTTGTGAGCTTTTCTTGAGAGCTGAGTTGCATCCAACTCCATTACCACCCTTTGAATCACCTCAAAAGTGTAGCAGAGTTGTGATGGGTAACTCAAATTGAAGGAATAAAAAAGGTCCAAACAGCATGGCTACTGCAAAGGTCACGTTATCCAGATCTTGAAGAACTACTATACCCTCGATGATGATGCCAACATCAGAAAAGTCATTGCCTGGCGCATCTCTGGAGACAGATGTTCATTGTGGTTTTCTCAATCTGTGCAGTGGCCTCAGTCAAGTCCTGGTTAAACACAAAACATTTTTTTAAGATTCCTTTTTAAACTCATCTCTTTTGAATCTACCAGTTCTAATGTTAGAGTAATTTAAACCATTGCAAGCAACATAGTAAATAGCTATAGCCAAAGAGTGGCCTGCCATGCTGCCACTCATGGTCTAACAGGGTTTCTAAGAGGGTGAAAAACATAATAATTTCAAATGCTTTACATTAGTTTTTGTTAGAAAGACACCAGCCCATCAGAAATCCAGGTTATGTCACTCAGAAGATGTTAGAATTTAGACTTTCAGCCCCACAATTTGGTTAGCTGTTGGTCAGTTGGTCATTTTTTTTTCAAACAAAAGCTAATGTAAATATCGGTGGGATTTTCCTTTGTTCACTAGAATGACAAATTTAAAGTTTTTTCACACTGATGTGACCCCTAATACAGGGGTGGGGGTGGGGCCTCAAGGGCCCGCGCCGAGTTCACTACCAGGCCTCATGTGAACTTCAAGACATGTTGACGAGGTAATTTAGCCATTTAAATCAGCTGTGTTCGATTCAGGATACAGCTAAAACATGTAGGACACCGGCCCCTGTGGCCTGGAGTTCCCCACAATATGTTTTTCACTTTGTGGCAGAGTCATCAAAATGGATGGTTTTACCACTTTCATAATAGGGGGTTATGGAGAAAAAGTGGAGTGTTTGGACCCTTGTGTGACAAAATTAACCTTGTGTTTTAATTTCAGTACTGGAATCACTTAGCCAAATTATTAAAGAGGACTACTGGTCCTAACCAGTCCAATGAGGATCAAGTGGATAACTAAATGCATTTTTAAATGTTGCAAAGCCACAATCTACTCATAAAACACTCACCATGAACTCCTGCACCAAGATGTTGCAATTGTCTTTCACACAGATGCGGAGCACTTTGATGAGGGACTCCCTTCGAGCATTAATGTCATCCTTAAGTATTATAACAAAGAAAACAGAGATTTGTGAACTCAAAATTTTCAGTAGCACAGAAGAAAATGATACCAGACAAAAACTCTTGACTTTTTAAACCAGTCAACATGCAACACCAGCATCTACAAAGCAATACCAAAAGTTCCTGTTTGACATCAACTTTATGGATATATAGTTTCCAGAACATATATTTTAAAAAAAGATAAAAATTTTCTCAGTGGGCCAGTAAATGCATGATGAAAATTATGGCATCCTTTCAGTGGAATCAGTACTCACAGGTAATAGTTGACTGTTTCAATGGATGCAGCATGAAAATCTTTTACTGACCTAATGCAATACATATACACTTTGTAGTTAAAGAATTTTAAAGTTCTTACTGTCATCATGGCAGCTACATCCTTTAGCTTTGTGCCCTGTTCCCCCGATCACTTTGCAAACACTTTCAGCAGACTGTCAGAGAGAAACTCAGCTCCGTCAGAAACCTTGACTGTAAAGGCATGGTTGGGATGCACTGGGATGCTGCATTTTATCTGAAACGACATAAAATTATTTTGAAATAACAGCAGGCACTGTGCTTGGTTAATCAGTAATGTTTTGTTGAATAAAACCTGTGTTTCCAGATCTCATGGGATTAAAAAAAAATCCAAAGATGTTTGTTTCTGATTTGCAACCCAACAACCCACAAGTTACAACCTCATTTTAGTTCAAGTGTGCATTAATGTGAGCCCAGTAATCACCTTTCTGACAATACATACAGGTATAAGTTAAACCTATGGCAGATTTAGGATTTCTCAGTTGTATTAATAGGTGTATTAATTAAAATGGTCTGTTTGAGTATGCATGCACCTAATAATTATAAAAAACCTATTATAATTAAGTTACAGAAACCTTAAGCAAAAATAGAATATACTTTCTCACCATAACACCTTGAACCCACAATCCATCAGCTGACTCCTGGTGAAATGCAGAATAGAGGTCGTCTCTCAATCTGCAGCAAAAAACCCTAAAAACAAACAAAAACAAAAGGACAGCAGGTGAGGGCAGGAGGGGTAGGGATGTAAGCTAGCATAATGCTGCTGATGATATTAGCTAAAGCTGTTCAATGTCCAAAATCTCACTAACACCACGGTGCAGTAAATACACAATGTAACTGAAGAGTCAGTTGACAAATCTATTCACACAGAAAACCAAATTATGTTATGTTATGAGTTATGTGCCAAAGACAAATTCAAATGAAAAAGCGCCAATTCTTTGACAACAGATAAAACAGCAAATAAGCTAACAGCTCTTTTTTTTTAGCATGTTACATGGCGACACTCTAGACGTTTAACTACATTTGGCTGAAATATGGTAAATATTAATTCAAAAAATCAAGACATACCAAAAAACGTAGAGTTGACTGCTCGACTTGACTGAGATGGATGCCTTTTTTAAACCACGATCCAAAGCCCGCGAGATGAAATCACGCGTGGTTTCTCGAGATTTAACGTTGCTATATTATTGACTTACTTCACCTGAACATGATATGAACAATTTAATACACCCTTTCTGCATATCATGTAGTTTTTACACTATATAGTTACATTTAACTTTAAAACATGAGGCAATTGTGTTAAATACATGCAAGATGCTTACATAAATCCAAGAGATGGCCAGTCCCTTTTTTTCAGTGCAGAGTGTATATATTGCATTCATATGTTTTTACTTTAGTTTTTATTTTTGGTAAAATGTGAGTGATGTGAAGAAGCTGCAACCATGTGGCAGAAACCAGCCCGAGGCCCCATTCTACTGAGAATTTACTGCAGCTCACTGTGACCTCTGACCTCGCTTTAGTGGTGACAGGTTGTGGTGATAAGTTCAGTGTCACGTACATGTGTCACACGACATATTTGGTTAGGCAGCATTCCTATACTGAGAAGAAAACCTGCATGTTTCAGGGGGGAAAGGAAGCTGTGGGTAGCTTCTGTTTCACTAAAATGTGTTTTCTAAGAACTTGTTTTTAATTGTCGGATGTCCTCGTTTTTTCAGGCTGAGCAGCTAGAGTTCAGAAGCTCTCCCGACACCTGGTTTGTTTTTTCCTAACTGTTAGTGCTGTCTAGTGGATAAAAATGGTTACGTGTGACCTGCGACTCTTGACAGATCTGGTCACCATGGCCTTATAGCATAAGACTTTATTATAATATTAGAGAAATAAATCAACTTTGTAGTCACACACCTCTCACACAGTTGATGGAGTGGATGGAGCCAACACAAATATCTGCTCTGTTGGTTGAGAATAAATAAAAGCTGCTGAACTGTGAAACAATTTTTTAAATGATTTTTGTTAATATTATAATCTTGATTGTTTAATATAATTATTTATTAACTTAACATCGAGCTGTTTGAGATTAAATCAGTTTTTCAGAGCGATTTCTTTAGTTTTTAAATTGAATTCAAAATGAAAAAAATAAATAAATCAGTGAATAAGAGGTGAGTGGGATACATGGCCTAGGTTTATGGCTAAACTGACAGGTATTTTTGACCACAAAGTCTTTTTCACAAGAGTTAGGGTTTTCTACCTACACCACAGGAAGCTTGCTGCTGGTGGAGGCTGTGCCGGCAGTGGGCTCATACACTTTAGGACGGCGGTCCCCAACCTTTTTTGCGCCACGGACCGGTTTATGCCCGACAATATTTTCATGGACCGGCCTTTAAGGTGTCGCGGATAAATACAACAAAATAAAACTAGTACAGGTACCGAAAAAAAAAGAAAATTTATTCATAACACACGTGAAAAGACCAAGGAAAACCGAGTAAACGATAAAAATGATAACAAAATAACGCTGAAAACCGATAAAAACCCTGAAAACTATACATTTCACACCTGAGCCTCAACTCTCGCGGCCCGGTACCGGTCCGAGGCCCGAGGGTTGGGGACCGCTGCTTTAGGAGACCTGCACAGCAGCCGTGAAGTGAAAAACGAAGAGCTTAAGCTCACAGCTTTACTTTCTCCAGATAAATCACTAACACTTTGAAACTGGTTCAAAACATTGCGCACTAAACCAGTAGGTATTTTTTACTAAAATATAAATATAATATAACATAAACTTTCTGGTCATTTGGGGAAATGTAGGGTTTTTTTTTTATATTGTTTTGTCCAAATCGTGTGTAGATTAAACATGATTTAACTGCAGAGTTAACAAACACCATATATTGGAATCAGCACATTTTTAGAATAGTTTAATGATACGTAAACATTGTGGCCTTTAAAAAGGTCAGATTTCTTACAGAGGTGCTATTAAAATCTGGTACATTGAAAAAAAAAAGATTACAAAAGATTTAAGGTCTTATTAACAGTTATTGCATCTATGGTTGAGCCATATTATACCGTTCACGGTAATACTGGTACAATGTAAGGCAACGATAAGAAAATAAAATTGCGATAGAATATGGGTAAAACGCGCATGCCAGTGCCTTTGTTTTCATACGCACATGGCCGAAAAAGCGTGGCGGCAACGGAGAAGGGGGAAAGCGGATCGTTGAGTGAAACGGATGAACCAGAATTGGTTTGTAAAAATGGTTCCACTTCACCAAAGCACTTTTTTTTTTTGTAGAACATGCAAGCGGGCCGTCGTTATTGTCGTATTTGTCGGACTAAGGTGCTCGTAAATCTGGGAGTAATCTGGGTCCAAAACCCCATTCTACAGGTCCCAAAGTCAAACGAACACTGCGGCACACTGAGAGTTAAAAACTGTCTAAATTCTTTCATCTTTAATATAACGATCAGCATTGATGCTTTACCAGGTGTAATAATTAAGTTTAACATCCAGGCATCCATGATGAGTTAGAAGTTAGCAGGAAGTTAGCGGAAGTTAGCTCGCTAGTTACCTAAGCATGATATAGCATGTTCTGACTGAGAGATTTCTGAACAAATTAAAACGTACAGCTCTGCTATCACCTCCAACATAAATGAAGACAGAAAACCAAACAGCAGTGACATTTGTAGGGTTACTGAAGTTGGGCTAGCTGGTATATAATGATGTGCTACGTGATCGCTAGCGACACAGCTATGTTAGCATAACATAAACAGTGAAGCTGGAGGATGAACGCTAACTTTTTTCCACTCGATAAAAGTTAACGTGAAGGTTCCTGATGGTTAGAGACAAATGCAATCTCATGGCAGGATGCTGTAAACGGACCAAACTTCCGTCAGGAGAACAACTGAGATAATCCATCCACAATACGAGGTTAGTCATTAATATACTGCAACAACATGGGAATAGAGCAGCTGTGATAGAATACAGCATTAATGAATCAATGGCACAGAAGTGGAGGAAGAAGAATGAGTAGAATAAAGTTTGATTTATCTGACTGCTTTGTTTCGCTTAATGTGCCTTATAATCCCGTGCACCTTATGGTCCGAAAAATACGTATTTGACTTTTTTATTTGGCACACTGCAGTTTAATGTTGCAAAGCACCTCTTTTTAACTTTAGTTGATATTATACATGGTTATGCTCAGGATATTTTAGCCCATTTCTACTGGAAATGCCTTTTGGTTAAACTTTCAGCAGGGAATTTGCATTTGCACTGTTAAATTTTTATATAACTTTAATGCATATAAAAAAAACAACTGCTTGTTTAAGTGAAAATAAATGGATGGGTTTTGTTGCGCTAGTAAAGTTGTGGAGTTGTATTTTGTCTCGCATTAACTATATCGTTATAGCAAATTTTCAGATATATATTGTGATAAATATTTTTGGCCATATTGCCCTGCTTTAATTGGATCTAATGGTCTTTTTCTTTATGCCACTTAAATTAAATAATTTTTCCATCCAGTTAAACATTTAAAACAGAAAAATAAATTAAAAAAAGTTTAAAATTAAGTTTATATTTATACATTTCATCCTAGTAACTTGAAATTTCAGTTTATCATCTAAAAAGTTTGAGTTGCTAAGTTTAAATTTTGAGATAAGTTTGACTTATACATGGCAAAATAAATAAAATTTAACAATTAAATGTCAGAAAACAGCCTTTCATAGCTCTTTGAGTTTTACAATAATTTCATTATTTAATATCCTGATCTGCAAACTTATTTTTTATCTTTTTACTCTTTTGCATATAAAAACAAAGCTCCAACCTTCTGACAAACTTTAAGCAGTTTTGCGGACTTCTTTGGTCTTTGACCTTGAGATGTATTTGTCACATCTTTTTAGAGGGAAATAACAGACTATACCAGAACTGGAATTAGCACTTAAAAATGATACACTAAGAGTTGTCCCTGATCTACATTTGTTACATCATGTTCTGTTATAACAGCCCTTGACATTTAAAGGCTCTAGTGGTGAAACAGCCCACATTCGAGTCTGTGGCCTTTACTCGCTCCAGGTACTTGTTTTTATGTGCTGGTACAGCTCTAGTTGCCGTATGCTGTTATTTTTAGGTTGCTTCTCCTGTCCAGTCGGTCCCCCCTCCTCTCCCACCCTTGGCTGTTTCTTAGTGGGCCTAAATGTTTTGGAGAAAGCACATTATTTCAGGTTGTGCTGTTGATCCATGCAGCTGGCCGCTCACTCACACTCTACTGAGAACTTGACTTCCTCGCCTACTGCCCTAGTTGCCTTGGCAAACACACGGCTGGACTGTGACCAGCAAATATCAGCATGACTTGCACAAATGGAAATGCTGCAAGTATCAATGGCTCAAAGGGATATGACACAATGTAAGCACAATTCGCATTGGGAGAGACAGAGGAAAAAGATTTTCCCCAAATAGTTATTAAATGCTATTGTTTCCATTTCCCCCGTTCACTTGATAACACTGTGGGAAGTTGCAGGCAGTTGCAGGCAGCGGGACATGTTCGTTTCTTTGCAGATCCAGCATGTTGAATGCTCTCTGATACCATTTAAACATTATCCGGAAACCTAAAGAAGCTTGTAGCAGCAATATAATTGTCCTGTTACTGACTTATTTCACGCTACTGTTAGTCTGTCTTACATGATAAAAGAATAGCCAGCTAAGCTAAGGCTCCATTATAAACACCCATACTGCTACTTTTCAAAGTTGACATTATTAAAGTTATGCCGTTCACATGAAACGTGATAGCCGTGTTAAGCATGCTGAAATATGACTCAGTACTGAATTTAAACACTGTACATACTGTAATGAGGTCCCACAGCAGCTTAAGTTTTCAAATATAATGCAGCCCAATACACACAAGGGAGATGTTGCTCCTGATTTGTTTGTTTTTTTTGGTCCTTTTTTTCATGTCATAGTGCAAGGCTGCACATATATGGATTCCAGCTGCATTACTGTCTCAAACATGACTCTTTATTGTGAAAAACAATGGGTCAGCTGTGGAAAAAACATCCCCCTGTAACATAACTGTAGGCAAGACCTAGAGACAACAACAAACAAACAGTTTTCTGGGCTTTCTTTCTTTTAGTGCTTCCTTGTGTATGCGATAATTTGTTGTTTCAGCAAGGAATACAAACCAGAGACATCCCATAGATATAATTTAATTGTGTGCATTTGCAGGTTTTGTTAGTGTTAGTTGTCTGTAAATGCATTGAAGTTTGGTAATAGACTGTTAGATTAAAGATAAACATTTAAAGATGTTGTTCTTGCTTTTTATAATGTCTTTGGGCACTAATTGATTCATCAAGAATACATTTGTAAATTGTCAAGAAAAGGACGACTCTAAGGAAGTTTAATTGAAAAGCTGTTACTGACGTAGACTGTGAGCATGTAATACGGTATGTGGTATTGCGATTTTCCGTTGTTTTTTCAAAATCTTTTCCTCATGCTATGAAATCATCTTGTCAATTCATTAATTTCAAAGCTGTTCAACTTAAACAGGACAGAACTGGACTAATACCGCGGAAGCGCTAGCTGGTAGTCGGGCCGTACGCGTGTCTTTGTGCAGTTGAACATAATCCACAAAGTCTGCTTGTAGTTGAAAAACAAACAGGCAAACATTTGTTTTCACAGTCTTGAAATACAGTGATCCGTTTGAATGTTCCTGTACACTGCAAACACGGTAAGAAAACTGTTTTACTCCACAGCTAGTTAAAGCCCTGTTACTCCACACTGCCAGTCGTGAACGCTCCCCCCGTGCACAGTTGCCATGTATTAAAGGAACAGTACGTAAAAATTAAATAAGGAAAAAGTAAGTAAAAACTGAAATTCCCCATTATCTTACACTTATCCTTATCCAAAATGATTCAAATTATTAACAAATATACACTCTGTGCAGTCTGAGTAAACTAAGAGATGATTAGACCTTTATCTTATACATGGACAGACCCCTTCCCTATCAACAGAGTTTGATAACAGTGTTTTGACGTTGTTGGCAGTTAGTTGCTTTTGTCATTTGTTCTGTCACAGAGCGACGTGTGGACATGTGCTTTCAGAAGGAAGTTGACCGTTGACCTAAATTTTAAAGCTGTACAGAGCGAGTAGACAAGAGGAAGTCATGTGACAGTGGTCCTCTGAGTGCTGGGGACAGCTATACATTATGCTATAGGCTCCACGAGCTGCTCATTCCATCCGCCTACAGTACCAGCTTGACTTAAGTGCAGCACATTTCATGCCTGGTTTTATCCTGCTTATTGTTTAACCATCTCACTGTTGACCAGAAATAGTCTAGGAATTATTCAGCGCTCAGGCTCACCCATCATGGTCACGTATCCCCTCTCAAAGCCTGTAATCCATCTGTGAATTTCTTCAAATGCTCATGATACCATTCTTTTAATTAAAACCATAATGTGGTCTAAGCCGTGTAGAGTGATTTCTAAATCAGTGTGACATACCAGAGAGAGGGATGAATGCATCTAATTTAATCCAGCATTTGTTACAGTGTCGTTTTCTTGAATAAGTGCTCATCAGTTAAAATGAAGCTGTTAAAATATACATTTTATTAAAGCTTTAAGCGCACATCCATCCTTCTGTTTCCTATCACAGCTGTCTAAGAGCAACACCTGGCCATGATCCAGGTGGAGCCCTGAGAAAGAGCTCTTTGTTTTTTACTACTTGCAACCATGAGCTTGAAGACAGGAAGGATTTATGATGGGTGGAGAGTGATAGTAATGGTGGTTTTAAAAAAACAAATTAAAGCATAATTAGAATTTTTTTATTTTAAATAGAAAAAGACAGTCTCAGGGGATCACAAGCTGATGTATTCCAAGCCCGGATAAACAGGATGGTTGTGTTCGGGAAGGGCATCTGGCATAATGTCAGTGCCATATCAAACATGAACATCCATCCACTGTGGTGACCTACAGTGGAGCAGATGAACATATTTTTGCAAATTAGATACTTTAATAATTATAATTGCCTCTTTGCAACAGTAAATGAAGGCTTCAGCTGTTATTTAAGTCATGTTTAATATAGATGTAGATTTCACTTTCTGTCCTTTACTTAGAAAGCCAATTTTTTTAACTCATATCTTGACATGTTCAACTGTAACATATCAACATGCTGCATCACCCAGTTTCAGAATGAGTTCACATGGCTCTCACACAGTTGATGGAGTGGATGGAGCCATCAGAGGTCAGATACAAATATCTGCTCTGCTGGTTTTTGGGCTGTTCGATATAACGATATATATCGGATGACGATATAAAAACATCTATTGTTTCATTTTACGCAATCGTTTGTTTCGTGGTGTCGCAAAATAAACTGTTTACGGCAATATTTTTTCACCGTTCTGATGGTCACTGTATTGGCTATATTAATTTCTTAAAGTTCTCTCTTTCTCTTATATGTAATATAACCACACTACAGACAGACAAGCGTTTGTTTTTATGCGTTGTCGTTAGCAACAACAACGGTAAAACCACTGCGTGTCCGCTTGTTCCACATAAACCTTTCACAATAAAGCTCAAGATCCTGTTGAGACTTTTCAAAATAATCTGAATCATGTGAAAGATGCAGAGTGTTTACGGATGAGAAGCAAAAAAGAGCCGTCAGGTGCTAAAAAATAAAACTTAGACTCAAACATTAGAACAGGCTTTTCCCCGCAGCACGCTGTGTAATAAACATGTACTAACAAAGAAAACGGCGGCTGTTACAACTTATGTCTAAAAATGTATCATTTCAGGCATCGGTTAAAACACTCGACTCCAGGTACACGATGCCCAGCTGGAAACACTTAACACAAGTCGAGCTGCCCAAGATTCACAGAATTTACAGAAAATGTTAAATTTTTGTGATTTATATTGTTATCGGACGATAGATGTCTTAATATCGGGATATGAGATTTTGGTCATATTGCACAGCCCTAGTTGGTTTTCATTGAATATAAGTCAAGGCTCTTGAACTCTGTGAAGAATCATAATGATTTTAGTCAATATTGCAATTGTGATTATTTAATATAATTATTTATTAACTTAAACATCAAGCACCTCTCGATTTTTGTAACCTGTCGCGTTTTGCTGCCACAGCTGGGTTGAAGACTCAAGTGTTCAATCATGTCAGTTTTTATCACCATTTTAAGGATATTTCGGTACAGAAGATTAGAGGGTCACTGATTGCACATGTTTTATTATATCAGCTCTGATGTGATAGTATTGTCTGAGTGGAAACGCCTTTCGTTCAGGAGAAGACAGCAGCGGCTGTCTGCGCCTTAATGGCAAGCATAAATAGACGTGGCTTTAAAAGCCGTTAACAGCGGTGCATGAAGCGATCAACATGGTGGGCACACTGGGCCCTTTAGGAGACACTCACAGCAACCATGGGTGAACAACAAGGCGCTGAAGCTGACAGTTTTACTTTCTCTAGATAAATCTTGTTCACCGAAGGCTCTCTTTTAGTCCTCGTGGCTGGAGCTGCACTAAACAGTGAGTGAGCTTGAGATTTAAAGGAAAAGGGTGGGCTCGATTTATGACGCAAGAAAAAGTGAGAGCTTTATAGCAAAAATGAATAGTAATAAAGAAAAGTTATCCTTTATTCCCCCTATTGGTTTTATAACTCAGTTAATTCCACTAATATGAATAGACACAGACTGACTGACTGCAGGGCCGTTTTGGTCTGTCACTGGATCCCAGACCTTAAAGCACTTACTTAAAGCAGCTCACAGAGATCAGCATATGCATTTATCTTTAGTTCGCCAGCGGGAGAGTGTGCTGAGATATACAGCGCTTTCAAGTTTAAACAATTCCCCTCAGAATATTTGCGTAACAGTACCAGAGAGTGCGTTTGTGTTTCCACTGCAACATGTGGAGGTTAAAGGGTAGTGTTGCTGCTGCATACGTCCCTCAATTGTTCACAGCCTGCCATAAAGAAGAAAAGAGTAAACTGGGCCATTACTTTAAACAAGGATTTCCTCTGAGGCAGCACCACTCTCGGACAGATAAAGCAGTGAGCTATCCTGGGCCAAAACTCAAACTGCCGTGGTTCCCACACTCCTCTGTGCTACAAGGTCTCCATCCCAACTGTTTGTACTCATGTTTGGATAAGCATCTCTTATGTGAAGTGAGCGGACTCCTTGCAGCTTTTCCATTTTTCTCCACCCCAGTTCAAGGCTCACATCCTGAGTTATGTGTCGACACAGGGTGAAAGTTCCCTAATGCCATGTGTAGATGCATTTGTTTCACAGGTCTGTTTTAAGCAACTGTCCTTTATGTTTAAAGCTGTAACCAGTTTTTAGTTTGAGGACATGTTCTGGTAAATGTATGCCATTCTGCTGAATTTCTTAGTTATTTCCTTTTTTCTATATAGCAGCACTTTAAATGTTTGCATTAGCATTTCATTTTCCCGACAATGTTTAAGGCACCATAGTTTAGTTAATGTTTGAGCTATAAAAAGCAACTTGGGTTTATTCTCTCATTTCCCACTGAAACGTTAATCATATATATATATGATTAACGTATATACCGCTTAATCATATATATACATATATATATATATATATATATATTAGGGGTGCAACGATACACAAAATTCACGGTTCGGTTCGGTTCGATACTTTGGTGTCACGGTTCGATATTTTTTCGATACAAAAAAAATGTTCATGCCTTTTTATTAATTTGTCATTTATTAAATTTTCACGGCACATTCTGCACCACATCTCTGTGCGTTCATCATTTGTTTGAAGCCAGCTCACCTCCTGCAACCACTTTTCAGAGAATACGCGCTTCTTTTGTGGTTCGAACTCCTTCTGACATTTCTTTGGAGGTGGAGGAACATCACAGTAACTGCTTAAAGGAGCTTCTTCGACATCTTTAAGAGTTCTAAACAAATGTCTGTCCTCCTGAAAATCTTATGTACGCAAACACGCGTTGCAACTTCTTATCTTGTGCGGGTTTTTATTTTGACAGCGAATGCGCACCTGCGGACCACTTATGTGCAGCCCTGGTTATTTAGCTCGTCATATTGCAGCCACAGAAATTCTTTTGTCCATGAAACCATAAAGCTGCACTTTCTTTTTTCCTTATAGTCTGATTTGTCATAACCTTTCCGTTTTGTGGTAAGCTTTTCTTTGGCTGTCACTTCTTCACGCTGACCTGTCTTATTTGGCTCAGCAGAACTAAAATATATATCCTGCTGCTTTTACACACGCACTAACATAACGCTCAGCGATTCTCTGCGCGATCAACCTCTCACATGTTTAAGCTGCGGGAGATTTCACTTGTCATGTTTGCATAGTAAGCTAACGATTGATAAGACGATGTCAGAGGAATTGGTGCGCAAATTATCATCACTCACCAATCAGTACTGTCGCTCTCTATACACAGTTCACGCGATTGCAAAGTGAAAGCAAAAAACAAGCGCAAATTCAAACGCGATTTCAGTATGTCACATATTGACAGTGGCCGATGCCAATGACATAATTACCCAGCTACATTTCCAAAAGAATGCAAAAGCATTGACATATATTTTTCCTTCCTAGGATAGGCCGACGGGCAGGGCAGAGATAGATTTTGGTAGCCCGACTGGAAAAAAGCCCCGTCGGGCTAGCGATTTTGCGAGCCCTGTATCTGATTGAGGAATCACTCATCTTTGGAAAAGAGAGTTTATTATGGAGAAATGTCTCTTTCCAAAATAAAAGCTATACTATACGCTTCTTCTGGGCTATATTCTCAGCAGCATATTAAACATATCAGGTCCCCATAAGGAGAATCGTGTGCTAACGGCTGTCTAAATGACTCGGGTAAAGTTTGTAGCATGCTGCTTGTTGTTTTTCTCTGCTTCCACTTGTCTTTGCACTAGGATGATGTCGGAGTAAATGTGCAGTCATATTGGTTGTGTTCCCACTAGTGCTGTCAGCGTAAATCTGAAATGACATTAACGTCACAACACGGCAAATCTCCGTTAACGAGCTACCGCGGATCACCTCATGAGTGGGGCTGGAAGACGTCAACACATTAACGAGCTAACTGCGCTAACACACTAGTTCCCACCAATTGAGCATTGCTGGCACATCCAACATACTGTTTTACTTTTGTCCATGACAGGCTTACCTTCAGGGTCATACATCACATGAAAACCAAAATAGTTCCAAACGCCAGATCTGAATGAGGGTGGGGGAGGTTCAATTTGCCATGTTGCAACTAGCCTAGCTTCTGTCTCGCTAGCTTGCCCTGCGCTCAGTGAATCTGTGTTCGACTACTCCGCCTAGGCTGCACTGTCGAGCGCAGATCCACTGAGCGCTCAACACAGACAGCATCATCAGAAGGAAAGTTGATAAAATAAATTAAAAATGTTGTATCGTTCGATACATATGCGTACCGAACCGAAAGCACTGTATCGAACGGTTCGATATCGATACGAGTATCGTTGCACCCCTAATATATATATATATATATATATATATATATATATATATATGATTAAGCGGTATATACGTTAATCATATATATATATATATATATATATATATATATATATATATGATTAACGTATATACCGCTTAATCATATATATATATATATATATATATATATATATATATATATATATATATATATATATATTAGGGGTGCAACAATACACAAAATTCACGGTTCGGTTCGATACTTTGGTGTCACGGTTCAATATTTTTTCAATACAAAAAAATATTCATGCTTTTTTAATTTGTCATTTATTAAAATTATAAATATATATTTTAACTCAAACATACAGTTTTTAAATTTAATGTTGCTGAAACAACAAAGTAATAAAAAAATTAATCTATCTGATCGAGAAATCACTCATCTTTGGAAAAGAGAGTTTATTACAGAGAAATGGCTCTTTCCAAAATAAAAGCTATACTATACACTTCTTCTGGGCTATATTCTCAGCAGCATATTAAACATATCAGGTCCCCATAAGGAGAATCATGTGCTAACGGCTGTCTAAATGACTCTGGTAAAGTTTGTAGCATGCGTGCTTGTTGTATTTGTCTGCTTCCACTTGTCTTTGCACTAGGGTGATGTCGGAGTAAATGTGCAGTCATATTTGTTGTGTTCCCACTAGTGCTGTCAGCGTTAATCTGAAATGACGTTAACGCCACAACACAGCAAAACTCCGTTAACGAGCTACCGCGGATCGCCCCGTGCGTGGGGCTGGACGGCGTCAACACGTTAACGAGCAAACTGCGCTAACGCACTAGTTCCCACCCATGTAATTGAGCATTGCGTGGCACATCCGACATACTGTTTTACTTTTGTCCATGACGCGCTTACCATCAGGGTCATACGTCACATGAAAACCAAAATAGTTCCAAAGGCCAGATCTGAATGAGGGTGGGGGAGGTTCAATTTGCCATGTTGCAACGAGCTTAGCTCCTGTCTTGCTAGCTTGCGCTGCGCTCAGTGGATCTGTGCTCGACAGTGCAGCCTAGGCGGAGTAGTCGAACTCCGCCTAGGCTGCACTGTCATATATATATATATATATATATATATATATATATATATATATATATATATATATATATAATGTGTGTGTGTGTGTATATATAATGTGTGTGTGTGTGTATATATAATGTGTGTGTGTGTGTATATATAATGTGTGTGTGTGTGTGTATATAATGTGTGTGTGTGTGTGTATATAATGTATGTGTGTGTGTGTATATAATGTATGTGTGTGTGTGTGTATATGTATGTGTATATGTATGTGTGTATATATATGTATGTGTATATGTATGTGTGTATATATATGTATGTGTATATGTATGTGTGTATATATATGTATGTGTATATGTATGTGTATGTATATATATGTATGTATGTATGTATATATATATATTAGGGGTGCAACGATACTCGTATCGATATTGAACCGTTCGATACAGTGCTTTCGGTTCGGTACGCATATGTATCGAACAATAGAACATTTTTAATTTATTTTATCAACTTTCCTTCTGACGATGCTGTCTGTGTTGAGCGCTCAGTGGATCTGCGCTCGACAGTGCAGCCTAGGCGGAGTAGTCGAACACAGATTCACTGAGCGCAGGGCAAGCTAGCGAGACAGAAGCTAGGCTAGTTGCAACATGGCAAATTGAACCTCCCCCACCCTCATTCAGATCTGGCGTTTGGAACTATTTTGGTTTTCATGTGACGTATGACCCTGAAGGTAAGCGTGTCATGGACAAAAGTAAAACAGTATGTTGGATGTGCCAGCAATGCTCAATTGGTGGGAACTAGTGTGTTAGCGCAGTTAGCTCGTTAATGTGTTGACGTCTTCCAGCCCCACTCATGAGGCGATCCGCGGTAGCTCGTTAACGGAGATTTGCCGTGTTGTGACGTTAACGTCATTTCAGATTAACGCTGACAGCATTAGTGGAAACACAACCAATATGACTGCACATTTACTCTGACATCATCCTAGTGCAAAGACAAGTGGAAGCAGACAAAAACAAGCACGCATGCTACAAACTTTACCCGAGTCATTTAGACAGCTGTTAGCACATGATTCTCCTTATGGGGACCTGATATGTTTAATATGCTGCTGAGAATATAGCCCAGAAGAAGCGTATAGTATAGCTTTTATTTTGGAAAGAGACATTTCTCCATAATAAACTCTCTTTTCCAAAGATGAGTGATTCCTCAATCAGATACAGGGCTCGCAAAATCGCTAGCCCGACGTCCTGGGGCTTTTTTCCAGTCGGGCTACCAAAATCTATCTCTGCCCTGCCCGTCGGCCTATCGTAGGAAGGAAAAATATATGTCAATGCTTTTGCATTCTTTCGGAAATGTAGCTGGGTAATTATGTCATTGGCATCGGCCACTGTCAATATGTGACATACTGAAATCGCGTTTGAATTTGCGCTTGTTTTTTGCTTTCACTTTGCAATCGCGTGAACTGTGTATAGAGAGCGACAGTACTGATTGGTGAGTGATGATAATTTGCGCACCAATTCCTCTGACATCGTCTTATCAATCGTTAGCTTACTATGCAAACATGACAAGTGAAATCTCCCGCAGCTTAAACATGTGAGAGGTTGATCGCGCAGAGAATCGCTGAGCGTTATGTTAGTGTAAAAGCAGCAGGATATATATTTTAGTTCTGCTGAGCCAAATAAGACAGGTCAGGGTGAAGAAGTGACAAAACGGAAAAGTTATGACAAATCAGACTATAAGGCAAAAAGAAAGTGCAGCTTTATGGTTTCATGGACAAAAGAATTTCTGTGGCTGCAATATGACGAGCTAAATAACCAGGGCTGCACATAAGTGGTCCGCAGGTGCGCATTCGCTGTCAAAATAAAAACCCGCACAAGATAAGAAGTTGCAACGTGTGTTTGCGTACATAAGATTTTCAGGAGGAGGACAGACATTTGTTTAGAACTCTTAAAGATGTCGAAGAAGCTCCTTTAAGCAATTACTGTGATGTTCCTCCACCTCCAAAGAAATGTCAGAAGGAGTCCGAACCACAAAAGAAGCATATTCTCGGAAAAGTGGTTGCAGGAGGTGAGCTGGCTTCAAACAAATGATGAACGCACAGAGATGTGGTGCAGAATGTGCTGTGAAAATTTAATAAATGACAAATTAATAAAAAGGCATGAACTTTTTTTTGTATCGAAAAAATATCGAACCGTGACCCAAAGTATCGAACCGAACCGAACCGTGAATTTTGTGTATCGTTGCACCCCTAATATATATATGTATGTATATATATGTGTATATATGTATGTATATACTGTATATGTGTATATATGTATGTATGTATATATGTATGTATATATATGTGTATATATATATGTATCGAGCTAAGATCCTGTGGGACTTCCAGATACAGACGGACAAAATGGTGGTGGCTAACCAACCGGACATAGTGGTAGTAGACAAACAGAAGAAGACGGCCGTAGTGATCGATGTAGCGGTTCCGAATGACAGCAATATCAGGAAGAAGGAACACTCAGAGAAGAGCTCGAGAGGATGTGGAGGGTGAAGGTATCGGTGGTCCCCGTGGTAATCGGAGCACTAGGTGCGGTGACTCCCAAGCTAGGCGAGTGGCTCCAGCAGATCCCGGGAATAACATCGGAGATCTCTGTCCAGAAGAGCGCAGTCCTGGGAACAGCTAAGATACTGCGCAGGACCCTCAAGCTCCCAGGCCTCTGGTAGAGGACCCGAGCTTGAAGGATAAACCGCCCGCAGGGGCGTGCTGGGTGTTTTTTTTTTTGGTTTTTTTTGTATGTATATGTATACGTATATATATGTGTATATATATGTATACGTATATATATGTATATATACGTATACGTATATATATGTATATATATGTATACGTATATATATGTATATATATGTATACGTATATATATGTATATATATGTATACGTATATATATGTATATATATGTATACGTATATATATGTATATATATGTATACGTATATATATGTATATATATGTATACGTATATATATGTATATATATGTATACGTATATATATGTATATATATGTATACGTATACATATGTATACTTATACATATGTATGTATACGTATACATATATATACATATACATATGTATGTATACGTATACATATATATACATATGTATGTATACGTATACATATATATACATATGTATGTATATGTATACATATGTATATGTATGTATACGTATACATATGTATATGTATGTATACGTATACATATGTATATATATGTATACGTATACATATGTATATATATGTATACGTATACATATGTATATATGTATACGTATACATATGTATATATATGTATACGTATACGTATGTATATATATGTATACGTATGTATATATATGTATACGTATACGTATGTATATATATGTATACGTATACGTATACGTATGTATACATATGTATACGTATGTATATGTATACGTATATATATGTGTATATATATACGTATATATATGTATACGTATACAGTGGGGCAAAAAAGTATTTAGTCAGCCACCGATTGTGCAAGTTCCCCCACTTAAAATGATGACAGAGGTCAGTAATTTGCACCAGAGGTACACTTCAACTGTGAGAGACAGAATGTGAAAAAAAAATCCATGAATTCACATGGTAGGATTTGTAAAGAATTTATTCGTAAATCAGGGTGGAAAATAAGTATTTGGTCACCTCAAACAAGGAAAATCCCTGGCTCTCACAGACCTGTAACGTCTTCTGTAAGAAGCTTTTCTGTCCCCCACTCGTTTACCTGTATGAATGGCACCTGTTTGACCTCATCATCTGTATAAAAGACACCTGTCCACAGCCTCAACCAGTCAGACTCCAAACTCCGCCATGGCCAAGACCAAAGAGCTTTCGAAGGACACCAGGAAAAGAATTGTAGACCTGCACCAGACTGGGAAGAGTGAATCTACAATAGGCAAGCAGCTTGGTGTGAAAAAATCAACTGTGGGAGCAATCATCAGAAAATGGAAGACATACAAGACCACTGATAATCTCCCTCGATCTGGGGCTCCACGCAAGATCTCATCCCGTGGGGTCAAAATGATCATGAGAACGGTGAGCAAAGATCCCAGAACCACACGGGGGGACCTGGTGAATGACCTGCAGAGAGCTGGGACCAAAGTAACAAAGGTCACCATCAGTAACACACTACAACGGCAGGGAATCAAATCCCGCAGTGCCAGACGTGTTCCGCTGCTGAAGCCAGTGCATGTCCAGGCCCGTCTGAAGTTTGCCAGAGAGCACATGGATGATACAGCAGAGGATTGGGAGAATGTCATGTGGTCAGATGAAACCAAAGTAGAACTTTTTGGTATAAACTCAACTCGTCGTGTTTGGAGGAAGAAGAATACTGAGTTGCATCCCAAGAACACCATACCTACTGTGAAGCATGGGGGTGGAAACATCATGCTATGGGGCTGTTTTTCTGCCAAGGGGACAGGCCGACTGATCCGTGTTAAGGACAGAATGAATGGGGCCAAGTATCGTGAGATTTTGAGCCAAAACCTCCTTCCATCAGTGAGAACTTTGAAGATGAAACGAGGCTGGGTCTTCCAACATGACAATGATCCAAAACACACCGCCCGGGCAACAAAGGAGTGGCTCCGTAAGAAGCATTTGGAAGTCCTGGAGTGGCCTAGCCAGTCTCCAGACCTCAACCCCATAGAAAATCTGTGGCGGCAGTTGAAAGTCCGTGTTGCTCGGCGACAGCCCCAAAACATCACTGCTCTTGAGAAGATCTGCATGGAGGAATGGGCCAAAATACCAGCTACTGTGTGTGCAAACCTGGTAAAGACCTATAGTAAACGTTTGACCTCTGTTATTGCCAACAAAGGTTATGTTACAAAGTATTGAGTTGTATTTTTGTTATTGACCAAATACTTATTTTCCACCCTGATTTACGAATAAATTCTTTACAAATCCTACCATGTGAATTCATGGATTTTTTTTTCACATTCTGTCTCTCACAGTTGAAGTGTACCTCTGGTGCAAATTACTGACCTCTGTCATCATTTTAAGTGGGGGAACTTGCACAATCGGTGGCTGACTAAATACTTTTTTGCCCCACTGTATATATACCTGAAATGCAGAGAGTTGTCGTGGAAAATAAATAATGGAACTGTTTGTCGAGAGCAATCTGAGAGAACAGCTGAAAGGATGTTCAGGGATCAGAAGTGAGGAATGGCAGGGTGAAAGTTTACACGCTGAAACACTGAACTTTCCACGAAGCTGTGGGCTTTTTGGAACGTGTCCTGAACCATTTCAGGCTGGTGATGAAAGTACTAGCATATTCTCGTTTTAAGTAAGCTGTCATACAATTTATTACAACATACCTACTCACACCACAAAGTTGTTGTTGCTGGGGTTTTTCGTTTTGAGTCTTTTTAAGTCAAGAAATTTAACTTATTCAAAGGTCAGCACAACGCAAAACATGTTTATTTCCCTCACTCAAATCATATTTTCATACTTATTCACTACATTTTTTCCTACCTGGTCATTCATATTTCACCTTAGAGCCCTCCCCTCAATTTGAGAATCACTCATATAATCCCAAATTGTCTCTTATCTCTTCATCTCTTTAGTTCCACATCTAATATCATCTACTTTCTGTCAGTGTTGGAGCAGATGGAGAGATTTACCATCCCTCTAAAACTCTGTTATTTATGCACTACATTGATTTGCAGTAAAACAGTAGTCTCTGTTGTTCACTGTTAAATTTGTCTTAATGCTCTCATCGCTCTACAGCAGAGTGTTATTTTTTGTCAACTTCACTGGTCACTTGCAGACGTAAATTTAAAGTTAAAGATGTGCATGTTCCTTAAGACGTAAAGTGCTTGTGTTCTCTTAGATAAGAGTATTTGATCAGACTTTTATGTAAAAGAAAAGAAAAAAAATTGATAACCCAATTCTTTGTTTAAATGCTGTTCAATGCTGTAATGCTTAATTAATGCTAATCTCTGTGCACATTCAGAAGCCCTGTAAAACTGCACTGTTAGCCAAACTATAAACTTCCCTTATATGCCAACACAGTAGTCTGGAAAAATTCATAATGTTAGTTTCCAGTCTAAAAGTACCAGATAAGTTACCCATCAATTATTAGCTTTTATTATGCAACATTTGAAAGCATGTGCTGCAGCAGCAGTGTTTGGGTACCAGGCTTTATTCGTTTATGTCCTCGGCCATTATCAAAGACTCATTTATTTAATTGACTGCTGTTTTTTGTTTTGGTTTTTTTTAATCAAGGAAGTGCATGGTTTGGTACTAGTTGCAGGTTGTGCGTGTTTGTAATGTCAATTATTTTCATGCTCTTTTAATATCCATCTGTGAAATGAAGCCTTCCTTTCCTGTGGCCTCAGCGACAGCCTCTGAGCTTTCTTCTGTGACCTCCTCTCGCTCCCTGCCTGTGAATGCCCATCGGCTTCAGAAGCCATGCCTGTGGAATGTAAACAAACAACACCAAGAGTAAGGTCAGCCTCCTAATGAGGGCCGTGGAGGAATGCGGAAGAATAAGTGGCTAAAGGAAGGGAAGCTCAAATAGGTATAGAAGTTAGGGGTGAAGAGAGTGAGGAAACAAGTGTGTTAAAAATAGCTTTCATTTGAAAACATTTACTCCTGTCCCAACTATATCAGCAGTAACTCTGTTAGACAAATGGAATGGAATTATGGGCTACCTGAGTTTAGTAGGACATGTTTTTTATTGTGGGAAATATGAATTTTTTTTCCTTCCCAACTATTATTATTATTTATATAGTTGTTGTTATTATTTTAATACAGATTCTTACACTCAGAGGCTGTCTGTATTTTGCATTTTTGTAAATGTTTTAGCTAAAAAATCTTATTCTCTGAGGATTTTTGTTTTTGTATAGACCAGCAATCCATATAGGTTTAGCTGTTATGCATGTCATGGTTTTTTGTAACAAGAATAATCACAAACCGCTCTTGCATTTGTTATATAGCATGTGCTGATGTCAAGCTTTCCTGGATCTGATGAAGCATTTCTACAGCTGTCTATTTGAGGGAATTGAAAGCTAAAATGCCGCGTCGGGAGTTTTGCAGAGCGCCTAGGCTCTTGCACCTCATCTCAGCAGACGCACAAACACACACACACTTCCCCTACCCTCACACACACACACACACACACATCTCATTCCACACAAACGTGCTTTTCCTAGCAGCCGCTGTTTACCCATCTCCAGCCTTGCAGCGCGAGCCCAGCAGTTGAGGGTGGGAGGGGTGACATTGCCGAGGATCAGCCAGCCCTCCTCACGATCTGCACGTAGCACAACCATTAAAATACTGCTGCCTCTGGAGGGAGGCCAAGAGTCAAAGTTCACTCAGTTCACTCTTGTCTTCTTCTCCAGCCCCACCCCTATGTTTTCTCTGTCTGTGCCCCTCTACCTCTTTCTCTGCCACACACAGACTCACGCAAAGAAAGAAAGCATACTGGATTGCGACTTACTTACAGGAAGCGCTTTGTCAGTTCGTACCCCCCCATCCCCCAACCCAGCAACTGTTCTTGTTAAACCCACCCCATTTATATTTTAAAAAAAAGATAAAATTCATGCAGCCAGAGCTACCTCCCCCATCTTTATGTCAGATTTTTGTTGTTTTTTAGCTTTAAAGGCCCTGATAATGTGCATTCCAGCGGTAACCTGCATCACACAAAACATGTGAACACAATGTGGACTGACGCAAGTAACTGTGATCAGACATGTAGAGTAAGAAGATGCCGACGTGGGTCTGATGTCATTTTATTTTAATGCTCTCACTATGGCATTAAAAGGCTTTGCACGCAAAGATTTACAGATTTACAAATTTTTCTGTGGTGCAGTGAAATAATCATAAAATTTGTGCATGTGCAGAAGTAAATGTACCTGTTCAACTCCCGGATGTTCATTTTGAATCCCAGCCCCTTCAGTCTTTTCTTTGTTGAAAGGGTAGCTTTAACTATGTGCTAGCATAGATGCTCTATAATATTTTATAGGGTAGAAACCCTGAGGAAGAAGTTTAGTCTACACTGAGTGTTTATAATAATGTTGCTATGGTTTATGTTGATGCAAGTTCTTGAAAGAATGTGGATGAACTTGCCTTTGTCTGTCATATCGCTGCTTAGACACTGCTTAGCATGAGGGCTTATTCCACCCTGTGTGCACGTTCACCACTCATCTGAAAAGAAAACACACGCTGTTTGGTGTTCAAGTGTCAGCTGTAATTTCAGTGTAAAGGCTCTGAGATGTCTGAGAAATCTCTACTGTTGAACAAAACAACACATTTTTCTGTCCTCGGGGTGGTGTGCAAATCACCGCTTGTGTGCGTCTTATTCCTGAAGGGCATTCGAAGGAGCGGGCGTGCTCTCTCGATGTTTACACCGAGAAGTTTACAAGAGCTCGTGGAGGTTCACTGCCAACACCCAAGCAGATCATGCAAGTCTTAGTAGAGCAGGAAGAGACGAGGGGAAGTTGCAGCATGATATCTCCGGTTTATTTTCCTTGCCAGTTTAAAGTTTATAACGAGGCAGCTGTGTTTTAGGCAGCTTGTGCCTTGTGTCAGTCCTGGTGCAGGTGAGGCAGTGCTACAGTCAGACTGCGGCGAGGCTTTCTGCTACTTCCACATCACGAGCCAGCAAATCCAGTTCGAGCTCCTTTGCTCCTGTTCCTCCCTTCTTTCTTGTCCTTGCAGTTCAGCTTTTGTTTGACACATGAGCTGTAGAGACTGAATGCCTACATTTCTGCTGTTGTCACTGCATATCTGTTTATACTAATCGGGGGTTTTTTTCATGTTCCTCTCTTCAGGCAATGGTGGCATGTTACCCCGGAAACGGGACAGGATATGTGCGCCATGTGGATAACCCTAACGGCGATGGACGGTGTGTCACATGCATATATTACCTTAATAGAGATTGGAATGCCAAGGTATGGTAGTGATGTGTGGAGGACCTTCTTGTTATCACCATTTGATTCAAGAGTGATTTGAAATTAGAGCCCTACCGATACCCGGCCGTTATTGGTCTGCCGCAGATCTTTAACGAGTTTGAGCAATACTGGAAGGTTGATTTTAAGAAAGCAACCCCATCGTTTTGAGTCATTTTACATGATATTTTTTTGTTTTAATTTCAATGACTCCTGTATTGGTCGGGCTCTATTTGAAATTATTTGTAAAATAATCATCAAAACAAAGTCATCATGTCATGTGTTTGTGTGTCAGGTCTTCATAACTTCTGACTTCCTGCCACAAGCATTTGACCAGTCAGTGCAGTGTGTGTGTGTGTGTGTGTGTGTGTGTGTGTGTGTGTGTGTGTGTGTGTGTGTGTGTGTGTGTGTGTTTGTGTGGCACTGTTGTCACCCTCCACCCTGCTTTATTCCATACACCACACCCGTACAGAGTTCATGATAGTGGTTACGTGTAGGTAAATGCTGTGTGGCCACTCTCCCTTTTTCATATTTCCCATTAAAATGCAGAGAAGGAAAAACACCCCATACTACCTTCCATGTTTCTTTGTTGTTGTTGTTTTTATTACAGGGATTTTCATATAGTGGTCAAATTAATTGAACTTTGTGTCATACAGTACTTAAAATATATCCACAGGAAGTCAGTATTATCCTAACTTTATTTTTAGATGTCCTGCTTGAACTGCCTTTCACCTTTACAATTGCCTAATTCATTGAAGGTGTTAGAAATGTTGTCTTGAGATTTTTGTGCATATCAACAAGATAACGTCATGTACTTACTGCAGATTTGCGGAGAGCTCTTTCATGGTTTGATCCTCCTCATCCACCACATATCAAAGCTGCTCTGTTCAATTGCTGACTATAGAGGCCATTTGGGTACAGGGAATTCAGTGTTACTTACAAAACCAGTCTGAGATTATATAATATATATGACATTAGAGCAGGGCGATATGACCAAAAAATATTTATCACGATATACATTTGAAAATTTGCGATAACGATATAACTGAAGATATAATTGACACTAGACAAAATACTTTACAACTCCACAATTTTATTAGTGCAAACAAAAAACCATCAATGTATTTTCACTTAAACAAGCAGCTGTTTTTTATGTGCATTAAAGTTATATAAAAATTTGCAGTGCAAATGCAAATTCCTTGCTGACAGTTTAACCAAAAGGCGTTTCCAGTGGAAATTGGCCGACATATCCTCAGCATAACCATGTATAATATCCACAAAACTTAAAAAGAGGTTATACACACAATACGGTAATATTATGTTGAAGCACAGTACGTATCACTCCGCGGGACTCCTGACTACGATAGCCGTAATGCTCCCGACAGTCCATCAAGCGGTGCGGCTTTGTAGCTTAGCAAAGTTGTACTAAAACATTTGACAGATTTTCTAACGCCGTGTACGACATAAAGGTCAGTAAACACAACCAGAATTCATACATAAGGCCCACGGGATTATAAGGGGCACTGTCGATTTTCAGAAAAATCAAAGGATTGATTTTAAGTGTGCCGTATTTTCCAAAAAACATGGTAATAACGACGGCCCGCTAGCATGCTCTACCAAAAATAGTGCTTTGTTGTGTATCTGACGGACGAAAGCTAAACCAGTTCCACACTGAAGTTGCAGCATTTTTACAAACCACTTCTGGTTCATCCGTTTCATTCAACGATCCGCTTTCGTCATTCTACATTGTCGCCATGCTTTTTCTGCCATGTGCATATGAAAACAAAGGCACTGCGCATGTGTGTTTTACCCATATTCTATCGCGATATTTTGTTTTCTTATCGTTGCCCATTATACCGGTATTACCGTGAATGGTATGATATGGCCCAGCCCAATATGAAATCAACATCAGGAGATGGGTACACTGGTCACAGAGTGAAGGTCATGGTCAAAAAATATTCAGGTAGGTCATGACATTTAAATGAAGCTCAGCTGGTATTAAAGGGGACAAAAGGGTGTGACATGAAACCGCCTCCCACACCATTACACCCCCTCCTTGAATCTGCTGCTGGAGCTCATCAGCTTTAAGGCTGACGTGTTGTGCGTTCAGTGTGATGTAACAGATGTGTGATGTAATGGGTGGTTATTTGAGTTACTCGTTCTGTCAGTTCGACCCATTCTAGCCGTTCTTCTATGACCTTTGCCATCACAAGGCATTTTTTATTCATTTAACTGGATCATTTTTCCTTCCAGACGTTTCAGTAAAGCCTAAAGTTGTGCATGCAAGTGTAAGTAGATCGTCAGTGGCAATATGCATTTAACTGCAATGTGCTTCAAGAGTTTGACGTATTTGTCCTTAGATAAGCAGTTGGGGAACATACCTTCTAGACAGGTTCCAAGTTTCCATAACAGAAGGCAGCAACTGTAAAGTGGATCACTTTCATGTTTCTTTGAGGAGACGGTGACATGACACCAGTGCTGGGGCGGTATGACTTGTATTTGTATCGCAGTGTTTTTTAGTCTTTTTAGTCTTATATATTTTCACAGTAAGTTGTTCATCTGCCAGGATTGTGCAGAATAAAAAGTGTTTTACTGTCATAATAAAAACTAAATAAACATAGAGGGTTTTTTCTTTAAATGATTAAATAAAAAAATAATCTACTCTTGGGCTATCTTTAAAAAAATATACATTTGAAAAGGGCTCTAGAGGCAGTTTTCAACATAGACTGTATATAAAAGATGGTCCTATCCACCATACCATAACCTGTTGCATAGTGAAGTCCTGGGTTGAAGCCTCAAACAGAGCATTTTCACTACTTTTTCAAACAGTCAGGAGTAAATGGCGGGTCTGCCTGTGAAATCAAGGGACACTGCATTCCCTGCTTTATCTTCCATTCTGACTGTAGTGAGGAACATAAGTTACTAATTGAATTGCATCTTGCTGTCACTGCAACCTGAAACTAGCGACTGAGCTCATAAAGTCATGCACAAAGTGTTTATTGAGGTCGAAGAGCAAAGCAATCATTTTTCTACAACTGAAAGTCTTTGTGCAAGGCACTTGTCAATGGCTGTACTTGTTCAGACCTGGAAGCTGTGTCCAATTTTTATATATAGTAAATGTTTCAGTTCACTGTATTGCCACATTTTGGCTTACTTTTTAAATGATTGTGGTTTTAATTGTTAATCCATTGTCATATAAAATAATCGTGAATTATTATTTGTCAATCTAATATAGTTTTTTTGTTATAAATAGGGTGCAGAGATCATACAGTTCCCCTTCCAATACGCTCTAAAATGCATATAATATAGTATGTATAATCTCTGGGGAAAACCGTGTTGAGCGTTGTCTCTTCACCGATATAGCAATATTTGAAAAGATCATATTATGCATGAAATTAGGACTGGTATACCGGATGTGCGGCTATATCTGCTAACATTACAAGTCACATGAGTAAACAAGAGGCTGACGTCCACACTTCCTTACATAGTTGACCTCCAGACCTGTATATGAAAATGACATAATTACAGGAAACTCTGTGCTGCTTTGAGATGCGAGTTTGTGGCAGAAACCAGGTCATGCATGAGTCTGTGTTTTCGCTGTGATTTTTTTTTCTAAACATCTATCACTGAGCGAGCAGTGAGGTGAGTGGAATGTGAGAGGAGACAAAATACACGGCCGAGTTAACAGTACTTTTACATTTAATTGCAAATACTGAGGCTGTGATCGACCCTTTTGCTGGTCACTTATGTACTGCTTTCAGCTGCTGCCTTATTCATCACAGCTCTCCACATACAACCCTCAGACCCTCAAAGGGATTCCTTGTTGTTTTAGCATGTTGCTGTTGTTCATCTGCATTAATGCGGTTTCTGTGATGGTCAGGATGATTTACTTTGACTTGTGATAACAGTAGATACTTTTTTTTTTTTTTTTGTTTATCAGATGTCACTACACCTTATTCAAAGCAGCAGTCTCCTGAATCTGACTTGCACCATTTACGTTGTATTATCTGTTCTCTCAGCACTTCCTCCGCAGAATTTCCTGTTTTCTTATCTATATAGTAAATCTTTTCCTGTTAATGCGTGTATCAGCCATGAGGTAGGTTGTGCTGCTTTTTTCATGCTCATGCTTTAGTTGTTACAGCAAGCCATGTGCTAGATTCCTGTTGGACATGTGAATAATTACAATCTGGCCTCTGATTGGCTATTAGTAGGCTTATAGAATGTGGTTGCCTGGATACCGGGGCCTCACTATGAGAGAGTGACATGGCTTTGGAATGTTCAGGTTCAGTTGTTCCAGTTATTTACCCCCCAAATTTATGTCTCTTCAGCCGCCACGCCTTCTGTATAAAATCACTTTGAGACTTGAACATGTAGGTGTCCATCTATCTGCAATGCAGTAAATAAAATGTTGATGTAATATTATACAGTCATTTACCAGTTTTGTAGATGTGAATGATTACTTTAACCCATGTTACGGGAAACACCACTACTGGAAAGGAGATAGACACAGGCAAGCAAATGTAAGAGAAAAGAAATGACTCAGCCGCTTCACTGCATATACGAAGTGCAAAGTATGCTTAAAGGTTTAACCTACAACCCATATATTTTTCCCTCCTTTTGGAGTCACTTTAAACATCAAGCTAAAGTACTTTGCGACTGTAGGGAAAGGAAAAGCTGCCTTTCAGAAACCTCAGCATTTTAGTGTCTGCCAAGGTGAGTTGAGAGGAAAGCGAAACGACAAAATATGATCACTGAGAAACAAGGAGCCTTACGAACAATAATAAGGTTAAATTCATGTGTTTTAAGATTTGATAAAATGGAAAGTATAAAGCCTAATCTTTAAAATATAGACGAGCTGGGCTGGTTCCACAGTAGAGGAACGTGATGGCTAAAGGTTCTGCCTCCAGTTTTATTTTTGGAAACTCTCTGAACCACAAGTCTGCACTCTGACAGTTGTGTACTCTATTGGAATAATGTGAAATTGCGAGGCCTTAAAGATACGATGCAGCTTTGTATGCACTGAGAAAAGCTTTAATACCGTTTCTCGATTTAAAGGGAGCTTATGAAGGGAAGCTTTTATGAGAAAATGTGTTCTTTTTGTTCTGGTTGCTCTCAGTACTGTGTGTTTTTTTTTTTTTATGGGAGGGTGAATTAAAGGCTTTTCAGAGAGAGAGGCATGCAGACATCCTAAAAACATGAAAATATAAAAGTTCAATTAGGGAGTAACAATGCACCAACTATTTTTTTCACTGTCTTGTGACAGGATGTTCCATTTTGTTGACAATGTTGCACAGTCGTTGAGACTGTTACGTACGAGACAAGGAACATATTCTTGTCAAAAATGACTCCCAAGATTTCTGGTATTAGCAATGAAGACCAAGGTAACATCACTGAATACACATGTTAAGACTGTGTTTCCCTGAGGTTTTTGGCCAATATACTTAGTTGGCTTTAGAAATAGAAAATTACAGGTCATCCAATTCGTTGTGCCTTTTAAGTTTAACCAACTGATGTGTGTGTTCTGGTTGTGTGTTTGAGTCTCATCTGCATGGAAATAGAGATTTATGCACTGTTTCTTTGTAACATTCCCTAAGGAAGCACGTTTAAGGTAGAAAGTATCTATCCCTAACACAGAACCCTGTGGAACTCCATGGCTACATACAGGAAAGAATCATCTCAGACATAAAAACATGGGGAACTTGAATTATTATGTTAACAACCTGTGCTGTGTCAGTTTATCTAGTAGGACAAGTATAGAGATGAGTACAGTAGTCTGAGATTGTGACAAGTTTGTTGGGTGGCGTTTGCCATTTCTGTTTCTGTGATAAATCCTGACCTAGACAGACTTCAATGATACAGCTGTGAGAAGCTGTGATGTTCAAAATGGTCACCGTTTTATTTTTAAAGATATGAAGAGTCAAGTGATCATTGGTGGTGTCAGTCTGGCTACAGTGCTGGGTTTTTTCCAGTCAGCAATGAGCAATATGCAATTCTGCCATTACTAAAGGCATATTTTTCAATGTTGTGATACTTTTGGTGAAATTCTTCCACATTAGTAAAACTCCCACCTCCTGTGCAGCTGTATCGCAGCTGTATGAAGTATTTATATTTTGCAAGACTAGCTGCTATTTTTAAGTTAATATGCTGTACATTAGTAAGAAGTATGAAGTATCCATACATGCTTTTTCTAGTATAATTATTTTGCTCAGGGTTCCAGGGGATTTTATCTTCCTCCAGCCTACAGTGGGTGAGTGGCGAGGACCAGTCCTGCATAACACCGTAACGTAAGCGTAACACCCACGCTTGTAGTCGCCACTCCTATCATTCCTGTGAGCATGTTGCAGTAATCACCGCCACCATCACCAGTACTAAAGCTAAAGTTATGAGCCCTGATTTACAGTAAATGTTATTTTAAATGATAAACAGTCATCCACCAGTGTGTGAATGGGTGGATGACTGGGTGTGTAAAGTGCTTTGGGGTCCCTAGGGGGAACTAGTAAAAGCGCTATACAAATACAGGCCATTTACCATTTTACTGGTATCAGTACAAGGTGCTGTCAGGTTTGGTGAGACTTTATTTGTTTAACTTGGACAGGGTGTAAAAACATCACGTCCCTACCACAGTTTCCAGCACCTACTCAAAAAAAAGTGTCTCATCAGCAATCTCAGTATTAGTAATTTCATAACTCTGTCATCGATGGGAAGCTTCCTTTTATGAAGAAAGTTAACAGACTATTAATACTGAGAAAATTCTGGTAATGTGATCGCTGTCTTTGAAATAATTTAAAGCTCAGCTGTCTGTTAAAGCAATCTGTACAGTCCACCCCAGTGTGTGACTCAAGCTGCACATGAGTGGGTGTAATTATGTGTGTGTGTGTGTGTATGTGTGTGTATATATATATATATATATATATATAGTGGGGCAAAAAAGTATTTAGTCAGCCACCGATTGTGCAAGTTCCCCCACTTAAAATGATGACAGAGGTCAGTAATTTGCACCAGAGGTACACTTCAACTGTGAGAGACAGAATGTGAAAAAAAAAAAATCCATGAATTCACATGGTAGGATTTGTAAAGAATTTATTCGTAAATCAGGGTGGAAAATAAGTATTTGGTCAATAACAAAAATACAACTCAATACTTTGTAACATAACCTTTGTTGGCAATAACAGAGGTCAAACGTTTACTATAGGTCTTTACCAGGTTTGCACACACAGTAGCTGGTATTTTGGCCCATTCCTCCATGCTGATCTTCTCAAGAGCAGTGATGTTTTGGGGCTGTCGCCGAGCAACACGGACTTTCAACTCCCGCCACAGATTTTCTATGGGGTTGAGGTCTGGAGACTGGCTAGGCCACTCCAGGACTTTCAAATGCTTCTTACGGAGCCACTCCTTTGTTGCCCGGGCGGTGTGTTTTGGATCATTGTCATGTTGGAAGACCCAGCCTCGTTTCATCTTCAAAGTTCTCACTGATGGAAGGAGGTTTTAGCTCAAAATCTCACGATACTTGGCCCCATTCATTCTGTCCTTAACACGGATCAGTCGTCCTGTCCCCTTGGCAGAAAAACAGCCCCATAGCATGATGTTTCCACCCCCATGCTTCACAGTAGGTATGGTGTTCTTGGGATGCAACTCAGTATTCTTCTTCCTCCAAACACGACGAGTTGAGTTTATACCAAAAAGTTCTACTTTGGTTTCATCTGACCACATGACATTCTCCCAATCCTCTGCTGTATCATCCATGTGCTCTCTGGCAAACTTCAGACGGGCCTGGACATGCACTGGCTTCAGCAGCGGAACACGTCTGGCACTGCGGGATTTGATTCCCTGCCGTTGTAGTGTGTTACTGATGGTGACCTTTGTTACTTTGGTCCCAGCTCTCTGCAGGTCATTCACCAGGTCCCCCCGTGTGGTTCTGGGATCTTTGCTCACCGTTCTCATGATCATTTTGACCCCACGGGATGAGATCTTGCGTGGAGCCCCAGATCGAGGGAGATTATCAGTGGTCTTGTATGTCTTCCATTTTCTGATGATTGCTCCCACAGTTGATTTTTTCACACCAAGCTGCTTGCCTATTGTAGATTCACTCTTCCCAGTCTGGTGCAGGTCTACAATTCTTTTCCTGGTGTCCTTCGAAAGCTCTTTGGTCTTGGCCATGGCGGAGTTTGGAGTCTGACTGGTTGAGGCTGTGGACAGGTGTCTTTTATACAGATGATGAGGTCAAACAGGTGCCATTCATACAGGTAACGAGTGGGGGACAGAAAAGCTTCTTACAGAAGACGTTACAGGTCTGTGAGAGCCAGGGATTTTCCTTGTTTGAGGTGACCAAATACTTATTTTCCACCCTGATTTACGAATAAATTCTTTACAAATCCTACCATGTGAATTCATGGATTTTTTTTTCACATTCTGTCTCTCACAGTTGAAGTGTACCTCTGGTGCAAATTACTGACCTCTGTCATCATTTTAAGTGGGGGAACTTGCACAATCGGTGGCTGACTAAATACTTTTTTGCCCCACTGTATATATATATATGAGAGAGAGAGAGATATCTATAGCAATTGCAATTTAGAGAACTAGTGTGCCATGCATTCAGAGAAGACCCAAAGCAGGAAGGCAGTTCATTAGTAAATGAGCAGAAAAATTCATTGGCACTTATTTTGCTAACCGATAAATCCTTTCGCTTTACTTTAAAGCAAAAATCCAAATCCTGCTTTGTTTTCAAGCTTCTGAGACATCAGACTTTGCTCCTTTGTCTTCATTAACTGAATTGTATATTTGGAGTTTTAACTGTTGGCCTTAACTATTGAGCATAAGGACAATAGTTTGTGGCAATCTGTTGATGTAATTAGCTGTAATCAATAATAAAGAGTTGCACTGGTGATCCAGAGCACAGCTAACTATTGAATATTAATTCCAATCATGTCTTGGGCTGTTTTTCTACTTACATGACTTTACTGACTGGCTGAACTACAGGGTGGACTCCAGCCCTGATTCTATATTTGAGGATAGCCTAAGAGTATAGCCATGCTAGCCTTTGCTGCATTCAGCATGTTCAGTTCAGCTGCATGTGGGTCAGGAGGTCATGCCCTTTAGGCAAAGGGTAATCCTGGTTGGGTTAATCCATACAACCTCATCTGCAGGCCTGCATAATAATGGTCAGGCCAGATGGCTGCCCCTCCCTGAGCCTGGTTCTGAAAGTACTTCCTGTTAAACTGGAGATTTTCCTTCCCACTTTTGCCAATTAGGGTGTCATGGGCGTTGACTGATTGTTGTGGTTTTCTCTCCATTATTGTAGGGTCTTTACCTTAGAATATAAAGTGCGTTGAAGCAACTGTTGCTGTGGTTTGGCGCTGGATAAATAGAATTAAATTAAAATCACATACATGGAGTTAAACTGCTGTTAAAATGAGTGGTCCCTGAGCTCGTTGACTCAAATTGCAGGGGAAAACCATTTCTTTCATCTTCTTTGTCGCTATTGTGCTTTATTTAGTTTGGTCACACCATTGGCATTCTCCCTCATTCACTGTACATGGGAATAGCATTACATTAGGGTGTGAGCCTTTATACTGTGCCAGTTTGCGTGTGAAGAGAGGGCTATCATATCAGCTGTGTGAGAGTTTAAGCGGCACGCTTGCAGCAATCTGCTTTTTCACTCCCCAGCTCCTTTATCCAGCCACAGCAGTTTTCCTGTGGGTTATTCTTCCTATCCCTCCACAGGAAAGCCGTCCCCCGCTGCTGCTTCCTATCCTGAGCTTTCCTCCTTGCCCTTGGAGTTGGACAGCCCTTTTCCTTCGACACTATCGTTCCATGTTGATAACTTAAGAAGCTGTCTGTGTGTCTGTTTTATGAGTAGTACATGTGTTTATTGTGGGGGCCTCCTGTCTCTGAATAGTTACCTGTCAGCGATGAAGATTAAGTCCAGAGATGTGATCACTGCAGAAGCTTCACATATGTTTGCTTCCTACGGTCTCGCTTTACCTTCCTGCTATTGCTTTGTCCTGATTTGTATACATAATGGGGTTGTTTATTCGTGTTCTGCTCTTCCAGGAACATGGAGGCCTTCTTCGAATCTTCCCAGAGGGAAAGGCCCAGTTTGCCGACATAGAGCCAAAATTTGACCGTCTGCTTTTGTTCTGGTCGGACAGACGGAACCCTCACGAGGTTCAGCCCGCTTACGCTACAAGGTCAGTGTCTAAGTGTGTCCGCTGCACATGCTCAGACAGTCCCGTTCTCTTTTACGGGAGGCTCACTGCTCCTGTTCCATCTTCACAGGTATGCCATCACCGTGTGGTATTTTGACGCAGACGAGCGAGCCAGAGCTAAAGAAAAGTACTTAACAGGTAGGATTTAACGTATCAACTGCACAGTCTTTGCTTCTGGGTATCAGCCCCTTTGTGATGTCTTACGTCATCTCTTGTGTGTTTGTTTCCCTTGCGTGCAGGTGCGGGGGATAAAGGAGTAAAAGTTGATCTCAACAAATCGTCAGATCCCAGCTAGTGGGATGCACAGTTCCCCTGCAAACAGCCATTAAGTGCTCTGTCCTAAGAATGTGGCCTATAGTGAGCGTGCGAGTGTGTGTTTTAACTGCCATACAGCAGACTTTAGTATGAGTGGGTGGAAGATCTGTGCTTATCGAGAGAAAAAAAAAGACAAAAATCTGGTGATTTCTGTTCATTTTCAGCCAACCTCTGCGACCCAGCGGAACTTGAATGTCATAACATTGTACTGAAAGGGATAGTATGTTGTTTTTGCTCTATTTTCTTTCACCTCTGGTGAAGGAAGCTAATGTTACAACTGACATTTTCAGCCATTTTCTTTGAACAGGTATTAAGCTCAGAGCAAGTCTTCATCTTTTTTTTTTTTGCTGTTTATTTCTTAAAGGTACAGTGTTCTGCAAATTTGTCATGTGTTATGCTTTTCACAATGAATCAGCTGTTATAATAAGCTACTGTATGTGCTTATGTTTGCAGTCATTTCAGAAATGATCTAAAATTCAGATTCCCGACAGAACGTCTTAGTTTAATTTCTTCTGCAGCGCAGTAGATGCTAATGGAGGATACATGAACTCTCGCTCACTGATCATTTGTATTTTCAGCGTCGGAATGTGAATATGCGCAGAAATGCATATTAAGGCTACCTGAAACATGATTGCTGAGTCAGTTTATTTACGCATACCAACCTTCCACACTCTGCATGAGCAAATATTTTTAAAGCGTGTTTAATTTGTTTTAATCCAGTATGTCTGGACTAAGCAGTATTTGAACTCTTTAAGCAAGGTGCAAGGTCCCCCCCACCCCCTCCCAAAAAAAAAAGAAAAGAAAAAAAAAAAAGGCATGAACTGTGTTGCTAAAAGCACTTTTCAGATTTGGTTTTATTGCAAATCGTCATCTTCCGATGTTAAACAGTCTTATGCAGTTTTTCCTCACATTATTCAGGCTTAACGTGAATTATCGGACTCAACATCAAGTTTGCAAGACACATGCTTAGACAGTATCCTTGACAAGGACTCGGTTTTTATGTGCAGTCCTGGTTGCACCATATACAGTACAAAGATCTGTGCTGCTCCCTGCAGGAAACTTGCTGTACTGCATCTTTTTTTGTTTGTTTGTTTGGAGGTTTTTTGTCTGTAGATGCGTTGCTGATTGAAATGAGCATCTATTTTTGGAAATAAAAATAAAAATTTCTCAGTTTCAACAATTGATATGCTGTCTTTGTGCTCTTTTTGGTTTTTAGTGATTTTATGCAGTTACGTTCTAGAGAAGAGCTGACGTGTCTGTGCTCAGAAGTGCTCTCCTTTTCATCACAGCTCAATGGGAAAATGTGTCAGGCCTGCAGAAGCTGTTATTAGTCACTGAGCATGATCATTATGTAACAGTCGTCATGGGTTCACCTAAACCTATTTGTGTTATGTAGGGTTTGAAGATTTGCCATGAGTAGTATGAGTAAAGGTGACATAGCTAAAATTCGTGATATTGTAGTTGCAGTTTAAAAGGACAGAAATTAAAATGCTCCATCACATTAAGTACAGATAGATTAGATTTGAATAGTAGTAACTAGCTTTTTTTCCAGTGTGAAACCCACAAGTGCACGCTGCCAAATTTCAGAGGCAGTGAAGCAACCACAAACTGTAACATCTGTGCCATCATCTTGTCATGGGTGAAATGAGGTTATTCTTCTAGCAAGCTCTGTTTGGTTTTCATCAATGTGGTTATCTCAGCTATCCAGTTTTTTCTAGTCATCTGCAGATACTGCGCTGAAATCTCATTTACTGCAGAACAATTTGACACAATGTTGAGGTTCTTTTAAATCACCTGCCAGACACAGTTTCTATTCATTTTTCTTTAGTCTTTGGAGAAGGCTTCAGATCTTTGAAGATGACCCTCCACGCTTCCAATAGCAGAGAGGACAAGTCCTCGTTGTCAGGTGTTCAAAGAAAATGGATCACTCCCTAAAGAGAGTTTAATCATCAGTACCTAATCTTGTTTTTTTGATTTTCTGTTCCTAAGTGACCACAAACCCTTGCGAGTTCTCCTTTGTTTGAGTGTTTCACCATCATTAATAGAAGCTGGAGAGGAAAGCCATCTCTTTCTGCTTTCTAGCAAGACTGTTGAAGTTAAGTATATTTACCGTTAGTTTCTTGTGCTTATCTAGCTCAAGGCACTGACATTTATGTACTGAGAATTACTAGAGATTCCTAAAAAGAAAAGATACTCCTCATGTGTTAATGTCATAGATGACTCCAGGTGCTACAGAAGTCTCCAAAAGCACATTTTTTTGTACAAAAAGATGAGAATCTGTAGCTGCCAAAGCTGTAAGAGATCCACATAGAAACTATTCTGGTGCGATATTAAAACTAAACTTCATTTGTACAGTATTTTTCTTTTTTAATATGAACTAAATTAATATCTTCTCTATATAAACAAATCTGTATGGAAAAAAGGAAATTCATAGATGTTACATAAAACAGAAATACAGTACATATTACAGCGATCAGGATATATATTAAGTAATATTCAATATAAACCTTTACAAGCAGATCAGGCTTTATACAAAGAGTGTGCAAAATCACGTCCCTTTACTGGGTCTGTATACATACTGGCAACAAAAGTCTATTAGTTCTTTAGACAAAATAGAAAATTGGATGTTTGAAGTCTGAAGGGCACTTTGATCCCAGTGTGCCTTGGTCGGTCAGTCAGTGTGCAAAACTTTACAATTAAAAAAAAAACAAAGCCACAGGTCCGAGGAAGTCATCATGGCCTCCTGTCAGTAGTGGCTGAGCTCCTCTGGAGGAGTGAAGTTGTAACTGTCATCGCCGATGTAGGCGCCGATGCCGCCGCTTTGGCTCCCCCACTCATAACTGTCGGCGGCGAGACTAGAAAGTCAAAAATCAAAACACTTGAAGCATCTCATGAACATTTTTTTCCTGTGCAGCAGTTTCCAGGGAACAGGTTGTGGCACGCTTACCTGGCTTGGATGTTTTGAGGCATTACGCTCCACGCTAGGTCATCGTCACTGTCGTAACGCCGCGGGTTGTCAAAGAAATAGGCCCTAGAGGAGAAGACGTGACCAGGAAGCCCAGTGCCGCTCTGCGGTACAAGACAAACAGAAGGCATCAGTGCAAACACTCAAAGGTAACTGTCCTCCTTATAAACCTGTGATCTCAAGGAGGGTTCCTGACTGGTTTAAGGTAACTGCTGGCTCACCCTGTCCAGTTTAGGCTGTCGAACTCTGAAGAAGAAAACTACAAGCGATGTGGGGAGCAGCTCCCACACGAACAAGATCACTCCGAAGACGATGTAGCCGGTGTCGCCCAGAGTCGACTGTAGGTCTGCCTGAAAGAAAAAAAAATTGACGTATGCATTTTAGAATAACATGAGAGCAAAAAGGGGACACATGCAAGTCTTACTAAATTCTGACCAGCTACTCTGAACAGTCAAACACAGCTAATTGGCTTTTAAGAGATAAGAGATAAAATATTTAAAGGAGCTGGAAAACAGACTGATTTCTCTAGAACTTGCACTAAAACCCACTTTTTGTTACATATTTGCAGCAGAGCAAAGAAACAAAAAAGTAAGCTTTAGATGGACCGGTCTGAGATAGCGTAGCTGCTTCCCCTTGTTTCCACACTTCCTACAGTCTCTTTGTGAGGTATCGATTTACTATAGAGAGCAATCATTCCTCTTATCCAGTTTATCCAGTTAGACAGGAAACCAAATGACATTTTCGGACAAAGGCACTCAAACATGAACCATTGTGACCCCCTCCCCCGGTGATTCACCTGGTCTGAAACGTTGTACCAGTCATAGTCAAAGGAGTTAATACTCTTGTTTGAGAGTGCCAACACCACCAGATTGTAGCAGGCCCTGGATGCGTACAGAAGGATGACGATGGCTCCTATAATCGTCACCTGGCACACTGATGTCCCCTTCAGTTTAAAAAAAACAAAACAAAACAGAATGACTCGTGAATTCATATTAGGCTGAAAATAAGACGTAAACTGGTGAGACGTCAAGAAATGGCTTAAAGAAAGTAATCTAGATCGTCACTAAAAATATTATGTGCTTCCCCTTTCCACGCCTCACCACTCCACTAAGTTTCATGAAACTGTGCTGCTGGGTTTTTTGCATCAGCGTGCTCAAAACCTGGAAAACAGACCTCCTTCACGCACAGGAGAAATTTCTGTATCTTTAATTAAGGTGTGATTGGGACACAAGAAGCATGTCCACACTGTATCGAACCTTAAGCTTTCGTATGCACCGCAGCACAATTTGTCACGCACAAGAACGACGCCCAGTTGCTAGGGAACTATCTCTACGTGGCAAGCACGAATTATGTGCAGAAGTGACTCTTCACACGAGGGTGCACAATACCTTTTGATGCTAGTGACGCACCGGCTGTTAAATCAGTCGTAAGTGGCAGTGTTCAGGAAGTGTTCAGGAAGTCTACACTGCACCAATCCTGCCTGACTTTGAGTTGCAGGACATCTCACCTTGGACTCCAGGTAAATGTTGGCCAGCGACATCTTGGCGATCTTGTAAAGACACAAGGCCAGCGAGATGGCGCACAGGACGAAGAGCGTGTCGTTGATCGCGACCCTCACCAGCACGATGGTGTGGGCTTCTGCAGAGGACATCCTCACCAGCAGGGCGCACACCAAATTGACAACTAAAAACACCAGGCTGATGAACAGGAAGGTGAGATACAGTGGCAGCCTGGTGGT